>NC_134438.1:629363-1251226 GCF_030867145.1 Opisthocomus hoazin | reverse complement strand
TTTTTGTTGTTGTTTGGTTTTGTTTCCCCCCCCCATCCTACTTGTCAGAGGTGCTTCCGAGCTGTTAACTAATTTGCAGAGTCGTGTCAGGATCAGGTTGGCTTCATGGCCCGTCATCCAAATGTAGACAGTGAGATACGTCTGCCCCTGAGCTTCTTCCAGCAGCTTTTTACTGCGTGCAGCCAGGGAGGCACCTCCCTGTATCAAGGCAATGCTCGAATGGGAGTTGAAGTTTCCAGCTCAATGGGGAGGAGGTGGGAAAGGTGGTTTCTCCCTGCTCTGAGCCAGGCTGTGCTAGTGTGGGTGTTTAACAGCGAGGCTTTCGACACGGTTTCCCATAACATCCTTCTAGGGAAGCTCAGGAAGTGTGGACTGGAGGAGTGCTCGGTGCGGTGGATTGAGAACTGGCTGAATGGCAGAGCTCAGCGGGTTGTCATCAGTGGTGCCGAGTCTGGTTGGAGGCCGGTAACTAGTGGTGTGCCTCAGGGGTCAGTACTGGGCCCAGCCTTGTTCAACTTCTTCATCAATGACCTGTATGAAGAGACTGAGTGTACCCTCAGCAAGTTTGCTGATGACACCAAACTGGGAGGTGTGATAGACACAGCGGAAGGCTGTGCTGCCATTCAGCGTGACCTGGACAGGCTGGAGAGCTGGGCAGAGAGGAACCTGATGAGGTTCAACAAGGGCAAGTGCAGGGTCCTGCACCTGGGAAGGAACAACCCCAGGCACCAGTACAGGCTGGGGCGGACCTGCTGGAGAGCAGCTCTGCAGAGAGGGACCTGGGTGTCCTGGTGGATGACAGGGTGACCATGAGCCAGCAGTGTGCCCTGGGTGCCAAGAAGGCCAATGGGATCCTGGGGTGCATCAAAAGGAGTGTGGGCAGCAGGGTGAGGGAAGTTCTCCTTCCCCTCTACTCTGCCCTGGTGAGGCCCCATCTGGAGTACTGTGTCCAGTGCTGGGCACCCCAGTTTAAGAAAGATGAAGAGCTACTGGAGAGAGTCCAGCGCAGGGCTATGAGGATGGTGAGGGGACTGGAGCATCTCTCCTACGAGGAAAGGCTGAGGGAGCTGGGCTTGTTCAGCCTGAAGAAGAGAATGCTGAGAGGGGACCTTAGAAATGCTGATAAATATCTGCAGGGTGGGTGTCAGGAGGACGGGGCCAGACTCTTTCCAGTGGTGCCCAGCGACAGGACAAGGGGCAATGGGCACAAACCGAAGCTGAGGAAGTTCCAGCTGAACACGAGGAAGAACTTCTTCCCTCTGAGGGTGACGGAGCCCTGGCCCAGGCTGCCCAGGGAGGCTGTGGAGTCTCCTTCTCTGGAGATATTCCAGTCCCGCCTGGACGCGGTGCTCTGCAGCCTGCTCTGGGTGACCCTGCTTGGGCAGGGGGTTGGGCTGGGTGACCCACAGAGGTCCCTTCCAACCCCCACCATTCTGAGATTCTATGGGGAAAGGAAACAGCCTGACTCCCTGCGGCAGCGAGCTGCGTTACCATGGGAATCTGTTCTTGCTAGCGACTGTCGGGATTTTAGCTCTTCATGGAAGGAGCTTGTGACTGCCCAGTGCAACGGCAGCAGCCTCTGAGGTTGCTGGCGGGGTTTTTTCATCCCTGACGCAGGAGCTGCAAGGTCACAGGTGAATGTGCGCAGCACAGGAACGGGAGTGCGGAAACTGCACTGCTCTGCCCGGGGATGCAGTAGTGAGCCACCGCGCGTGGGCTGGTGGCATCTCGGTCCCGTGGGCAGTGACGGCAGCGAGCGGGATGTGCTCCGCGGAGTGGACGCAGCCTGGGACCCCGGAACTGCCGGTTCCTGGCTTGGCTTCGAGCTCGTCAGGAGAGCCCTCGGCTTCTCTTCCTTCTTGCTTCTACTCACCGCAGCTCTGGGCAGCAGAGGCTGTCTCCTCAGGTGTTCCCTCTCCCAAACGTAGCTCTGCCAGGAGGGATCTCAATGGCATCTTCTGGGGTGCCGGTGGTTCGGGCGAAGCTGGTGAAGGGCTGCAGAGGCAGCACTTGGGAGCCAGCAGATGTCGAGGTAGGGACCTTGCATGGCTGGGGGAGTTCTCCCTCGCCTTTGTTATTACAAACCCGACTGTGAGGGCAGGGTGCTGGTTCTGGGACAACAGTGGGGGTGGACGTGCTGTCCTGATATGGGGATGCCATCGCTTCTGGTTGTCAAGGCTGTGGTGGTGGTGATGATCAGCAGATGGTGATCCTGGGCAGACGCTGTGTGTTGAGCCTGATCACAGAAGATCTGCCAAAGCCAGAACGGAGTAGAGATGGAAAAGCTGTCAGACCCGTGTTCTCCTCTCGCAGCCCACCAGCACCCGTGAAGAGGGGAGGGGAGCTGGCCGTGGGGAGCGAGCCTGCAGCGCTGCTGTGCCCGGCCCCTCAGCTGCCCAGAGCCCGGCGTGGGGGCCTGGGGTCTGCGCAGGAGCTGCTTGTCCTCCTGGGGTGGTCATCAGGCAGCACCCACCACCTCCAGGCAGCGGGGTGAGCACCCACCTGCGCCTGTCCCTGGCTGCGGGTGGGCGCAGCCATGGGAGCCCTGTTGTGGTCACAGTGGCCTTGCAGCCATCGTACAGCCAGGGTGAGGTGAGAGGGGAGGAGAGGGGTCTGTTCTCCAGCTGCTGGGGCCGGGAGGGGTGAGCGGTGCCATCTCCTGGGGCTCATCACTTACCGGCCTGTCTCTTCTTGCTCCTCAGGGCAGTAAACGGCTTTGCTCAAGGTCCCCCCGGACTGGGAGCCTCTCGACCGTCCTCGGCGCCTGGCATGCTCCCCCTGAGCGTATGAGCCCGCAGGAGGTCGTGTTTGGACTTGCGGATGCTTTTCTCAGCCCACCATGAGCAGAACTGCTCCCGATTGCTGCCCATTCCTGCCCCGCTGGAACACGACCTGCGCCCTGCTGCCCGAGGAGACCCTGAGCTCATGGCCCTCCATGTCACATTAATACAGTTTGTTTTCTCCTGTCGCTGTAGCGGACGTTCTCTGCCTTGGCCCCACACCCCGTGCTGCTCAAGCTGCCACCCACAGTGCTCTGTTTCACGGGCTGCAGGAGTCTTGCTCGGCCCGGCGGTCCTCAGCCCCTCACCGTATCTCTTCTCTAACTTAGGTTTGGCAGTGTTTCTCCCTGCCTGCTCCAGCATCCTGCTGCTCAGGACGGGCAGCTGCTGCCCTCCCGGTAAGGCTCAGACCTCAGACCCCTGGCTGAGGCTGCGCCGCGGCTCTTTGGACAGGAATCAGGTCCATGACTCAGTTACCGCAGCTTAATAAATCACTGCGGGGCCAGCGCGTGGCTGTGGGTTGGAGTGGGCATGGGAGGCTGAGCTGCGCAGCCCTACGGGGGGGAGGGATGGAGGGGCTGGGGGCACGGGGGTGACTGTCCCGTGCCCAGCACTTGTCAGTCAGAACATCGCATGCCTTGCTGGGTGCTGGCGTGGCTGAGCCGTGCTGAAGCGGCCCCTCGGCGCTCCCCCACCCGTGCAGCAACGCAGCGAGCGGCTGGAGCGTGCTCCCGGTGCCTTCGTCAGGCAAGCATCCACGCACCGCCACACTGGGAACTCCGCCGGAGCGTTAGGAAGCCACAAATCCACAAAGCCCCCTCCTGGGACCCTGCCACCACCCCACCCCTGTTCCGATCCATGTAATATAGGACTGGATCTCACAGCGTCACCTGCGCGCTTCTGCGACAGTGTTGGGCGACTGCGTGTACCTCGTGGGTCTTTCGAGCAACGTGTTTGTGCGAGTTCTCTGTCCGTGTGCCTCGGAGTCGGTGGATTTTATACAAAGAACCAGCAAACCCAGCCGGGGTTTGATCTGTGGGTTTAGAAATCTTCATTCCCGCTCGGGGCCGTCACGTTCACTTGGCTCTGCAGCTCCAAGCTGGTTTATTTACAAGTGCTGAGAAAAAAACCATCGGCCCCAGCAGAGGGGAGGCGGGAAGCCCCCCCCTCGCCGTCAGGGTTTGTATGGTCGTCCTTTCCTGTGCATCCTCTGCTGCATTTGACTGTTTACATTTGTTTTAATGTACATAGGTTTGTAAACATAATTATCTTTGCCGAAGATCTTTGTACATAACTTGGGCTTTGTAGCTTTATTTATTCGAAATCTATATGGCATGTTGCAGTAGGACAGTGTACCATACCACCGTGGTGACACAGATCGTGAAGGGGTTTTCAAAAAAAAAACCAAACCCAAATTACCGCCATCTTCCAAAAATAAAGGTCTTTTAATGTGAAATCAGTGGATTTTGCAGAAGCGGTGGCAGTGGCCGTGGTTTTGTCACGTAGCGATGCTGCTGTGCGCCGCTGAGAAGCGCTTGCTGCCTTTCCCTTGCAGTGTTACCTCCCCCTTCCCTCTGCGCAGAGAGGGGAGCGGCGGCTGAGCAAGCGCCTTCCCTCTATGGCACCGACTGTCTTGGACCTCAAGATCTGATTTTTGGGAAGAGCCTGCAAAGCGACGGAGGCCTCCAGCTCCCGCCAGAGCCCCAGTGCCATGCAGGGGGAGGCCACACAGCTCCCCCCACCCTGGGACCAGCTCCCTCCTCGGGGGAGCAGGAACACCCTCCCCTTAAAAAATCCCCAGTAAGAGGATGCTGTTCTTGCACAGAGCCTGGGCCTTCTGCATGTTCATGGAACCATAGGATGGTCTGGGTTGGAAGGGGCCTTACAGGTCATCCAGGTCCAGCCCCCCATGTCATGGGCAGGGATCCCTTCCACCAGCCTGGGGTGCTCCAAGCCCCCTCCAACCTGGCCTTGAACCCTGCCAGGGAGGAGGCAGCCACAGCTTCTCTGGGCAGCCTGGGCCAGGGCCTCACAACCCACAGAGTGGAGAATTTCTTTCTCACGTTCAATCAAACCCTCCCTTCTTGCAGCTTGAAGCCATCACTCCTTGGCCTATCACTCCATGCCCTTGTCACAAGACCCTCTCCAGTTCTCTCGCAGGTCCCTTCAGGCTGCTCTTAGGTGTCCCCGGAGCCTTCCCTTCCCCAGGCTAAGCAGCCCCAGCTGTCCCAGCCTTTCCTCCCAGCAGAGGGGTTCCAGCCCTCAGATCATTGCTGGGGCCTCCTCTGGCCCCGCTCCACCAGCTCCAGGTCTGTCCTGTGCCGAGGGCTCCAGAGCTGGATGCAGGGCTCCCACGGAATCACAGAGTGGTGGGGGTTGGAAGGGACCTCTGTGGGTCATCTGGTCCAACCCCCCCCCCACCCCGCCGAAGCAGGGTCTGTAGCCATCCATGACAGCATGCCAGTCATGCGAGCTCTCCCACCACATTTCTGTGATGACGACCTAGCTGTCCTGCTGTACAATGGCTTCCAGCTCCTCCTGTTTATTGCCCATGCTACGTGCATTAGTGTAGATGCACTTGAGCTGGGCTGTCGATCTCCCCCTGACCCTGCCATGACACACCTGGGCTCATCCCTAGTGATGTGATCCCCCTTGGAACCTTGTTTAAAGCCCTCTCAGTGAATCCTTTTTCCCCTTTGAGACAGCTGTACTCCGTCTGTCCCCAGCAGGCCCGGTGCTGTGTGCACCTCCCCATGATCAAAGAAGCCAAAATTCAACCGAAGGCACCAGTCCCTGAGCCACTTGTTAACCAGGTGAGCTTTCCTCCCCTTTCAGTGCTGTTCCCTGCCACTGATGGGATGGAGGAAAACACCACCTGTGCCCCCGATCCCTCGACCAGTGCCCTGAAGTCCCCTTTGATGGCCTTGGGACTTCTCTCCGCGATCTTGTCCCCGCCAACCTGCATTACCAAGAGGGGGTAACAGTCAGAGGACCACACCAGACCAGGGAGTTTCCAAGCAACATCC
The DNA here is from genome assembly GCF_030867145.1 of Opisthocomus hoazin. Lineage (NCBI taxonomy): Eukaryota > Metazoa > Chordata > Aves > Opisthocomiformes > Opisthocomidae > Opisthocomus > Opisthocomus hoazin. The sequence goes on along the minus strand of NC_134438.1, from coordinate 1,245,420 downwards.
CTGACCCGGGCCCCAGGGAGGCAGCAGACTTCCCTTGGGATGGGTCCTGTCAGCAGATCGGGCCCTCTGTTCCCCTCCGCAGGGAATCGCCTGTGACAGTTACCCTCCTTTTTTTTCTTAGCTGAGGCAGCCGTAATGCGTGGGGCTGACCGACTCATCCTGGGCAACCTCCTGGTTGGAGCTTCACCCGCATCCTCATCAGCCGGGCCCTCACATTCCAAAGCCCTGTACCCCGGGGGGTCTCACCAGCGTGGGGCAGAGAGGCAGAATCCCCCCCTTGCCCTGTGAGCACACACGGCTGGGTCGTGTCCAGCTTCTCACCCAGCAGCACCCCAAGCCTTTCTCCTCAGGGCCGCTCTCGCTCCCATTCTCTGCCCAGCCTGTGTTTGTGCCTGGTAGTGGCCCAACCCCTGCCCTGAGGTATGGAAGCCATGAGAGAGGCAGCGAAAAGCCCTTCAGCATCCCCTGCCCCCTCCCCAGTATGGTCCTCACAGCAGGAGGAGCAGCAGCCACTGCCTTGAAGGAGACACCTGAGGTAACGGTACCCCTGACTGAACTGGGTTCCAGGAGTGGGTGCCTGGGATCAGCTCTGGTCCCCAGCAGCCCTTCGGTGCTGGAGGCTCCCTCAGCCCAGGCTTGCTGGCACCAGAGGGACCACTGACAGCAGCCCTGGACTGTAGAGCCCAGGCAGGGGCTTCCTGCTCTCCCCCACCCCTCTCCTCTCACTCCAGTTTTAAGCCCACCATCTCCCTGCTCCTATCAGCTCCCCACGCTCGTCCACCTTCTCTGTGCAGGGACCAGCCCCAGGGCACCAGTGACAGCCTTGGCCTTACCCAACGCCATCACTGCCTTGGGCCAGGGGAGCAGGTACTGCACACTGGGACCTCCGAAACAGGAGATTCCACCGCCCAGCAGAAAGCCCAGACCCCGCTGAAGGCAGCCATGGGGCCTCTGCCTGGGTCCCAGCCCTGCAGGTCAGCAGGAGGGGACTTTGGACTCTAATGGCAACACAAAGGCTCAGCCCTGACCAGGCCATTTACACTGTGTTTAGGTCAAAAGAGAAAAAAAACCCTGAGCAAACAAAAGAGGAAGAAGGGTAAATGCAGCTTCCAGTCATATTCTTGTTTATTAAGGTCTAGGCCAGCCTCAGGAGATAGCTCTTCCTGTAAGTAAACAGAGCAGGCGGCCACATCTATAATGAATAAATTTATTGTCTTACAAAAATCATTGTCTAGAAATATGGGTATACAAGAAAACAAGATATTTGCAGTCAGATGCCTGGTGGTCAACAGCCAGTTTGATTAAAAGTATCCAAACACACACAACAAAACCTTTGTGACAGATGTTAAAGCTTTTAACCAAAAAAGGAAATCCATGGTTTTTGATTATGTGGTGGAGGAAGGTTCCTAGTTAACACTGATTCATTGTCACTAATATCAATAATACCACTTGGACTAGAGAGGTACGTGATATGAAGCACAGTCAAAATTAATACATTAAATCATTGTTATATAGGCAAATTATATATGTAACATTGTCTTAGTACTGTAGTGTCTAAGGCACTTTCTGTAATGTCAGATTTTCAGCTATTTAAACAAAAAGAATGCTAACTACTCGCTGTAATACTGTTCAAAATTAAAAAAAAAAAAACACCACAGCAACAACAAAAAGGATTCACATCCACTGGCATGTCAACTCCTAGGCAGGCAACATCCGTCGCTGAACCCCTGTCACCGCCGGCTCCGCACCCGCCCCGCGCGGCCCCGGAGCCGCTCCCGCCGGAGCCGCCGCACCGCCTCGGCCTCCATGCACCGTGCAGCCGCTCGGCTCTGCGGCTTGAAGGCTAACTCGGCCCTAAATTAATAAATTAATTTCGCCTGCGTTGTCTGTTTATTTTCCACTGGTGTTCACATTATAGTAGCCTTAATATATACACAGATCTGTCGGGCGTGGTGATAGCGGGTCTCTACAAACGCAGAAGTACTGTACAGATGAGGAACGGCGACGCTGTTTCAGTTTGCCTGTACTGCAGGAACGCTAACTGATGAAGCAGGTGCTGAGAACACTTCAAAAGGGTATTGCAGGTTAAAAATGGACACTACTCGTTCATCCCTACATCTCCCTCTAACACTTCCCAAGGCCTTTTCACAGTTCGCTCGCTGACTGTGTGCTGATCACAACAATTAGGAGAAAAGAAAAAAAAAATACAGGTGCAGTTTGGTCTTCAATGATCCACCAGACTTGATACAGCCACGGGCCGCCTGAGCACAGGAGAAACGGAAGGATGCTGTCTGTACAACAAAGCATGCATAGTCATGACGACGGGTCTGCCCCAACCACCTACCCTCTGGGAATGAAGTTTCCGTGTTGATAAAAAAAAAAGTTCCATCCTTCACATGATGCTTTATAAAATGGCTATACAATGAGTATCTGGAAAATAGATGCACTGAACAGAGACAACTCCATTTTATTTACTACAGAAAAAAAGCAGTTGTAACTATATCTGAAGCAGGGTACAGTATGGTGAGGCTGGAGAGCCTTAAGACATAGTTGACCTAGGATAAGTAACCTTGTAGCATGCCGATGTCTCGTAAGGCAGATTGATGGCCACAAGGCAGTTGGGTGGTCAGGAAAGTCCTCCTCCTCCTGCCGACTGTTGTGTCAAAGGTCTCTGCATGCAAGCGGTGTGATGGGGCTCTACTCGGCGGGCGCCGGCTACGCTTCGTTCACGTCGCTGCCTTTGCTCTCCGCATCGTCGTCCGAGAGCTCCAGCGAGGCCCCTTCGAAGTGCAGCTTGCATCTCCCGGATCGACTCGAGGAGAAGGTGATGGGGCCCCCCCTTCCTGCAAACAGCAACCAGACAATACACGAAGGGTCGTGGCTCGCCCACAGCCCACGGCCCCATGCTGGTGGCTGCTCCGGGAAGACCTCCGCACTGAACCATGGAGGAACAGTTTGCCCCCAGCCACGGGGCAAATTTCACACACAGGGTCTTGAAACCCCTTCTCTGACCAAGGAGAAGACAGGCTGTGCGCAAACATTCCAGTATTCTGGTATTCCTACTTACCGTGTACCATCATCTTAATTTTGCAAGTCCCAAGCAACCTAAAATGTTGCCTCTGTACAAGCACCAAGCACAGACCAAGTCCTAAACAGAGCAGGGTCTCTAAAATAATACCAACTACTCGTTTGTGTAGCGCTGCGCTGCAGCCCTCCTGCCGCTCCTGTAAGCCTCTCTCCACCCCCGAGATGGTTTTGTTCTGCAGCAAACTCACCACTGCTGTCTCCCATCTGTACTCGGTAGAGACCTTGATCTCCAAGAGCTGCTCTCAAGGAAAATGCTGAGACATTCCCACTGGAGTGGGTATGGGAAAAAAAGGGATTGGTGCCAGCCACTGGAAAAATCACATAACCACAGAATGGTGGGGGTTGGAAGGGACCTCTGTGGGTCACCCAGCCCAACCCCCTGCCCAAGCAGGGTCACCCAGAGCAGGCTGCACAGCACCGCGTCCAGGTGGGGCTGGAATATCTCCAGAGAAGGAGAATCCACAGCCTCCCTGGGCAGCCTGGGCCAGGGCTCCGTCACCCTCAGAGGGAAGAAGTTCTTCCTCGTGTTCAGCTGGATCTTCCTCAGCTTCAGTTTGTGCCCATTGCCCCTTGTCCTGTCGCTGGGCACCACTGGAAAGAGTCTGGCCCCGTCCTCCTGACACTCACTCTGCAGATAATTATCAGCATTTCTAAGGTCCCCTCTCAGCCTTCTCTTCTTCAGGCTGAACAAGCCCAGCTCCCTCAGCCTCTCCTCGTAGGAGAGATGCTCCAGTCCCCTCACCATCCTCATAGCCCTCCGCTGGACTCTCTCCAGTAGCTCCTCATCTTTCTTGAACTGGGGAGCCCAGCACTGGACACAGCACTCCAGATGAGGCCTCACTAGGGCAGTGTAGAGGGGAAGGAGAACCTCCCTCGACCTGCTGCCCACACTCCTTTTGATGCACCCCAGGATCCCATTGGCCTTCTTGGCAGCCAGGGCATGCTGCTGGCTCATGGTCAACCTGTCGTCCGCCAGAACACCCAGGTCCCTCTCTGTGAGCTGCTCTCCAGCAGGTCCGCCCCAGCCTGTACTTGTGCCTGGGGTTGTTCCTCCCCAGGTGCAGGACCCTGCACTTGCCCTTGCTGAACCTCATCAGGTTCCTTTCTGCCCAACTCTCCAGTCTGTCCAGGTCTCGCTGAATGGCAGTACAGCCTGCTGGTGTATCTACCACTCCTCCCAGTTTGGTGTCATCAGCAAACTTGCTGAGGGTACACTCCGTCTCTTCATCCAGGTCACTGATGAAGTTAAACAAGACTGGGCCCAGTACTGACCCCTGAGGCACACCACTAGTTACCGGCCTCCAACCAGACTCGGCGCCGCTGATGACAGCCCTCTGAGCTCTGCCATTCAGCCAGTTCTCAATCCACCGCACCGAGCACTCATCCAGCCCACATTTCCTGAGCTGAACATCCCTAACACCAGCAGCGCCACAGCTGGATACTCCCCAAGGATGCACTGCGGAGAGTCTGTGGGCACACGAGGGCTCAGACAAACCCTGCCCACCGCCACTGGCACCACCTACCTTAGCCTGTTCTTCAGGGGGCTGATCTCCCGGCTCAGGCCCTCGTTAGCCTCTGTGGCATCGTCCAGCTCACGCTGAAGTTTACATCGGGAAGCATTTGCAAGTGTGGCTTCCTCTTCATCCTCCTCCAGCTGGCGTTTGAGCTGCTTCATTCTGGCATTTGCCTTTTCCATCTGAAATATAAACCCAGGGACTCAGGATCAAACTAGACAGCTGCAACGCCACGACCAGGAGTTAGCCAACGTCCTGTCCACACAACCACTCCAGCTGGAGATGAACCAACACAGCCTCACTGCAGACTCCAGCCCGGGCTCCTGGAAACACTGCAGAGCTCCTGGGTCTGGGAGACCAGGATGCGTAACGGACCGTCACATCAGAGCTATCACGGGGAGGTTTTGACCACTGGGAACTACTCTAGTGGTTTAGTCATCAAGATAGATTCCCCAACATCTTTTCATTAACATACTTCTTAGCAAGCCCTTTCTACTTAAAGTATGGTTTTATTTACCTTTTCTGAGAAATAGGCCTCAAAAGCTAAGCCCTTCCACCTACCGGCTCCTTGTACTGGTCTGCGTGTCGACGCTCATCCTCCACCTGCATGAAGACTTCCTTCAATTTCTTCTCCGTACGACGGACCAGTTTGTTAGCAGCTGCTCTTTCCCTAGAATAATCAAAAGCCGTCATTTGTCCCAGTACTTGAAGGCCAGGAAGACAAAATCTGTTCCTTCTGAAAGGCTCTCGCCTCATGGTGTAACTGATACTTGAGTTCTCCTAACACGCCTGCCACCATCAACAGCAGCAACAGTTTTAGCGTGCTGGTGGTTGGCTGGGATGCAGCTTTGAAAACATGAAGCCTTTGCACTGGAGCAATACCAGTATGGTATGCAGGCTCAAAAGAGGGATATCAAGGTGCTTCTTACAGAGTTATTGCTAACCAGTAACATGTTCCTCCCATAGAGCCAAAAGCACAGAAAGAACAAAGATTGTTATAAGACCTTCAGATTCTGGGAGGAACTAGCTTAAAACAAATACATATATTTGGAGGACCAAGATGACAAGGATAGACAGGAAGAGCTCACTGCAGAAAGACTTCTGCAGAGTACAGGATTCATCTCAACCAACTAAAGCTGTCACACCTAAGCTCTTCAACTGGCTTCCTCTAACCAAAGAGACCAGGTGTCTCAAGGCGATGTTTCATCTTGTCTCAAGAAACTTCTGCATCACCTTGTGCATCCTGGGACTACCAGTCAACATATTCACCTGGTTAATGTCCAGAGTTAATTCAGCAGCTTTAGTTACGGAGCAAATCGTTTCTGAAAGTTTCAACCCCAGTTACTTTGCAGCTCTCTTGTCAAAATGTGTCCCCCAAACAGTAGGTTTCCTGATCAGAAACCCCAATGCCTTTGCCGGAAGCTCATATCTCAGCCCTACAAAAACCTAAGGCACAGAGGTTTCAGACATGGCAAACACAAGCAAACAGATTTCTTTTTTTTCTTTTTCTCCTTACTTGGCTTCCTGCTCAAGCTGTTCTTCTAGCTGCACAATCTTGGCTTCTAGAGTAGAAATTGTTGCCTTGAACTTCGACTTCACAGATCCCTCCAGTTCCCGCAACTTGGCTTTCAGCTCTTTGTTCTGCCTTTCTAGCTGCTGCCGTGCGTTTTCACTCTTCTGGGCAGCACTCCGCTCCCCAGCTAGCTCAGAATTCAGCGTGTCAATCTTTCAGAGGAGAACGATAGAAGATCATTTGGTGCTATTGAGATCCTCCACTTATCTGCACACTGAAACATAGATTGCCCCTACAGCATTGCCACCAACGGACTCACCTGCAACGTGGTCTTTAGGAACCGCTCATTGAGAAGCTCCATGTTGCTCTGCTCTTCCTCGAGCTCTTCCTCCAATTGTGCAATCCGAGCTTCCAGCCGGCGCTTCTCATCCAGCAGCGCTGACCTAGAAAAGAAGTATTTGGGTCAAGACACGCGCAGATCTGATACAAAGCAACCAGCTATTTTGCTTTTGATACTTTAGACATTCCAAACTGTAACGAGAAGCTACTGTGTAAGCAATTCTGTTCGTAACAAGAAGCAATTTTTATCGGGACAACAGGTCAAAACAGAAATTGCAAGCAGGCTACCAAGAACTGCAGCTGCTGGTGCCTGAAGTTCTTCAGATGCACAATTAATACATTTGATGACTCACTTTCCCGAAGCACTGTTTGCAATCTCATCAGCCAACTCATCCCTTTCTTGCTCAGCATGACGACGAGCTCTTTCAGACGCAGCAAACTCCTGTGAAGGTTTAGGAAATATTCATTACAGCATTAGGAATCTCAAAACTTCTGCAACAATTATGCCTTCTAATAACTTCTGGGAGATGCTGTGAAGTGTGATATCGCCGAGGTCTTTTCATGGATAAACAGAATCAACAGCTGTAAAAGCTAGCAGGACGCATCACCTTGATCTTTCCCTCCTGTAACTGCCACATGACTACTATGAATTTACTTCTCCCCGTCCCCTGAAAAGGCCAGTAACATTCAAGCCCTAAGCAGGAGGAGAAAACCGTTCTGTCACATGCTCTAATTCATTAAGTATAACGTGGGCACTAAATTAAGCAAATTTTTTAGGTTCCTACAGAGTACGTAGCATGACTGAAAGCAAAGTATAGAAAATGAATTTTTAGCACAAAAGTATAACAGTACTGAATCTTGTATTGTGAAATTGTATTGAGTGGTAGAAACACCCAGACATTCACCAAGAAGGACACAATCTAATGCACTGCAAGTGCAAGACTGACAAGTTTGAAGTCTGTGAAAGAATGACATGGAGAAGCTCTAGTAAGTTGTAGGTAAAAGTCTCAAACATTAAGTGCAGTGTAAGCTGAGTGATTGCTTCAACCTTTGCAGCTAACAGGGTAAAAAGAGGTCGTCTCTCACACAAGGCAATTCTGTTGCCTTCAAACCTCAAACGTTTAACCTTGTGGCAGACAACGGAGATAATCGGGGATAAGTGACAGTGATATGTAGCACGACTTGGAGCTCTTACATGAATTGCCAACAATGAGGGAACAGATGCCCGTAAAAGAAAGGGATGAGGACCTCAGATAGCAGAGAGATAAACCTCCACAGACTTACATGGTGCACTGAGGTACTGGAGAGATTGTTAGGTTTTTATGTACTTCCAATGACCAGTTTTAGTACTGACAGTGTGCACCACAGCTTCCAGAGACTCTCAAACCACCTTGTAAATTTTAGTGAGGCTTGAAATCTGTTTAAGCAGTAGTAAGGCTTCCCTGCTACCCAGGCAGGGAAAGGAAGTCCAGACTACTAGAAGGATTCCTACAAAGCTATAAGAAGCTCACTAATGACCTGGGGCAGTGAGGAAGAGAAACATCTCCAGGCTCCCACTTTTCTGTTCAACTCACTGGATGGCTTTTTACTTTTTCTTTTTTTAAAAAAACACAAACACCCTCTGGCCTTCCCCTTTTCTCTAGAAAGAAAAACAGATTTCTTGGATTTCAATCTCATCTCTTGGAGCTGGAGTATTTCTGCTTCAAGACATTTGAGCTTCTTTTCACTTTCTTTGGACTGTGCAAAGATCTCATCTCTGGATGCAAGGGCTTCTTCTAGCTCCAGCTGGTAGTCTTTCATTTGAGCCTGCAGTTGGAGAGCAGAGGAAAGAATAAGCCATGATACAGCAGGACAACCACAAGATTTATTAGTAGCTCTGAAGCTTTTTTGCCCTTAGGAGGCAAGACCTTCCTCCTAAAGTGGCTTCATTCCACTTAAATATATTTATTTTCAGTTCTTATTTTCATAGAATTATAGAATGGTTTGGGTTGGACAGGACCTTTAAAGATCAGAGTTCTATCCCTCTGCCACGGGCAGAGACACCTTCCAGGCTGCTCAAAGCCCCATCCAACCTGGCCTTGAACACTGCCAGGGAGGGGGCAGCCACAGCTTCTCTGGGCAACCTGGGCCAGTGCCTCATCACCCTCAGAGTGAAGAATTTCTTTCTTATATCCAATTTAAAGCTACCCTCTTTCAGTCTAAAACCTTCATTTTCTCATCTTTCCATCACTCACTCCTCATCAGAAATATCCCATTAGAAGACTTCACTTCATTTATTAGTATATTTCTTGTAGGAAAAAACCTCTAGTAGAGGTAGTAGAGATACCTTTGTAGTAGATAGGTAATGCTCTTGCAATTGTCTTGGAAAAAAACAAACCTATTTACTTAAATTGACTGATAAAACCTATTACAAGTACTCAAGGTAAGAAACTTCTCAGTGTAGAAGTACCACAATTCACCATTTTGCACATATAACGTAGAAGCACATACTTTCCTTCCCGTAAGACACTTAACACAGACTGATATCTTAATTCACACAAGTTTGACTTCAGATGCTAAAAGAATAAAGCTAGAGAAACTGCATTTAAGTTGTACCTGCATCTTCGCAATACCACTAGTCATGAGACCACTTATTTCAGGTGCTTGCATGAAAGTGTACAGAGATCAGGTATGAACTCTGTAACTGACTCAGCCTCTGGGAATAGAGAAGCCGCTACTGCTAGGTACCAGCATTTCTTGCTTTAATCTCCATTCCCTTCTCATCCAGCGCCTGGACCAAGTTCCAAAATTGCCCTCATTCAGTTGAAGTAGGATTGCCAAGGAATAGAGTGGACAGGGCAGAAAGGCAATGCAGTTTGCTCTATGCTTTACATGGTCTTGCCATGGCCTCATACTCCTGCAGCTTTGGGCCATGGCACTGAAAGCCTTGGGAAAACTGACCTCTACTAAAGATGGAGTATTTCTCTGGGAATGGGAAATAAATCCTTGACACAAGTACTGGATTCTTCTTGCCAATCTAAAAAGAATAGGCATCTTGGAGCTTTTTCAAAGCAACTAAAATTTACTCCTCCTATTTCTCTGGAGCATTTTTGGCTTCCTCAACTAGAGGAAGTAGCAATCAGCAAGAGCTGAGCTGAAATCAGTAAATTCAAAGATACAAACAACCATAAATTTTAAAGATTCAGCCTCAAAAGCAATCCTCAGTAAATCCTTATGCAAAGCATTGAAAATGATGACTATTGAATAGAAGTACGTGGGGGACAATCTTAACTCCTTAGCAACAAAAGGATGAGAGGAGTTTTGAGCGGCTGATAAGTTCAGGCCAGATACTGTGACGTGTGCCAGCATAGCTGAGTCTGATACTCCTTCTTGCCTTCACACTACAAATGCATGTAACGAAAAGCAGCACCCTTGACACACTGTCAGCAGGAGGGAAAGCAGCTCAGCTGATTTGCTGTGCCTACCTGGAGCTTACGTAGCTGTTTGATTGCTTCACCTCGAGCCTTGTTTGCAGCTTCTATCTGACCTTCCAGGTCTTTCGTATCCATCTCCATTTCCTTCTTGGCTGCCACAGCAAGAGCCCTCTGTTTGCACTCATCTTCCAGTTCTGCCTCCAGCTCTCGCACCTGTGAAATCAAGGGATTTAACAGGCTCAAGCTCCAGGAACAGAGCAAACACAAAATCCTAACAAAATGGCTGATGAATCCAAAAGGCCTTTGCAGATCAGAATTAGCATTACTTGATTCGAAGAGCCTACAGAACTCAGCTACATGGGAAGACACTGCAGACGGCAAAAAAATCCACAAACTGGAAGCAGAGATCTCTGAACTGACAAAAGGAAAATAAAGAAAAGAGCTCAGCATCTGAAGCATTTCCATTTCATCTGTTCAGCTACTTCATGATCAGCTTCTGGCCCAGTACATCTGTCTACATTTAGGTATGACTTGGGGGCAGATGTTGCTAATTCTGATCGAACCACTAAGAGGAAAATACGACATAGAATCACCACACATTCTCAAGAAAAAAAAAAAGAAATAATTCTCTTTGAAACAGATGTGCTACTAGAATGTATACACCAACAACTTTTCTTTTTTTCAAAAGAAAACAGAGAAGCAAAGTATCTAAGAAAACAACTAACAAGAACTAAGATGAACTCATACAACAATAAAAGTGAGCCAGAAGTGCCACAGGTTACCAACATGAAGGAATATGTTTCTTTTGAATCAAGCCTCCCTCCTCATGCCAGGTCAGGAGCTTTTGTCCAGTGCAAAACAATAGCAATTCAGCATTGCAGGGAACATCAAAAGCCTTCCAGGTCAATGCTTTTATTTATTTCTAGGAGATCTCTATACAGGTGATTCTCAGTAAGTTTTTGTTTTCTTGTGATAAATCTTGAAATATTCGGTGCTTTTTCCTTAAAGCTTTAGAAATGTTAATTTAGATCTATCTTCTCCTACAAGCATGAAATTTTAAAGGCATTTCTTTAGAACTCTAGTATCATAAAACAGATCTGAAGAGACTCAAGTCTGGCAAATCTGGAATCTTTGCTACGTTTTTCATTTAAGAAACTGTTCACTTAATTACAGTCTTTCAGTCTATGTCGGCATCCATGGATTTGTTGCTGTACACCAAACAGGACGGGCTTGAAGGACACCCATGCAGCAACAGCCAAATCTACTTGCATGTTGAGTGCTTTTGAGGCAAGGTACAGTTGAATTGGAGGACCATCACTGGCAGACTAACATGAACAGTGGCTAATCCACAACAAGACCTATTGTCTTGTTGGTAAAGATCCATGCTTGGGACTTCTATAGGATGGGATCTTTAAGCATAGAGTTTTATTTTCCTGGTAGCAAGTTCTCAAAGCCATAGAGCTTTGTCAAAGATCATCACGCCCTTCCCACTATGAAGCACAGTAAGATACATACTTGTTTAACCAGAATCCTCTTTTTCTCTTCATTCTGTTCATCTCTGGCTTGCAGATCTCTCTCAAACTGGGCTTTCATAGCTTGCATGTTCACCTCCAAACGAAGTTTAGCATCTTCTGTGGCCTGCAGTTCATCTTCCAGTTCCTCAAGCTCAGTCGTCATCTCTTCAACCTGTAGCTCTAAAGTTCTTTTTGATTTCTCCAGTTCATGGACCTAAGCCACAAACATTAATCAGACCCTCTCAAAATCAGCAGTTAACAGCAAAAGTAGACATTATATGAACTCAGTACACCACACTTTGTGATGCTCCAAACTGGACAATCAGAACAGGGAGAGCAGCATCTCTAAGATACAGATTAGAGAACCAAACAAACATCCGTGCAGATGAATGGAGAGATGAGCTGTGCAATATTCACAGAGAAAAAGTAGTAGTAGTAAGACAAGCTCTTAAATCCAGCACAAGTGCCATTAGGCATTTGGCCAGCAACTGTTGCTCTCCAAGTCTTCACATCTTTTGAACAGGCCTCATCTTAATAGAGACCACCCTCTTGTTCTGAGCATTAATTCCTCCAGAATTCTGGGTTACAAATCAGCCTCAAAACGTTCCATATTTGTGTCAAAAACACTTCTCCAACCAGGGAATTTTCCTGTGTTGTTCCCTGTGCAGTTCATAACAAAATAGGGTCTGGAAAGTTACTTACATTTTTGCCCACATCATCTTTCGAGCTCATTAAGTCTTCCATATCTGCCTGCAACTGTTTGTTCTGTCTTTCAAACTCTTCCTTAGCTTCCAGGGCTTCTTCCAAAGCCCGAGCCAGAGACAGTGCTTTGGTTTCCTTCTCCCTTGCCTCTGCTTCAGCACGATCTCTTTCCTCTGCATATCTGGCAGAAATGTTCTTTTCTTCTGCCAGCATCTGAATATAAGAAACAATTAATCCATCTCATCAGTTCTATAATCAGGTCCTTCCTGCCTCAGAGGTGTTTTAGTCACTGAAGTGGTGAATGCTCTAAGTTTAACTGGCATTCAGAAGCTGTCTAGTCTCTCAGTCTTGATCCAAAGGCTAGTAAGAAAACAGCTACAGCTACTCTGGAATGAGGTGAGGAAAGCAAGCTACTAATAAAGATGAAATAATTTTCCTATTATTTCCATCGTTCAGTCTTCACACTCTTTCTTAGTCTATCCTGAGGGATTACAATAATAGTCTGAAGTTTTTGTTCCAATAGAATTTCTTTTTTGTATATAAAGAGCTTATTACTTGATCTAACAAGACTCCAAGATGGCATTTAGCTCACTGAAATTAGAAGCAACAAGTTACTCCTAACAAAGGCCAAGCTGCTCCCAAAAGATTTATCAATCAACACAAACAAGATGCCATTTAAAAATCATAGAAATCAGCAAGATGACAGGAAACTAGACTACCTGATCAAACTTCTTCAGCTTTTTCTTCAGGCTATAAACAATCTGGCGCTGATGATCTAGGTCTACCACCACGTAATCCAGCTCTTGCTGCAGGCGATTCTTTGTCTTTTCCAGTTTGTCATAAGCCATTGCCTTCTCCTCTAGACTTTGGCTTAAGGACTCCGCGTCCTTCAGTAATTTCTTTTTGTTTTCCTCCAAGCCTTCAATGGTTCCCAAGTCATCATCTACCTTTTTCTTAGCATCAGCCAACTGAAATTAAATAAAAGAAAATAATGTTCCTTGGTACATCATGAAAAGGAAAGAAAGGCAACAAGTCAAAAACACAAAACTAGGTGTTATTGCTAGCTAGAGTAACACAAAAATTATGAGCTAACAGGAGTCCAAGTAGGGGAAAGTCCTGTCCACTGCAGTTAGTTGTACTGGTCACTATGGCAATTGAGAAAGTCCATGGAAAATTTTATTCCAAAGTGTGGTCGAGCATACGTGCAAGTTACATGACATTTTTCCAAGAGGTTTAGGACACCAATTCATCTCACCTGGAACGTGCAGCCCTTACAGAAGTCTTGCCATGTACAACAGCTTACCTGTGATTGTAAGGCAAGCATCTGTTTCTCCAGATTCTTTCTGGCCTCCTCTTCCTCTTCCTGCTGCTCTTCCAGGTTGTTCTTCTCCTCTTCCAGCTGCCTAATCCTACTGCTCAGGTTGAGTTTCTGGCGGGTTTCTTCCTGAAGCAGCTCCTGTTACACAAACAGGCATATTCAAAGTTCAGTTTGGTTCATAGAGTGTTAAGTGTGGCCTTGGCCCACCACCCTCCATTACTCTACTTGGAGGTTCAGGTTTGATTATTTTTCTCTCAGCAGTTTTGTACAACGACATGCTTATGAAGCCATCCGTAATCTGGGTTTTCAAAAAGGTACTGCTCAGTCATTTGGGGCACACTTAAGCCTTTATGAAGCGTATTTCTCAGAGAATCCATGCCACTGTCTGTTCAGAGAAGCCAATGGATGATACTTTTCTATCTTCAAAGGGACAAGCACAGCAGTTGCCTTCAAAATATATCTTTCTTTTCCAACAAGCATATAGAGTCCCTATTTTAAACCACCTGAGACGAATATATAGCAACAAATCCTGCAATGACAGCATGCTTTCAAGATTCACTGCATTGCTTAAATGTAAAGGTCAGTTTAAAGACAGCTGTAATTTGGCAGTGGAAATTTCTGTCATAACCGAGACTAATGAAAAGTGTAACCACCAGCCCTCTCTTCCCTCACCCTGTTCCTCACAGAACTCTCCAACTGTAATGAACATTACTCGAATAGTCACCATTAGCATTTTTATACAGGGGAAAAAAAAAAGAGTATATTTAAGTGATGAATACATGTATCAAGCTGCACTATTTAACCCAAAAAGCAAACACTGGCAGTTTCAACAACTTAAGCTGAAGTCAGTAAAGAACTTCAGCCTAAGTCAGTAAAAGACAGGGTATTGTCCCTCGTGCCTTTCACACACCCCAAGGACCTTATTTGCATTAACATCCTACTTGGAAAGGTTTTTTTGACTTAATGCTTATCTCCCACAGAGACTAAGAAATAAAAAAGAGAAACTGAAAGGCTACAGTCTATCAAGCAGTAAATCTTAGATAATGAAAAACTGGCTCCACATGTAGCTGAGCAATCATCATACATCGCATTTCACTAGACTTCAATAGGAAATACAGCTTCTACCCATGGGGCTTTCCAAACCATGAATGAAAATGTATTTTCTGTTATGCAGTTAGCATTTCAATGAGGAACAAAGCTTCAGCGTTAAGTTCAAGCTTCACTGCACACACACCTGTGTATCCTGAAGCTGAGATTCCAAACTAGCCGCATCCTTGGCAAACTTAATGCCTTTCTTCTCTGCTTCCTCCAGGAGACTTGAGACATTATCCAACTCGTTCTGCAAAGCAAGCAGTCTAAAGGTAATAACGCGCAGCAGATCCATGGCAAAGCCTACATCTGACACGGAACACAAAACCTCCACAAATTCCGTGGAAGGCAAGACAACAACACATCCCAGGTACAACAAGCTAAGAATACTGAAGTTTGGTTAGAAACGTGTCAGTCCTGAACTTAAGACAGAACATAATAAGAGTTAGCCATGGTATTTAGCAGAGCATGTCATTCCAAAATCTACAGTCATATTTAAAGCTATTTTTCATTATAGGATCATGTATTTTATAGGACCGTGTATTTTACAGTGCCATTAATTCAAGGATTATCAGGGTGGCAGCTGGGTTTAAAGCATCACTGCAAGAGAAAAGGTCAATGCCAGGTGCCAATTCTTGCTATTTTAGGCTATGCTACTTGTATATACAGTGAGAGACTGCCAAAACGCTTCCCCCAAAAAGAATGGGGCCATTCCCTTTTTCAAGCACTTTAGCTTGATTTACTCATAATACTCTTTGCTGTGGCTAAGAAGTCAGCTCTGACTGCATTTTGTCTGTTTTCTCCATTTCGCAGAGGAACAGCCCTTTACTTGCAATCCCTATCTGTCAAGTTCCTTTTGAAGCACAAAAGGAAACGTGTGGCCATCATCAATCAGTACATTTTTGCTCAAGCCTACAAATGAGCTCAGCCCACTCTACTCAACTCCACATCCAAGCCAAAAACCTGTAGGCCAGCTGTCAGCAGAGCCTCCTACAGGATTTGGTCTCCAAAATGGGAAGCCATGTACTTCAAAGCCACTGTGATTCTTACATAGTCCAAAAAGTTCAGGATTCATGTCATGGCTCTCCAGCTATCTGAGGTGTGTCACCACTTTCAAGCCCCTCAAGTACACGAGTACATGACTGAGATCGCCTCCCACATCAACTACAGTCCCCGTTCCTGTAGACCTAGCTGCATCTTTGATAGTCATTCCTCCTAGCCACTTCTGTATATGGTTAAAGCTTTTACTTTCTTGTGTATAGTTCAGCAGTTTAGGAATTCCATACAGCCTTACCTGCAGCTTGTTAGCTTTCTCCACCAGCTCCACCCTCAGTCTTTCTCCTTCTGTGACCCTAGCAGTTAGCTCTTGCACCTGAGCATCGAGCTTCTTCCTCTCATGTTCAGACTCTGCCTCAACCTGCTGCAGTACCTTCACTTCACAGGCCAACTCCTTGTTGTCGGACTCTAGGCCTTGCTTGTTTTGTTCAAGATTTGCTTTGAACTAGGAAAAACAAAAGGGAAGAACTTCAACGCTTTTTTACATATCAATAAAGTTTTCTGCTAAAAATATTCAGTCCAGCAAATCAGGATTATAAGCTCAAAGATAAAACAACTGCTCAGCAAGTTGTAAGTAGGGAGCATTTAAAATCCTGCTGTGTAACATTTTGCATATGTTAGCCAAAAAAATTAAGGTAATGCAAGTTAATCCACTCTCAGATATCACAGGTAACAGCGAGGACCAGAAGATATTTCTATGAATTCAGTAAGATCTGGGATGTCAGTGCTGTGAAAGTGAGTAGCACTGAGCAGGAAGGAATGTGCCCATTAACAGATCAGCATGGCTCATCTCACAGAAATAAAAGGAAAGATATCAGCTACAGCTGCCCTGATTTTCGTAGGCATAGCAGCCTGGAGGTGCATAATAAAGCACTTTTCACCACTGCGCTGACATTTGTCAAAAACCTTTTTAAAAAGGTAGTAATTGCCATAAGGGATGTTTAAGTGCCATTCTTACTATATTGCCAGAACTGACAATCTTATCACAGGACCTTTGTTTAAGATTGTAGGGTATTTTTCTGTCTTTTTATGCTCTTATTGAGAATATTTAATGAATAAGGACCACAGGAAACACGTAAGATTTTCAGGTGAATAAACTATAATTTCCATCAGGTTTAACTACTATATTTCTCACGTAGTATTTTAAACTAAGGAGGCTTCTGAAATATTCCTACACAAAAATATTACTACAGTATATGAACTGTCCACACCTATATCTGTGAATGACTAGAAATAAAATTTTACAAGCTAGAGATACTTTTTTTTTTTTTGGCAGTGTTGGATTAATTCTACTTCTGAACAAAGACACTGAAGCTGCACTGGTAGGAACCACGTTGTCCAGGTGTGCCGCTTCCTCTGCTCTGGCAGGGGTTACCAGAGACACAATATAACTCTGCAAATCAGCAAGATACTCCACAGATATCTAGCACTGGAGGTCACGGTACAAGCATAAAGTGAAGAGTGGCTGGAAGAACTTTTACGCTACCCGTACTCACAGTTTGTTATTTGTGAGTGTTGACATGACAATTACCTTATTTGCAACCATTCCGCAGTTCGCTTAGGCAGAGAACTGCTTTTCACCAAATAAGCACATAGGCTGCTCGAGAATTCCGACAAAAGTACTACATCAATTTATCTCTAGGTGCACTGTTTCCAGGTCTAACAAACACTTTTAGATAGTCTTGGCATCTATCTGAAAAGTTGCTATATGTTCAAACCAGCAGGATATATTTGATTCGACTGCAGTAGTTAAGTATGTACAGAGGACAATCACTGGAAGTGACCACGCCACTTATGTTACTTATAAAAGTCCTGAAGCTGAAAAATGTATTTCTGTAATTAATTTTCTGCTCACCCTTTTGGCCTGTTCCAGTTGTTCAGAGAGCTCTTCCAGGGCAGTAGCATGCCTCTGCCTGATTTCCTGGATCTGTGCTTCATGGTTTTTGGTTTCCTCTTCAATTGCTTTCTTCAGTTCAGCCACCTCCTGCTCTCGCTTTGTCCTAGAGGAAGCATCAATAGTTATCAAAAATCAACATTTTAGTCTTTTGTAAATTCAAGGTGAATTTTAATGGTGCCTGCTTATACAGACACATGATCCTACCTCAGCTCTTGCTGTGCTGCAGTGGTATCCAAGGTATCTTCTTGTTCAGTTTTTAAAGCCTCCAGCTCTTCACTTAAATCTCTTTTCTGCTTTTCCGCCTTGTTGCGAGATGTCTTCTCCTCCTTTTTTTGTCTTCTCCTTTTTTTTTGTCTTCCCCTTTTTTTTGTCTTCTCCTCCTTTTTTAAGCACTCTATGGAAGTAAAGGATTACATTTATAAGCAATTTTTTCCTGTTGTTATCCTCAGAAGGTTCAGGGGCAGGGCAATGGGACAGCAAGAAGGGTGGGAAGTTTAATATACACTGTGTCAATTCTTTCTCCAGACTGCAGCTGGAAGGGTGACTGGGAAAGATGAAATAGCAAAGTAGAACTGCATGATTCAGATAGAAAGTCAAGAAAAAGTCAATGACTGGAGAAAAAAATTTGAAGTAAGGTAACAAACATAATCACATGTTGACAGAAAAATAAGGAATAGAATCTAACAGAAGAGCAGTTTGAGCTGCTCGGCCAGGTGATCGCAGACATCAGGATTCAAAAATGAAGAACTACGGACTGGAAAAAATTATGGCTTGCATAGTTGTGGAAGGGCTAGGCTAGACTCCAAAAGGTCTACTGGAAAATAGTGTAACTTAAAGAAAACTTGGATACACAATTTTTGCAAGTATCTGTACCACTAACTCACATCCCATTGATATTTAGCAAGACTTTGCAACCCTGATAGCCTCCAGTAATTTCCTTGTGTAGCCAAGATACTCCTGCCCTAAGGTATTTCTTTGTGAAAACCATCCAGTTATCAGTGCCCTAGCAATAAAATACATTTAGATGATCTGCCTGTGGTCTGATTAAGATAGTTATTGGCTGCATTGTCTACAGTTAGCTAATGACCAGGTATGTAATATATTGAAGTCACAGGAAGGTTTTGCTTAGCATAGCATTAGCACAATTCAACATCTATTAGAATAAATGTAAGTTATTAGACTTGTTCAATACTTTGTGGGTTCTCAGTGCAGGGGTTTCTCACACCCCTCCTAAGTCTGCTACAAGATCAGGACATCTTCTACATGGAGCCATATTCAAGAATCATATCTTAGAGCTACCGAGGGGTATTTGGGATTTTCCAGACAATCTAAAGTAACATTGTTTTTCTCTAAACAGCTCCTCATTCAAAAAAAAAAAATAGCACTTTTCTCTGTTTTTACATTATATTTCTGGCAGGTGACAGAAGAGTGGCATAAGACACAATTTCGCAATGGGGAAAACTCACAGTAAACTGAATTAGTGGGGTTTTTTTTGGGTTTTGTGGGTTTTTGTTGCCCCCCCCCCAAATTTCAGTACTTACCTGTGTCAAGACGCTAGCAGAGTGACCTTCATGGCTTCTTGAATTGTCTCAAAGAGTATCATTTTACTGTGCTTTACTAGCCAAGCAGTTGCATGCCTTATATTTAAGCTTTAATTTCCATTTCTAAGGCCATCACTCTGGGAACAGCACCATAACCAACCACATCTGTCAAGTATCTTCAGAAACACTAGTCCCAATTTAAGTACACAACTACTCAAGCATTATTTTCCAATGAGTACAGCTTACTTATGCCCATATTAAAGTCCCTTGAATAGGCTTTTTAAATAAAAGGTACATCAATCATCTATTATTCCTATTACTTCAATACCTTCCTACACAGATAAGACTAAACTTTGGTATTTTTCCATAAGCGCATCAGTATTAAAATATGTAGCAAGACAACCCATAACAGTAAGTGAAAAAAATATTTCCAAATTAGGGCAGATAGCAACATTGCCTTATATTTTGCAACTTTGGCTTGGCAGTTTATTAATGTTGCACAATACCTATTTACAACCATAAGTAATTAAAAAACCCACCATAACATCATGAAAGGTTACATATAGGGCTAATTCAGTCGTGACAACACAGGCAAAACAATCAGAAATAAATGGCCAAAGAAATTGAACCATTTTAGATAAACAAAGCATCAAGAAAGGCAGAACAATTCGGATTTGCTTATTCAAAAAATATTAGAAGACTAATGAATCCCTACTAACATTTTTCCAGAAATATGTTGTTCTAATGTGTTATTATAGAAAAGTGTAGCGCCTTCCCAAGAGACAGATGTTTTACCTTGTTACTAAGGGATGCATGCAACAACATGAATTTCTGGAGTGTATCATTAAATAAAATGGATTCTCAAAAATGAAAAGCTAACAAATTAAACACGAGAAAGACTGAGCAGCCAAATGCAACAAGGCTTGCAAGCAATAAATTATTCTTTCAAGATTTAGATAAAAGCAACAGCTATTAAGGTATCTACATATAAGGTTACACTTAGCAGACTGGACCAGATACTGCATACACTGTAATAAGTGATCCACTCCTTTCTCGCATGATGTACAACCTGTTAACAGGCAAATGTAGCAAGAACAAACCTTCCAAATCAGTGATCATCATTTCCTGTTTGTTCTTGAGTTTGGCCAAGTTTTTGGCCTTTTCTTCTTCTTCAGCCAGCTGAGAAGTACATTCAGCAATTGGATCCTCCATCAGCTTCTTTTCCTAGCCATGAGAAAGGGGAGAAAGAATAACTTCTACAATAGAATTTGAATCACAGAATCACAGCATTGTAGGGGTTAGAAGGGACCTCTGTGGGTCACCCAGTCCAACAACCCTGCCGAAGCAGGGTCACCCAGACCAGGCTGCACAGGACCACGTCTAGGCAGGTCTTGAATATCTCCAGAGAAGGAGACTCCACAACAATAGTCTCTAAGCAACACAAATAACTGAATATACAAAATCCATACAGAGGTCTCATACACCAGATATAATACAGATTTCATTTCAAGTGACTGACCTGTCAATACTACGGATCAACTGGAACCGTACAGAGACATGAACACTTGTTTTCCAAGAAAGCGAGACTTGGAATTGAACACACAGGAGGTCTGGTTTTAGCACAGCATTTGTTTTACACTTTTGGAACTCTGTTTGCAATGAACAACAGTAGCTATGATAAACACTGTTTCCAGCTCTTAGGTTTGGAAGACCCATGGAATTGGAAAGAATGCATGGCAAATATCTCCCTTTTAAAGCTCTCAGTGTCTCAGCTTCCACTTGGTCAAACCCCACAAGTCTTCAGGCGCAAACTCTATAGATAACGCAACAGCAGCCTGAAATGCTTTGAGAGCTATCACTTGGTACTACCATCACTTAAGAGCAGAATCTCCACCACGCATACTGGTCTCACCTTCAGAAATTTGGAATTTTGGTCCTCCAACAAACAGAAAGGGGGGCTTGCAAGACAAGCAAGACTTCAATTAGTCAGACTGGCCAGGCCTCCGGCAGCCCTGCTTTCCACAGTTTTGACAAACAACAACAAAAATAAACCCACAACACCAAGTAACTGTCTCGACAGCCTTAGTCACTGCAAGGTGTTTTTGTATGGATAAGATCATCACTATTTTTCAAAAAATCAAAAAGGTTATGAAAGAACCAAGAGGAAAGCAATACTTACAGAGCCTGTGGCTTTGTTTTTGCCCTGTACTTCAAGTACTTAAGAAAGGCAATCCTACAATCGAGACAGAAGCTTTCTTTCAAGAATTACCGTCCACATGAGAAACAAAGTCTTAAAAAACTGGAATACCTTTAACTTTTGCCAGAAAGAAGGGTAAATGGAACATGAGTGTAATAAAGCAAAACAAAAAAATCCCCAAAATCCAAATTTGCAGTTTCTGCAGAAACGCAGAAATTTTCAGTTCCCCTATTCCCTTGTCTCAGTCAGCAAATGTAACAATCTTGAGCTTCACACCGGAGAGCCTAGGGAGAAAACGTGGTGGTGAAACTCAGACCACAAGAAATTTTCACACCAAGACAGATGCACACTTCTTCCGTTTATGTCTACTAATTTAAATAACTAGCAACTAGCACTGTTTTAGTGAAGAATAACAGGTTTTGACAGAGTTCTGTAAAGCAGCTAGCAAAGGTTTAGTTTACTCAGCTAAGTGATGTGAATTTTGCAAAGCTGCATCATACCTGCTCAGAAAACAACTCAGGATCTAAAAATAAGGTTAGATGTTTCAGTATGAAGCTACCGCTCCTTCCGAAATCACTGGAGAAGGATAGGTACACCTGGGAACATAAGAGGCATTTCTTTTGCTTATCTTCAGACAGGATAGACTGCTTCCTCAGGGTGTCCATCTCTGTCCTCACTTAGAAACAGAACGGAACATAATCAGACACACACTTAACTTCTGTGTTTCAATTAGGGCAGTTAAAGCTCATCCGGGAAATCCTCACCAAGGGGAGCTTCAGTCTGAATGAGCCTACCCATGATCCTGTACTTCAAAGCCAATTATATTTCTTCTGAAATTCATAAAACAGATTAAACAATTTAGTATTTCAGCTACAAAGGCAAATGCAGTCACTGAAAGCCATCATTAACCTGCAAGTACCAGTAATTATGTTATGGTTGAACTCGATGACCTTAAAGGTCTTTTCCAGTTTAAGTGATTCTATGCTTCTATTTCTGAAGCTTAAAACGGCACCACCTAGAAACCTGAATTTTAGTGACAATAAGAGTGGGTTTGGGATGTGAAGGCTTTGAGGAGCAGGGAAGTGAACAAAAGTCTAATTCCATTCACCTGAACCAGAGGTACACAGTACCAGAATGCCTAGAACTGGATACAGCGGTGGTAGATGGATGCAGTTATTTATAGAACTTTACTTCGCACACTACCACGATGGAACACACCTGCCCATTTCAGGTATCTGACCATGAATAGGGTCCAGGTATGGCCACAGTCCAGCTTAGAGTACCCCCTTAACCTCACGCAGCCTGGAGAACCTGCAAGTTCATGGCAGCCCCCAGGCAGTGAGTGACAACCAGCACTTTTCCTTCTTTTGGAAAGCTGTGTATGCAAACTTTTTTTTAGTTATTTCTACATTTTGCACTGACTTCCCTCCCCATTCAAAAACACAAAGTTTCTAAACTAAAGCAGAGCCCAAGAGTCAGAATTAGGACTCATTACTTAACCTTATTAAAGCAGCTCTAACACATGCATTAACACGATTTCATTCTTTTCTCTCTTTCCCATGCCACTTAGTGCACACAGGAGTGATGAGCCACAAAGCCAAGTAGTTTAGAAGACTCTGTTTACTCCCTACCCTCCTTGCTTAATCTGTCAAAAACCCTCTCTGGACACATGAGCCCCCCCCTCCACTCACCAGTTACCTGTCCTTGTTCTCTTCCTCACCCTTTCATTCTAAATAACCTTTTCTCCACACCACCTGAGTCTACAGAGGAATAATTGAGAGCAAAGGCAAGAGAGGCTCCTATGCTGGCCTAGGAGCATGGGATAGCTGACCAGACCAACAGACACCAGTGTGGGTCACCTTTGGTCTGAGATGCCCAGGCTAAAGCACAATGGTTGCCTTTAGAAAGCTGGTCCATGTATGACCTGGTTAACAACCGAATAAACCACAATATGCCTGGTGCAGATAAAATTTGCAGATTTACTGGTAAAGTTCTTAACACTACCACCCCACTCCCCCCAAATTCATTAGAGCGCAGATGTGTTGGATGTGAAGCTAAAGCTTCCAGTTATTTACAACAGATATCTTCCATCTTTTCTCCCTTGCTACGCACCAACTAGAACTGTACACGTGTTAGTTCTGATGCTCAACCAAGCACACTGCAGACAAGGATTCAGGCTCACTTTCATTCCACCTTCAATCTATAGATGAGCCTGTTCATAACTCACTGCCGTGCGCTTCTCCCTGCTCTCCATCACCTGGCTCTAGAAAGCCCAGACTCAATTCCTAATTGAAGGGACTACCCTAGTCTCACCTAGCTCTGCCAAGTCCCACAAGCACTAAAGCTTCTCTTCTACCTTTTTACCACCACCACCCACCCACGCTTCCTAGCACTGTGCCCAAGACAATACCTTTAACATTCTTTGTGATTAAACAGAAACGAGACAGTGTGGCTACAGATTCAAACACTCAAAAACCAGGAAACGTTAGTATTCAGGCTGTTCGGCGCTGTAATTCCACCCTCCGTGGTTACACTGTGTTACTGGCTCCGTTCCCCACAGGACCCCTGTGCCTGGGGATGACGTGCCAAGGGATACGCAGGACTCCTCTGCAGGCACACAGCCACCAGCTGTGATGAAACAGGGCGGCTGGGAAAGAAAAGTGTCACAGACAAACAGCTGAATGCCAGACACAAGAAGGCTGTTGAAGGGATGAGTAGAGCTCCTATGTGATGCTCCTTGCGTAAGCCAAGCATTTCACAGCCAGTGCCGCTGGAGAACGTACATGGTGAGCATTTGTGGCATGGCAGACCATTACTGTTACTCTGGCCATGGCCTGAGGTGTCAAACTGGGGGCTGCGTTTGTTTGTAATACTTCTACAGCACCCTGTAAAGGTTTACCTCTCAGGCAAAAGAGACAAAGTTAACCCTACACTTCAGAATGGTGTCGGGAAGATAATTATTCATTCATCAGCATACAAATTGTTCATAAAAAAAAATCCATGCAATTTTCAGAAGTCTCAGTAATATGCATAGCACTGATAATTATTCGTTACAGGATGGATAAAAGTAAATCCATGACTTGCTGTCTATTTAACAAGCCTGTTTAGCATCATCTTTGTGCACAGGTCAGTGCAAAGGCTGTACAGATGGATACTACGGATCACCACCAGCCCTCTACAGTTTTCTAATGTATATGTGAACAGGAACAAGTTAGGGCTGCTTAAATATAACCAATTCTGACACTTCCTAACTTTTGAGTGTTAGGTGTGTAGATTAGACATTCTTCATCTGCAGTATATAAATAAAAATTAATTGTTACAGAAGCGAGACTCATTTGTGTTTTCAAAACGGTTTAGGTTACGTGAACATTTTGCATTTTTCATAAACATATACTTCATTCAGTGCTTACTATAGCAGTGCATTGAATGAAGCGCACAATCAAAGTATCAAACTTCTATTCAGGACACTACCCTATTCTTTTTACTGTGTCTGAACTATGTTTTACAAAGAATAAAAACTTTTCCAGTCTTCATCATGACAGTCTTCGATGGCTCACGAAGCAGCTGATTACACCCACCATCTTAAACTCCTGTCCCATTTGATCACGCTGCTAAGTAGAGAATAAGATTCCAGTTCAACCAGCAACTTAAACAGAATTAGCCAGCACTGCATTAGACTGAGCAACTCATCCTTCCCTTCATCAACATCTTCTACCCCAGCTTTTTTCTGTGCCTTCACTTCATATCAGTTATGCAGCCACGCAACAAACAGAGGAAACTTGTTTCATCTAAAGCCAGATGGACTTCATTTCTTCCCCATGAGGGTGATGAAACACTGGTCCAGGTTGCCCAGAGAAGCTGTGGCTGCCCCCTCCCTGGCAGGGTTCAAGGCCAGGTTGGATGGAGCTGTGAGCAACCTGGTCTGGTGGAAGATGTCCCTGCTGATGGCAGGGGGGTTGGAACCAGATGATCTTTAAGGCCCTTTCCAACCCAAACCATTCTATGATTCTATGACTTTCAGAACAGTAGTTTGAGCCTGCAGTCTCCAAGCCCAGTGAGTGGCCACAGGAATTGTTACGATGACAAAACTCAAAAAGGGGACTACTTTTAGCACAGGTACTGGCACAAAGTGCTTATGGAAACACAGCCAAACAAACAAGGAGTACTTTTTAAACCCCTATTTTTGACTGTTTAAGTGGTTAAGCACAGGAAAAGTTTTGCAGAAAGGTTGTATAATCTTCATCACACAAGGTTTTCAAAACTCAGCTTTAAAGGGAAGCATATTTTGAAAGGAGGCTCGACAAGAGGCTCACAGAAGTCTCTTCAACCTGGTGCATTCCAAGCTGTCAATAGTGTGTTTAGAAGTACTTGGTATACAAACTCTGTGCAGTTCCATTCTCTGCATAATTCCCTTCCCCCAAAAAAAGTTGTAGGCAATTATACTCCTGTAGAAATTTTAAAAACACTAGTTTTGTTCAAGGCTGCACAGCCATAAATCCAAGAATATTTATAAATCAAAACCCACACAGAAAACAAGTTCTGAAGGATGACTTTCTAAATAGCCTTCTGCAGAGCCATGTATTCCCCTAGCACATGACAATGCTAATGCTGCCGACACTCCAGTCACAGCATCCTCCTAAGGCCTCCAAATCTATCTGCAGAGCAATCTTTCCCTCTCTCCAACTTCAAATTATTGCTTTTTTTCCTTCACAGACTGGTCAAAAGTCCTCTCCTGGTTTTCTAGGAGTTTGAGTCTTGACACATTCCAGAATATCTTAATATTAAGTGTTATACACTAGAAATTACAGAAGCTGATGCTTCTGAGTCTGATATAGTTTGAAAACTTCCAACCACATACGCCAGTATCGAATATAGCAAGCCACTTGCTTCTAGCAAGTTGAATTAATATTCCACTGCAAAGAGATCCAAGTGCTCATAGCAACAGATATTCAAACCCATTCATATCTTGTAAAGCAAAATATTGATAAAAACTCATTGTGAATTTTGAAGTCTAGCAGTAAATCTGAAGAAAGTTCTACATAAATCAGTTAGTGACAAGTTACCAAAAAACCCAAGACTCTGACATAAGTGCATATGCTTTTGTCTGTAATGTACTAAAACTAGAGCTTTTTATTAGCTGCTCGCTTGTAGACATATCAAGTCTACAGCAGTTTTGAAGCTTGATGATTTTTCTTATCTACAAGATAATTTTTGAAAGAACAGAAAGCTTGTTCACAAATATAGTACTGAAAACTGCATCTGAGGGAACCAAATTCACTAAGACTTGCCCAAGTTAATTAAATTTGTGGAAAACTGGCATACACTGCATCAGAAAGCTTTGATACCATTCCTAGTTACAATGGTTGCATAAAGCCTTTAATTTCAGAAGAGAAGTTAAACAGCTAACATCAACTGGAAATTTTAATGGAACTGCTCATTTCAGCCCCTACTAAAGAGAAAATAACGGTTGAGAAAATTATGTGGATTACATTCCAGCTTATCTTTAATAAAAAAGTGATGTTTTTTTTTAAATGCAAAGATGGTGGTTTTCAAAAAGAACAATAAACAAATGACAAAATATCCCAACTTACGGGAATATTATGGTCCTTTCTTCCTTTATGGGAGGAACCAACACGAGCAAGGTGTTGAATAACCTTCTTCGGGTTTTCAGTCTTCCCAGCACCAGATTCACCTCTGCAAAACATTTCAGACATTTTCCTCAAAACTGATTTTCAACAACTTATGAAACCTTTGTTTAAAGCAACCTCATTTCATTCCATTTACGGCTTTGACTACACAACAGACCTTCACTGTCTAGAACAAAAAGCACCGATGTTGCAGGGAACTACATGGTGTTTGTTTAAAATACTTTCTTCATCCTAAAGATCATCTTAGCATTAAGATGTTGATACAATGCATCACATTAGTGTGATTAAAAGCTTTTTGCTATGTGCCTGAATTCCTGTGTTACCTTAAGTAACAAGAAACAGCCCTGTCCTCTGCCTTGATCACAAGTCCAGAGACAGATTTATTCAGAGTGCAGAGACATATATATTAGTTTTCTTAAAATCATTATGCACACACACTTTTATATTTAACATCATTTTAATATATTGTATATACCAGGAGCTGGTTATGAGTATTACCAAGTTGATGGAAACATTCAGTATCTTTAGAAGCCAGTTTCAAAGTACAGTAAAACATATTTTAAAGAAACAGATTCTTTGCACTGCTTATCACAGACTCTTAGCTAGTTAAAAAATATATTTCTGGCCACACGGCTACATGAATTCATTAAGAAATGAATTTATTCGTGCAGAGTGGTACAGTACAGAGATAAATAAAGACAGCAAATGCACATTTACTTCTTAAGACAGAGGTAGAGTTAAAGCAGAACGTGTTTAGACAGAATTTATTGTAGTGTTTACATACACGATATTGTAGGCAGGAAGCGTGACCAAGTTCATATCACTATAATTACAAATGATGTTACTACAGCTCTTTTTAAAAAAATAAAAATTAGGTCTTGTCTTCAGATAAGTCCAGGCACATCAATGGGATTACCAGGTCTCACTTAGCCCTGATTAACTGACAGTAGATTACTGGAGAAAGATCCTATTTCAAGCGAGACAGTGACTGCCACTAGCAACTCTGATGGGTGTGAAGCAGAAACGCATTTCATTAGAGGGATTTGTGTGGAAAAAGTCAAAGTAGTTCCGTCATTCAACAGTCCTTCAGAAATTAAAGGTTGGAAACCAACTACTTTAAGAATGACAAGTGTACATTTTGCATGCTTGCATATTTCTCAGCTAAGATACTCAGAACAGCAATGTTAATTTAGCAGGGGGAGTTTAAGCACATTCTTACAGTCTTCACCTTCCTCCACCATGCTGCATACGTCAGTTTTGCAGCTAGTCTGCATTCACTTGGGTATTTAGTACCTTCAGACCTGCACTTCTTGATCAGATAGGCAGCTTAGAAGCATCCCTATCCTCACATTACACTTAACCTCTGCAAAAATGAGACAATATAGCACTTGAAATTTTAACTTTGCATATACAGAAAGGATATCACCCCAGAAAGGATATCACCCCAGAAAGGATATCACCCCAGATGTTCAAAGAGAATGGACTCTAAAACAATCTCATTTCTTCTTACCTTCCAACCTTCTCAAATGACGGAAAGCCCACGGGACAGCTGCGCTAGCAGAGGTGACCTCTTGCTATGAGGTGGCCATATGTGCACTCCTCCACCCATGAGCAAGCAGCAATGGAGACTGAGGAAGTGCACTCACAGCAGCTTAGCAAACCCATCACGGAAAAGTAGCCTACAAGAGCTAGGTACAAACTTCAGGTGAAACAGCTTATCTGTTTGACCTGACAGAACAGTATCAGTCCCTAGGTTTTGCAGGAGAAAACTTTTAACTGAAAACACTAAAAAAAAAAGTTGATTCTGCAGACAAGCTATGGGATATTTATCACAGCCTCAGTTACCAAGTTGTGACCTGCAATACTAGAGGGTTAATCAAGGCACCTGATTTTATTGATGGCATACATCAATAAAACAGACCCGCTCTCTCGGACCGCACCGGCGCCGCACGCTCCCGAATTCTCAGAAGCAACTACATCAACCTGTACAAAACCATTTTGTTCCATTGTTCCTCATAAGACAAACATCACTGAAAAATAATACAGAATACCAGAGATTAAAAATCACTGTGCTCAATTAGTCAAAACTTTCCAGTGATTGAGAGAGTAGTTCCTTGAAACTTGTTGACTATGCTAGCTTTACTCATTGCATGGGAAAACTTGGAAGGTATTACTTGAAGAGCTGGTTACAAGGAAGATTACTCTGAAAATTAGCTAATGGATAACTCGGTTTCCTTTTAGCCAAGATACCATCGATGTGCAACACAAACTGGGTGTACTTTGGGACCGCTACAAGTGGAAGAACACACTTTGACTCTTAATGAACAATCCCATTTCTACCCAGTCCAGAGTCTCCACATACAAGACAAATGTGAAGACTGACAAGCAGGAATAAAAGACCTCAGGTGCCAATACAGTCTCCCTTTTACTACAGTGTTTACATTAACATAATTCATGACTTCAAGCAATATAATAATATAATAAAAGCAGTCTTGCCTGTTTCTAGATGTGTATTAAAATATGCTTAATGCTAAAACTATTCTAGCAGATAAGAGAAGCAAGAAGAGTAGTACAGCAAAATATCCATTTACGTTTTAAAACAATACCGTTTGTTCTAACTGTCATCAGAGCTTGGGAACGCATTATTAGTCGTGCCTTTAAAATTGCACAAAATCTTTTCTGCCAAATCATAGAAACAAAGTTTATCAAAATTTAAAGGAGGAAAATCTACTCTGACACATCCAGTGACGAGAAAATAGTAGAATAAATACAGTCCAGATGTCGACTTTCTAAAAGGGCAGCACACATTGGAAGAGTCCAGTAATCAACGGGATTTTCTGGCATACGCACCAGTAAAGCTTCATACAGCACAGGAAGGTCGAAAGCTTGCAATACATTCCTTTTGCTAAAAAGCCTTTAAATCTAATAGTGATTTTTTTTTTTCCTCGAGAAAATCTTTATGCAAGTTCTCATTCAAAAGCAACGCTAATGGATGTTATCATCCTAGTTCTCCTCTCCCTGGAGCTTACAAGTATGCCAAATATTTCCTGCAGGACGGAGTGTTAGATAGCTCTGCTGCCATATACTATAAAAGAATTAGAAGATTTAGGATTAAGTCCTTTTCATTTACAGAAATAATGACATCTGCGTACTTTAGTTCTTTCCTAGGAGTGCAAACACACAGATTATAAAAATAAATTAAAATCTACCTCTATCATCCTGTCCAAAAAAGGTAAACTTTTAGTAACACTATGTACAATATTTATGGAATGGAGATTGTATCACGAAGCTAAAGATTAACTTTTTCAAAACCTTATTTTAATACAGCTCAATTAATATGTTACCATAAATTTAACAACCAAAACCCTTGGCAGAGATCCTAGCCTTACTTCAGTCAATGGCAGCTTTGCTAATGACTTCAGTAAGGTCGTAATTTCACCTGCTTTATTTCAGTCTCAATTCCACTACCAGTAGAAACAAAACTTACCAGCCTGAATTCAAATGCTGTATCAACTCCAGCCAGGGGCTACGGCAAACAGCGCATCCAAGCAAGCAAACCGTCCTTAGCAATAGCCTCAGGCTGGAGGTACAAGGTTATTCCATCAATTAACTGAAGGATCTCTCCATTACAAACTACGTTACAGAGACAGGTCAAGGAAAGTCTGACAGTCGCTGGTAAATTGATGCAGTATCTAGAATTAAAGCTTTTTCCCTAGAGCAGCAAAAGCTTCTGCTCTGAAGCAGCTTCAAACACATTTAAAAGACAAAAAGCTCAGCTGGCATAAGCACTTTGAAGTTTCTACATGGTTTTAAATTCATTGCGTGTAAAGCTATAGAGTCCTTTCCAATAAAGGAAAGTACTTTTCAGGCAAATTTATCTCAGCTACAATTTGGTTAGCAAAAATTAGTGACTGACTTCTCAACCAGCTGCAATTTCCCCCCCAAGCAACTTGAGCCCAGATCTTGCACAGAAGTAAAAGGCATTTCCTCTGCTGAACAGATCGCCATCGAGAAAACAAGTAAAGCAAACATAGCGGGAGAGGACTCGCAGGTCATAAAGCAAATCAGCAACACGCAGGAACGGAAGCCAGTCTTCTGACTTCCAGGAGAACAGCATGCTCTTCCCATGCGGCCCACTTCTAGTGGCAGTTGTTATTCCACGAACAGGTCAAACGCCTGCCTGGGAAAGACGCTGTTCTAAAGGAAAACGGTAGCAAAACAGTTGCTTTTCTTATTGTCAGGCAGGTTTGCAACATCTGCACATCTTCTTGTGACAGCTACAGTGCTTTGGTTTCAGCTGCCGCCGGCAACAAAAGCGCCACACGGCCCCCCCTCCCCCCCGCTGCGGTGCGGAGGAGAATGGAAAGAAAACAGGCAGAAAACCGGCGGGTCGGGATAAGGGCAGTTTAACAGAACAGCAAACAGAGGGAAACAGGAACAACAACGATACAGATAAGGAGAAAACACGAGAAAAAACAGACCCGCTCTCTCGGACCGCACCGGCGCCGCACACTCCCGAGCCGCGAGAGGGTTCTCGCCGAGCCGCCCCCCCCACCGGAACCCAGTGTGACGTCACAGGGTATGGAACACCGGGCTCTGTTTGGCCAGGTGGGGTCAGCCCCCACCCCCCGGCTGTGCCCCTTCCTGGAGTCCGGTGAAAATTAACCCTGTTCTGGCCGAACCCAGGACATACAGCACTCAGCACTGGCAGGACAAGGCAACACCACCACCTCTTCCTGAACTGGTAAATGAGTTTCTGGATTTTAGGGAAGTCTAACTAGTTTGAAATTCCTTACTGAAATCGCACTGCGAGAACTGGCACCCTTCCACCACCACCCAGCTAGCCGTGAATGTCACTAGCAGATCAGGGGCTCCGCAGAACGTGCAGTGTAGTGCTGCGAGTCACGTAGACAGAAGGACACAAAATGACACATGCAAAGAAAGCTTTAAAATTCAAAGACAGACTTCTCTTCCTCTTGCTACCTTTGCACAAAGTCTACTGCAAGCTAACAATATTTCCAAAGATAAACATCTGGAGTATATTAGGATGGTCAGATGCAGTTAGTGTCATCTGTCCCATTACAGATCATATCTGTGACTTAAATTGCTGAAAAACTGTTTTGGTTTCGGCTGCCGCCGGCAACAAAAGCGCCACGCAGCCGCCCCTCCCCCCGCCGGCGTGCGGAGGAGAATGAAAAGAAAGAGGCAGAAACAGGTGGGTCGGGATAAGGGCAGTTTAACAGAACAGCAAACAGAGGGAAAACAGGAACAACAACGATACAAATAAGGAGAAAACACAACAACGAACCGTACAACCCAGACAGCCGCTCTCCCGAAACAGGACCGGCGCTGCGTCCCCCCAAGCCGCGAGTGCCTTCCCGCCGCCCCGCCCCCCCTACCGGAACCCAGCGTGACGTCACAGGGTATGGAATACCGGGCTCTGTTTGACCAGGTGGGGTCAGCCCCCACCCCCCGGCTGTGCCCCTTCCTGGATTCCGGTGAAAATTAACCCTGTTCTGGCCAAACCCAGGGCATTATCCACCCCTTATTCCATACCGTCTACGTCATGCCCAGGTCCCCCATTGTCCAGTTGATCACCACCACTTCTCCTGTCTCCAGATATCATTCCCTTAGTCTATGGATCATCACTCTAAAGTGTCCATTGAGTTCATTTAATCCATGACTTTGGGCTCCATCTGTCGTAATGGTCTTCCGTGGCAGGAGGGGTGATGTGTGGTGATGGTCGGTCACTTGCTGCATCCGGAGCTCACGGCTGATGTATCTGGTGCGGCCCGTGCCCACAGTCTGCAGGAGATGTTGATCTTGATGAAGTTGCTGGATGCCAGTTGTTGAAAACCAGGTCCAGTTCCATCATCGCTGTGCTCTGCTAGGTTTTCATCGAAAAAGTCCATCCTTCTTTAATCTGGATGATTCTTACTATGCTACTACTGGTACAAAATATAACAATTATAACAGTGATGACAGACAGTGACAGGGTTATTTAACAATTAACTTTATACAATTTATTTATGGACTATTCTCGCCCGTAATCAAATCCCCATGAGGTACACATCGGACTTCCCCATCCTTCCGCATTACCCACCAGGTACACCCAGGACCTTGAGCATAAAGAATCCCGCGGACGGGCTTGCCTTCGTCCGAGGCAGGACTAACCCAAACCGTCTTCCCTAACATGTTCCGCATGTGCACTACAGGGACTTTATCTCCTTCTACGGGGCGCTGAGGTTTTGACTGGGCAGGACCAGGCTGGTTGGTGGATCCCCGGCTGTTAACCAACCAGGTGACCTTTGCTAAATGGGGATCCCAGTTTTTGAAAGTCCCACCCCCCATTGCCCTCAGATAGGTTTTTTAGCAGCCCGTTGTACCGTTTGATCTTTCCAGAGGCTGGTGCATGGTAGGGGATGTGATACACCCACTCAATACCGTGTTCTTTGGCCCAGGTGTCTATGAGGCTGTTACGAAAATGAGTCCCGTTTTCTGACTCAATTCTTTTGGGGGTGCCATGTCACCACAGGACTTGTTTTTCAAGGCCCAGGATGTTATTCTGGGATGTGGCATGGGGCACAGGGTAGGTTTCCAGCCATCCGGTGGTGGCCTCCACCATTGTGAGCATATAGCGCTTGCCTTGGCAGGTTTGTGGCAGTGTGATGTAGTCAATCTGCCAAGCCTCCCCATATTTATATTTTAGCCATCGTCTTCCATACCACTGAGGCTTTACCTGCTTGGCTTGCTTGATTGCAGCACATGTTTCACGTTCATGGATAACCTGTGCGATCGTATCCATGGCCAAGTCCACCCCTCGGTCACGAGCCCATCGGTATGTCGCGTCTCTTCCTTGGTGGCCCGAGGTGTCATGGGCCCACCGAGCTATAAACAGTTCACCCTTATGTTGCCAGTCCAGATCCACCTGAGCCACTTCAATCTTAGCAGCCTGATCTACCTGGTGGTTGTTTTGATGTTCCTCAGTGGCCAGACTCTTAGGGATGTGAGCGTCCACGTGACGGACTTTTATAGCCAACTGCTCTAGCCGGGCAGCAATATCTTGCCACAATGGGGCAGCCCAGATAGGTTTGCCTCTGCGCTGCCAGTTGTTCTTCTTCCATTGCTGCAGCCACCCCCACAAGGCATTGGCCACCATTCAGGAGTCGGTGGAAAGATAGAGCACTGGCCACTTCTCTCGACTGGCAATGTCTAAAGCCAACTGGATGGCTTTCACCTCTGCAAACTGGCTGGACTCACCTTCTCCCTCGGCAGTTTCCGCGACTTGTCGTGTAGGGCTCCATACAGCAGCCTTCCACCTCCGCTGCTTCCCCACAATGCGACAGGACCCATCCATGAACAGGGCATACTGTTTCTCATCTTCTGGCAGCTGGTTATACAGTGGGGCCTCTTCAGCACGTGTCACCTCCTCCTCTGGCGATGCTCCAAAATCTTTGCCTTCTGGCCAGTCCATGATTACCTCCAGAATTCCTGGGCGACTGGGGTTTCCCATTCGGGCGTGCTGGGTGATCAGATCGACCCACTTACTCCACGTATCATCAGTGGCATGAAGCGTAGAGGGGACCCTCTCTTTGAACATCCAGCCCAGGACCGGCAACCGTGGTACTAGGAGGAGCTGTGCTTCAGTGCCCACCACTTCTGAAGCACCTCGAACGCCTTCATATGCTGCCAGAATGTCTTTTTCAGTGGGAGTATAGCGGGCCTCGGATCCTATGTATCCCCGGCTCCAAAACCCCAGGAGTCGACCTCGAGTCTCCCCTGGTGCTTTCTGCCAGAGACTCCAGGTTGGGCCATTCTCCCCGGCTGCAGTGTAGAGCACGTTTTTAAAATCTTGCTCTGATCGGACTGGACCAAGGGCTGCGGCATGTACTATCTCCCGTTTAATCTGTTCAAATGCCTGTCGTTGCTCAGGGCCCCATTCAAAATCATTCTTCTTCCGGGTCACGTGATACAGAGGACTCACAATTTGGCTGTAATTTGGGATGTGCATCCTCCAAAAACCCACAACACCCAGGAAAGCCTGTGCTTCCTTTTTGCTGGTTGGTGGAGACATAGCTGCTATTTTGTTGATGACATCCATTGGGATTTGACGGCGCCCATCCTGACATTTTATCCCCAAAAACTGGATCTCTTGCGCAGGTCCCTTGACTTTACTTCGCTTAATGGCGAAACCGGCTTTCAGAAGGATTTGAACTATTTTCTCCCCTTTCTCAAAAACCTCCTCCGCTGTGTCGCCCCATATAATGATGTCGTCAATGTACTGCAGATGTTCTGGGGCTTTACCCTTTTCCAGTGCAGTCTGGATTAGTCCATTGCAAATGGTGGGACTGTGTTTCCACCCCTGGGGCAGTCGGTTCCAGGTGTACTGGATGCCCCTCCAGGTGAAAGCAGACTGTGGCCTGCACTCTGCTGCCAAAGGGATGGAGAAGAATGCATCAGCGATGTCAGTTGTCGCATACCACTTGGCTGCCTTTGACTCCAGCTGATATTGAAGTTCTAGCATGTCTGGCACGGCAGCACTCAGCGGTGGTGTGACTTCATTCAGGCCACGGTAGTCTATTGTCAGTCTCCACTCTCCAGTAGATTTTCTTACTGGCCATATGGGACTATTAAAGGGTGAGCGAGTTTTGGTGATCACTCCTTGACTCTCCAGCTGGCGGATCAGCTGATGAATGGGGAGAAGGGAGTCTCGGTTGGTACGATACTGTCGCCGGTGCACCATTGTGGTTGCGATGGGTACCTGTTATTCTTCAACCCTCAGCAACCCCACAACGGAAGGATCCTCTGAGAGACCAGGCAAAATCGACAGCTGTTTAATTTCTTCCGTCTCCACAGCAGCTATGCCAAAAGCCCACCGATACCACTTTGGGTCCTTGAAATAGCCTCTCCTAAGATAGTCTATCCCAAGGATGCACGGAGCCTCGGGGCCAGTTACAATGGGGTGCTTCTGCCAGTCCTGCCCAGTGAGGCTCACTTCAGCCTCCAGTAGACTCAGCTCTTGGGACCCCCCTGTCACCCCAGAAATGCAAATGGACTCTGACCCTTTGAACTCTGATGGCATTAAAGTACACTGTGCACCAGTGTCCACTAGAGCTTTATACTCTTGTGGATCTGACGTGCCAGGCCACCGAATCCACACCGTCCAATAAACACGGTTGTCCCTTTCCTCCACCTGGCTGGAGGCAGGGCCCCTCTAATCCTCGTCAGAGAATTTGCTGCTCACCTGCTGTAAAAATAACTTGGAGGTCCCCTCCAGAGGATCGGAATCAAGGTCAAACTGTCTACCTGGTCTGGAGAGCTGGCTTCTGGAAACTGGAGCGGCACTTTTCCTAACAGAATCCCTTTTGGTGATTGTTTTACCTCGCAACTCACGTACTCGGGCCTCTAGACTTGAGGTGGGTTTTCCATCCCACTTCCTCATGTCCTCTCCGTGGTCACGCAAGTAGAACCACAGGGTGCCCCGGGGTGTATAGCCTCTGTATTCCCTCTCCTGAGCAGAGAAACGCCTGCCCCTAATAGCTGAGACACTGGCCCGTACAGGTGGGGAGTAGGACATATTCCTGTCTAGTCGCTTGACCAGTTTCTCCACGGCTGAGACAAGGGAGGAAGAGAGACTTTCCTCATATTGGCGGAGTCTGACAGCCACCTCATCCACTGTTGGTGCGTCTTTACCTTTCCAGTTTACAACTGCCAGTGAGTTAGCATGCAAGGAGGGTGCGCTCCACACAAACTTCCTCCACATGGATTGTGAGCACTGGAGTTCATCTGGGTCTGTGGGTACCTGCTCATCGTCTGTGTCACAGTAAACCAGCTCCCGCACAGCTAATTCCCTCAAGTACTGAATACCCCTTTCCATATTGGTCCACTTGCCAGGGTAGCATACATAATCGTCACTGAAGGGGTACCTCTCCCTCACGCCTGACAGAAGTCTCCTCCAGAGGCTGAGGATTTGTTCCTTTTTCCCAACGGCCTTGTCAATGCCCCCATCCCTGGCCAGGGATCCCAGCTGCTTGGCTTCCTTGCCCTCTAATTCCAAGCTGCTGGCCCCGTTATCCCAGCACCGCAGCAGCCAGGTGGCAATGTGCTCGCCAGGGTGGCGGCTGAAATCTTTCCGCATGTCCCGCAGCTCGCCCAGGGACAGGGACCGGGTGATGATCTCTGTCTCTATCTCCCGTGATGACCCTGGCTCATCATCATCCCTCCCAGAGCGATCTGCTCTCTTTGCGTCTTTCTTTAGTTTTACAGGGGCGACTGCTACCGGCACAGGTTGGTCACTGGGCTCAGCCACGCTGCCTGCAGCTGAAGCTGGGGCTGGAGCAGCTGCTGTGCCCGCTGGGGAAACCGAGGTAGACCCTGCAGCTGTGGCAGCGGCGCTGCCAGTATGGGGGGCTGTGACTGCCTGCTGGGCTGGAGGGGCTGCAGGGCCGGCTGGGGGGGCAGCGTCAGTCGCAGCGCCTGCCGCTTCGCTTCCCCCCCTTTCCCCTTTAAGGCACTGAACAGTGTTGAACATGGCTCGGTAGGCATGGGCCAGACCCCAGCACATTGTGGTGATCTGTGTCTCTCTGGAGTTCCCAGGGTGGCAGCACACTTTTTTCAGATATTTTACTAGTTTTTCCGGATTCT
The DNA here is from genome assembly GCF_030867145.1 of Opisthocomus hoazin. Lineage (NCBI taxonomy): Eukaryota > Metazoa > Chordata > Aves > Opisthocomiformes > Opisthocomidae > Opisthocomus > Opisthocomus hoazin. Next base: position 1,207,948 of record NC_134438.1, on the reverse strand, counting down.
GTATTTGTTCGGGGGTGAGTTTAAAACACACTGGTGGTGCCCACTGCTCTAGACATCTGCCCATGCTGTCCCACACACCCAGCCACTCACAGCTATCCAGCCCCGGGGCAGGTCTCTGCAGGATGTTCTTAACGACTTGCTTAACCCTAAACAAAACCCAGAACCCGTTCAGCAGGCAGAACAAAAGGAGAGTGCTGCCCTGAGCATCCCACGGGTACTCGAAATTCTCAAAAGCAGTTAGGACCAGCCTGAGGAAAAGAGGGGGGGCGAAAGAGTGGGGGAAGGTATCCCCTTCGGTTTTCCCCACAGGCTGGGTTTGATTATTAACAAAATCTAAGACATAGGATCCGAGGTACGGAAATGACCGCAGTGCCGCATGCAAATACAAGCCTAATTTCATGCACAGTGATGTTATCATATCATAAGTCGATATTGTACAGTACAGCAAAATCATCATCCTGATCTTTTTTCCCGAGGTAACAAACAGCACGGCGGCAAACACATACAGCAAGTAAGGATTTACGTAGCACAGATATTTGATCAAAGTCAGAAACATTTTTACCGGCGACTTTAACTAGCACAGTAAATGCGTATAATAAATTTTAACAAAATCTATGAAAGCAGTTTTAACACCCGCTGCTCAGCCCTGCCGTTATCCCCGCTCCACGTCTGGGTGCCAATTTAATGTTTCGGTTTCGGCTGCCGCCGGCAACAAAAGCGCCACGGGACCGCCCCTCCCCTTGCCGGCGTGCAGAGGAAAATGAAAAGAAAAAGGCAGAAACTGGTGGGTCGGGATAAGGGCAGTTTAACAGAACAGCAAACAGAGGGAAACAGGAACAACTACGGTACAAATAAGGAGAAAACACAACAACGAACCACACGACCCAGACAGCCGCTCTCCCGAACAGCACCGGCGCCGCACCCCCCCCAAGCCGTGAGTCCCTATCCGCTGCACAGCCCCCCCAGCAGAAGCCAGCGTGCTGTCACATGGTATGGAATACCGGGCTCTGTTTGGCCAGGTGGGGTCAGACCCCACCCCCCGGCTGTGCCCCTTCCTGGAGTCCAGTGAAAATTAACCCTGTCCTGGCCAAACCCAAGACATCGAGACACCTACAGCAGGCTGCACAGGACCTTGTCCAGGCGGATCTTCAATATCTTCAGAGAAGGAGACTCCACAACCTCCCTGGGCAGCCTGTTCCAGGGTTCCATCACCCTCAGAGGGAAGAAGTTCTTCCTCATGTTCAGGTGGAACTTCCTGTGCCTCAGTTTGTGCCCATTGCCCCTTGTCCTGTCACTGGGCACCACTGAAAAGAGCTTGCCCCCATCCCCCTGACACCCACCCTTCAGATATTTATCAGCATTTATTAGGTCCCCTCTCAGCCTTCTCTTCTTCAGGCTGAACAAGCCCAGCTCCCTCAGCCTCTCCTCGTAGGGAACATGTTCCAGTCCCCTCACCATCCTTGTAGCCGTCCGCTGGACTCTCTCCAGTAGCTCCTCATCTTTCTTGAACTGGGGAGCCCAGAACTGGACAGCGTACTTCAGATGAGGCCTCACCAGGGCAGTGTAGAGGGGAAGGAGAACCTCCCTCGTCCTGCTGGCCACACTCTTCTTGATGCACCCTAGGATCCCATTGGCTTTCTTGGCAGCCAGGGCACACTGCTGCCTCATGGTTAACCTGTCGTCCACCAGGACACCCAGGTCCCTCTCCGCAGAGCTGCTCTCCAGCAGGTCCACCCCAAGCCTGCACTGATGCATGGGGTTGTTCCTCCCCAGGTGCAGGACCCTGCATTTGCCTTTGTTAAACCTCATCAGGTTCCTCTCTTCCCAAATTTCCAGCCTATCCAGGTCATGCTGAATGGCAGCACAGCCTTCCGCTGTGTCCACCACACCTCCCATTTTTGTGTCATCAGCAAACTTGCTGAGGGTACATTCTAACTCTTCATCCAGGTCGTTGATGAAGAAGCTAAACAAGACTGGGCCCAGCACTGACCCCTGAGGGACACCACTAGTTACCAGCCTCCAACTAGACTCAGCGCCACTGATGACAACCCTCTGAGTTCTGCCATTCAGCCAGTTCTCAATCCACTTCACCGATCACTCATGCAGCCAACACTTCCTGAGCATCCCTAGGAGGATATTATGGGAGACAGTGTGGAAAGCCTTGCTGAAGTCAAGTCAACACAACAGAACACAACACGTGAGAACACATCAGAACACAACAGAACACAACAAAACACTACACATGAGAAAACATCAGAACACATCAGAACACAACAGAAGACACAGAACACAACAGAACACCACTGAACACAACACAACACAACACATGAGAACACAGCAAAACACAACAGAACGCAACAGAACACAACAGAACACTACAGAGCACAAGAGAACACTACACATAAGAACACATCAGAACACAGCAGAACACTACAGAACACAACAGAACACATCAGAACACAGCAGAACACAACAGAAAACAACAGAACACAACAGAACAAAACAGAACACTACACATCAGAACACAACAGAACGCTGCAGAACACAACAGAACACAGCAGAACACAGCAGAACACAAAAGAATACATCAGAACACAACAGAACACAACAAAAAACAACAGAACACTAAACATGAGAACACATGAGAACATATCAGAACACAACAGAACACAAGAGAACACTACACATGAGAACACAACAGAACACATCAGAACACATCAGAACACAACAGAAAACAACAGAACGCTACAGAACACAATACATCAGAACACAACAGAACACATAAGAACACAGCAGAACACAACAGAAAACAGAACACAACAGAACACAACACAATACTACACATGAGAACACATGAGAACACAACAGAACAAAACAAAAAACAATAGAACACTAAACATGAGAACGAATCAGAACACAACAGAACACAGCAGAACACATCAGAACACAACAGAATACATCAGAACACAATAGAACACAACAAAAAACAAAAGAACACTAAACATGAGAACGCGTGAGAACATATCAGAACACAACAGAACACAGCAAAACACAACACAATATTACAGAACACAGGAGAACACTACACGTAAACACAACAGAGTACAAGAGCTCACAACAGAACACAGCTGAACACTACACATGAGAACACATCAGAACACAACAGAAGACACAGAACACAACAGAACACCACTGAACACAACAGAACACTACACATGAGAACACTTCAAAACACAACAGAACGCAACAGAACACAAGAGAACACTACACATAAGAACACATCAGAACACAGGAGAACACTACAGAACACCACAGAACACAATACATCAGAACACAACAGAACACATCAGAACACAGCAGAACACAACAGAAAACAACAGAACACAACAGAACAAAACAGAACACTACACTTGAAAACACAACAGAAGACAACAGAACACAAGAGAACACAGTAGAACATAACAGAACACATCAGAACGCTACACATTTGAACAGAACAGAACACAACAGAACACAACAGAACACTACAAGTGAACACAAGAGAACACAAGAGAACACAACACAACTGAACACAACAGAACACAGCAGAACACAACAGAACACAACAGAACACAACAGAACACAACAGAACACTACACGTGAGAACACAACAGAACACTACACATGAGAACACATCAGAACACAACAGAACACAACAGAGCATTACAGAATCACACAGAATCACAGAATAGTAGGGGTTGGAAGGGACCTCTGTGGGTCATCTAGTCCAACCCTCGTGCCGAAGCAGGGTCACCTACAGCAAGCTGCACAGGACCTTGTCCAGGCGGGTCTGGAATATCTCCAGAGAGGGAGACTCCACAACCTCTCTGGGCAGCCTGTTCCAGTGCTCCGTCACCCTCAGAGGGACGAAGTTCTTCCTCATGTTCAGACGGAACTTCCTGTGCCTCAGTTTGTGCCCATTGCCCCTTGTCCTGTCACTGGGCACCACTGAAAAGAGCTTGGCCCCATCCTCCTGACAGCCACCCTTCAGATATTTGTAAGCGTTTATAAGGTCCCCTCGCAGCCTTCTCTTCTTCAGGCTGAACAAGCAGAACATCAGAACACATGTGAACACATCAGAACACAACAGAACGCAACAGAACCTTACACATCAGAACACAACAGAACACAACAGAAGACTACAACTGAGAACACAATAGAACACAACAGAACAGAACACTGCACCTGAGAACACATCAGAACAAAACAGAACACAACAGAACACTACACATGAAAACACAACAGAACACAAAAGAACACAACCGAACACAACACAATACTACACATGAGAACACATCAGAACACAACAGAACACGAGAACACTACACATGTGAACAGAATTGAACAGAACAGAACAGAACAGAACACTACACATGAGAACACAACAGAATAGTACACATGAGAACACATCAGAACACCAGAGAACACAACAGAACACAATATAACACAACAGAACACATCAGAACACAGGAGAACAATATAAATGAGAACACAAGAAAACATATCAGAACACAATAGAACGTCAGAACACATCAGAACACAACAGAAAAAAAACAGAACACAGCAGAACACAACAGAACACAGCAGAACAAAACAGAAAAAAACAGAGCAATACAGGTGAACAAAAGAGAATACAACAGAACACTGCACATCAGAACACAACAGAACACAAAAGAACAAATCAAAAAACAACAGACCACTAAACATGAGTACACACCAGAACACAGGAGAACACAACACAACACTACAGAACGCAACAGAACACTACATGTGAACACAACAGAAGAGAAGAAGGAAAGAAAACAGAATTAGTTGCCTGGACAGGTTGCAAAAAAAATATATACGTATTCCCTCAGGGATAGGTTCTTACCTATGTACACTTTCCCTATGTCCAAACAAAAAATTAATTCAAATAGTGTTACATGTCCTTACAGAAACTGTATATCTGATGTTTCCTTCTTCAGTAGTTATCCCTAAACAAATTTTCTTCTGTGCTAAACACATATGCTTCTAGTATTAGGGCATGTAGATCGCAGCCAGAAGAGGTTTACCTGGAAAGCGGTTGCTCAGCCTCATCTGCCCATGGCACTGCTCGCACAGAGGCACAGAGACTGGGGCTGCTTGCTTGTCCTGCTATCTGAAATTTCAAAAGTAGACCAGGCGTGCCTGCCGGGCGCTTTTCGCAGCCCTGCTCTGAAAATGCGAACGTCTGCAGATAGCTCGCAGCCAGAAAGAGCTAGCCTGGAAAGCTGTTGCTCAGCCTCATCTGCCCATGGCACTGCTCGCACAGAGGCACAGAGACTGGGGCTGCTTGCTTGTCTTGCCCCCTCAAACTTCAAACGTAGCTTTGGGGGTCCATGCCAGGCGCCATTCACAGCACTGCTTCAAAAATACGAACGTCTGCAGATAGCTCGCAGCCAGAAAGAGCTAGCCTGGAAAGCTGTTGCTCAGCCCAATCTGCCCATGGCACTGCTCGCACAGAGGCACAGAGACTGAGGCTGCTTGCTTGTCTTGCCCCCTCCAACTTCAAACGCATATCTGGGGGTCCGTGCAAAAGGCTCCGGCAGCCCTGCTTCAAAAATGCTAACGTCTGCAGATAGCTCGCTGCCAGAAAGAGCTAGCCTGGAAAGCTGTTGCTCAGCCTCATCTGCTCATGGCACTGTTCGCACAGAGACACAAAGACTGGGGCTGCTTGCTTGCCTTGCCACCTCAAACTTCAAACGTATATTAAGGGGTCCCTGCTGGGCCCTTTTTGCAGCCCTGCTCCCAAAACGCGAACATCTGCAGCTAGCTCGCAGCCAAAAGTGGCTAGCCTGGAAAGCTGCTGCTCAGCCTCATCTGCCCATGGCACTGCTCGCACAGAGGCACAGAGACTGGGGCTGCTTGCTTGTCTTGCCACCTCAAACTTCATACGTATCTTTGGGGGTACATGCCAGGCGCCATTCGCAGCACTGCTCCAAAAATACAAACGTCTGCAGATAGCTCGCAGCCAGAAAGAGCTAGCCTGGAAAGCTGTTGCTCAGATCCATCTGCCCAGGGCACTGCTCGCAGAGAGGCACAGAGACTGGGACTGCTTGCTTGTCTTGCCACCTCAAAGTTCAAACCTAGCCTGGGAATGGGAGGAGTCTCTGCCAGGCGCCTGCACAGCATTGCTCCGAGAATGCGAATGTCTGCAGATAGCTCGCAGGCAGAAGGGGCTAGCCTGGAAAGCTGTTGCTCAGCCTCATCTGCCCATGGCACTGCTCGCACAGAGGCACAGAGACTGGGGCTACTTGCTTGTTTGCCCTGTCAAACTTCAAACGTAGCTTTGAGGGTTCGTGCCGGGCTCCTCCGGCGGAAGAGCTCCGAAAATACAAACGTCTGCACATAGCTAGCAGCCAGAAAAAGCCAGTCTGGAAATCTGTTGCTCAGCCTCATCTGCCCATGGCACTGCTCGCACAGAGGCACAGAGACTGGGGGTGCTTACTTGTCTTGCCCTCTCAAATTTCAAACGTAGATTTGGGTGTCCGTGCTGGGGGCTACGGCATCCCTGCTAAAAAAGTGCGAACGTCTGCAGATAGCTCTCAGCCAGAAAGACCTAGCCTGGAAAAATGTTGCTCAGCCTCATCTGCCCATGGCACTGCTCGCACAGAGGCACAGAGAGTGGGGCTGCTTGCTTGTCTTGCCACCTCAAACTTGAAACGTATCTGTGGTGGTCCGTGACGGCCGCCTCAGGCAGCCCTGCTCTGAAAATGCGAACGTCTGCGCATAGCTCGCAGCCAGAAAGAGCTAGCCTGGAAAGCTGTTGCTCAGCCTCATGTGCCCATGGCACTGCTCGCACAGAGGCACAGAGACTGTGGCTGCTTGCTTGTCTTGCCACCTCAAACTTCAAACGTAGGATTGGGCGTTTGTGCAGGGGGCCTCCAGCAGCCTTGCTCTGAAAATGCGAACGTCTGCAGATAGCTCGCAGGCAAAAAGAGCTAGCCTGGAAAGCTGTTGCTCAGCCTCATCTGCCCATGGCACTGCTCGCACAGAGGCACAGAGACTGGGGCTGCTTGCTTGCCTTGCCACCTCAAACTTCAAACGTAGCTTTGGGTGTCCGTGAAGGAGGCCTCCGGCAGCCCTGCTCTCAAAATGCGAACGTCTGCAGATACCTCGCAGCCAGAAAGAGCTAGCCTGGAAAGCTGTTGCTCAGCCTCATCTGCCCATGGCACTGCTGGCACAGCGGCACAGAGACTGGGGCTGCTTGCTTGTCTTGCCACCTCAAACTTCAAAAGTATCTTAGGTGGTCCATGCTGCGCGCATCCAGCAACCCTGCTATGAAATGCGAACGTCTGCAGATAGCTCGCAGGCAGAAAGATCTAGCCTGGAAAGCTGTTGCTCAAACTCATCTGCCCATGGCACTGCTCGCACAGAGGCACAGAGACTGTAACTGCTTTCTTGTCTTGCCACCTCAAACTTCAAACGTGTCTTTGGGTGTGCGTGCAGGAGGACTCCGGCAGCCCTGCTCTCAAAATGCGAATGTCTGCAGATAGCTCGCAGGCAGAAAGAGCTAGCCTGGAAAGCTGTTGCTCAGCCTCATCTGCCCATGGCACTGCTCGCACAGAGGCACAGAGACTGGAACTGCTTGCTTGTCTTGCCACCTCAAACTTCATACCTAGCTTAGGTGTTCCGTGCAGGGGGCCTCCGGCAGCCCTGCTTTGAACATGCGAACGTCTGCAGATAGCTCGCAGGCAGAAAGAGCTAGCCTGGAAAGCTGTTGCTCAGCCTCATCTGCCCATGGCACTGCTCGCACAGAGGCACAGAGACTGTGGCTGCTTGCTTGTCTTGCCCCCCTCAAACTTCAAAAGTAGATTTGGGGGTCCGTGCAGGGGGCCTGAAGCAACCCTGCTCCGAAAATGCGAACGTCTGCAGATAGCTCGCAGGCAGAAAAGCTGTTGCTCAGCCTCATTTGCCCATGGCACTGCTCGCACAGAGGCACAGAGACTGGGGCTGCTTGCTTATCTTGCCACCTCAAACTTCAAAAGTATCTTAGTGGTCCGTGCTGTGCGCATCCAGCAACCCTGCTCTGAAATGCGAACGTCTGCAGATAGCTCGCAGGCAGAAGGGGCTAGCCTGGAAAGCTGTTGCTCAGCCTCATCTGCCCATGGCACTGCTCGCACAGAGGCACAGAGACTGGGGCTACTTGCTTGTTTGCCCTGTCAAACTTCAAACGTAGCTTTGAGGGTTCGTGCCGGGCTCCTCCGGCGGAAGAGCTCCGAAAATACAAACGTCTGCAGATAGCTCGCAGCCAGAAAGAGCTAGTCTGGAAATCTGTTGCTCAGCCTCATCTGCCCATGGCACTGCTCGCACAGAGGTACAGAGACTGGGGGTGCTTACTTGTCTTGCCCTCTCAAATTTCAAACGTAGATTTGGGTGTCCGTGCTGGGGGCTACGGCATCCCTGCTAAAAAAGTGAGAACGTCTGCAGATAGCTCTCAGCCAGAAAGACCTAGCCTGGAAAACTGTTGCTCAGCCTCATCTGCCCATGGCACTGCTCGCACAGAGGCACAGAGAGTGGGGCTGCTTGCTTGTCTTGCCACCTCAAACTTGAAACGTATCTGTGGTGGTCCGTGACGGCCGCCTCATGCAGCCCTGCTCTGAAAATGCGAACGTCTGCGCATAGCTCGCAGCCAGAAAGAGCTAGCCTGGAAAGCTGTTGCTCAGCCTCATCTGCCCATGGCACTGCTCGCACAGAGGCACAGAGACTGTGGCTGCTTGCTTGTCTTGCCACCTCAAACTTCAAACGTAGGATTGGGCGTTTGTGCAGGGGGCCTCCAGCAGCCTTGCTCTGAAAATGCGAACGTCTGCAGATAGCTCGCAGGCAAAAAGAGCTAGCCTGGAAAGCTGTTGCTCAGCCTCATCTGCCCATGGCACTGCTCGCACAGAGGCACAGAGACTGGGGCTGCTTGCTTGTCTTGCCACCTCAAACTTCAAACGTAGCTTTGGGTGTCCGTGAAGGAGGCCTCCGGCAGCCCTGCTCTCAAAATGCGAACGTCTGCAGATACCTCGCAGCCAGAAAGAGCTAGCCTGGAAAGCTGTTGCTCAGCCTCATCTGCCCATGGCACTGCTCGCACAGAGGCACAGAGACTGGGGCTGCTTGCTTGTCTTGACACCTCAAACTTCAAACGTAGCTTTGTGGGTCCGTGCAGGAGGCCTCCGGAAGCCCTGCTCTGAAAATGCCAACGTCTGTAGATAGCACGCTGGCAGAAAGAGCTAGCCTGGAAAGCTGTTGCTCAGCCTCATCTGCCCATGGCACTGCTGGCACAGCGGCACAGAGACTGGGGCTGCTTGCTTGTCTTGCCACCTCAAACTTCAAAAGTATCTTAGGTGGTCCATGCTGCGCGCATCCAGCAACCCTGCTATGAAATGCGAACGTCTGCAGATAGCTCGCAGGCAGAAAGATCTAGCCTGGAAAGCTGTTGCTCAGCCTCATCTGCCCATGGCACTCCTCGCACAGAGGCACAGAGACTGTAACTGCTTGCTTGTCTTGGCACCTCAAACTTCAAACGTAGATTAGGTGGTCCGTGCTGGGCGCCTCCAGCAGTCCTGCTCTGAAAAGGGAAACGTCTGCAGATAGCTCGCAGGCAGAAAGATCTAGCCTGGAAAGCTGTTGCTCAAACTCATCTGCCCATGGCACTGCTCGCACAGAGGCACAGAGACTGTAACTGCTTTCTTGTCTTGCCACCTCAAACTTCAAACGTGTCTTTGGGTGTGCATGCAGGAGGACTCCGGCAGCCCTGCTTCAAAAATACGAACGTCTGCAGATAGCTCGCAGCCAGAAAGAGCTAGCCTGGAAAGCTGTTGCTCAGCCCCATCTGCCCATGGCACTGCTCGCACAGAGGCACAGAGACTGAGGCTGCTTGCTTGTCTTGCCCCCTCCAACTTCAAACGCATATCTGGGGGTCCGTGCAAAAGGCTCCGGCAGCCCTGCTTCAAAAATGCTAACGTCTGCAGATAGCTCGCTGCCAGAAAGAGCTAGCCTGGAAAGCTGTTGCTCAGCCTCATCTGCTCATGGCACTGTTCGCACAGAGACACAAAGACTGGGGCTGCTTGCTTGCCTTGCCACCTCAAACTTCAAACGTATATTAAGGGGTCCCTGCTGGGCCCTTTTTGCAGCCCTGCTCCCAAAACGCGAACATCTGCAGCTAGCTCGCAGCCAAAAGTGGCTAGCCTGGAAAGCTGTTGCTCAGCCTCATCTGCCCATGGCACTGCTCGCACAGAGGCACAGAGACTGGGGCTGCTTGCTTGTCTTGCCACCTCAAACTTCATACGTATCTTTGGGGGTACATGTCAGGCGCCATTCGCAGCACTGCTCCAAAAATACAAACGTCTGCAGATAGCTCGCAGCCAGAAAGAGCTAGCCTGGAAAGCTGTTGCTCAGATCCATCTGCCCAGGGCACTGCTCGCAGAGAGGCACAGAGACTGGGGCTGCTTGCTTGTCTTGCCACCTCAAAGTTCAAACCTAGCCTGGGAATGGGAGGAGTCTCTGCCAGGCGCCTGCACAGCATTGCTCCGAGAATGCGAATGTCTGCAGATAGCTCGCAGGCAGAAGGGGCTAGCCTGGAAAGCTGTTGCTCAGCCTCATCTGCCCATGGCACTGCTCGCACAGAGGCACAGAGACTGGGGCTGCTTGCTTGTCTTGCCACCTCAAACTTGAAACGTATCTGTGGTGGTCCGTGACGGCCGCCTCAGGCAACCCTGCTCTGAAAATGCGAACGTCTGCGCATAGCTCGCAGCCAGAAAGAGCTAGCCTGGAAAGCTGTTGCTCAGCCTCATCTGCCCATGGCACTGCTCGCACAGAGGCACAGAGACTGTGGCTGCTTGCTTGTCTTGCCACCTCAAACTTCAAACGTAGGATTGGGCGTTTGTGCAGGGGGCCTCCAGCAGCCTTGCTCTGAAAATGCGAACGTCTGCAGATAGCTCGCAGGCAAAAAGAGCTAGCCTGGAAAGCTGTTGCTCAGCCTCATCTGCCCATGGCACTGCTCGCACAGAGGCACAGAGACTGGGGCTGCTTGCTTGTCTTGCCACCTCAAACTTCAAACGTAGCTTTGGGTGTCCGTGAAGGAGGCCTCCGGCAGCCCTGCTCTCAAAATGCGAACGTCTGCAGATACCTCGCAGCCAGAAAGATCTAGCCTGGAAAGCTGTTGCTCAGCCTCATCTGCCCATGGCACTGCTCGCACAGCGGCACAGAGACTGGGGCTGCTTGCTTGTCTTGCCACCTCAAACTTCAAAAGTATCTTAGGTGGTCCATGCTGCGCGCATCCAGCAACCCTGCTATGAAATGCGAACGTCTGCAGATAGCTCGCAGGCAGAAAGATCTAGCCTGGAAAGCTGTTGCTCAGCCTCATCTGCCCATGGCACTGCTCGCACAGAGGCACAGAGACTGTAACTGCTTGCTTGTCTTGGCACCTCAAACTTCAAACGTAGATTAGGTGGTCCGTGCTGGGCGCCTCCAGCAGTCCTGCTCTGAAAAGGGAAACGTCTGCAGATAGCTCGCAGCCAGAAAGATCTAGCCTGGAAAGCTGTTGCTCAAACTCATCTGCCCATGGCACTGCTCGCACAGAGGCACAGAGACTGTAACTGCTTTCTTGTCTTGCCACCTCAAACTTCAAACGTGTCTTTGGGTGTGCGTGCAGGAGGACTCCGGCAGCCCTGCTCTCAAAATGCGAATGTCTGCAGATAGCTCGCAGGCAGAAAGAGCTAGCCTGGAAAGCTGTTGCTCAGCCTCATCTGCCCATGGCACTGCTCGCACAGAGGCACAGAGACTGGAACTGCTTGCTTGTCTTGCCACCTCAAACTTCATACCTAGCTTAGGTGTTCCGTGCAGGGGGCCTCCGGCAGCCCTGCTTTGAACATGCGAACGTCTGCAGATAGCTCGCAGCCAGAAAGAGCTAGCCTGGAAAGCTGTTGCTCAGCCTCATCTGCCCATGGCACTGCTCGCACAGAGGCACAGAGACTGTGGCTGCTTGCTTGTCTTGCCCCCCTCAAACTTCAAAAGTAGATTTGGGGGTCCGTGCAGGGGGCCTGAAGCAACCCTGCTCCGAAAATGCGAACGTCTGCAGATAGCTCGCAGGCAGAAAAGCTGTTGCTCAGCCTCATTTGCCCATGGCACTGCTCGCACAGAGGCACAGAGACTGGGGCTGCTTGCTTATCTTGCCACCTCAAACTTCAAAAGTATCTTAGTGGTCCGTGCTGTGCGCATCCAGCAACCCTGCTCTGAAATGCGAACGTCTGCAGATAGCTCGCAGGCAGAAGGGGCTAGCCTGGAAAGCTGTTGCTCAGCCTCATCTGCCCATGGCACTGCTCGCACAGAGGCACAGAGACTGGGGCTACTTGCTTGTTTGCCCTGTCAAACTTCAAACGTAGCTTTGAGGGTTCGTGCCGGGCTCCTCCGGCGGAAGAGCTCCGAAAATACAAACGTCTGCACATAGCTAGCAGCCAGAAAAAGCCAGTCTGGAAATCTGTTGCTCAGCCTCATCTGCCCATGGCACTGCTCGCACAGAGGCACAGAGACTGGGGGTGCTTACTTGTCTTGCCCTCTCAAATTTCAAACGTAGATTTGGGTGTCCGTGCTGGGGGCTACGGCATCCCTGCTAAAAAAGTGAGAACGTCTGCAGATAGCTCTCAGCCAGAAAGACCTAGCCTGGAAAACTGTTGCTCAGCCTCATCTGCCCATGGCACTGCTCGCACAGAGGCACAGAGAGTGGGGCTGCTTGCTTGTCTTGCCACCTCAAACTTGAAACGTATCTGTGGTGGTCCGTGACGGCCGCCTCAGGCAGCCCTGCTCTGAAAATGCGAACGTCTGCGCATAGCTCGCAGCCAGAAAGAGCTAGCCTGGAAAGCTGTTGCTCAGCCTCATCTGCCCATGGCACTGCTCGCACAGAGGCACAGAGACTGTGGCTGCTTGCTTGTCTTGCCACCTAAAACTTCAAACGTAGGATTGGGCGTTTGTGCAGGGGGCCTCCAGCAGCCTTGCTCTGAAAATGCGAACGTCTGCAGATAGCTCGCAGGCAAAAAGAGCTAGCCTGGAAAGCTGTTGCTCAGCCTCATCTGCCCATGGCACTGCTCGCACAGAGGCACAGAGACTGGGGCTGCTTGCTTGTCTTGCCACCTCAAACTTCAAACGTAGCTTTGGGTGTCCGTGAAGGAGGCCTCCGGCAGCCCTGCTCTCAAAATGCGAACGTCTGCAGATACCTCACAGCCAGAAAGAGCTAGCCTGGAAAGCTGTTGCTCAGCCTCATCTGCCCATGGCACTGCTTGCACAGAGGCACAGAGACTGGGGCTGCTTGCTTGTCTTGACACCTCAAACTTCAAACGTAGCTTTGTGGGTCCGTGCAGGAGGCCTCCGGAAGCCCTGCTCTGAAAATGCCAACGTCTGTAGATAGCACGCTGGCAGAAAGAGCTAGCCTGGAAAGCTGTTGCTCAGCCTCATCTGCCCATGGCACTGCTGGCACAGCGGCACAGAGACTGGGGCTGCTTGCTTGTCTTGCCACCTCAAACTTCAAAAGTATCTTAGGTGGTCCATGCTGCGCGCATCCAGCAACCCTGCTATGAAATGCGAACGTCTGCAGATAGCTCGCAGGCAGAAAGATCTAGCCTGGAAAGCTGTTGCTCAGCCTCATCTGCCCATGGCACTCCTCGCACAGAGGCACAGAGACTGTAACTGCTTGCTTGTCTTGGCACCTCAAACTTCAAACGTAGATTAGGTGGTCCGTGCTGGGCGCCTCCAGCAGTCCTGCTCTGAAAAGGGAAACGTCTGCAGATAGCTCGCAGCCAGAAAGATCTAGCCTGGAAAGCTGTTGCTCAAACTCATCTGCCCATGGCACTGCTCGCACAGAGGCACAGAGACTGTAACTGCTTTCTTGTCTTGCCACCTCAAACTTCAAACGTGTCTTTGGGTGTGCGTGCAGGAGGACTCCGGCAGCCCTGCTCTCAAAATGCGAATGTCTGCAGATAGCTCGCAGGCAGAAAGAGCTAGCCTGGAAAGCTGTTGCTCAGCCTCATCTGCCCATGGCACTGCTCGCACAGAGGCACAGAGACTGGAACTGCTTGCTTGTCTTGCCACCTCAAACTTCATACCTAGCTTAGGTGTTCCGTGCAGGGGGCCTCCGGCAGCCCTGCTTTGAACATGCGAACGTCTGCAGATAGCTCGCAGCCAGAAAGAGCTAGCCTGGAAAGCTGTTGCTCAAACTCATCTGCCCATGGCACTGCTCATACAGAGACACAGAGAGTAAGGCTGCTTGCTTGTCTTGCACTCTCAAACCTCAAACATAGCTTAGGTGTTCCGTGCTGCGCGCATCCAGCAGCCCTCCTCTGAAATGCGAACGTCTGCAGATAGCTCGCAGCCAGAAAGAGCTAGCCTGGAAAGCTGTTGCTCAGCCTCATTTGCCCATGGCACTGCTCATACAGAGACACAGAGAGTAGGGCTGCTTGCTTGTCTTGCACTCTCAAACCTCAAACATAGCTTAGGTGTTCCGTGCTGTGCGCATCCAGCAGCCCTCCTCTGAAATGCGAACGTCTGCAGATAGCTCGCAGCCAGAAAGAGCTAAACTGGAAAGCTGTTGCTCAGCCTCATCTGCCCATGGCACTGCTTGCACAGAGGCACACAGACTGGGGCTGCTTGCTTGTCTTGCCACCTCAAACTTCAAACGTAGCTTAGGTGTTCCGTGCATGGGGCCTCCGGCAGCCCTGCTTTGAACATGCGAACGTCTGCAAATAGCTCGCAGGCAGAAAGAGCTAGCCTGGAAAGTTGTTGCTCAGCCTTATATGCCCATGGCTCTGCTGGCACAGAGGCACAGAGACTGGGGCTGCTTGCTTGTCTTGCCCACTCAAACTTCAAACGTAGATTATGTGGTTCCTGCTGGGCGCCTCCGGCAGCCCTGCTCTGAAAATGCGAACGTCTGCAGGTAGCTCGCAGGCAGAAACAGCTAGCCTGGAAAGCTGTTGCTCAGCCTCATTTGCCCATGGCACTGCTCGCACAGAGGCACAGAGACTGTGGCTGCTTGCTTGTCTTGCCCCCTAAAACTTCAAACGTAGTATTGGTCAGTTTTGCAGGGGGCCTCTAGCAGCCCTGCTCTGAATATGCGAATGTCTGCAAATAGCTCGCAGGCAGAAAGTATTAGCCTGGAAAGCTGTTGCTCAGCCTCATCTGCCCATGGCACTGCTCGCACAGAGGCACAGACACTGGGGCTGCTTGCTTGTCTTGCCCCCTCAAACTTGAAACGTATCTCTGGTGGTCCGTGACGGCCGCCTCAGGCAACCCTGCTCTGAAAATGCGAACGTCTGCAGATAGCTCGCAGGCAGAAAGAGCTAGCCTGGAAAGCTGTTGCTCAGCCTCATCTGCCCATGGCACTGCTCGCACAGAGGCACAGAGACTGTGGCTGCTTGCTTGTCTTGCCCCCCTCAAACTTCAAAAGTAGATTTGGGGGTCCGTGCAGGGGGCCTGAAGCAACCCTGCTCCGAAAATGCGAACGTCTGCAGATAGCTCGCAGGCAGAAAAGCTGTTGCTCAGCCTCATTTGCCCATGGCACTGCTCGCACAGAGGCACAGAGACTGGGGCTGCTTGCTTATCTTGCCACCTCAAACTTCAAAAGTATCTTAGTGGTCCGTGCTGTGCGCATCCAGCAACCCTGCTCTGAAATGCGAACGTCTGCAGATAGCTCGCAGGCAGAAAGAGCTAGCCTGGAAAGCTGTTGCTCAGCCTCATCTGCCCATGGCACTGCTCGCACAGAGGCACAGAGACTGGGGCTGCTTGCTTGTCTTGCCACCTCAAACTTCAAATGTAGCTTTGGGGGTCCGTTTAGGGGGCCTCCAGCAGCCCTGCTCTGAAAAGGCGAACGTCTGCAGATAGCTCGCAGCCAGAAAGAGCTAGCCTGGAAAGCTGTTGCTCAGCCTCATCTGCCCATGGCACTGCTCGCACAGAGGCACAGAGACTGTAGCTGCTTGCTTGTCTTGGCCCCTCAAACTTCAAACGTAGCTTAGGTGGTCCGTGCTGGGCGCCTCCAGCAGTCCTGCTCTGAAAAGGGAAACGTCTGCAGATAGCTCGCAGCCAGAAAGATCTAGCCTGGAAAGCTGTTGCTCAAACTCATCTGCCCATGGCACTGCTCACACAGAGGCACAGAGACTGGGGCTGCTTGCTTGTCTTGCCACCTCAAACTTCAAACGTGTCTTTGGGTGTGCGTGCAGGAGGACTCCGGCAGCCCTGCTCTCAAAATGCTAATGTCTGCAGATAGCTCGCAGGCAGAAAGAGCTAGCCTGGAAAGCTGTTGCTCAGCCTCATCTGCCCATGGCACTTCTCGCACAGAGGCACAGAGACTGGAACTGTTTGCTTGTCTTGCCACCTCAAACTTCATACCTAGCTTAGGTGTTCCGTGCAGGGGGCCTCCGGCAGCCCTGCTTTGAACATGCGAACGTCTGCAGATAGCTCGCAGCCAGAAAGAGCTAGCCTGGAAAGCTGTTGCTCAGCCTCATCTGCCCATGGCACTGCTCATACAGAGACACAGAGAGTAGGGCTGCTTGCTTGTCTTGCACTCTCAAACCTCAAACATAGCTTAGGTGTTCCGTGCTGCGCGCATCCAGCAGCCCTCCTCTGAAATGCGAACGTCTGCAGATAGCTCGCAGCCAGAAAGAGCTAGCCTGGAAAGCTGTTGCTCAGCCTCATCTGCCCATGGCACTGCTCATACAGAGACACAGAGAGTAGGGCTGCTTGCTTGTCTTGCACTCTCAAACCTCAAACATAGCTTAGGTGTTCCGTGCTGGGCGCATCCAGCAGCCCTCATCTGAAATGCGAACGTCTGCAGATAGCTCGCAGCCAGAAAGATCTAGCCTGGAAAGCTGTTGCTCAGCCTCATCTGCCCATGGCACTGCTTGCACAGAGGCACAGAGACTGGGGCTGCTTGCTTGTCTTGCCACCTCAAACTTCAAACGTAGCTTAGGTGTTCTGTGCATGGGGCCTCCGGCAGCCCTGCTTTGAACATGCGAACGTCTGCAAATAGCTCGCAGGCAGAAAGAGCTAGCCTGGAAAGTTGTTGCTTAGCCTTATATGCCCATGGCTCTGCTGGCACAGAGGCACAGAGACTGGGGCTGCTTGCTTGTCTTGCCCACTCAAACTTCAAACGTAGCTTAGGTGGTTCCTGCTGGGCGCCTCCGGCAGCCCTGCTCTGAAAATGCGAACGTCTGCAGGTAGCTCGCAGGCAGAAAGAGCTAGCCTGGAAAGCTGTTGCTCAGCCTCATTTGCCCATGGCACTGCTCGCACAGAGGCACAGAGACTGTGGCTGCTTGCTTGTCTTGCCCCCTAAAACTTCAAACGTAGTATTGGTCAGTTTTGCAGGGGGCCTCTAGCAGCCCTGCTCTGAATATGCGAATGTCTGCAAATAGCTCGCAGGCAGAAAGTATTAGCCTGGAAAGCTGTTGCTCAGCCTCATCTGCCCATGGCACTGCTCGCACAGAGGCACAGAGACTGGGGCTGCTTGCTTGTCTTGCCCCCTCAAACTTGAAACGTATCTCTGGTGGTCCGTGACGGCCGCCTCAGGCAACCCTGCTCTGAAAATGCGAACGTCTGCAGATAGCTCGCAGGCAGAAAGAGCTAGCCTGGAAAGCTGTTGCTCAGCCTCATCTGCCCATGGCACTGCTCGCACAGAGGCACAGAGACTGTGGCTGCTTGCTTGTCTTGCCCCCCTCAAACTTCAAAAGTAGATTTGGGGGTCCGTGCAGGGGGCCTGAAGCAACCCTGCTCCGAAAATGCGAACGTCTGCAGATAGCTCGCAGGCAGAAAAGCTGTTGCTCAGCCTCATTTGCCCATGGCACTGCTCGCACAGAGGCACAGAGACTGGGGCTGCTTGCTTATCTTGCCACCTCAAACTTCAAAAGTATCTTAGTGGTCCGTGCTGTGCGCATCCAGCAACCCTGCTCTGAAATGCGAACGTCTGCAGATAGCTCGCAGGCAGAAAGATCTAGCCTGGAAAGCTGTTGCTCAGCCTCATCTGCCCATGGCACTGCTCGCACAGAGGCACAGAGACTGGGGCTGCTTGCTTGTCTTGCCACCTCAAACTTCAAATGTAGCTTTGGGGGTCCGTTTAGGGGGCCTCCAGCAGCCCTGCTCTGAAAAGGCGAACGTCTGCAGATAGCTCGCAGCCAGAAAGAGCTAAACTGGAAAGCTGTTGCTCAGCCTCATCTGCCCATGGCACTGCTCGCACAGAGGCACAGAGACTGTAGCTGCTTGCTTGTCTTGGCCCCTCAAACTTCAAACGTAGCTTAGGTGGTCCGTGCTGGGCGCCTCCAGCAGTCCTGCTCTGAAAAGGGAAACGTCTGCAGATAGCTCGCAGCCAGAAAGATCTAGCCTGGAAAGCTGTTGCTCAAACTCATCTGCCCATGGCACTGCTCACACAGAGGCACAGAGACTGGGGCTGCTTGCTTGTCTTGCCACCTCAAACTTCAAACGTGTCTTTGGGTGTGCGTGCAGGACGACTCCGGCAGCCCTGCTCTCAAAATGCGAATGTCTGCAGATAGCTCGCAGGCAGAAAGAGCTAGCCTGGAAAGCTGTTGCTCAGCCTCATCTGCCCATGGCACTGCTCGCACAGAGGCACAGAGACTGGAACTGTTTGCTTGTCTTGCCACCTCAAACTTCATACCTAGCTTAGGTGTTCCGTGCAGGGGGCCTCCGGCAGCCCTGCTTTGAACATGCGAACGTCTGCAGATAGCTCGCAGCCAGAAAGAGCTAGCCTGGAAAGCTGTTGCTCAGCCTCATCTGCCCATGGCACTGCTCATACAGAGACACAGAGAGTAGGGCTGCTTGCTTGTCTTGCACTCTCAAACCTCAAACATAGCTTAGGTGTTCCGTGCTGCGCGCATCCAGCAGCCCTCCTCTGAAATGCGAACGTCTGCAGATAGCTCGCAGCCAGAAAGAGCTAGCCTGGAAAGCTGTTGCTCAGCCTCATCTGCCCATGGCACTGCTCATACAGAGACACAGAGAGTAGGGCTGCTTGCTTGTCTTGCACTCTCAAACCTCAAACATAGCTTAGGTGTTCCGTGCTGGGCGCATCCAGCAGCCCTCATCTGAAATGCGAACGTCTGCAGATAGCTCGCAGCCAGAAAGAGCTAAACTGGAAAGCTGTTGCTCAGCCTCATCTGCCCATGGCACTGCTTGCACAGAGGCACAGAGACTGGGGCTGCTTGCTTGTCTTGCCACCTCAAACTTCAAACGTAGCTTAGGTGTTCTGTGCATGGGGCCTCCGGCAGCCCTGCTTTGAACATGCGAACGTCTGCAAATAGCTCGCAGGCAGAAAGAGCTAGCCTGGAAAGTTGTTGCTCAGCCTCATATGCCCATGGCTCTGCTGGCACAGAGGCACAGAGACTGGGGCTGCTTGCTTGTCTTGCCCACTCAAACTTCAAACGTAGCTTAGGTGGTTCCTGCTGGGCGCCTCCGGCAGCCCTGCTCTGAAAATGCGAACGTCTGCAGGTAGCTCGCAGGCAGAAAGAGCTAGCCTGGAAAGCTGTTGCTCAGCCTCATTTGCCCATGGCACTGCTCGCACAGAGGCACAGAGACTGTGGCTGCTTGCTTGTCTTGCCCCCTAAAACTTCAAACGTAGTATTGGTCAGTTTTGCAGGGGGCCTCTAGCAGCCCTGCTCTGAATATGCGAATGTCTGCAAATAGCTCACAGGCAGAAAGTATTAGCCTGGAAAGCTGTTGCTCAGCCTCATCTGCCCATGGCACTGCTCGCACAGAGGCACAGAGACTGTGGCTGCTTGCTTGTCTTGCCCCCCTCAAACTTCAAACGTAGATTTGGGGGTCCGTGCAGGGGCCTGAAGCAACCCTGCTCCGAAAATGCGAACGTCTGCAGATAGCTCGCAGGCAGAAAGATCTAGCCTGGAAAGCTGTTGCTCAGCCTCATCTGCCCATGGCACTGCTCGCACAGAGGCACAGAGACTGGGGCTGCTTGCTTGTCTTGCCACCTCAAACTTCAAACGTGTCTTTGGGTGTGCGTGCAGGAGGACTCCGGCAGCCCTGCTCTCAAAATGCGAACGTCTGCAGATAGCTCGCAGGTAGAAAGAGCTAGCCTGGAAAGCTGTTGCTCAGCCTCATCTGCCCATGGCACTGCTCGCACCGAGGCACAGAGACTGGAACTGCTTGCTTGTCTTGCCACCTCAAACTTCATACCTAGCTTAGGTGTTCCGTGCAGGGGGCCTCCGGCAGCCCTGCTTTGAACATGCGAACGTCTGCAGATAGCTCGCAGCCAGAAAGAGCTAGCCTGGAAAGCTGTTGCTCAAACTCATCTGCCCATGGCACTGCTCATACAGAGACACAGAGAGTAGGGCTGCTTGCTTGTCTTGCACTCTCAAACCTCAAACATAGCTTAGGTGTTCCGTGCTGCGCGCATCCAGCAGCCCTCCTCTGAAATGCGAACGTCTGCAGATAGCTCGCAGCCAGAAAGAGCTAGCCTGGAAAGCTGTTGCTCAGCCTCATCTGCCCATGGCACTGCTCATACAGAGACACAGAGAGTAGGGCTGCTTGCTTGTCTTGCACTCTCAAACCTCAAACATAGCTTAGGTGTTCCGTGCTGGGCGCATCCAGCAGCCCTCCTCTGAAATGCGAACGTCTGCAGATAGCTCGCAGCCAGAAAGAGCTAAACTGGAAAGCTGTTGCTCAGCCTCATCTGCCCATGGCACTGCTTGCACAGAGGCACACAGACTGGGGCTGCTTGCTTGTCTTGCCACCTCAAACTTCAAACGTAGCTTAGGTGGTTCCTGCTGGGCGCCTCCGGCAGCCCTGCTCTGAAAATGCGAACGTCTGCAGGTAGCTCGCAGGCAGAAACAGCTAGCCTGGAAAGCTGTTGCTCAGCCTCATTTGCCCATGGCACTGCTCGCACAGAGGCACAGAGACTGTGGCTGCTTGCTTGTCTTGCCCCCTAAAACTTCAAACGTAGTATTGGTCAGTTTTGCAGGGGGCCTCTAGCAGCCGTGCTCTGAATATGCGAATGTCTGCAAATAGCTCACAGGCAGAAAGTATTAGCCTGGAAAGCTGTTGCTCAGCCTCATCTGCCCATGGCACTGCTCGCACAGAGGCACAGACACTGGGGCTGCTTGCTTGTCTTGCCCCCTCAAACTTGAAACGTATCTCTGGTGGTCCGTGACGGCCGCCTCAGGCAACCCTGCTCTGAAAATGCGAACGTCTGCAGATAGCTCGCAGGCAGAAAGAGCTAGCCTGGAAAGCTGTTGCTCAGCCTCATCTGCCCATGGCACTGCTCGCACAGAGGCACAGAGACTGTGGCTGCTTGCTTGCCTTGCCCCCCTCAAAATTCAAAAGTAGATTTGGGGGTCCGTGCAGGGGGCCTGAAGCAACCCTGCTCCGAAAATGCGAACGTCTGCAGATAGCTCGCAGGCAGAAAAGCTGTTGCTCAGCCTCATTTGCCCATTGCACTGCTCGCACAGAGGCACAGAGACTGGGGCTGCTTGCTTATCTTGCCACCTCAAACTTCAAAAGTATCTTAGTGGTCCGTGCTGTGCGCATCCAGCAACCCTGCTCTGAAATGCGAACGTCTGCAGATAGCTCGCAGGCAGAAAGATCTAGCCTGGAAAGCTGTTGCTCAGCCTCATCTGCCCATGGCACTGCTCGCACAGAGGCACAGAGACTGGGGCTGCTTGCTTGTCTTGCCACCTCAAACTTCAAATGTAGCTTTGGGGGTCCGTTTAGGGGGCCTCCAGGAGCCCTGCTGTGAAAAGGCGAACGTCTGCAGATAGCTCGCAGCCAGAAAGAGCTAGCCTGGAAAGCTGTTGCTCAGCCTCATCTGCCCATGGCACTGCTCGCACAGAGGCACAGAGACTGTAGCTGCTTGCTTGTCTTGGCCCCTCAAACTTCAAACGTAGCTTAGGTGGTCCGTGCTGGGCGCCTCCAGCAGTCCTGCTCTGAAAAGGGAAACGTCTGCAGATAGCTCGCAGCCAGAAAGATCTAGCCTGGAAAGCTGTTGCTCAGCCTCATCTGCCCATGGCACTGCTCGCACAGAGGCACAGAGACTGGGGCTGCTTGCTTGTCTTGCCACCTCAAACTTCATACCTAGCTTAGGTGTTCCGTGCAGGGGGCCTCCGGCAGCCCTGCTTTGAACATGCGAACGTCTGCAGATAGCTCGCAGCCAGAAAGAGCTAGCCTGGAAAGCTGTTGCTCAGCCTCATCTGCCCATGGCACTGCTCATACAGAGACACAGAGAGTAGGGCTGCTTGCTTGTCTTGCACTCTCAAACCTCAAACATAGCTTAGGTGTTCCGTGCTGCGCGCATCCAGCAGCCCTCCTCTGAAATGCGAACGTCTGCAGATAGCTCGCAGCCAGAAAGAGCTAGCCTGGAAAGCTGTTGCTCAGCCTCATCTGCCCATGGCACTGCTCATACAGAGACACAGAGAGTAGGGCTGCTTGCTTGTCTTGCACTCTCAAACCTCAAACATAGCTTAGGTGTTCCGTGCTGGGCGCATCCAGCAGCCCTCCTCTGAAATGCGAACGTCTGCAGATAGCTCGCAGCCAGAAAGAGCTAAACTGGAAAGCTGTTGCTCAGCCTCATCTGCCCATGGCACTGCTTGCACAGAGGCACACAGACTGGGGCTGCTTGCTTGTCTTGCCACCTCAAACTTCAAACGTAGCTTAGGTGGTTCCTGCTGGGCGCCTCCGGCAGCCCTGCTCTGAAAATGCGAACGTCTGCAGGTAGCTCGCAGGCAGAAACAGCTAGCCTGGAAAGCTGTTGCTCAGCCTCATTTGCCCATGGCACTGCTCGCACAGAGGCACAGAGACTGTGGCTGCTTGCTTGTCTTGCCCCCTAAAACTTCAAACGTAGTATTGGTCAGTTTTGCAGGGGGCCTCTAGCAGCCGTGCTCTGAATATGCGAATGTCTGCAAATAGCTCGCAGGCAGAAAGTATTAGCCTGGAAAGCTGTTGCTCAGCCTCATCTGCCCATGGCACTGCTCGCACAGAGGCACAGACACTGGGGCTGCTTGCTTGTCTTGCCCCCTCAAACTTGAAACGTATCTCTGGTGGTCCGTGACGGCCGCCTCAGGCAACCCTGCTCTGAAAATGCGAACGTCTGCAGATAGCTCGCAGGCAGAAAGAGCTAGCCTGGAAAGCTGTTGCTCAGCCTCATCTGCCCATGGCACTGCTCGCACAGAGGCACAGAGACTGTGGCTGCTTGCTTGCCTTGCCCCCCTCAAAATTCAAAAGTAGATTTGGGGGTCCGTGCAGGGGGCCTGAAGCAACCCTGCTCCGAAAATGCGAACGTCTGCAGATAGCTCGCAGGCAGAAAAGCTGTTGCTCAGCCTCATTTGCCCATTGCACTGCTCGCACAGAGGCACAGAGACTGGGGCTGCTTGCTTATCTTGCCACCTCAAACTTCAAAAGTATCTTAGTGGTCCGTGCTGTGCGCATCCAGCAACCCTGCTCTGAAATGCGAACGTCTGCAGATAGCTCGCAGGCAGAAAGATCTAGCCTGGAAAGCTGTTGCTCAGCCTCATCTGCCCATGGCACTGCTCGCACAGAGGCACAGAGACTGGGGCTGCTTGCTTGTCTTGCCACCTCAAACTTCAAATGTAGCTTTGGGGGTCCGTTTAGGGGGCCTCCAGGAGCCCTGCTGTGAAAAGGCGAACGTCTGCAGATAGCTCGCAGCCAGAAAGAGCTAGCCTGGAAAGCTGTTGCTCAGCCTCATCTGCCCATGGCACTGCTCGCACAGAGGCACAGAGACTGTAGCTGCTTGCTTGTCTTGGCCCCTCAAACTTCAAACGTAGCTTAGGTGGTCCGTGCTGGGCGCCTCCAGCAGTCCTGCTCTGAAAAGGGAAACGTCTGCAGATAGCTCGCAGCCAGAAAGATCTAGCCTGGAAAGCTGTTGCTCAGCCTCATCTGCCCATGGCACTGCTCGCAGAGAGGCACAGAGAGTGGGGCTGCTTGCTTGTCTTGCCACCTCAAACTTCATACCTAGCTTAGGTGTTCCGTGCAGGGGGCCTCCGGCAGCCCTGCTTTGAACATGCGAACGTCTGCAGATAGCTCGCAGCCAGAAAGAGCTAGCCTGGAAAGCTGTTGCTCAGCCTCATCTGCCCATGGCACTGCTCATACAGAGACACAGAGAGTAGGGCTGCTTGCTTGTCTTGCACTCTCAAACCTCAAACATAGCTTAGGTGTTCCGTGCTGCGCGCATCCAGCAGCCCTCCTCTGAAATGCGAACGTCTGCAGATAGCTCGCAGCCAGAAAGAGCTAGCCTGGAAAGCTGTTGCTCAGCCTCATCTGCCCATGGCACTGCTCATACAGAGACACAGAGAGTAGGGCTGCTTGCTTGTCTTGCACTCTCAAACCTCAAACATAGCTTAGGTGTTCCGTGCTGGGCGCATCCAGCAGCCCTCATCTGAAATGCGAACGTCTGCAGATAGCTCGCAGCCAGAAAGAGCTAAACTGGAAAGCTGTTGCTCAGCCTCATCTGCCCATGGCACTGCTTGCACAGAGGCACACAGACTGGGGCTGCTTGCTTGTCTTGCCACCTCAAACTTCAAACGTAGCTTAGGTGTTCCGTGCATGGGGCCTCCGGCAGCCCTGCTTTGAACATGCGAACGTCTGCAAATAGCTCGCAGGCAGAAAGAGCTAGCCTGGAAAGTTGTTGCTCAGCCTCATATGCCCATGGCTCTGCTGGCACAGAGGCACAGAGACTGGGGCTGCTTGCTTGTCTTGCCACCTCAAACTTCAAACGTAGCTTAGGTGGTTCCTGCTGGGCGCCTCCGGCAGCCCTGCTTTGAAAATGCAAACGTCTGCAGGTAGCTCGCAGGCAGAAAGAGCTAGCCTGGAAAGCTGTTGCTCAGCCTCATTTGCCCATGGCACTGCTCGCACAGAGGCACAGAGAGTGGGGCTGCTTGCTTGTCTTGCCCCCTAAAACTTCAAACGTAGTATTGGTCAGTTTTGCAGGGTTCCTCTAGCAACCCTGCTCTGAATATGCGAATGTCTGCAAATAGCTCACAGGCAGAAAGTATTAGCCTGGAAAGCTGTTGCTCAGCCTCATCTGCCCATGGCACTGCTCGCACAGAGGCACAGAGACTGTGGCTGCTTGCTTGTCTTGCCCCCCTCAAACTTCAAACGTAGATTTGGGGGTCCGTGCAGGGGCCTGAAGCAACTCTGCTCCGAAAATGCGAACGTCTGCAGATAGCTCGCAGGCAGAAAAGCTGTTGCTCAGCCTCATTTGCCCATGGCACTGCTCGCACAGAGGCACAGAGACTGGGTCTGCTTGCTTGTCTTGCCACCTCAAACTTCAAAAGTATCTTAGGTGGTCCGTGCTGTGCGCATCCAGCAACCCTGCTCTGAAATGCGAACGTCTGCAGATAGCTCGCAGGCAGAAAGATCTAGCCTGGAAAGCTGTTGCTCAGCCTCATCTGCCAATGGCACTGCTCGCACAGAGGCACAGAGACTGGGGCTGCTTGCTTGTCTTGCCACCTCAAACTTCAAATGTAGATTTGGGGGTCCGTTTAGGGGGCCTCCAGCAGCCCTGCTGTGAAAAGGCGAACGTCTGCAGATAGCTCGCAGCCAGAAAGAGCTAGCCTGGAAAGCTGTTGCTCAGCCTCATCTGCCCATGGCACTGCTCGCACAGAGGCACAGAGACTGTAGCTGCTTGCTTGTCTTGGCCCCTCAAACTTCAAACGTAGCTTAGGTGGTCCGTGCTGGGCGCCTCCAGCAGTCCTGCTCTGAAAAGGGAAACGTCTGCAGATAGCTCGCAGCCAGAAAGATCTAGCCTGGAAAGCTGTTGCTCAGCCTCATCTGCCCATGGCACTGCTCGCACAGAGGCACAGAGACTGGGGCTGCTTGCTTGTCTTGCCACCTCAAACTTCAAACGTGTCTTTGGGTGTGCGTGCAGGAGGACTCCGGCAGCCCTGCTCTCAAAATGCGAATGTCTGCAGATAGCTCGCAGGTAGAAAGAGCTAGCCTGGAAAGCTGTTGCTCAGCCTCATCTGCCCATGGCACTGCTCGCACAGAGGCACAGAGACTGGAACTGCTTGCTTGTCTTGCCACCTCAAACTTCATACCTAGCTTAGGTGTTCCGTGCAGGGGGCCTCCGGCAGCCCTGCTTTGAACATGCGAACGTCTGCAGATAGCTCGCAGCCAGAAAGAGCTAGCCTGGAAAGCTGTTGCTCAGCCTCATCTGCCCATGGCACTGCTCGCACAGAGGCACAGAGACTGTGGCTGCTTGCTTGTCTTGCCCCCCTCAAACTTCAAAAGTAGATTTGGGGGTCCGTGCAGGGGGCCTGAAGCAACCCTGCTCCGAAAATGCGAACGTCTGCAGATAGCTCGCAGGCAGAAAAGCTGTTGCTCAGCCTCATTTGCCCATGGCACTGCTCGCACAGAGGCACAGAGACTGGGGCTGCTTGCTTATCTTGCCACCTCAAACTTCAAAAGTATCTTAGTGGTCCGTGCTGTGCGCATCCAGCAACCCTGCTCTGAAATGCGAACGTCTGCAGATAGCTCGCAGGCAGAAGGGGCTAGCCTGGAAAGCTGTTGCTCAGCCTCATCTGCCCATGGCACTGCTCGCACAGAGGCACAGAGAATGGGGCTACTTGCTTGTTTGCCCTGTCAAACTTCAAACGTAGCTTTGAGGGTTCGTGCCGGGCTCCTCCGGCGGAAGAGCTCCGAAAATACAAACGTCTGCACATAGCTAGCAGCCAGAAAAAGCCAGTCTGGAAATCTGTTGCTCAGCCTCATCTGCCCATGGCACTGCTCGCACAGAGGCACAGAGACTGGGGGTGCTTACTTGTCTTGCCCTCTCAAATTTCAAACGTAGATTTGGGTGTCCGTGCTGGGGGCTACGGCATCCCTGCTAAAAAAGTGCGAACGTCTGCAGATAGCTCTCAGCCAGAAAGACCTAGCCTGGAAAACTGTTGCTCAGCCTCATCTGCCCATGGCACTGCTCGCACAGAGGCACAGAGAGTGGGGCTGCTTGCTTGTCTTGCCACCTCAAACTTGAAACGTATCTGTGGTGGTCCGTGACGGCCGCCTCAGGCAGCCCTGCTCTGAAAATGCGAACGTCTGCGCATAGCTCGCAGGCAGAAAGAGCTAGCCTGGAAAGCTGTTGCTCAGCCTCATCTGCCCATGGCACTGCTCGCACAGAGGCACAGAGACTGTGGCTGCTTGCTTGTCTTGCCACCTCAAACTTCAAACGTAGGATTGGGCGTTTGTGCAGGGGGCCTCCAGTAGCCTTGCTCTGAAAATGCGAACGTCTGCAGATAGCTCGCAGGCAAAAAGAGCTAGCCTGGAAAGCTGTTGCTCAGCCTCATCTGCCCATGGCACTGCTCGCACAGAGGCACAGAGACTGGGACTGCTTGCTTGTCTTGCCACCTCAAACTTCAAACGTAGCTTTGGGTGTCCGTGAAGGAGGCCTCCGGCAGCCCTGCTCTCAAAATGCGAACGTCTGCAGATACCTCGCAGCCAGAAAGAGCTAGCCTGGAAAGCTGTTGCTCAGCCTCATCTGCCCATGGCACTGCTCGCACAGAGGCACAGAGACTGGGGCTGCTTGCTTGTCTTGACACCTCAAACTTCAAACGTAGCTTTGTGGGTCCGTGCAGGAGGCCTCCGGAAGCCCTGCTCTGAAAATGCCAACGTCTGTAGATAGCACGCTGGCAGAAAGAGCTAGCCTGGAAAGATGTTGCTCAGCCTCATCTGCCCATGGCACTGCTGGCACAGCGGCACAGAGACTGGGGCTGCTTGCTTGTCTTGCCACCTCAAACTTCAAAAGTATCTTAGGTGGTCCATGCTGCGCGCATCCAGCAACCCTGCTCTGAAAAGGGAAACGTCTGCAGATAGCTCGCAGCCAGAAAGATCTAGCCTGGAAAGCTGTTGCTCAAACTCATCTGCCCATGGCACTGCTCACACAGAGGCACAGAGACTGGGGCTGCTTGCTTGTCTTGCCACCTCAAACTTCAAACGTGTCTTTGGGTGTGCGTGCAGGAGGACTCCGGCAGCCCTGCTCTCAAAATGCTAATGTCTGCAGATAGCTCGCAGGCAGAAAGAGCTAGCCTGGAAAGCTGTTGCTCAGCCTCATCTGCCCATGGCACTGCTCGCACAGAGGCACAGAGACTGGAACTGTTTGCTTGTCTTGCCACCTCAAACTTCATACCTAGCTTAGGTGTTCCGTGCAGGGGGCCTCCGGCAGCCCTGCTTTGAACATGTGAACGTCTGCAGATAGCTCGCAGCCAGAAAGAGCTAGCCTGGAAAGCTGTTGCTCAGCCTCATCTGCCCATGGCACTGCTCATACAGAGACACAGAGAGTAGGGCTGCTTGCTTGTCTTGCACTCTCAAACCTCAAACATAGCTTAGGTGTTCCGTGCTGCGCGCATCCAGCAGCCCTCCTCTGAAATGCGAACGTCTGCAGATAGCTCGCAGCCAGAAAGAGCTAGCCTGGAAAGCTGTTGCTCAGCCTCATCTGCCCATGGCACTGCTCATACAGAGACACAGAGAGTAGGGCTGCTTGCTTGTCTTGCACTCTCAAACCTCAAACATAGCTTAGGTGTTCCGTGCTGGGCGCATCCAGCAGCCCTCATCTGAAATGCGAACGTCTGCAGATAGCTCGCAGCCAGAAAGAGCTAAACTGGAAAGCTGTTGCTCAGCCTCATCTGCCCATGTCACTGCTTGCACAGAGGCACAGAGACTGGGGCTGCTTGCTTGTCTTGCCACCTCAAACTTCAAACGTAGCTTAGGTGTTCTGTGCATGGGGCCTCCGGCAGCCCTGCTTTGAACATGCGAACGTCTGCAAATAGCTCGCAGGCAGAAAGAGCTAGCCTGGAAAGTTGTTGCTCAGCCTTATATGCCCATGGCTCTGGTGGCACAGAGGCACAGAGACTGGGGCTGCTTGCTTGTCTTGCCCACTCAAACTTCAAACGTAGATTAGGTGGTTCCTGCTGGGCGCCTCCGGCAGCCCTGCTCTGAAAATGCGAACGTCTGCAGGTAGCTCGCAGGCAGAAACAGCTAGCCTGGAAAGCTGTTGCTCAGCCTCATTTGCCCATGGCACTGCTCGCACAGAGGCACAGAGACTGTGGCTGCTTGCTTGTCTTGCCCCCTAAAACTTCAAACGTAGTATTGGTCAGTTTTGCAGGGGGCCTCTAGCAGCCCTGCTCTGAATATGCGAATGTCTGCAAATAGCTCGCAGGCAGAAAGTATTAGCCTGGAAAGCTGTTGCTCAGCCTCATCTGCCCATGGCACTGCTCGCACAGAGGCACAGAGAGTGGGGCTGCTTGCTTGTCTTGCCCCCTCAAACTTGAAACGTATCTCTGGTGGTCCGTGACGGCCGCCTCAGGCAACCCTGCTCTGAAAATGCGAACGTCTGCAGATAGCTCGCAGGCAGAAAGAGCTAGCCTGGAAAGCTGTTGCTCAGCCTCATCTGCCCATGGCACTGCTCGCACAGAGGCACAGAGACTGTGGCTGCTTGCTTGTCTTGCCCCCCTCAAACTTCAAAAGTAGATTTGGGGGTCCGTGCAGGGGGCCTGAAGCAACCCTGCTCCGAAAATGCGAACGTCTGCAGATAGCTCGCAGGCAGAAAAGCTGTTGCTCAGCCTCATTTGCCCATGGCACTGCTCGCACAGAGGCACAGAGACTGGGGCTGCTTGCTTATCTTGCCACCTCAAACTTCAAAAGTATCTTAGTGGTCCGTGCTGTGCGCATCCAGCAACCCTGCTCTGAAATGCGAACGTCTGCAGATAGCTCGCAGGCAGAAAGATCTAGCCTGGAAAGCTGTTGCTCAGCCTCATCTGCCCATGGCACTGCTCGCACAGAGGCACAGAGACTGGGGCTGCTTGCTTGTCTTGCCACCTCAAACTTCAAATGTAGCTTTGGGGGTCCGTTTAGGGGGCCTCCAGCAGCCCTGCTCTGAAAAGGCGAACGTCTGCAGATAGCTCGCAGCCAGAAAGAGCTAGCCTGGAAAGCTGTTGCTCAGCCTCATCTGCCCATGGCACTGCTCGCACAGAGGCACAGAGACTGTAGCTGCTTGCTTGTCTTGGCCCCTCAAACTTCAAACGTAGCTTAGGTGGTCCGTGCTGGGCGCCTCCAGCAGTCCTGCTCTGAAAAGGGAAACGTCTGCAGATAGCTCGCAGCCAGAAAGATCTAGCCTGGAAAGCTGTTGCTCAAACTCATCTGCCCATGGCACTGCTCACACAGAGGCACAGAGACTGGGGCTGCTTGCTTGTCTTGCCACCTCAAACTTCAAACGTGTCTTTGGGTGTGCGTGCAGGAGGACTCCGGCAGCCCTGCTCTCAAAATGCGAATGTCTGCAGATAGCTCGCAGGCAGAAAGAGCTAGCCTGGAAAGCTGTTGCTCAGCCTCATCTGCCCATGGCACTGCTCGCACAGAGGCACAGAGACTGGAACTGTTTGCTTGTCTTGCCACCTCAAACTTCATACCTAGCTTAGGTGTTCCGTGCAGGGGGCCTCCGGCAGCCCTGCTTTGAACATGCGAACGTCTGCAGATAGCTCGCAGCCAGAAAGAGCTAGCCTGGAAAGCTGTTGCTCAGCCTCATCTGCCCATGGCACTGCTCATACAGAGACACAGAGAGTAGGGCTGCTTGCTTGTCTTGCACTCTCAAACCTCAAACATAGCTTAGGTGTTCCGTGCTGGGCACATCCAGCAGCCCTCATCTGAAATGCGAACGTCTGCAGATAGCTCGCAGCCAGAAAGAGCTAAACTGGAAAGCTGTTGCTCAGCCTCATCTGCCCATGGCACTGCTTGCACAGAGGCACAGAGACTGGGGCTGCTTGCTTGTCTTGCCACCTCAAACTTCAAACGTAGCTTAGGTGTTCTGTGCATGGGGCCTCCGGCAGCCCTGCTTTGAACATGCGAACGTCTGCAAATAGCTCGCAGGCAGAAAGAGCTAGCCTGGAAAGTTGTTGCTCAGCCTCATATGACCATGGCTCTGCTGGCACAGAGGCACAGAGACTGGGGCTGCTTGCTTGTCTTGCCCACTCAAACTTCAAACGTAGCTTAGGTGGTTCCTGCTGGGCGCCTCCGGCAGCCCTGCTCTGAAAATGCGAACGTCTGCAGGTAGCTCGCAGGCAGAAAGAGCTAGCCTGGAAAGCTGTTGCTCAGCCTCATTTGCCCATGGCACTGCTCGCACAGAGGCACAGAGACTGTGGCTGCTTGCTTGTCTTGCCCCCTAAAACTTCAAACGTAGTATTGGTCAGTTTTGCAGGGGGCCTCTAGCAGCCCTGCTCTGAATATGCGAATGTCTGCAAATAGCTCACAGGCAGAAAGTATTAGCCTGGAAAGCTGTTGCTCAGCCTCATCTGCCCATGGCACTGCTCGCACAGAGGCACAGAGACTGTGGCTGCTTGCTTGTCTTGCCCCCCTCAAACTTCAAACGTAGATTTGGGGGTCCGTGCAGGGGCCTGAAGCAACCCTGCTCCGAAAATGCGAACGTCTGCAGATAGCTCGCAGGCAGAAAAGCTGTTGCTCAGCCTCATTTGCCCATGGCACTGCTCGCACAGAGGCACAGAGACTGGGTCTGCTTGCTTGTCTTGCCACCTCAAACTTCAAAAGTATCTTAGGTGGTCCGTGCTGTGCGCATCCAGCAGCCCTGCTCTGAAATGCGCACGTCTGCAGATAGCTCGCAGGCAGAAAGATCTAGCCTGGAAAGCTGTTGCTCAGCCTCATCTGCCAATGGCACTGCTCGCACAGAGGCACAGAGACTGGGGCTGCTTGCTTGTCTTGCCACCTCAAACTTCAAATGTAGCTTTGGGGGTCCGTTTAGGGGGCCTCCAGCAGCCCTGCTGTGAAAAGGCGAACGTCTGCAGATAGCTCGCAGCCAGAAAGAGCTAGCCTGGAAAGCTGTTGCTCAGCCTCATCTGCCCATGGCACTGCTCGCACAGAGGCACAGAGACTGTAGCTGCTTGCTTGTCTTGGCCCCTCAAACTTCAAACGTAGCTTAGGTGGTCCGTGCTGGGCGCCTCCAGCAGTCCTGCTCTGAAAAGGGAAACGTCTGCAGATAGCTCGCAGCCAGAAAGATCTAGCCTGGAAAGCTGTTGCTCAGCCTCATCTGCCCATGGCACTGCTCGCACAGAGGCACAGAGACTGGGGCTGCTTGCTTGTCTTGCCACCTCAAACTTCAAACGTGTCTTTGGGTGTGCGTGCAGGAGGACTCCGGCAGCCCTGCTCTCAAAATGCGAATGTCTGCAGATAGCTCGCAGGTAGAAAGAGCTAGCCTGGAAAGCTGTTGCTGAGCCTCATCTGCCCATGGCACTGCTCGCACCGAGGCACAGAGACTGGAACTGCTTGCTTGTCTTGCCACCTCAAACTTCATACCTAGCTTAGGTGTTCCGTGCAGGGGGCCTCCGGCAGCCCTGCTTTGAACATGCGAACGTCTGCAGATAGCTCGCAGCCAGAAAGAGCTAGCCTGGAAAGCTGTTGCTCAGCCTCATCTGCCCATGGCACTGCTCATACAGAGACACAGAGAGTAGGGCTGCTTGCTTGTCTTGCACTCTCAAACCTCAAACATAGCTTAGGTGTTCCGTGCTGGGCGCATCCAGCAGCCCTCATCTGAAATGCGAACGTCTGCAGATAGCTCGCAGCCAGAAAGAGCTAAACTGGAAAGCTGTTGCTCAGCCTCATCTGCCCATGGCACTGCTTGCACAGAGGCACACAGACTGGGGCTGCTTGCTTGTCTTGCCACCTCAAACTTCAAACGTAGCTTAGGTGTTCCGTGCATGGGGCCTCCGGCAGCCCTGCTTTGAACATGCGAACGTCTGCAAATAGCTCGCAGGCAGAAAGAGCTAGCCTGGAAAGTTGTTGCTCAGCCTCATATGCCCATGGCTCTGCTGGCACAGAGGCACAGAGACTGGGGCTGCTTGCTTGTCTTGCCCACTCAAACTTCAAACGTAGCTTAGGTGGTTCCTGCTGGGCGCCTCCGGCAGCCCTGCTCTGAAAATGCGAACGTCTGCAGGTAGCTCGCAGGCAGAAAGAGCTAGCCTGGAAAGCTGTTGCTCAGCCTCATTTGCCCATGGCACTGCTCGCACAGAGGCACAGAGACTGTGGCTGCTTGCTTGTCTTGCCCCCTAAAACTTCAAACGTAGTATTGGTCAGTTTTGCAGGGTTCCTCTAGCAACCCTGCTCTGAATATGCGAATGTCTGCAAATAGCTCACAGGCAGAAAGTATTAGCCTGGAAAGCTGTTGCTCAGCCTCATCTGCCCATGGCACTGCTCGCACAGAGGCACAGAGACTGTGGCTGCTTGCTTGTCTTGCCCCCCTCAAACTTCAAACGTAGATTTGGGGGTCCGTGCAGGGGCCTGAAGCAACCCTGCTCCGAAAATGCGAACGTCTGCAGATAGCTCGCAGGCAGAAAAGCTGTTGCTCAGCCTCATTTGCCCATGGCACTGCTCGCACAGAGGCACAGAGACTGGGTCTGCTTGCTTGTCTTGCCACCTCAAACTTCAAAAGTATCTTAGGTGGTCCGTGCTGTGCGCATCCAGCAACCCTGCTCTGAAATGCGAACGTCTGCAGATAGCTCGCAGGCAGAAAGATCTAGCCTGGAAAGCTGTTGCTCAGCCTCATCTGCCAATGGCACTGCTCGCACAGAGGCACAGAGACTGGGGCTGCTTGCTTGTCTTGCCACCTCAAACTTCAAATGTAGCTTTGGGGGTCCGTTTACGGGGCCTCCAGCAGCCCTGCTCTGAAAAGGCGAACGTCTGCAGATAGCTCGCAGCCAGAAAGAGCTAGCCTGGAAAGCTGTTGCTCAGCCTCATCTGCCCATGGCACTGCTCGCACAGAGGCACAGAGACTGTAGCTGCTTGCTTGTCTTGGCCCCTCAAACTTCAAACGTAGCTTAGGTGGTCCGTGCTGGGCGCCTCCAGCAGTCCTGCTCTGAAAAGGGAAACGTCTGCAGATAGCTCGCAGCCAGAAAGATCTAGCCTGGAAAGCTGTTGCTCAGCCTCATCTGCCCATGGCACTGCTCGCACAGAGGCACAGAGACTGGGGCTGCTTGCTTGTCTTGCCACCTCAAACTTCAAACGTGTCTTTGGGTGTGCGTGCAGGAGGACTCCGGCAGCCCTGCTCTCAAAATGCGAATGTCTGCAGATAGCTCGCAGGTAGAAAGAGCTAGCCTGGAAAGCTGTTGCTGAGCCTCATCTGCCCATGGCACTGCTCGCACAGAGGCACAGAGACTGGAACTGCTTGCTTGTCTTGCCACCTCAAACTTCATACCTAGCTTAGGTGTTCCGTGCAGGGGGCCTCCGGCAGCCCTGCTTTGAACATGCGAACGTCTGCAGATAGCTCGCAGCCAGAAAGAGCTAGCCTGGAAAGCTGTTGCTCAGCCTCATCTGCCCATGGCACTGCTCACACAGAGACACAGAGTGTAGGGCTGCTTGCTTGTCTTCCACTCTCAAACCTCAAACATAGCTTAGGTGTTCCGTGCTGCGCGCATTCAGCAGCCCTCCTCTGAAATGCGAACGTCTGCAGATAGCTCGCAGCCAGAAAGAGCTAAACTGGAAAGCTGTTGCTCAGCCTCATCTGCCCATGGCACTGCTTGCACAGAGGCACACAGACTGGGGCTGCTTGCTTGTCTTGCCACCTCAAACTTCAAACGTAGCTTAGGTGTTCCGTGCATGGGGCCTCCGGCAGCCCTGCTTTGAACATGCGAACGTCTGCAAATAGCTCGCAGGCAGAAAGAGCTAGCCTGGAAAGTTGTTACTCAGCCTCATATGCCCATGGCTCTGGTGGCACAGAGGCACAGAGACTGGGGCTGCTTGCTTGTCTTGCCACCTCAAACTTCAAACGTAGCTTAGGTGGTTCCTGCTGGGCGCCTCCGGCAGCCCTGCTCTGAAAATGCGAACGTCTGCAGATAGCTCGCAGCCAGAAAGAGCTAGCCTGGAAAGCTGTTGCTCAGCCTCATTTGCCAATGGCACTGCTCGCACAGAGGCACAGAGACTGTGGCTGCTTGCTTGTCTTGCCCCCTAAAACTTCAAACGTAGTATTGGTCAGTTTTGCAGGGGGCCTCTAGCAGCCCTGCTCTGAATATGTGAATGTCTGCAAATAGCTCACAGGCAGAAAGTATTAGCCTGGAAAGCTGTTGCTAAGCCTCATCTGCCCATGGCACTGCTCGCACAGAGGCACAGACACTGGGGCTGCTTGATTGTCTTGCCACCTCAAACTTGAAACGTATCTCTGGTGGTCCGTGACGGCCGCCTCAGGCAGCCCTGCTCTGAAAATGCGAACGTCTGCAGATAGCTCGCAGGCAGAAAGAGCTAGCCTGGAAAGCTGTTGCTCAGCCTCATCTGCCCATGGCACTGCTCGCACAGAGGCACAGAGACTGTGGCCGCTTGCTTGTCTTGCCCCCCTCAAACTTCAAACGTAGATTTGGGGGTCCGTGCAGGGGGCCTGAAGCAACCCTGCTCCGAAAATGCGAAATTCTGCAGATATCTCGCAGGCAGAAAAGCTGTTGCTCAGCCTCATTTTCCCATGGCACTGCTCGCACAGAGGCACAGAGACTGGGGCTGCTTGCTTGTCTTGCCCCTCAAACTTCAGATGTATCATTCTGTGTCCATGCATGGGTCCTCCGGCAGCCCTGCTCTGAAAATGCGAACGTCTGCAGATAGCTCGCAGGCAGAAAGAGCTAGCCTGGAAAGCTGTTGCTCAGTCTCATCTGCCCATGGCACTGCTCACACAGAGGCACAGAGACTAGGGCTGCTCGCTTGTCTTGCCACCTCAAACTTCAAACGTATCTTTGGGGGTCCGTGCATGGGTCCTCCGGCAGCCCTGCTCTCAAAATGCGAACGTCTGCAGGTAGCTCGCAGGCAGAAAGAGCTAGCCTGGAAAGCTGTTGCTCAGCCTCATCTGCGCATGGCACTGCTCGCACAGAGGCACAGAGAGTGGAGCTGCTTGCTTGTCTTTCCATCTCAAACTAGAAACGTGTTTTTGTGGGTCCGTGCAGGAGGCCTCCGGAAGCCCTGCTCTGAAAACGCCAACGTCTGTAGATAGCTCGCTGGCAGAAAAAGCTAGCCTGGAAAGCTGTTGCTCAGCCTCATCTGCCCATGGCACTGCTGGCACAGAGGCACAGAGACTGTGGCTGCTTGATTGTCTTGCCACCTCAAACTTCATACGTAGCTTAGGTGGTCCATGCTGCGCGCATCCAGCAACCCTGCTCTGAAATGCGAACGTCTGCAGATAGCTCGCAGCCAGAAAGATCTAGCCTGGAAAGCTGTTGCTCAGCCTCATCTGCCCATGGCACTGCTCGCACAGAGGCACAGAGACTGGGGCTGCTTGCTTGTCTTGCCACCTCAAACTTCAAACGTGTCTTTCGGTGTGCGTGCAGGAGGACTCCGGCAGCCCTGCTCTGAAAATGCGAACGTCTGCAGATAGCTCGCTGGCAGAAAAAGCTAGCCTGGAAAGCTGTTGCTCATCCTCATCTGCCCATGGCACTGCTGGCACAGAGGCACAGAGACTGTGGCTGCTTGATTGTCTTGCCACCTCAAACTTCATACGTATCTTAGGTGGTCCATGCTGCGCGCATCCAGCAACCCTGCTCTGAAATGCGAACGTCTGCAGATAGCTCGCAGCCAGAAAGATCTAGCCTGGAAAGCTGTTGCTCAGCCTCATCTGCCCATGGCACTGCTCGCACAGAGGCAGAGACTGGGGCTGCTTGCTTGTCTTGCCACCTCAAACTTCAAACGTAGTATTGGTCAGTTTTGCAGGGGGCCTCCAGCAGCCCTGCTCTGAAAATGCGAACGTCTGCAGATAGCTCGCAGGCAGAAAGAGCTAGCCTGGAAAGCTGTTGCTCAGCCTCATCTGCCCATGGCACTGCTCGCACAGAGGCACAGAGACTGTGGCTGCTTGCTTGTCTTGCCCCCCTCAAACTTCAAACGTAGATTTGGGGGTCCGTGCAGGGGGCCTGAAGCAAACCTGCTCCGAAAATGCGAACGTCTGCAGATAGCTCGCAGGCAGAAAAGCTGTTGCTCAGCCTCATTTGCCCATGGCACTGCTCCCACACAGGCACAGAGACTGGGGCTGCTTGCTTGTCTTGCCCCCTCAAACTTCAGATGTATCATTGTGGGTCCATGCATGGGTCCTCCGGCAGCCCTGCTCTGAAAATGCGAACGTCTGCAGATAGCTCGCAGGCAGAAAGAGCTAGCCTGGAAAGCTGTTGGTCAGCCTCATCTGCCCATGGCACTGCTGGCACAGAGGTACAGAGACTGGGGCTGCTTGCTTGTCTTGCCCCCTCAAACTTGAAACGTATCTCTGGTGGTCCGTGACGGCCGCCTCAGGCAACCCTGCTCTGAAAATGCGAACGTCTGCAGATAGCTCGCAGGCAGAAAGAGCTAGCCTGGAAAGCTGTTGCTCAGCCTCATCTGCCCATGGCACTGCTCGCACAGAGGCACAGAGACTGTGGCTGCTTGCTTGTCTTGCCCCCCTCAAACTTCAAAAGTAGATTTGGGGGTCCGTGCAGGGGGCCTGAAGCAACCCTGCTCCGAAAATGCGAACGTCTGCAGATAGCTCGCAGGCAGAAAAGCTGTTGCTCAGCCTCATTTGCCCATGGCAGTGCTCGCACAGAGACACAGAGAGTAGGGCTGCTTGCTTGTCTTGCACTCTTAAACCTCAAACATAGCTTAGGTGTTCCGTGCTGCGCGCATCCAGCAGCCCTCATCTGAAATGCGAACGTCTGCAGATAGCTCGCAGCCAGAAAGAGCTAAACTGGAAAGCTGTTGCTCAGCCTCATCTGCCCATGGCACTGCTCGCACAGAGGCACAGAGACTGGGGCTGCTTGCTTGTCTTGCCACCTCAAACTTCAAATGTAGCTTTGGGGGTCCGTTTAGGGGGCCTCCAGCAGCCCTGCTCTGAAAAGGCGAACGTCTGCAGATAGCTCGCAGCCAGAAAGAGCTAGCCTGGAAAGCTGTTGCTCAGACTCATCTGCCCATGGCACTGCTCGCACAGAGGCACAGAGACTGTAGCTGCTTGCTTGTCTTGGCCCCTCAAACTTCAAACGTAGCTTAGGTGGTCCGTGCTGGGCGCCTCCAGCAGTCCTGCTCTGAAAAGGGAAACGTCTGCAGATAGCTCGCAGCCAGAAAGATCTAGCCTGGAAAGCTGTTGCTCAAACTCATCTGCCCATGGCACTGCTCGCACAGAGGCACAGAGACTGGGGCTGCTTGCTTGTCTT
Organism: Opisthocomus hoazin; assembly: GCF_030867145.1. NCBI lineage: Eukaryota > Metazoa > Chordata > Aves > Opisthocomiformes > Opisthocomidae > Opisthocomus > Opisthocomus hoazin. The sequence goes on along the minus strand of NC_134438.1, from coordinate 1,169,771 downwards.
GCCACCTCAAACTTCAAACGTGTCTTTGGGTGTGCGTGCAGGAGGTCTCCGGCAGCCCTGCTCTCAAAATGCGAATGTCTGCAGATAGCTCGCAGGCAGAAAGAGCTAGCCTGGAAAGCTGTTGCTCAGCCTCATCTGCCCATGGCACTGCTCGCACAGAGGCACAGAGACTGGAACTGTTTGCTTGTCTTGCCACCTCAAACTTCATACCTAGCTTAGGTGTTCCGTGCAGGGGGCCTCCGGCAGCCCTGCTTTGAACATGCGAACGTCTGCAGATAGCTCGCAGCCAGAAAGAGCTAGCCTGGAAAGCTGTTGCTCAGCCTCATCTGCCCATGGCACTGCTCATACAGAGACACAGAGAGTAGGGCTGCTTGCTTGTCTTGCACTCTTAAACCTCAAACATAGCTTAGGTGTTCCGTGCTGCGCGCATCCAGCAGCCCTCCTCTGAAATGCGAACGTCTGCAGATAGCTCGCAGCCAGAAAGAGCTAGCCTGGAAAGCTGTTGCTCAGCCTCATCTGCCCATGGCACTGCTCATACAGAGACACAGAGAGTAGGGCTGCTTGCTTGTCTTGCACTCTCAAACCTCAAACATAGCTTAGGTGTTCCGTGCTGGGCGCATCCAGCAGCCCTCATCTGAAATGCGAACGTCTGCAGATAGCTCGCAGCCAGAAAGAGCTAAACTGGAAAGCTGTTGCTCAGCCTCATCTGCCCATGGCACTGCTTGCACAGAGGCACACAGACTGGGGCTGCTTGCTTGTCTTGCCACCTCAAACTTCAAACGTAGCTTAGGTGTTCCGTGCATGGGGCCTCCGGCAGCCCTGCTTTGAACATGCGAACGTCTGCAAATAGCTCGCAGGCAGAAAGAGCTATCCTGGAAAGCTGTTGCTCAGCCTCATATGCCCATGGCTCTGGTGGCACAGAGGCACAGAGACTGGGGCTGCTTGCTTGTCTTGCCCACTCAAACTTCAAACGTAGCTTAGGTGGTTCCTGCAGGGGGCCTCCGGCAGCCCTGCTCTGAAAATGCAAACGTCTGCAGGTAGCTCGCAGCCAGAAAGAGCTAGCCTGGAAAGTTGTTGCTCAGCCTCATTTGCCCATGGCACTGCTCGCACAGAGGCACAGACACTGGGGCTGCTTGCTTGTCTTGCCACCTCAAACTTGAAACGTATCTCTGGTGGTCCGTGACGGCCGCCTCAGGCAGCCCTGCTCTGAAAATGCGAACGTCTGCAGATAGCTCGCAGGCAGAAAGAGCTAGCCTGGAAAGCTGTTGCTCAGCCTCATCTGCCCATGGCACTGCTCGCACAGAGGCACAGAGACTGTGGCTGCTTGCTTGTCTTGCCCCCCTCAAACTTCAAACGTAGATTTGGGGGTCCGTGCAGGGGGCCTGAAGCAACCCTGCTCCGAAAATGCGAACTTCTGCAGATAGCTCGCAGGCAGAAAAGCTGTTGCTCAGCCTCATTTGCCCATGGCACTGCTCGCACAGAGGCACAGAGACTGGGGCTGCTTGCTTGTCTTGCCCCTCAAACTTCAGATGTATCATTCTGGGTCCATGCATGGGTCCTCCGGCAGCCCTGCTCTGAAAATGCGAAAGTCTGCAGATAGCTCGCAGGCAGAAAGAGCTAGCCTGGAAAGCTGTTGCTCAGTCTCATCTGCCCATGGCACTGCTCACACAGAGGCACAGAGACTAGGGCTGCTCGCTTGTCTTGCCACCTCAAACTTCAAACGTATCTTTGGGGGTCCGTGCATGGGTCCTCCGGCAGCCCTGCTCTCAAAATGCGAACGTCTGCAGGTAGCTCGCAGGCAGAAAGAGCTAGCCTGGAAAGCTGTTGCTCAGCCTCATCTGCGCATGGCACTGCTGGCACAGAGGCACAGAGAGTGGAGCTGCTTGCTTGTCTTTCCATCTCAAACTAGAAACGTGTCTTTGTGGGTCCGTGCAGGAGGCCTCCGGAAGCCCTGCTCTGAAAACGCCAACGTCTGTAGATAGCTCGCTGGCAGAAAAAGCTAGCCTGGAAAGCTGTTGCTCAGCCTCATCTGCCCATGGCACTGCTGGCACAGAGGCACAGAGACTGGGGCTGCTTGATTGTCTTGCCACCTCAAACTTCATACGTAGCTTAGGTGGTCCATGCTGCGCGCATCCAGCAACCCTGCTCTGAAATGCGAACGTCTGCAGATAGCTCGCAGCCAGAAAGATCTAGCCTGGAAAGCTGTTGCTCAGCCTCATCTGCCCATGGCACTGCTCGCACAGAGGCACAGAGACTGGGGCTGCTTGCTTGTCTTGCCCCCTCAAACTTCAGATGTATCATTGTGGGTCCATGCATGGGTCCTCCGGCAGCCCTGCTCTGAAAATGCGAACGTCTGCAGATAGCTCGCAGGCAGAAAGAGCTAGCCTGGAAAGCTGTTGGTCAGCCTCATCTGCCCATGGCACTGCTGGCACAGAGGCACAGAGACTGGGGCTGCTTGCTTGTCTTGCCCTCTCAAACTTCAAACGTAGCTTAGGTGGTCAGTGCTACGCGCATCCAGCAACCCTGCTCTGAAATGCGAACGTCTGCAGATAGCTCGCAGCCAGAAAGATCTAGCCTGGAAAGCTGTTGCTCAGCCTCATCTGCCCATGGCACTGCTCGCACAGAGGCACAGAGACTGTCACTGCTTTCTTGTCTTGCCATCTCAAACTTCAAACGTGTCTTTGGGTGTGAGTGCAGGAGGACTCCGGCAGCCCTGCTCTGAAAATGCGAACGTCTGCAGATAGCTCGCAGGCAGAAAGAGCTAGCCTGGAAAGCTGTTGCTCAGCCTCATCTGCCCATGGCACTGCTGGCACAGAGGCACAGAGACTGTGGCTGCTTGCTTGTCTTGCCACCTCAAACTTCATACCTAGCTTAGGTGTTCCGTGCATGGGTGCCTCCGGCAGCCCTGCTTTGAACATGCGAACGTCTGCAGATAGCTCGCAGCCAGAAAGAGCTAGCCTGGAAAGCTGTTGCTCAGCCTCATCTGCCCATGGCACTGCTGGCACAGAGGCACAGAGACTGGGGCTGCTTGCTTGTCTTGCCACCTCAAACTTCAAACGTAGCTTTGGGCGTCCGTGCTGTGCAAGTCCAGCAGCCCTGCTCTGAAAATGCGAACGTCTGCAGATAGCTCGCAGGCAGAAAGAGCTAGCCTGGAAAGCTTTTGCTCAGCCTCATCTGCCCATGGCACTGCTTGCACAGAGGCACACAGACTGGGGCTGCTTGCTTGTCTTGCCACCTCAAACTTCAAACGTAGCTTAGGTGTTCCGTGCATGGGGCCTCCGGCAGCCCTGCTTTGAACATGCGAACGTCTGCAAATAGCTCGCAGGCAGAAAGAGCTTGCCTGGAAAGTTGTTGCTCAGCCTCATATGCCCATGGCTCTGCTGTCACAGAGGCACAGAGACTGGGGCTGCTTGCTTGTCTTGCCCCCTCAAACTTCAAACGTAGTATTGGTCAGTTTTGCAGGGGGCCTCCAGCAGCCCTGCTCTGAATATGCGAACGTCTGCAAATAGCTTACAGGCAGAAAGTATTAGCCTGGAAAGCTGTTGCTCAGCCTCATCTGCCCATGGCACTACTCGCACAGAGGCACAGAGACTGGGGCTGCTTGCTTGTCTTGCCCCCTCAAACTTCAGATGTATTATTCTGGGTCCATGCATGGGTCCTCCGGCAGCCCTGCTCTGAAAATGAGAACATCTGCAGATATCTCGAAGCCAGAAAGAGCTAGCCTGTAAATCTGTTGCTCAGCCTCATCTGCCCATGGCACTGTTCGCACAGAGACACAGAGACTGGGGCTGCTTGCTTGTCTTGCCCCCTCAAACTTCAGATGTATCATTCTGGGTCCGTGCACGTGTCATCCGGCAGCCCTGCTCTGAAAATGCGAACGTCTGCAGATAGCTCGCAGGCAGAAAGAGCTAGCCTGGAAAGCTGTTGCTCAGCCTCATCTGCCCATGGCACTGCTCGCACAGAGGCACAGAGACTGGGGCTGCTTGCTTGTCTTGCCCACTCAAACTTCAAACGTATCTTTGGGTGTCCGTGAAGGAGGCCTCCGGCAGCCCTGCTCTGAAAATGCGAACGTCTGCAGATAGCTCGCAGCCAGAAAGAGCTAGCCTGCAAAGCTGTTGCTCAGCCTCATCTGCCCATGGCACTGCTCGCACAGAGGCACAGAGACTGGGGCTGCTTGCTTGTCTTGCCCCCTCAAACTTGAAACGTAGCTTACGTGTTACGTGCCGTTCGCCTCCGGCAAACCTGGTCTGAAAATGCGAACGTCTGCAGATAGCTCGCAGGCAGAAACAGCTAGCCTGGAAAGCTGTTGCTCAGCGTCATTTGCCCATGGCACTGTTCGCTCAGAGGCACAGAGACTGGGGCTGCTTGCTTGTCTTGTTACCTCAAGCTTCAAACGTAGCTTAAGTGGTCCGTGCATGGGGCCTCCGGCAGCCCTGCTTTGAACAAGCGAACGTCTGCAGATAGCTCGTAGGCAGAAAGAGCTATCCTGGAAAGCTGTTGCTCAGCCTCATCTGCCCATGGCACTGCTCGCACAGAGGCACAGAGACTGGGGCTGCTTGCTTGTCTTGCCCCCTCAAACTTCAAACGTAGCTTTGGGTGTCCGTGAAGGAGGCCTCCGGCAGCCCTGCTCTCAAAATGCGAACGTCTGCAGATAACTCGCAGGCAGAAAGAGCTAGCCTGGAAAGCTGTTGCTCAGCCTCATCTGCCCATGGCACTGCTCGCACAGAGGCACAGAGACTGTGGCTGCTTGCTTGTCTTGCCCCCCTCAAACTTCAAACGTAGATTTGGGGGTCCGTGCAGGGGGCCTGAAGCAAACCTGCTCCGAAAATGCGAACGTCTGCAGATAGCTCGCAGGCAGAAAAGCTTTTGCTCAGCCTCATTTGCCCATGGCACTGCTCCCACACAGGCACAGAGACTGGGGCTGCTTGCTTGTCTTGCCCCCTCAAACTTCAGATGTATCATTGTGGGTCCATGCATGGGTCCTCCGGCAGCCCTGCTCTGAAAATGCGAACGTCTGCAGATAGCTCGCAGGCAGAAAGAGCTAGCCTGGAAAGCTGTTGGTCAGCCTCATCTGCCCATGGCACTGCTGGCACAGAGGCACAGAGACTGGGGCTGCTTGCTTGTCTTGCCCTCTCAAACTTCAAACGTAGCTTAGGTGGTCAGTGCTACGCGCATCCAGCAACCCTGCTCTGAAATGCGAACGTCTGCAGATAGCTCGCAGCCAGAAAGATCTAGCCTGGAAAGCTGTTGCTCAGCCTCATCTGCCCATGGCACTGCTCGCACAGAGGCACAGAGACTGTAACTGCTTTCTTGTCTTTCCATCTCAAACTTCAAACGTGTCTTTGGGTGTGAGTGCAGGAGGACTCCGGCAGCCCTGCTCTGAAAATGCGAACGTCTGCAGATAGCTCGCAGGCAGAAAGAGCTAGCCTGGAAAGCTGTTGCTCAGCCTCATCTGCCCATGGCACTGCTGGCACAGAGGCACAGAGACTGTGGCTGCTTGCTTGTCTTGCCACCTCAAACTTCATACCTAGCTTAGGTGTTCCGTGCATGGGTGCCTCCGGCAGCCCTGCTTTGAACATGCGAACGTCTGCAGATAGCTCGCAGCCAGAAAGAGCTAGCCTGGAAAGCTGTTGCTCAGCCTCATCTGCCCATGGCACTGCTGGCACAGAGGCACAGAGACTGGGGCTGCTTGCTTGTCTTGCCACCTCAAACTTCAAACGTAGCTTTGGGCGTCCGTGCTGTGCACGTCCAGCAGCCCTGCTCTGAAAATGCAAACGTCTGCAGATAGCTCGCAGGCAGAAAGAGCTAGCCTGGAAAGCTGTTGCTCAGCCTCATCTGCCCATGGCACTGCTTGCACAGAGGCACACAGACTGGGGCTGCTTGCTTGTCTTGCCACCTCAAACTTCAAACGTAGCTTAGGTGTTCCGTGCATGGGGCCTCCGGCAGCCCTGCTTTGAACATGCGAACGTCTGCAAATAGCTCGCAGGCAGAAAGAGCTTGCCTGGAAAGTTGTTGCTCAGCCTCATATGCCCATGGCTCTGCTGTCACAGAGGCACAGAGACTGGGGCTGCTTGCTTGTCTTGCCCCCTCAAACTTCAAACGTAGTATTGGTCAGTTTTGCAGGGGGCCTCCAGCAGCCCTGCTCTGAATATGCGAACGTCTGCAAATAGCTTACAGGCAGAAAGTATTAGCCTGGAAAGCTGTTGCTCAGCCTCATCTGCCCATGGCACTACTCGCACAGAGGCACAGAGACTGGGGCTGCTTGCTTGTCTTGCCCCCTCAAACTTCAGATGTATTATTCTGGGTCCATGCATGGGTCCTCCGGCAGCCCTGCTCTGAAAATGAGAACATCTGCAGATATCTCGAAGCCAGAAAGAGCTAGCCTGTAAATCTGTTGCTCAGCCTCATCTGCCCATGGCACTGTTCGCACAGAGACACAGAGACTGGGGCTGCTTGCTTGTCTTGCCCCCTCAAACTTCAGATGTATCATTCTGGGTCCGTGCACGTGTCATCCGGCAGCCCTGCTCTGAAAATGCGAACGTCTGCAGATAGCTCGCAGGCAGAAAGAGCTAGCCTGGAAAGCTGTTGCTCAGCCTCATCTGCCCATGGCACTGCTCGCACAGAGGCACAGAGACTGGGGCTGCTTGCTTGTCTTGCCCACTCAAACTTCAAACGTATCTTTGGGTGTCCGTGAAGGAGGCCTCCGGCAGCCCTGCTCTGAAAATGCGAACGTCTGCAGATAGCTCGCAGCCAGAAAGAGCTAGCCTGCAAAGCTGTTGCTCAGCCTCATCTGCCCATGGCACTGCTCGCACAGAGGCACAGAGACTGGGGCTGCTTGCTTGTCTTGCCCCCTCAAACTTGAAACGTAGCTTACGTGTTACGTGCCGTTCGCCTCCGGCAAACCTGGTCTGAAAATGCGAACGTCTGCAGATAGCTCGCAGGCAGAAACAGCTAGCCTGGAAAGCTGTTGCTCAGCGTCATTTGCCCATGGCACTGTTCGCTCAGAGGCACAGAGACTGGGGCTGCTTGCTTGTCTTGTTACCTCAAGCTTCAAACGTAGCTTAAGTGGTCCGTGCATGGGGCCTCCGGCAGCCCTGCTTTGAACAAGCGAACGTCTGCAGATAGCTCGTAGGCAGAAAGAGCTATCCTGGAAAGCTGTTGCTCAGCCTCATCTGCCCATGGCACTGCTCGCACAGAGGCACAGAGACTGGGGCTGCTTGCTTGTCTTGCCCCCTCAAACTTCAAACGTAGCTTTGGGTGTCCGTGAAGGAGGCCTCCGGCAGCCCTGCTCTCAAAATGCGAACGTCTGCAGATAACTCGCAGGCAGAAAGAGCTAGCCTGGAAAGCTGTTGCTCAGCCTCATCTGCCCATGGCACTGCTCGCACAGAGGCACAGAGACTGGGGCTGCTTGCTTGTCTTGCCCCCTCAAACTTCAAACGTAGCATTGGTCAGTTTTGCAGGGGGCCTCCAGCAGCCCTGCTTTGAAAATGCGAACGTCTGCAGATAGCTCGCAGGCAGAAAGAGCTAGCCTGGAAAGCTGTTGCTCAGCCTCATCTGCCCATGGCACTGCTCGCACAGAGGCACAGAGACTGGGGCTGCTTGCTTGTCTTGCCCCCCTCAAACTTCAAACGTAGATTTGGGGGTCCGTGCAGGGGGCCTGAAGCAACCCTGCTCCGAAAATGCGAACGTCTGCAGATAGCTCGCAGGCAGAAAAGCTGTTGCTCAGCCTCATTTGCCCATGGCACTGCTCGCACAGAGGCACAGAGACTGGGGCTGCTTGCTTGTCTTGCCCCCTCAAACTTCAGATGTATCATTCTGGGTCCGTGCACGTGTCATCCGGCAGCCCTGATCTGAAAATGCGAACGTCTGTAGATAGCTCGCAGCCAGAAAGAGCTAGACTGGAAAGCTGTTGCACAGCCTCATCTGCCCATGGCACTGCTCGCACAGAGGCACAGAGACTGTGGCTGCTTGCTTGTCTTGCCCCCTAAAACTTCAAACGTAGTATTGGTCAGTTTTGCAGGGGGCCTCCAGCAGCCCTGCTCTGAATATGCGAATGTCTGCAAATAGCTCACAGGCAGAAAGAGCTAGCCTGGAAAGCTGTTGCTCAGCCTCATCTGCCCATGGCACTGCTGGCACAGAGGCACAGAGACTGGGGCTGCTTGCTTGTCTTGCCCCCTCAAACTTCAAACGTAGCTTAGGTGGTTCGTGCTACGCGCATCCAGGAACCCTGCTCTGAAAATGCGAACGTCTGCAGATAGCTCGCAGGCAGAAAGAGGTAGCCTGGAAAGCTGTTGCTCAGCCTCATCTGCCCATGGCACTGCTCGCACAGAGGCACAGAGACTGGAACTGCGTGCTTGTCTTGCCCCCTCAAACTTCATACCTAGCTTAGGTGTTCCGTGCATGGGTGCCTCCGGCAGCCCTGCTTTGAACATGCGAACGTCTGCAGATAGCTCGCAGGCAGAAAGAGCTAGCCTGGAAAGCTGTTGCTCAGCCTCATCTGCCCATGGCACTGCTGGCACAGAGGCACAGAGACTGGGGCTGCTTGCTTGTCTTGCCACCTCAAACTTCAAACGTAGCTTTGGGCGTCCGTGCTGTGCACGTCCAGCAGCCCTGCTCTGAAAATGTGAACGTCTGCAGATAGCTCGCAGGCAGAAAGAGCTAGCCTGGAAAGCTGTTGCTCAGCCTCATCTGCCCATGGCACTGCTTGCACAGAGGCACACAGACTGGGGCTGCTTGCTTGTCTTGCCAACTCAAACTTCAAACGTAGCTTAGGTGTTCCGTGCATGGGGCCTCCGGCAGCCCTGCTTTGAACATGCGAACGTCTGCAAATAGCTCGCAGGCAGAAAGAGCTAGCCTGGAAAGTTGTTGCTCAGCCTCATATGCCCATGGCTCTGCTGGCACAGAGGTACAGAGACTGGGGCTGCTTGCTTGTCTTGCCACCTCAAACTTCAAACGTAGCTTAGGTGGTTCCTGCTGGGCGCCTTCGGCAGCCCTGCTCTGAAAATGCGAACGTCTGCAGATAGCCCGCAGGCAGAAAGAGCTAGCCTGGAAAGCTGTTGCTCAGCCTCATTTGCCCATGGCACTGCTCGCACAGAGGCACAGAGACTGTGGCTGCTTGCTTGTCTTGCCCCCTAAAACTTCAAACGTAGTATTGGTCAGTTTCGCAGGGGGCCTCCAGCAGCCCTGCTCTGAATATGCGAATGTCTGCAAATAGCTCACAGGCAGAAAGTATTAGCCTGGAAAGCTGTTGCTCAGCCTCATCTGCCCATGGCACTGCTCGCACAGAGGCACAGAGACAGGGGCTGCTTGCTTGTCTTGCCCCCTCAAACTTCAGATGTATCATTCTGGGTCCGTGCACGTGTCATCCGGCAGCCCTGCTCTGAAAATGCGAACGTCTGCAGATAGCTCGCAGGCAGAAAGAGCTAGCCTGGAAAGCTGTTGCTCAGCCTCATCTGCCCATGGCACTGCTCGCACAGAGGCACAGAGACTGGGGCTGCTTGCTTGTCTTGCCCACTCAAACTTCAAACGTATCTTTGGGGGTCCGTGAAGGAAGCCCCCGGCAGCCCTGCTCTGAAAATGCGAACGTCTGCAGATAGCTCGCAGGCAGAAACAGCTAGCCTGCAAAGCTGTTGCTCAGCCTCATCTGCCCATGGCACTGGTCGCACAGAGGCACAGAGACTGTGGCTGCTTGCTTGTCTTGCCCCCTCAAACTTCAAACGTGGCTTTGGGGTTCCGTGCAGGAGTCCTCCAGCAGTCCTGCTCTGAAAATGCGAACGTCTGCAGATAGCTCGCAGGCAGAAAGAGCTAGCCTGGAAAGCTGTTGCTCAGCCTCATCTGCCCATGGCACTGCTCGCACAGAGGCACAGAGACTGGGGCTGCTTGCTTGTCTTGCCACCTCAAACTTCAAACGTAGCTTAGGTGTTACGTGCCGTTCGCCTCCGGCAGCGCTGCTCTGAAAATGCGAACGTCTGCAGATAGCTCGCAGGCAGAAACAGCTAGCCTGCAAAGCTGTTGCTCAGCCTCATCTGCCCATGGCACTGCTCGCACAGAGGCACAGAGACTGGGGCTGCTTGCTTGTCTTGTTACCTCAAGCTTCAAACGTAGCTTTGGGTGTCCGTGAAGGAGGCCTCCGGCAGCCCTGCTCTCAAAATGCGAACGTCTGCAGATAGCTCGCAGGCAGAAAGAGCTAGCCTGGAAAGCTGTTGCTCAGCCTCATCTGCCCATGGCACTGGTCGCACAGAGGCACAGAGACTGGGGCTGCTTGCTTGTCTTGCCACCTCAAACTTCAAACGTAGCTTGGGTGTTCGTGCCGGGCGCCTTTGTAAGCCCTACACTGAAAATGCGAATGTCTGCAGATAGCTCGCAGGCAGAAAAGCTGTTGCTCAGCCTCATTTGCCCATGGCACTGCTCGCACAGAGGCACAGAGACTGGGGCTGCTTGCTTGTCTTGCCCCCTCAAACTTCAGATGTATCATTCTGGGTCCGTGCACGTGTCATCCGGCAGCCCTGATCTGAAAATGCGAACGTCTGTAGATAGCTCGCAGCCAGAAAGAGCTAGACTGGAAAGCTGTTGCACAGCCTCATCTGCCCATGGCACTGCTCGCACAGAGGCACAGAGACTGTGGCTGCTTGCTTGTCTTGCCCCCTAAAACTTCAAACGTAGTATTGGTCAGTTTTGCAGGGGGCCTCCAGCAGCCCTGCTCTGAATATGCGAATGTCTGCAAATAGCTCACAGGCAGAAAGAGCTAGCCTGGAAAGCTGTTGCTCAGCCTCATCTGCCCATGGCACTGCTGGCACAGAGGCACAGAGACTGGGGCTGCTTGCTTGTCTTGCCCCCTCAAACTTCAAACGTAGCTTAGGTGGTTCGTGCTACGCGCATCCAGCAACCCTGCTCTGAAATGCGAACGTCTGCAGATAGCTCGCAGCCAGAAAGATCTAGCCTGGAAAGCTGTTGCTCAAACTCATCTGCCCATGGCTCTGCTCGCACAGAGGCACAGAGACTGTAACTGCTTTCTTGTCTTGCCACCTCAAACTTCAAACGTGTCTTTGGGTGTGCGTGCAGAAGGACTCCGGCAGCCCTGCTCTGAAAATGCGAACGTCTGCAGATAGCTCACAGGCAGAAAGAGCTATCCTGGAAAGCTGTTGCTCAGCCTCATCTGCCCATGGCACTGCTCGCACAGAGGCACAGAGACTGGAACTGCTTGCTTGTCTTGCCACCTCAAACTTCATACCTAGCTTAGGTGTTCCGTGCATGGGTGCCTCCGGCAGCCCTGCTTTGAACATGCGAACGTCTGCAGATAGCTCGCAGCCAGAAAGAGCTAGCCTGGAAAGCTGTTGCTCAGCCTCATCTGCCCATGGCACTGCTGGCACAGAGGCACAGAGACTGTGGCTGCTTGCTTGTCTTGCCCCCTAAAACTTCAAACGTAGTATTGGTCAGTTTCGCAGGGGGCCTCCAGCAGCCCTGCTCTGAATATGCGAATGTCTGCAAATAGCTCACAGGCAGAAAGTATTAGCCTGGAAAGCTGTTGCTCAGCCTCATCTGCCCATGGCACTGCTCGCACAGAGGCACAGAGACAGGGGCTGCTTGCTTGTCTTGCCCCCTCAAACTTCAGATGTATCATTCTGGGTCCGTGCACGTGTCATCCGGCAGCCCTGCTCTGAAAATGCGAACGTCTGCAGATAGCTCGCAGGCAGAAAGAGCTAGCCTGGAAAGCTGTTGCTCAGCCTCATCTGCCCATGGCACTGCTCGCAGAGAGGCACAGAGACTGGTGCTGCTTGCTTGTCTTGCCCCCTCAAACTTCAGATGTATCATTCTGGGTCCGTGCACGTGTCATCCGGCAGCCCTGCTCTGAAAATGCGAACGTCTGCAGATAGCTCGCAGGCAGAAAGGGCTAGCCTGGAAAGCTGTTGCTCAGCCTCATCTGCCCATGGCACTGCTCGCACAGAGGCACAGAGACTGGGGCTGCTTGCTTGTCTTGCCCACTCAAACTTCAAACGTATCTTTGGGGGTCCGTGAAGGAAGCCCCCGGCAGCCCTGCTCTGAAAATGCGAACGTCTGCAGATAGCTCGCAGGCAGAAACAGCTAGCCTGCAAAGCTGTTGCTCAGCCTCATCTGCCCATGGCACTGGTCGCACAGAGGCACAGAGACTGTGGCTGCTTGCTTGTCTTGCCCCCTCAAACTTCAAACGTGTCTTTGGGGTTCCGTGCAGGAGTCCTCCAGCAGTCCTGCTCTGAAAATGCGAACGTCTGCAGATAGCTCGCAGGCAGAAAGAGCTAGCCTGGAAAGCTGTTGCTCAGCCTCATCTGCCCATGGCACTGCTCGCACAGAGGCACAGAGACTGGGGCTGCTTGCTTGTCTTGCCACCTCAAACTTGAAACGTAGCTTAGGTGTTACGTGCCGTTCGCCTCCGGCAGCGCTGCTCTGAAAATGCGAACGTCTGCAGATAGCTCGCAGGCAGAAACAGCTAGCCTGCAAAGCTGTTGCTCAGCCTCATCTGCCCATGGCACTGCTCGCACAGAGGCACAGAGACTGGGGCTGCTTGCTTGTCTTGTTACCTCAAGCTTCAAACGTAGCTTAAGTGGTCCGTGCATGGGGCCTTCGGCAACCCTGCTTTGAACATGCGAACGTCTGCAGATAGCTCGTAGGCAGAAAGAGCTATCCTGGAAAGCTGTTGCTCAGCCTCATCTGCCCATGGCACTGCTCGCACAGAGGCACAGAGACTGGGGCTGCTTGCTTGTCTTGCCCCCTCAAACTTCAAACGTAGCTTTGGGTGTCCGTGAAGGAGGCCTCCGGCAGCCCTGCTCTCAAAATGCGAACGTCTGCAGATAGCTCGCAGGCAGAAAGAGCTAGCCTGGAAAGCTGTTGCTCAGCCTCATCTGCCCATGGCACTGCTCGCACAGAGGCACAGAGACTGGGGCTGCTTGCTTGTCTTGCCACCTCAAACTTCAAACGTAGCTTGGGTGTTCGTGCCGGGCGCCTTTGTAAGCCCTACTCTGAAAATGCGAATGTCTGCAGATAGCTCGCAGGCAGAAAAGCTGTTGCTCAGCCTCATTTGCCCATGGCACTGCTCGCACAGAGGCACAGAGACTGGGGCTGCTTGCTTGTCTTGCCCCCTCAAACTTCAGATGTATCATTCTGGGTCCGTGCACGTGTCATCCGGCAGCCCTGATCTGAAAATGCGAACGTCTGTAGATAGCTCGCAGCCAGAAAGAGCTAGACTGGAAAGCTGTTGCACAGCCTCATCTGCCCATGGCACTGCTCGCACAGAGGCACAGAGACTGTGGCTGCTTGCTTGTCTTGCCCCCTAAAACTTCAAACGTAGTATTGGTCAGTTTTGCAGGGGGCCTCCAGCAGCCCTGCTCTGAATATGCGAATGTCTGCAAATAGCTCACAGGCAGAAAGAGCTAGCCTGGAAAGCTGTTGCTCAGCCTCATCTGCCCATGGCACTGCTGGCACAGAGGCACAGAGACTGGGGCTGCTTGCTTGTCTTGCCCCCTCAAACTTCAAACGTAGCTTAGGTGGTTCGTGCTACGCGCATCCAGCAACCCTGCTCTGAAATGCGAACGTCTGCAGATAGCTCGCAGCCAGAAAGATCTAGCCTGGAAAGCTGTTGCTCAAACTCATCTGCCCATGGCTCTGCTCGCACAGAGGCACAGAGACTGTAACTGCTTTCTTGTCTTGCCACCTCAAACTTCAAACGTGTCTTTGGGTGTGCGTGCAGAAGGACTCCGGCAGCCCTGCTCTGAAAATGCGAACGTCTGCAGATAGCTCGCAGGCAGAAAGAGCTATCCTGGAAAGCTGTTGCTCAGCCTCATTTGCCCATGGCACTGCTCGCACAGAGGCACAGAGACTGTGGCTGCTTGCTTGTCTTGCCCCCTCAAACTTCAAACGTAGCTTAGGTGGTTCCTGCTGGGCGCCTTCGGCAGCCCTGCTCTGAAAATGCGAACGTCTGCAGATAGCCCGCAGGCAGAAAGAGCTAGCCTGGAAAGCTGTTGCTCAGCCTCATTTGCCCATGGCACTGCTCGCACAGAGGCACAGAGACTGTGGCTGCTTGCTTGTCTTGCCCCCTAAAACTTCAAACGTAGTATTGGTCAGTTTCGCAGGGGGCCTCCAGCAGCCCTGCTCTGAATATGCGAATGTCTGCAAATAGCTCACAGGCAGAAAGTATTAGCCTGGAAAGCTGTTGCTCAGCCTCATCTGCCCATGGCACTGCTCGCACAGAGGCACAGAGACAGGGGCTGCTTGCTTGTCTTGCCCCCTCAAACTTCAGATGTATCATTCTGGGTCCGTGCACGTGTCATCCGGCAGCCCTGCTCTGAAAATGCGAACGTCTGCAGATAGCTCGCAGGCAGAAAGAGCTAGCCTGGAAAGCTGTTGCTCAGCCTCATCTGCCCATGGCACTGCTCGCAGAGAGGCACAGAGACTGGTGCTGCTTGCTTGTCTTGCCCCCTCAAACTTCAGATGTATCATTCTGGGTCCGTGCACGTGTCATCCGGCAGCCCTGCTCTGAAAATGCGAACGTCTGCAGATAGTTCGCAGGCAGAAAGGGCTAGCCTGGAAAGCTGTTGCTCAGCCTCATCTGCCCATGGCACTGCTCGCACAGAGGCACAGAGACTGGGGCTGCTTGCTTGTCTTGCCCACTCAAACTTCAAACGTATCTTTGGGGGTCCGTGAAGGAAGCCCCCGGCAGCCCTGCTCTGAAAATGCGAACGTCTGCAGATAGCTCGCAGGCAGAAAGAGCTAGCCTGGAAAGCTGTTGCTCAGCCTCATCTGCCCATGGCACTGCTCGCACAGAGGCACAGAGACTGGGGCTGCTTGCTTGTCTTGCCACCTCAAACTTGAAACGTAGCTTAGGTGTTACGTGCCGTTCGCCTCCGGCAGCGCTGCTCTGAAAATGCGAACGTCTGCAGATAGCTCGCAGGCAGAAACAGCTAGCCTGCAAAGCTGTTGCTCAGCCTCATCTGCCCATGGCACTGCTCGCACAGAGGCACAGAGACTGGGGCTGCTTGCTTGTCTTGTTACCTCAAGCTTCAAACGTAGCTTAAGTGGTCCGTGCATGGGGCCTTCGGCAACCCTGCTTTGAACATGCGAACGTCTGCAGATAGCTCGTAGGCAGAAAGAGCTATCCTGGAAAGCTGTTGCTCAGCCTCATCTGCCCATGGCACTGCTCGCACAGAGGCACAGAGACTGGGGCTGCTTGCTTGTCTTGCCCCCTCAAACTTCAAACGCAGCTTTGGGTGTCCGTGAAGGAGGCCTCCGGCAGCCCTGCTCTCAAAATGCGAACGTCTGCAGATAGCTCGCAGGCAGAAAGAGCTAGCCTGGAAAGCTGTTGCTCAGCCTCATCTGCCCATGGCACTGCTCGCACAGAGGCACAGAGACTGGGGCTGCTTGCTTGTCTTGCCACCTCAAACTTCAAACGTAGCTTGGGTGTTCGTGCCGGGCGCCTTTGTAAGCCCTACTCTGAAAATGCGAATGTCTGCAGATAGCTCGCAGGCAGAAAAGCTGTTGCTCAGCCTCATTTGCCCATGGCACTGCTCGCACAGAGGCACAGAGACTGGTGCTGCTTGCTTGTCTTGCCCCCTCAAACTTCAGATGTATCATTCTGGGTCCGTGCACGTGTCATCCGGCAGCCCTGATCTGAAAATGCGAACGTCTGTAGATAGCTCGCAGCCAGAAAGAGCTAGACTGGAAAGCTGTTGCACAGCCTCATCTGCCCATGGCACTGCTCGCACAGAGGCACAGAGACTGTGGCTGCTTGCTTGTCTTGCCCCCTAAAACTTCAAACGTAGTATTGGTCAGTTTTGCAGGGGGCCTCCAGCAGCCCTGCTCTGAATATGCGAATGTCTGCAAATAGCTCACAGGCAGAAAGAGCTAGCCTGGAAAGCTGTTGCTCAGCCTCATCTGCCCATGGCACTGCTGGCACAGAGGCACAGAGACTGGGGCTGCTTGCTTGTCTTGCCCCCTCAAACTTCAAACGTAGCTTAGGTGGTTCGTGCTACGCGCATCCAGCAACCCTGCTCTGAAATGCGAACGTCTGCAGATAGCTCGCAGCCAGAAAGATCTAGCCTGGAAAGCTGTTGCTCAAACTCATCTGCCCATGGCTCTGCTCGCACAGAGGCACAGAGACTGTAACTGCTTTCTTGTCTTGCCACCTCAAACTTCAAACGTGTCTTTGGGTGTGCGTGCAGAAGGACTCCGGCAGCCCTGCTCTGAAAATGCGAACGTCTGCAGATAGCTCGCAGGCAGAAAGAGCTATCCTGGAAAGCTGTTGCTCAGCCTCATCTGCCCATGGCACTGCTCGCACAGAGGCACAGAGACTGGAGCTGCTTGCTTGTCTTGCCACCTCAAACTTCATACCTAGCTTAGGTGTTCCGTGCATGGGTGCCTCCGGCAGCCCTGCTTTGAACATGCGAACGTCTGCAGATAGCTCGCAGCCAGAAAGAGCTAGCCTGGAAAGCTGTTGCTCAGCCTCATCTGCCCATGGCACTGCTGGCACAGAGGCACAGAGACTGGGGCTGCTTGCTTGTCTTGCCACCTCAAACTTCAAACGTAGCTTTGGGCGTCCGTGCTGTGCACGTCCAGCAGCCCTGCTCTGAAAATGCGAACGTCTGCAGATAGCTCGCAGGCAGAAAGAGCTAGCCTGGAAAGCTGTTGCTCAGCCTCATCTGCCCATGGCACTGCTTGCACAGAGGCACACAGACTGGGGCTGCTTGCTTGTCTTGCCAACTCAAACTTCAAACGTAGCTTAGGTGTTCCGTGCATGGGGCCTCAGGCAGCCCTGCTTTGAACATGCGAACGTCTGCAAATAGCTCGCAGGCAGAAAGAGCTAGCCTGGAAAGTTGTTGCTCAGCCTCATATGCCCATGGCTCTGCTGGCACAGAGGCACAGAGACTGGGGCTGCTTGCTTGTCTTGCCCCCTCAAACTTCAAACGTAGCTTAGGTGGTTCCTGCTGGGCGCCTTCGGCAGCCCTGCTCTGAAAATGCGAACGTCTGCAGATAGCCCGCAGGCAGAAAGAGCTAGCCTGGAAAGCTGTTGCTCAGCCTCATTTGCCCATGGCACTGCTCGCACAGAGGCACAGAGACTGTGGCTGCTTGCTTGTCTTGCCCCCTAAAACTTCAAACGTAGTATTGGTCAGTTTCGCAGGGGGCCTCCAGCAGCCCTGCTCTGAATATGCGAATGTCTGCAAATAGCTCACAGGCAGAAAGTATTAGCCTGGAAAGCTGTTGCTCAGCCTCATCTGCCCATGGCACTGCTCGCACAGAGGCACAGAGACAGGGGCTGCTTCCTTGTCTTGCCCCCTCAAACTTCAGATGTATTATTCTGGGTCCATGCATGGGTCCTCCGGCAGCCCTGCTCTGAAAATGAGAACATCTGCAGATATCTCGAAGCCAGAAAGAGCTAGCCTGTAAAGCTGTTGCTCAGCCTCATCTGCCCATGGCACTGCTCGCAGAGAGGCACAGAGACTGGTGCTGCTTGCTTGTCTTGCCCCCTCAAACTTCAGATGTATCATTCTGGGTCCGTTCACGTGTCATCCGGCAGCCCTGCTCTGAAAATGCGAACGTCTGCAGATAGCTCGCTGGCCGAAAGAGCTAGCCTGGAAAGCTGTTGCTCAGCCTCATCTGCCCATGGCACTGCTCGCACAGAGGCACAGAGACTGGGGCTGCTTGCTTGTCTTGCCCACTCAAACTTCAAACGTGTCTTTGGGGGTCCGATAAGGAAGCCCCCGGCAGCCCTGCTCTGAAAATGCGAACGTCTGCAGATAGCTCGCAGGCAGAAAGAGCTAGCCTGCAAAGCTGTTGCTCAGCCTCATCTGCCCATGGCACTGGTCGCACAGAGGCACAGAGACTGTGGCTGCTTGCTTGTCTTGCCCCCTCAAACTTCAAACGTGGCTTTGGGGTTCCCTGCAGGAGTCCTCCAGCAGTCCTGCTCTGAAAATGCGAACGTCTGCAGATAGCTCGCAGGCAGAAAGAGCTAGCCTGGAAAGCTGTTGCTCAGCCTCATCTGCCCATGGCACTGCTCGCACAGAGGCACAGAGACTGGGGCTGCTTGCTTGTCTTGCCACCTCAAACTTGAAACGTAGCTTAGGTGTTACGTGCAGTTCGCCTCCGGCAGCGCTGCTCTGAAAATGCGAACGTCTGCAGATAGCTCGCAGGCAGAAACAGCTAGCCTGCAAAGCTGTTGCTCAGCCTCATCTGCCCATGGCACTGCTCGCACAGAGGCACAGAGACTGGGGCTGCTTGCTTGTCTTGTTACCTCAAGCTTCAAACGTAGCTTAAGTGGTCCGTGCATGGGGCCTTCGGCAACCCTGCTTTGAACATGCGAACGTCTGCAGATAGCTCGTAGGCAGAAAGAGCTATCCTGGAAAGCTGTTGCTCAGCCTCATCTGCCCATGGCACTGCTCGCACAGAGGCACAGAGACTGGGGCTGCTTGCTTGTCTTGCCCCCTCAAACTTCAAACGTAGCTTTGGGTGTCCGTGAAGGAGGCCTCCGGCAGCCCTGCTCTCAAAATGCGAACGTCTGCAGATAGCTCGCAGGCAGAAAGAGCTAGCCTGGAAAGCTGTTGCTCAGCCTCATCTGCCCATGGCACTGCTCGCACAGAGGCACAGAGACTGGGGCTGCTTGCTTGTCTTGCCACCTCAAACTTCAAACGTAGCTTGGGTGTTCGTGCCGGGCGCCTTTGTAAGCCCTACTCTGAAAATGCGAATGTCTGCAAATAGCTCGCAGGCAGAAAGATCTAGCCTGGAAAGCTTTTGGTCAGCCTCATTTGCCCATGGCACTGCTCGCACAGAGGCAGAGACTGGGGCTGCTTGCTTGTCTTGCCACCTCAAACTTCAAACGTATCTTTGGGGGTCCGTGCATGGGTCCTCCGGCAGCCCTGGTCTGAAAATGCGAACGTCTGCAGATAGCTCGCAGACAGAAAGAGCTAGCCTGGAAAGCTGTTGCTCAGCCTCATCTGCCCATGGCACTGCTCGCACAGAGGCACAGAGACTGGGGCTGCTTGCTTGTCTTGCCTCCTCAAACTTCAGATGTATCATCCTGGGTCCGTGCACGTGTCATCCGGCAGCCCTGCTCTGAAAATGCGAACGTCTGCAGATAGCTCGCAGCCAGAAAGAGCTAGACTGGAAAGCTGTTGCTCAGCCTCATCTGCCCATGGCACTGCTCGCACAGAGGCACAGAGACTGTGGCTGCTTGCTTGTCTTGCCACCTCAAACTTCAAACGTAGGATTGGGCGTTTGTGCAGGGGGCCTCCAGCAGCCCTGCTCTGAATATGCGAATGTCTGCAAATAGCTCACAGGCAGAAAGAGCTAGCCTGGAAAGCTGTTGCTCAGCCTCATCTGCCCATGGCACTGCTGGCACAGAGGCACAGAGACTGGGGCTGCTTGCTTGTCTTCCCACCTCAAACTTCAAACGTACCTTAGGTGGTCCGTGCTACGCGCATCCAGCAACCCTGCTCTGAAATGCGAACGTCTGCAGATAGCTCGCAGCCAGAAAGATCTAGCCTGGAAAGCTGTTGCTCAAACTCATCTGCCCATGGCTCTGCTCGCACAGAGGCACAGAGACTGTAACTGCTTTCTTGTCTTGCCACCTCAAACTTCAAACGTGTCTTTGGGTGTGCGTGCAGGAGGACTCCGGCGGCCCTGCTCTCAAAATGCGAACGTCTGCAGATAGCTCGCAGGCAGAAAGAGCTAGCCTGGAAAGCTGTTGCTCAGCCTCATCTGCCCATGGCACTGCTCTCACAGAGGCACAGAAACTGGAACTGCTTGCTTGTCTTGCCACCTCAAACTTCATACCTAGCTTAGGTGTTCCGTGCATGGGTGCCTCCGGCAGCCCGGCTTTGAACATGCGAACGTCTGCAGATAGCTCCCAGGCAGAAAGAGCTAGCCTGGAAAGCTGTTGCTCAGCCTCATCTGCCCATGGCACTGCTGTCACAGAGGCACAGAGACTGGGGCTGCTTGCTTGTCTTGCCACCTCAAACTTCAAACGTAGCTTTGGGCGTCCGTGCTGAGCACCTCCAGCAGCCCTGCTCTGAAAATGCGAACGTCTGCAGATAGCTCGCAGGCAGAAAGAGCTAGCCTGGAAAGCTGTTGCTCAGCCTCATCTGCCCATGGCACTGCTTGCACAGAGGCACACAGACTGGGGCTGCTTGCTTGTCTTGCCACCTCAAACTTCAAACGTAGCTTAGGTGTTCCGTGCATGGGGCCTCCGGCAGCCCTGCTTTGAACATGCGAACGTCTGCAAATAGCTCGCAGGCAGAAAGAGCTTGCCTGGAAAGTTGTTGCTCAGCCTCATATGCCCATGGCTCTGCTGTCACAGAGGCACAGAGACTGGGGCTGCTTGCTTGTCTTGCCCCCTCAAACTTCAAACGTTTCTTAGGTGGTTCCTGCTGGGCGCCTTCGGCAGCCCTGCTCTGAAAATGCGAACGTCTGCAGATAGCCCGCAGGCAGAAAGATCTAGCCTGGAAAGCTGTTGCTCAGCGTCATTTGCCCATGGCACTGCTCGCACAGAGGCACAGAGACTGTGGCTGCTTGCTTGTCTTGCCCCCTAAAACTTCAAACGTAATATTGGTCAGTTTTGCAGGGGGCCTCCAGCAGCCCTGCTCTGAATATGCGAATGTCTGCAAATAGCTCACAGGCAGAAAGTATTAGCCTGGAAAGCTGTTGCTCAGCCTCATCTGCCCATGGCACCGCTCGCACAGAGGCACAGAGACTGGGGCTGCTTGCTTGTCTTGCCCCCTCAAACTTCAGATGTATAATTCTGGGTCCATGCATGGGTCCTCCGGCAGCCCTGCTCTGAAAATGAGAACATCTGCAGATATCTCGAAGCCAGAAAGAGCTAGCCTGTAAAGCTGTTGCTCAGCCTCATCTGCCCATGGCACTGCTCGCAGAGAGGCACAGAGACTGGTGCTGCTTGCGTGTCTTGCCCCCTCAAACTTCAGATGTATCATTCTGTGTCCGTGCACGTGTCATCCGGCAGCCCTGCTCTGAAAATGCGAACGTCTGCAGATAGCTCGCAGGCAGAAAGAGCTAGCCTGGAAAGCTGTTGCTCAGCCTCATCTGCCCATGGCACTGCTCGCACAGAGGCACAGAGACTGGGGCTACTTGCTTGTCTTGCCCACTCAAACTTCAAACGTATCTTTGGGGGTCCGTGAAGGAAGCCCCCGGCAGCCCTGCTCTGAAAATGCGAACGTCTGCAGATAGCTCGCAGGCAGAAAGAGCTAGCCTGGAAAGCTGTTCCTCAGCCTCATCTGCCCATGGCACTGGTCGCACAGAGGCACAGAGACTAGGGCTGCTTGCTTGTCTTGCCCCCTCAAACTTCAAACGTGGCTTTGGGGTTCCGTGCAGGAGTCCTCCAGCAGTCCTGCTCTGAAAATGCGAACGTCTGCAGATAGCTCGCAGGCAGAAAGAGCTAGCCTGAAAAGCTGTTGCTCAGCGTCATTTGCCCATGGCACTGCTCGCACAGAGGCACAGAGACTGGGGCTGCTTGCTTGTCTTGTTACCTCAAGCTTCAAACGTAGCTTAAGTGGTCCGTGCATGGGGCCTCCGGCAGCCCTGCTTTGAACATGCGAACGTCTGCAGATAGCTCGTAGGCAGAAAGAGCTATCCTGGAAAGCTGTTGCTCAGCCTCATCTGCCCATGGCACTGCTCGCACAGAGGCACAGAGACTGGGGCTGCTTGCTTGTCTTGCCCCCTCAAACTTCAAACGTAGCTTTGGGTGTCCGTGAAGGAGGCCTCCGGCAGCCCTGCTCTCAAAATGCGAACGTCTGCAGATAGCTCGCAGGCAGAAAGAGCTAGCCTGGAAAGCTGTTGCTCAGCCTCATCTGCCCATGGCACTGCTCGCACAGAGGCACAGAGACTGTGGCTGCTTGCTTGTCTTGCCCCCCTCAAACTTCAAACGTAGATTTGGGGGTCCGTGCAGGGGGCCTGAAGCAACCCTGCTAAGAAAATGCGAACGTCTGCACATAGCTCGCAGGCAGAAAAGCTGTTGCTCAGCCTCATTTGCCCATGGCACTACTCGCACAGAGGCACAGAGATTCGGGCTGCTTGCTTGTCTTGCCACCTCAAACTTCAAACGTAGCTTAGGTGGTTCGTGCCGCCCTCCTCTGGCAGGCCTGCTCTGAAAATGCGAACGTCTACAGATAGCTCGCAGGCAGAAAGAGCTAGCCTGGAAAGGTGTTGCTCAGACTCATCTGCCCATGGCACTGCTCGCACAGAGGCACAGAGACTGGGGCTGCTTGCTTGTATTGCCCACTCAAACTTCAAATGTATATTTGGGGGTCCGTGAAGGAGGCCTCCGGCAGCCCTGCTCTGAAAAGGCGAACGTCTGCAGATAGCTCGCAGACAGAAAGAGCTAGCCTGGAAAGCTGTTGCTCAGCCTCATCTGCCCATGGCACTGCTCGCACAGAGGCACAGAGACTGGGGCTGCTTGCTTGTCTTGCCACCTCAATCTTAAATCATAACTTTGGGGTCCGTGCTGGGCGCCTCCAGCAGCCCTGCTCTGAAAATGCGAACGTCTGCAGATAGCTCGCAGGCAGAAATAGCTAGCCTGGAAAGCTGTTGCTCAAACTCATCTGCCCATGGCACTGGTCGCACAGAGGCACAGAGACTGGGGCTGCTTGCTTGTCTTGCCCCCTCAAACTTCAAACGTGGCTTTGGGGGTCCGTGCAGGAGGCCTCCAGCAGCCCTGCTCTGAAAATGCGAACGTCTGCAGATAGCTCGCAGGCAGAAAGAGCTAGCCTGGAAAGCTGTTGCTCAGCCTCATCTGCCCATGGCACTGCTCGCACAGAGGCACAGAGACTGGGGTTGCTCGCTTGTCTTGCCACCTCAAACTTGAAACGTAGCTTAGATGTTACGTGCCGTTCGCCTCCGGCAGCCCTGGTCTGAAAATGCGAACGTCTGCAGATAGCTCGCAGGCAGAAAGAGCTAGCCTGGAAAGCTGTTGCTCAGCCTCATCTGCCCATGGCACTGCTGGCACAGAGGCACAGAGAGTGGGTCTGCTTGCTTGTCTTGCCCCCTCAAAATTCAGATGTATCATTCTGGGTCCGTGCACGTGTCATCCGGCAGCCCTGCTCTGAAAATGCGAACGTCTGCAGATAGCTCGCAGCCAGAAAGAGCTAGCCTGGAAAGCTGTTGCTCAGCCTCATCTGCCCATGGCACTGCTCGCACAGAGGCACAGAGACTGGGGCTGCTTGCTTGTCTTGCCACCTCAAACTTCAAACGTAGCTTTGAGTGTCCGTGAAGGAGGCCTCCGGCAGCCCTGCTCTCAAAATGCGAACGTCTGCAGATAGCTCGCAGGCAGAAAGAGCTAGCCTGGAAAGCTGTTGCTCAAACTCATCTGCCCATGGCACTGCTCGCACAGAGGCACAGAGACTGGGGCTGCTTGCTTGTCTTGCCACCTCAAACTTCAAACGTAGCTTGGGTGTTCGTGCCGGGTGCCTATGTAAGTCCTACTCTGAAAATGCGAACGTCTGCAGATAGCTCGCAGGCAGAAATATCTAGCGTGGAAAGCTTTTGCTCAGCCTCATTTGCCCATAGCACTGCTCGCACAGAGCCACAGAGACTGGGGTTGCTTGCTTGTCTTGCCACCTCAAACTTCAAACGTAGTATTGGTCAGTTTTGCAGGGGGCCTCCAGCAGCCCTGCTCTGAAAATGCGAACGTCTGCAGATAGCTCGCAGGCAGAAAGAGGTAGCCTGGAAAGCTGTTGCTCAGCCTCATCTGCCCATGGCACTGCTCGCACAGAGGCACAGAGACTGTAACTGCTTTCTTGTCTTGCCACCTCAGACTTCAAACGTGTCTTTGGGTGTGCGTGCAGGAGGACTCCGGCAGCCCTGCTCTCAAAATGCGAACGTCTGCAGATAGCTCGCAGGCAGAAAGAGCTAGCCTGGAAAGCTGTTGCTCAGCCTCATCTGCCCATGGCTCTGCTCGCACAGAGGCACAGAGACTGGAACTGCTTGCTTGTCTTGCCACCTCAAACTTCATACCTAGCTTAGGTGTTCCGTGTATGGGTGCCTCCGGCAGCCCTGCTTTGAACATGCGAACGTCTGCAGATAGCTCACAGCCAGAAAGAGCTAGCCTGGGAAGCTGTTGCTCAGCCTCATCTGCCCATGGCACTGCTCGCACAGAGGCACAGAGACTGGGGCTGCTTGCTTGTCTTGCCACCTCAAACTTCAAACGTAGATTTGGGTGTCCGTGAAGGAGGCCTCCGGCAGTCCTGCTCTCAAAATGCGAACGTCTGCAGATAGCTCGCAGGCAGAAAGAGCTAGCCTGGAAAGCTTTTGCTCAAACTCATCTGCCCATGGCACTGCTCGCACAGAGGCACAGAGACTGGGGCTGCTTGCTTGTCTTGCCCCCTAAAACTTCAAACGTAGTATCGGTCAGTTTTGCAGGGGGCCTCCAGCAGCCCTGCTCTGAATATGCGAATGTCTGCAAATAGCTCACAGGCAGAAAGTATTAGCCTGGAAAGCTGTTGCTCAGCCTCATCTGCCCATGGCACTGCTCGCACAGAGGCACAGAGACTGGGGCTGCTTGCTTGTCTTGCCCCCTCAAACATCAGATGTATTATTCTGGGTCCATGCATGGGTCCTCCGGCAGCCCTGCTCTGAAAATGAGAACATCTGCAGATATCTCGAAGCCAGAAAGAGCTAGCCTGTAAATCTGTTGCTCAGCCTCATCTGCCCATGGCACTGCTCGCAGAGAGGCACAGAGACTGGTGCTGCTTGCTTGTCTTGCCCCCTCAAACTTCAGATGTATCATTCTGGGTCCGTGCACGTGTCATCCGGCAGCCCTGCTCTGAAAATGCGAACGTCTGCAGATAGCTCGCAGCCAGAAAGAGCTAGCCTGGAAAGCTGTTGCTCAGCCTCATCTGCCCATGGCACTGCTCGCACAGAGGCACAGAGACTGGGGCTGCTTGCTTGTCTTGCCCACTCAAACTTCAAACGTATCTTTGGGGGTCCGTGAAGGAAGCCCCCGGCAGCCCTGCTCTGAAAATGCGAACGTCTGCAGATAGCTCGCAGGCAGAAAGAGCTAGCCTGCAAAGCTGTTGCTCAGCCTCATCTGCCCATGGCACTGGTCGCACAGAGGCACAGAGACTGGGGCTGCTTGCTTGTCTTGCCACCTCAAACTTCAAACGTGGCTTTGGGGTTCCGTGCAGGAGTCCTCCAGCAGTCCTGCTCTGAAAATGCGAACGTCTGCAGATAGCTCGCAGGCAGAAAGAGCTAGCCTGGAAAGCTGTTGCTCAGCCTCATCTGCCCATGGCACTGCTCGCACAGAGGCACAGAGACTGGGGCTGCTTGCTTGTCTTGCCACCTCAAACTTCAAACGTAGCTTAGGTGTTACGTGCCGTTCGCCTCCGGCAGCCCTGGTCTGAAAATGCGAACGTCTGCAGATAGCTCGCAGGCAGAAACAGCTAGCCTGGAAAGCTGTTGCTCAGCCTCATCTGCCCATGGCACTGCTCGCATAGAGGCACAGAGACTGTGGCTGCTTGCTTGTCTTGCCCCCTCAAACTTCAAACGTAGATTTGGGTGTCCGTGAAGGAGGCCTCCGGCAGCCCTGCTCTCAAAATGCGAACGTCTGCAGATAGCTCGTAGGCAGAAAGAGCTAGCCTGGAAAGCTTTTGCTCAGCCTCATTTGCCCATGGCACTGCTCGCACAGAGGCAGAGACTGGGGCTGCTTGCTTGTCTTGCCATCTCAAACTTCAAACGTATCTTTGGGGGTCCGTGCATGGGTCCTCCGGCAGCCCTGCTCTGAAAATGCGAACGTCTGCAGATAGCTCGCAGCCAGAAAGAGCTAGCCTGGAAAGCTGTTGCTCAGCCTCATCTGCCCATGGCACTGCTCGCACAGAGGCACAGAGACTGTGGCTGCTTGCTTGTCTTGCCACCTGAAACTTCAAACGTAGGATTGGGCGTTTGTGCAGGGGGCCTCCAGCAGCCCTGCTCTGAATATGCGAATGTCTGCAAATAGCTCGCAGGCAGAAAGAGCTAGCCTGGAAAGCTGTTGCTCAGCCTCATCTGCCCATGGCACTGCTCGCACAGAGGCACAGAGACTGGGGCTGCTTGCTTGTCTTTCCCCCTCAAACTTCAAACGTAGCTTAGGTGGTCCTTGCTGGGCGCCTCGAGCAACCCTGCTCTGAAATGCGAACGTCTGCAGATACCTCGCAGCCAGAAAGATCTAGCCTGGAAAGCTGTTGCTCAAACTCATCTGCCCATGGCTCTGCTCGCACAGAGGCACAGAGACTGTAACTGCTTTCTTGTCTTGCCACCTCAAACTTCAAACGTGTCTTTGGGTGTGCGTGCAGGAGGACTCCGGCAGCCCTGCTCTCAAAATGCGAACGTCTGCAGATAGCTTGCAGGCAGAAAGAGCTAGCCTGGAAAGCTGTTGCTCAGCCTCATCTGCCCATGGCACTGCTGGCACAGAGGCACAGAGACTGGGGCTGCTTGCTTGTCTTGCCACCTCAAACTTCAAACGTAGCTTTGGGCGTCCGTGCTGAGCACCTCCAGCAGCCCTGCTCTGAAAATGCGAATGTCTGCAAATAGCTCACAGGCAGAAAGTATTAGCCTGGAAAGCTGTTGCTCAGCCTCATCTGCCCATGGCACTGCTCGCACAGAGGCACAGAGACTGGGGCTGCTTGCTTGTCTTGCCCACTCAAACTTCAGATGTATCATTCTGGGTCCATGCATGGGTCCTCCGGCAGCCCTGCTCTGAAAATGCAAACGTCTGCAGATAGCTCGCAGGCAGAAAGAGCTAGCCTGGAAAGCTGTTGCTCAGCCTCATCTGCCCATGGCACTGCTCGCACAGAGGCACAGAGACTGGGTCTGCTTGCTTGTCTTGCCACCTCAAACTTCAAACGTAGCTTGGGTGTTCGTGCCGGGTGCCTATGTAAGTCCTACTCTGAAAATGCGAACGTCTGCAGATAGCTCGCAGGCAGAAAGATCTAGCCTGGAAAGCTTTTGCTCAGCCTCATTTGCTCATAGCACTGCTCGCACAGAGCCACAGAGACTGGGGTTGCTTGCTTGTCTTGCCCCCCTCAAACTTCAAACGTAGTATTGGTCAGTTTTGCAGGGGGCCTCCAGCAGCCCTGCTCTGAAAATGCGAACGTCTGCAGATAGCTCGCAGCCAGAAAGAGCTAGCCTGGAAAGCTGTTGCTCAGCCTCATCTGCCCATGGCACTGCTCGCACAGAGGCACAGAGACTGGGGCTGCTTGCTTGTCTTGCCCACTCAAACTTCAAACGTATCTTTGGGGGTCCGTGAAGGAAGCCCCCGGCAGCCCTGCTCTGAAAATGCGAACGTCTGCAGATAGCTCGCAGGCAGAAAGAGCTAGCCTGCAAAGCTGTTGCTCAGCCTCATCTGCCCATGGCACTGGTCGCACAGAGGCACAGAGACTGGGGCTGCTTGCTTGTCTTGCCACCTCAAACTTCAAACGTGGCTTTGGGGTTCCGTGCAGGAGTCCTCCAGCAGTCCTGCTCTGAAAATGCGAACGTCTGCAGATAGCTCGCAGGCAGAAAGAGCTAGCCTGGAAAGCTGTTGCTCAGCCTCATCTGCCCATGGCACTGCTCGCACAGAGGCACAGAGACTGGGGCTGCTTGCTTGTCTTCCCACCTCAAACTTCAAACGTAGCTTAGGTGTTACGTGCCGTTCGCCTCCGGCAGCCCTGGTCTGAAAATGCGAACGTCTGCAGATAGCTCGCAGGCAGAAACAGCTAGCCTGGAAAGCTGTTTCTCAGCCTCATCTGCCCATGGCACTGCTCGCATAGAGACACAGAGACTGTGGCTGCTTGCTTGTCTTGCCCCCTCAAACTTCAAACGTAGATTTGGGTGTCCGTGAAGGAGGCCTCCGGCAGCCCTGCTCTCAAAATGCGAACGTCTGCAGATAGCTCGTAGGCAGAAAGAGCTAGCCTGGAAAGCTGTTGCTCAGCCTCATCTGCCCATGGCACTGCTCGCACAGAGGCACAGAGACTGGGGCTGCTTGCTTGTCTTGCCACCTAAAACTTCAAACGTTGCTTGGGTGTTCGTGCCGGGCGCCTTTGTAAGCCCTACTCTGAAAATGCGAATGTCTGCAGATAGCTCGAAGGCAGAAAGATCTAGCCTGGAAAGCTTTTGCTCAGCCTCATTTGCCCATGGCACTGCTCGCACAGAGGCAGAGACTGGGGCTGCTTGCTTGTCTTGCCCACTCAAAGTTCAAACGTATCTTTGGGGGTCCGTGCATGGGTCCTCCGGCAGCCCTGCTCTGAAAATGCGAACGTCTGCAGATAGCTCGCAGCCAGAAAGAGCTAGCCTGGAAAGCTGTTGCTCAGCCTCATCTGCCCATGGCACTGCTCGCACAGAGGCACAGAGAGTGGGGCTGCTTGCTTGTCTTGCCCCCTCAAACTTCAGATGTATCATTCTGGGTCCGTGCACGTGTCATCCGGCAGCCCTGCTCTGAAAATGCGAACGTCTGCAGACAGCTCGCAGCCAGAAAGAGCTAGACTGGAAAGCTGTTGCTCAGCCTCATCTGCCCATGGCACTGCTCGCACAGAGGCACAGAGACTGGGGCTGCTTGCTTGTCTTGCCACCTCAAACTTCAAACGTAGGATTGGGCGTTTTTGCAGGGGGCCTCCAGCAGCCCTGCTCTGAATATGCGAATGTCTGCAAATAGCTCACAGGCAGAAAGAGCTAGCCTGGAAAGCTGTTGCTCAGCCTCATCTGCCCATGGCACTGCTCGCACAGAGGCACAGAGACTGGGGCTGCTTGCTTGTCTTTCCCCCTCAAACTTCAAACGTAGCTTAGGTGGTCCTTGCTGGGCGCCTCGAGCAACCCTGCTCTGAAATGCGAACGTCTGCAGATAGCTCGCAGGCAGAAAGATCTAGCCTGGAAAGCTGTTGCTCAAACTCATCTGCCCATGGCTCTGCTCGCACAGAGGCACAGAGACTGTAACTGCTTTCTTGTCTTGCCACCTCAAACTTCAAACGTGTCTTTGGGTGTGCGTGCAGGAGGACTCCGGCAGCCCTGCTCTCAAAATGCGAACGTCTGCAGATAGCTCGCAGGCAGAAAGAGCTAGCCTGGAAAGCTGTTGCTCAGCCTCATCTGCCCATGGCACTGCTCGCACAGAGGCACAGAGACTGTAACTGCTTTCTTGTCTTGCCACCTCAAACTTCAAACGTGTCTTCGGGTGTGCGTGCAGGAGGACTCCGGCAGCCCTGCTCTCAAAATGCGAACGTCTGCAGATAGCTCGCAGGCAGAAAGAGCTTGCCTGGAAAGTTGTTGCTCAGCCTCATCTGCCCATGGCACTGCTCGCACAGAGGCACAGAGACTGGAACTGCTTGCTTGTCTTGCCACCTCAAACTTCATACCTAGCTTAGGTGTGCCGTGCATGGGTGCCTCCGGCAGCCCTGCTTTGAACATGCGAACGTCTGCAGATAGCTCGCAGGCAGAAAGAGCTAGCCTGGAAAGTTGTTGCTCAGCCTCATCTGCCCATGGCACTGCTGGCACAGAGGCACAGAGACTGGGGCTGCTTGCTTGTCTTGCCCCCTCAAACTTCAAACGTAGCTTAGGTGTTCCTGCTGGGCGCCTTCGGCAGCCCTGCTCTGAAAATGCGAACGTCTGCAGATAGCCCGCAGGCAGAAACAGCTAGCCTGGAAAGCTGTTGCTCAGCCTCATTTGCCCATGGCACTGCTCGCACAGAGGCACAGAGACTGGGGCTGCTTGCTTGTCTTGCCCCCTAAAACTTCAAACGTAGTATCGGTCAGTTTTGCAGGGGGCCTCCAGCAGCCCTGCTCTGAATATGCGAATGTCTGCAAATAGCTCACAGGCAGAAAGTATTAGCCTGGAAAGCTGTTGCTCAGCCTCATCTGCCCATGGCACTGCTCGCACAGAGGCACAGAGACTGGGGCTGCTTGCTTGTCTTGCCCCCTCAAACATCAGATGTATTATTCTGGGTCCATGCATGGGTCCTCCGGCAGCCCTGCTCTGAAAATGAGAACATCTGCAGATATCTCGAAGCCAGAAAGAGCTAGCCTGTAAATCTGTTGCTCAGCCCAATCTGCCCATGGCACTGCTCGCAGAGAGGCACAGAGACTGGTGCTGCTTGCTTGTCTTGCCCCCTCAAACTTCAGATGTATCATTCTGGGTCCGTGCACGTGTCATCCGGCAGCCCTGCTCTGAAAATGCGAACGTCTGCAGATAGCTCGCAGCCAGAAAGAGCTAGCCTGGAAAGCTGTTGCTCAGCCTCATCTGCCCATGGCACTGCTCGCACAGAGGCACAGAGACTGGGGCTGCTTGCTTGTCTTGCCCACTCAAACTTCAAACGTATCTTTGGGGGTCCGTGAAGGAAGCCCCCGGCAGCCCTGCTCTGAAAATGCGAACGTCTGCAGATAGCTCGCAGGCAGAAAGAGCTAGCCTGCAAAGCTGTTGCTCAGCCTCATCTGCCCATGGCACTGGTCGCACAGAGGCACAGAGACTGGGGCTGCTTGCTTGTCTTGCCACCTCAAACTTCAAACGTGGCTTTGGGGTTCCGTGCAGGAGTCCTCCAGCAGTCCTGCTCTGAAAATGCGAACGTCTGCAGATAGCTCGCAGGCAGAAACAGCTAGCCTGGAAAGCTGTTGCTCAGCCTCATCTGCCCATGGCACTGCTCGCACAGAGGCACAGAGACTGGGGCTGCTTGCTTGTCTTGCCACCTCAAACTTCAAACGTAGCTTAGGTGTTACGTGCCGTTCGCCTCCGGCAGCCCTGGTCTGAAAATGCGAACGTCTGCAGATAGCTCGCAGGCAGAAACAGCTAGCCTGGAAAGCTGTTTCTCAGCCTCATCTGCCCATGGCACTGGTCGCACAGAGGCACAGAGACTGGGGCTGCTTGCTTGTCTTGCCCCCTCAAACTTCAAACGTAGATTTGGGTGTCCGTGAAGGAGGCCTCCGGCAGCCCTGCTCTCAAAATGCGAACGTCTGCAGATAGCTCGTAGGCAGAAAGAGCTAGCCTGGAAAGCTGTTGCTCAGCCTCATCTGCCCATGGCACTGGTCGCACAGAGGCACAGAGACTGGGGCTGCTTGCTTGTCTTGCCACCTAAAACTTCAAACGTTGCTTGGGTGTTCGTGCCGTGCGCCTTTGTAAGCCCTACTCTGAAAATGCGAATGTCTGCAGATAGCTCGAAGGCAGAAAGATCTAGCCTGGAAAGCTTTTGCTCAGCCTCATTTGCCCATGGCACTGCTCGCACAGAGGCAGAGACTGGGGCTGCTTGCTTGTCTTGCCCACTCAAAGTTCAAACGTATCTTTGGGGGTCCGTGCATGGGTCCTCCGGCAGCCCTGCTCTGAAAATGCGAACGTCTGCAGATAGCTCGCAGCCAGAAAGAGCTAGCCTGGAAAGCTGTTGCTCAGCCTCATCTGCCCATGGCACTGCTCGCACAGAGGCACAGAGAGTGGGGCTGCTTGCTTGTCTTGCCCCCTCAAACTTCAGATGTATCATTCTGGGTCCGTGCACGTGTCATCCGGCAGCCCTGCTCTGAAAATGCGAACGTCTGCAGACAGCTCGCAGCCAGAAAGAGCTAGACTGGAAAGCTGTTGCTCAGCCTCATCTGCCCATGGCACTGCTCGCACAGAGGCACAGAGACTGGGGCTGCTTGCTTGTCTTTCCCCCTCAAACTTCAAACGTAGCTTAGGTGGTCCTTGCTGGGCGCCTCGAGCAACCCTGCTCTGAAATGCGAACGTCTGCAGATAGCTCGCAGGCAGAAAGATCTAGCCTGGAAAGCTGTTGCTCAAACTCATCTGCCCATGGCTCTGCTCGCACAGAGGCACAGAGACTGTAACTGCTTTCTTGTCTTGCCACCTCAAACTTCAAACGTGTCTTTGGGTGTGCGTGCAGGAGGACTCCGGCAGCCCTGCTCTCAAAATGCGAACGTCTGCAGATAGCTCGCAGGCAGAAAGAGCTAGCCTGGAAAGCTGTTGCTCAGCCTCATCTGCCCATGGCACTGCTGGCACAGAGGCACAGAGACTGGGGCTGCTTGCTTGTCTTGCCACCTCAAACTTCAAACGTAGCTTTGGGCGTCCGTGCTGAGCACCTCCAGCAGCCCTGCTCTGAAAATGCGAACGTCTGCAGATAGATCGCAGGCAGAAAGAGCTAGCCTGGAAAGCTGTTGCTCAGCCTCATCTGCCCATGGCACTGCTTGCACAGAGGCACACAGACTGTGGCTGCTTGCTTGTCTTGCCACCTCAAACTTCAAACGTAGCTTAGGTGTTCCGTGCATGGGGCCTCCGGAAGCCCTACTTTGAACATGCGAACGTCTGCAAATAGCTCGCAGGCAGAAAGAGCTTGCCTGGAAAGTTGTTGCTCAGCCTCATATGCCCATGGCTCTGCTGTCACAGAGGCACAGAGACTATGGCTGCTTGCTTGTTTTGCCCCCTAAAACTTCAAACGTAGTATCGGTCAGTTTTGCAGGGGGCCTCCAGCAGCCCTGCTCTGAATATGCGAATGTCTGCAAATATCTCACAGGCAGAAAGTATTAGCCTGGAAAGCTGTTGCTCAGCCTCATCTGCCCATGGCACTGCTCGCACAGAGGCACAGAGACTGGGGCTGCTTGCTTGTCTTGCCCACTCAAACTTCAAACGTATCTTTGGGGGTCCATGAAGGAAGCCCCCGGCAGCCCTGCTCTGAAAATGCGAACGTCTGCAGATAGCTCGCAGGCAGAAAGAGCTAGCCTGCAAAGCTGTTGCTCAGCCTCATCTGCCCATGGCACTGGTCGCACAGAGGCACAGAGACTGGGGCTGCTTGCTTGTCTTGCCACCTCAAACTTCAAACGTGGCTTTGGGGTTCCCTGCAGGAGTCCTCCAGCAGTCCTGCTCTGAAAATGCGAACGTCTGCAGATAGCTCGCAGGCAGAAAGAGCTAGCCTGGAAAGCTGTTGCTCAGCCTCATCTGCCCATGGCACTGCTCGCACAGAGGCACAGAGACTGGGGCTGCTTGCTTGTCTTGCCACCTCAAACTTGAAACGTAGCTTAGGTGTTACGTGTCGTTCGCCTCCGGCAGCCCTGGTCTGAAAATGCGAACGTCTGCAGATAGCTCGCAGGCAGAAACAGCTAGCCTGGAAAGCTGTTGCTCAGCGTCATTTGCCCATGGCACTGCTCGCACAGAGGCACAGAGACTGGGGCTGCTTGCTTGTCTTGCCCCCTCAAACTTCAGATGTATCATTCTGGGTCCGTGCACGTGTCATCCGGCAGCCCTGCTCTGAAAATGCGAACGTCTGCAGATAGCTCGCAGCCAGAAAGAGCTAGACTGGAAAGCTGTTGCTCAGCCTCATCTGCCCATGGCACTGCTCGCACAGAGGCACAGAGACTGTAACTGCTTGCTTGTCTTGCCACCTCAAACTTCAAACGTAGGATTGGGCGTTTGTGCATGGGGCCTCCAGCAGCCCTGCTCTGAAATGCGAACGTCTGCAGAAAGCTCGCAGGCAAAAGAGCTAGCCTGGAAAGCTGTTGCTCAGCCTCATCTGCCCATGGCACTGCTCGCACAGAGGCACAGAGACTGGGGCTGCTTGCTTGTCTTGCCACCTCAAACTTCAAACGTAGCTTAGGTGGTCCGTGATGGGCGACTCGAGCAGCCCTGCTCTGAAAAGGCGAACGTCTGCACATAGCTCACAGCCAAAAAGAGCTAGACTGGGAAGCTGTTGCTCAGCCTCATCTGCCCATGGCACTGCTCGCACAGAGGCACAGAGAGTGGGGCTTCTTGCTTGTCTTGCCACCTCAAACTTTAGATGTATCATTGTGGGTCCATGCATGGGTCCTCCGGCAGCCCTGCTCTGAAAATGCAAACGTCTGCAGATAGGTCGCAGGCAGAAAGAGCTAGCCTGCAAAGCTGTTGCTCAGCCTCATCTGCCCATGGCACTGCTCGCACAGAGGCACAGAGACTGGGGCTGCTTGCTTGTCTTGCCCCCTCAAACTTGAAACGTAGCTTAGGTGTTACGTGCCGTTCGCCTCCGGCAGCCCTGGTCTGAAAATGCGAACGTCTGCAGATAGCTCGCAAACAGAAACAGCTAGCCTGGAAAGCTGTTGCTCAGCGTCATTTGCCCATGGCACTGCTCGCACAGAGGCACAGAGACTGGGGCTGCTTGCTTGTCTTGCCCACTCAAACTTCAAAAGTAGCTTTGGGTGTCCGTGAAGGAGGCCTCCGGCAGACCTGGTCTGAAAATGCGAACGTCTGCAGATAGCTCGCAGGCAGAAAGAGCTATCCTGGAAAGCTGTTGCTCAGCCTCATCTGCCCATGGCACTGCTCGCACAGAGGCACAGAGACTGTGGCTGCTTGCTTGTCTTGCCCCCTCAAACTTCAGATGTATCATTCTGGGTCCGTGCACGTGTCATCCGGCAGCCCTGCTCTGAAAATGCGAACGTCTGCAGATAGCTCGCAGCCAGAAAGAGCTAGACTGGAAAGCTGTTGCTCAGCCTCATCTGCCCATGGCACTTCTCGCACAGAGGCACAGAGACTGTAACTGCTTGCTTGTCTTGCCACCTCAAACTTCAAACGTAGGATTGGGCGTTTGTGCATGGGGCCTCCAGCAGCCCTGCTCTGAAATGCGAACGTCTGCAGAAAGCTCGCAGGCAAAAGAGCTAGCCTGGAAAGCTGTTGCTCAGCCTCATCTGCCCATGGCACTGCTCGCACAGAGGCACAGAGACTGGGGCTGCTTGCTTGTCTTGCCACCTCAAACTTCAAACGTAGCTTAGGTGGTCCGTGCTGGGCGACTCGAGCAGCCCTGCTCTGAAAAGGCGAACGTCTGCACATAGCTCACAGCCAAAAAGAGCTAGACTGGGAAGCTGTTGCTCAGCCTCATCTGCCCATGGCACTGCTCGCACAGAGGCACAGAGAGTGGGGCTTCTTGCTTGTCTTGCCACCTCAAACTTCAAACGTAGCTTAGGTGGTCCGTGCTGGGCGACTCGAGCAGCCCTGCTCTGAAAAGGCGAACGTCTGCACATAGCTCACAGCCAAAAAGAGCTAGACTGGGAAGCTGTTGCTCAGCCTCATCTGCCCATGGCACTGCTCGCACAGAGGCACAGAGACTGGGGCTGCTTGCTTGTCTTGCCACCTCAAACTTCAAACGTAGCTTAGGTGGTCCGTGCTGGGCGACTCGAGCAGCCCTGCTCTGAAAAGGCGAACGTCTGCACATAGCTCACAGCCAAAAAGAGCTAGACTGGGAAGCTGTTGCTCAGCCTCATCTGCCCATGGCACTGCTCGCACAGAGGCACAGAGACTGGGGCTGCTTGCTTGTCTTGCCACCTCAAACTTCAAACGTAGCTTGGGTGTTCGTGCCGGGTGCCTATGTAAGTCCTACTCTGAAAATGCGAACGTCTGCAGATAGCTCGCAGGCAGAAAGATCTAGCCTGGAAAGCTTTTGCTCAGCCTCATTTGCTCATAGCACTGCTCGCACAGAGCCACAGAGACTGGGGTTGCTTGCTTGTCTTGCCACCTCAAACTTCAAACGTAGTATTGGTCAGTTTTGCAGGGGGCCTCCAGCAGCCCTGCTCTGAAAATGCGAACGTCTGCAGATAGCTCGCAGGCAGAAAGAGCTAGCCTGGAAAGCTGTTGCTCAGCCTCATCTGCCCATGGCACTGCTCGCACAGAGGCACAGAGACTGTGGCTGCTTGCTTGTCTTGCCCCCCTCAAACTTCAAACGTAGATTTGGGGGTCCGTGCAGGGGGCCTGAAGCAACCCTGCTCTGAATATGCGAACGTCTGCAGATAGCTCGCAGGCAGAAAAGCTGTTGCTCAGCCTCATTTGCCCATGGCACTACTCGCACAGAGGCACAGAGATTCGGGCTGCTTGCTTGTCTTGCCACCTCAAACTTCAAACGTAGCTTAGGTGGTTCGTGCCGCCCTCCTCTGGCAGGCCTGCTCTGAAAATGCGAACGTCTACAGA
Source organism: Opisthocomus hoazin (assembly GCF_030867145.1). NCBI lineage: Eukaryota > Metazoa > Chordata > Aves > Opisthocomiformes > Opisthocomidae > Opisthocomus > Opisthocomus hoazin. The sequence goes on along the minus strand of NC_134438.1, from coordinate 1,133,912 downwards.
TAGCTCGCAGGCAGAAAGAGCTAGCCTGGAAAGGTGTTGCTCAGACTCATCTGCCCATGGCACTGCTCGCACAGAGGCACAGAGACTGGGGCTGCTTGCTTGTATTGCCCACTCAAACTTCAAACGTATATTTGGGGGTCCGTGAAGGAGGCCTCCGGCAGGCCTGCTCTGAAAAGGCGAATGTCTGCAGATAGCTCGCAGAGAGAAAGAGCTAGCCTGGAAAGCTGTTGCTCAGCCTCATCTGCCCATGGCACTGGTCGCACAGAGGCACAGAGACTGGGGCTGCTTGCTTGTCTTGCCACCTCAATCTTAAAACATAGCTTTGGGTTCCGTGCTGGGCGCCTCAAGCAGCCTTGCTCTGAAAATGCGAACGTCTGCAGATAGCTCGCAGGCAGAAAGAGCTAGCCTGGAAAGCTGTTGCTCAGCCTCATCTGCCCATGGCACTGCTCGCACAGAGGCACAGAGAGTGGGGCTGCTTGCTTGTCTTGCCCCCTCAAACTTCAGATGTATCATTCTGGGTCCGTGCACGTGTCATCCGGCAGCCCTGCTCTGAAAATGCGAACGTCTGCAGATAGCTCGCAGCCAGAAAGAGCTAGACTGGAAAGCTGTTGCTCAGCCTCATCTGCCCATGGCACTGCTCGCACAGAGGCACAGAGACTGTGGCTGCTTGCTTGTCTTGCCACCTCAAACTTCAAACGTAGGATTGGGCGTTTGTGCAGGGGGCCTCCAGCAGCCCTGCTCTGAAAATGCGAACGTCTGCAGAAAGCTCGCAGGCAAAAGAGCTAGCCTGGAAAGCTGTAGCTCAGCCTCATCTGCCCATGGCACTGCTCGCACAGAGGCACAGAGACTGGGGCTGCTTGCTTGTCTTGCCACCTCAAACTTCAAACGTAGCTTAGGTGGTCCGTGCTGGGCGCCTCGAGCAGCCCTGCTCTGAAAATGCGAACGTCTGCAGATAGCTCGCAGGCAGAAAGATCTAGCCTGGAAAGCTGTTGCTCAAACTCATCTGCCCATGGCTCTGCTCGCACAGAGGCACAGAGACTGTAACTGCTTTCTTGTCTTGCCACCTCAAACTTCAAACGTGTCTTTGGGTGTGCGTGCAGGAGGACTCCGGCAGCCCTGCTCTCAAAATGCGAACGTCTGCAGATAGCTCGCAGGCAGAAAGAGCTAGCCTGGAAAGCTGTTGCTCAGCCTCATCTGCCCATGGCACTGCTGGCACAGAGGCACAGAGACTGGGGCTGCTTGCTTGTCTTGCCACCTCAAACTTCAAACGTAGCTTTGGGCGTCCGTGCTGAGCACCTCCAGCAGCCCTGCTCTGAAAATGCGAACGTCTGCAGATAGATCGCAGGCAGAAAGAGCTAGCCTGGAAAGCTGTTGCTCAGCCTCATCTGCCCATGGCACTGCTTGCACAGAGGCACACAGACTGTGGCTGCTTGCTTGTCTTGCCACCTCAAACTTCAAACGTAGCTTAGGTGTTCCGTGCATGGGGCCTCCGGAAGCCCTACTTTGAACATGCGAACGTCTGCAAATAGCTCGCAGGCAGAAAGAGCTTGCCTGGAAAGTTGTTGCTCAGCCTCATATGCCCATGGCTCTGCTGTCACAGAGGCACAGAGACTATGGCTGCTTGCTTGTTTTGCCCCCTAAAACTTCAAACGTAGTATCGGTCAGTTTTGCAGGGGGCCTCCAGCAGCCCTGCTCTGAATATGCGAATGTCTGCAAATATCTCACAGGCAGAAAGTATTAGCCTGGAAAGCTGTTGCTCAGCCTCATCTGCCCATGGCACTGCTCGCACAGAGGCACAGAGACTGGGGCTGCTTGCTTGTCTTGCCCACTCAAACTTCAAACGTATCTTTGGGGGTCCATGAAGGAAGCCCCCGGCAGCCCTGCTCTGAAAATGCGAACGTCTGCAGATAGCTCGCAGGCAGAAAGAGCTAGCCTGCAAAGCTGTTGCTCAGCCTCATCTGCCCATGGCACTGGTCGCACAGAGGCACAGAGACTGGGGCTGCTTGCTTGTCTTGCCACCTCAAACTTCAAACGTGGCTTTGGGGTTCCCTGCAGGAGTCCTCCAGCAGTCCTGCTCTGAAAATGCGAACGTCTGCAGATAGCTCGCAGGCAGAAAGAGCTAGCCTGGAAAGCTGTTGCTCAGCCTCATCTGCCCATGGCACTGCTCGCACAGAGGCACAGAGACTGGGGCTGCTTGCTTGTCTTGCCACCTCAAACTTGAAACGTAGCTTAGGTGTTACGTGTCGTTCGCCTCCGGCAGCCCTGGTCTGAAAATGCGAACGTCTGCAGATAGCTCGCAGGCAGAAACAGCTAGCCTGGAAAGCTGTTGCTCAGCGTCATTTGCCCATGGCACTGCTCGCACAGAGGCACAGAGACTGGGGCTGCTTGCTTGTCTTGCCCCCTCAAACTTCAGATGTATCATTCTGGGTCCGTGCACGTGTCATCCGGCAGCCCTGCTCTGAAAATGCGAACGTCTGCAGATAGCTCGCAGCCAGAAAGAGCTAGACTGGAAAGCTGTTGCTCAGCCTCATCTGCCCATGGCACTGCTCGCACAGAGGCACAGAGACTGTAACTGCTTGCTTGTCTTGCCACCTCAAACTTCAAACGTAGGATTGGGCGTTTGTGCATGGGGCCTCCAGCAGCCCTGCTCTGAAATGCGAACGTCTGCAGAAAGCTCGCAGGCAAAAGAGCTAGCCTGGAAAGCTGTTGCTCAGCCTCATCTGCCCATGGCACTGCTCGCACAGAGGCACAGAGACTGGGGCTGCTTGCTTGTCTTGCCACCTCAAACTTCAAACGTAGCTTAGGTGGTCCGTGATGGGCGACTCGAGCAGCCCTGCTCTGAAAAGGCGAACGTCTGCACATAGCTCACAGCCAAAAAGAGCTAGACTGGGAAGCTGTTGCTCAGCCTCATCTGCCCATGGCACTGCTCGCACAGAGGCACAGAGAGTGGGGCTTCTTGCTTGTCTTGCCACCTCAAACTTTAGATGTATCATTGTGGGTCCATGCATGGGTCCTCCGGCAGCCCTGCTCTGAAAATGCAAACGTCTGCAGATAGGTCGCAGGCAGAAAGAGCTAGCCTGCAAAGCTGTTGCTCAGCCTCATCTGCCCATGGCACTGCTCGCACAGAGGCACAGAGACTGGGGCTGCTTGCTTGTCTTGCCCCCTCAAACTTGAAACGTAGCTTAGGTGTTACGTGCCGTTCGCCTCCGGCAGCCCTGGTCTGAAAATGCGAACGTCTGCAGATAGCTCGCAAACAGAAACAGCTAGCCTGGAAAGCTGTTGCTCAGCGTCATTTGCCCATGGCACTGCTCGCACAGAGGCACAGAGACTGGGGCTGCTTGCTTGTCTTGCCCACTCAAACTTCAAAAGTAGCTTTGGGTGTCCGTGAAGGAGGCCTCCGGCAGACCTGGTCTGAAAATGCGAACGTCTGCAGATAGCTCGCAGGCAGAAAGAGCTATCCTGGAAAGCTGTTGCTCAGCCTCATCTGCCCATGGCACTGCTCGCACAGAGGCACAGAGACTGTGGCTGCTTGCTTGTCTTGCCCCCTCAAACTTCAGATGTATCATTCTGGGTCCGTGCACGTGTCATCCGGCAGCCCTGCTCTGAAAATGCGAACGTCTGCAGATAGCTCGCAGCCAGAAAGAGCTAGACTGGAAAGCTGTTGCTCAGCCTCATCTGCCCATGGCACTTCTCGCACAGAGGCACAGAGACTGTAACTGCTTGCTTGTCTTGCCACCTCAAACTTCAAACGTAGGATTGGGCGTTTGTGCATGGGGCCTCCAGCAGCCCTGCTCTGAAATGCGAACGTCTGCAGAAAGCTCGCAGGCAAAAGAGCTAGCCTGGAAAGCTGTTGCTCAGCCTCATCTGCCCATGGCACTGCTCGCACAGAGGCACAGAGACTGGGGCTGCTTGCTTGTCTTGCCACCTCAAACTTCAAACGTAGCTTAGGTGGTCCGTGCTGGGCGACTCGAGCAGCCCTGCTCTGAAAAGGCGAACGTCTGCACATAGCTCACAGCCAAAAAGAGCTAGACTGGGAAGCTGTTGCTCAGCCTCATCTGCCCATGGCACTGCTCGCACAGAGGCACAGAGAGTGGGGCTTCTTGCTTGTCTTGCCACCTCAAACTTCAAACGTAGCTTAGGTGGTCCGTGCTGGGCGACTCGAGCAGCCCTGCTCTGAAAAGGCGAACGTCTGCACATAGCTCACAGCCAAAAAGAGCTAGACTGGGAAGCTGTTGCTCAGCCTCATCTGCCCATGGCACTGCTCGCACAGAGGCACAGAGACTGGGGCTGCTTGCTTGTCTTGCCACCTCAAACTTCAAACGTAGCTTAGGTGGTCCGTGCTGGGCGACTCGAGCAGCCCTGCTCTGAAAAGGCGAACGTCTGCACATAGCTCACAGCCAAAAAGAGCTAGACTGGGAAGCTGTTGCTCAGCCTCATCTGCCCATGGCACTGCTCGCACAGAGGCACAGAGACTGGGGCTGCTTGCTTGTCTTGCCACCTCAAACTTCAAACGTAGCTTGGGTGTTCGTGCCGGGTGCCTATGTAAGTCCTACTCTGAAAATGCGAACGTCTGCAGATAGCTCGCAGGCAGAAAGATCTAGCCTGGAAAGCTTTTGCTCAGCCTCATTTGCTCATAGCACTGCTCGCACAGAGCCACAGAGACTGGGGTTGCTTGCTTGTCTTGCCACCTCAAACTTCAAACGTAGTATTGGTCAGTTTTGCAGGGGGCCTCCAGCAGCCCTGCTCTGAAAATGCGAACGTCTGCAGATAGCTCGCAGGCAGAAAGAGCTAGCCTGGAAAGCTGTTGCTCAGCCTCATCTGCCCATGGCACTGCTCGCACAGAGGCACAGAGACTGTGGCTGCTTGCTTGTCTTGCCCCCCTCAAACTTCAAACGTAGATTTGGGGGTCCGTGCAGGGGGCCTGAAGCAACCCTGCTCTGAATATGCGAACGTCTGCAGATAGCTCGCAGGCAGAAAAGCTGTTGCTCAGCCTCATTTGCCCATGGCACTACTCGCACAGAGGCACAGAGATTCGGGCTGCTTGCTTGTCTTGCCACCTCAAACTTCAAACGTAGCTTAGGTGGTTCGTGCCGCCCTCCTCTGGCAGGCCTGCTCTGAAAATGCGAACGTCTACAGATAGCTCGCAGGCAGAAAGAGCTAGCCTGGAAAGGTGTTGCTCAGACTCATCTGCCCATGGCACTGCTCGCACAGAGGCACAGAGACTGGGGCTGCTTGCTTGTATTGCCCACTCAAACTTCAAACGTATATTTGGGGGTCCGTGAAGGAGGCCTCCGGCAGGCCTGCTCTGAAAAGGCGAATGTCTGCAGATAGCTCGCAGAGAGAAAGAGCTAGCCTGGAAAGCTGTTGCTCAGCCTCATCTGCCCATGGCACTGGTCGCACAGAGGCACAGAGACTGGGGCTGCTTGCTTGTCTTGCCACCTCAATCTTAAAACATAGCTTTGGGTTCCGTGCTGGGCGCCTCAAGCAGCCTTGCTCTGAAAATGCGAACGTCTGCAGATAGCTCGCAGGCAGAAAGAGCTAGCCTGGAAAGCTGTTGCTCAGCCTCATCTGCCCATGGCACTGCTCGCACAGAGGCACAGAGAGTGGGGCTGCTTGCTTGTCTTGCCCCCTCAAACTTCAGATGTATCATTCTGGGTCCGTGCACGTGTCATCCGGCAGCCCTGCTCTGAAAATGCGAACGTCTGCAGATAGCTCGCAGCCAGAAAGAGCTAGACTGGAAAGCTGTTGCTCAGCCTCATCTGCCCATGGCACTGCTCGCACAGAGGCACAGAGACTGTGGCTGCTTGCTTGTCTTGCCACCTCAAACTTCAAACGTAGGATTGGGCGTTTGTGCAGGGGGCCTCCAGCAGCCCTGCTCTGAAAATGCGAACGTCTGCAGAAAGCTCGCAGGCAAAAGAGCTAGCCTGGAAAGCTGTAGCTCAGCCTCATCTGCCCATGGCACTGCTCGCACAGAGGCACAGAGACTGGGGCTGCTTGCTTGTCTTGCCACCTCAAACTTCAAACGTAGCTTAGGTGGTCCGTGCTGGGCGCCTCGAGCAGCCCTGCTCTGAAAATGCGAACGTCTGCAGATAGCTCGCAGGCAGAAAGAGCTAGCCTGGAAAGCTGTTGCTCAGCCTCATCTGCCCATGGCACTGCTCGCACAGAGGCACAGAGACTGTGGCTGCTTACTTGTCTTGCCCCCTAAAACTTCAAACGTAGGATTGGTCGTTTGTGCAGGGGGCCTCCAGCAGCCCTGCTCTGAATATGCGAATGTCTGCAAATAGCTCGCAGGCAGAAAGAGCTAGCCTGGAAAGCTGTTGCTCAGTCTCATCTGCCCATGGCACTGCTCGCACAGAGGCACAGAGACTGTAACTGCTTTCTTGTCTTGCCACCTCAAACTTCAAACGTGTCTTCGGGTGTGCGTGCAGGAGGACTCCGGCAGCCCTGCTCTCAAAATGCGAACGTCTGCAGATAGCTCGCAGGCAGAAAGAGCTAGCCTGGAAAGTTGTTGCTCAGCCTCATCTGCCCATGGCACTGCTCGCACAGAGGCACAGAGACTGGAACTGCTTGCTTGTCTTGCCACCTCAAACTTCATACCTAGCTTAGGTGTGCCGTGCATGGGTGCCTCCGGCAGCCCTGCTTTGAACATGCGAACGTCTGCAGATAGCTCGCAGGCAGAAAGAGCTAGCCTGGAAAGTTGTTGCTCAGCCTCATCTGCCCATGGCACTGCTGGCACAGAGGCACAGAGACTGGGGCTGCTTGCTTGTCTTGCCCCCTCAAACTTCAAACGTAGCTTAGGTGTTCCTGCTGGGCGCCTTCGGCAGCCCTGCTCTGAAAATGCGAACGTCTGCAGATAGCCCGCAGGCAGAAAGAGCTAGCCTGGAAAGCTGTTGCTCAGCCTCATTTGCCCATGGCACTGCTCGCACAGAGGCACAGAGACTGTGGCTGCTTGCTTGTCTTGCCCCCTAAAACTTCAAACGTAGTATCGGTCAGTTTTGCAGGGGGCCTCCAGCAGCCCTGCTCTGAATATGCGAATGTCTGCAAATAGCTCACAGGCAGAAAGTATTAGCCTGGAAAGCTGTTGCTCAGCCTCATCTGCCCATGGCACTGCTCGCACAGAGGCACAGAGACTGGGGCTGCTTGCTTGTCTTGCCCCCTCAAACATCAGATGTATTATTCTGGGTCCATGCATGGGTCCTCCAGCAGCCCTGCTCTGAAAATGAGAACATCTGCAGATATCTCGAAGCCAGAAAGAGCTAGCCTGTAAATCTGTTGCTCAGCCTCATCTGCCCATGGCACTGCTCGCAGAGAGGCACAGAGACTGGTGCTGCTTGCTTGTCTTGCCCCCTCAAACTTCAGATGTATCATTCTGGGTCCGTGCACGTGTCATCCGGCAGCCCTGCTCTGAAAATGCGAACGTCTGCAGATAGCTTGCAGCCAGAAAGAGCTAGCCTGGAAAGCTGTTGCTCAGCCTCATCTGCCCATGGCACTGCTCGCACAGAGGCACAGAGACTGGGGCTGCTTGCTTGTCTTGCCCACTCAAACTTCAAACGTATCTTTGGGGGTCCGTGAAGGAAGCCCCCGGCAGCCCTGCTCTGAAAATGCGAACGTCTGCAGATAGCTCGCAGGCAGAAAGAGCTAGCCTGCAAAGCTGTTGCTCAGCCTCATCTGCCCATGGCACTGGTCGCACAGAGGCACAGAGACTGGGGCTGCTTGCTTGTCTTGCCACCTCAAACTTCAAACGGGGCTTTGGGGTTCCGTGCAGGAGTCCTCCAGCAGTCCTGCTCTGAAAATGCGAACGTCTGCAGATAGCTCGCAGGCAGAAAGAGCTAGCCTGGAAAGCTGTTGCTCAGCCTCATCTGCCCATGGCACTGCTCGCACAGAGGCACAGAGACTGGGGCTGCTTGCTTGTCTTGCCACCTCAAACTTCAAACGTAGCTTAGGTGTTACGTGCCGTTCGCCTCCGGCAGCCCTGGTCTGAAAATGCGAACGTCTGCAGATAGCTCGCAGGCAGAAACAGCTAGCCTGGAAAGCTGTTGCTCAGCCTCATCTGCCCATGGCACTGCTCGCATAGAGGCACAGAGACTGGGGCTGCTTGCTTGTCTTGCCCCCTCAAACTTCAAAAGTAGCTTTGGGTGTCCGTGAAGGAGGCCTCCGGCAGCCCTGCTCTCAAAATGCGAACGTCTGCAGATAGCTCGTAGGCAGAAAGAGCTAGCCTGGAAAGCTGTTGCTCAGCCTCATATTCCCATGGCACTGCTCGCACAGAGGCACAGAGACTGGGGCTGCTTGCTTGTCTTGCCACCTAAAACTTCAAACGTTGCTTGGGTGTTCGTGCCGGGCGCCTTTGTAAGCCCTACTCTGAAAATGCGAATGTCTGCAGATAGCTCGAAGGCAGAAAGATCTAGCCTGGAAAGCTTTTGCTCAGCCTCATTTGCCCATGGCACTGCTCGCACAGAGGCAGAGACTGGGGCTGCTTGCTTGTCTTGCCCACTCAAAGTTCAAACGTATCTTTGGGGGTCCGTGCATGGGTCCTCCGGCAGCCCTGCTCTGAAAATGCGAACGTCTGCAGATAGCTCGCAGCCAGAAAGAGCTAGCCTGGAAAGCTGTTGCTCAGCCTCATCTGCCCATGGCACTGCTCGCACAGAGGCACAGAGAGTGGGGCTGCTTGCTTGTCTTGCCCCCTCAAACTTCAGATGTATCATTCTGGGTCCGTGCACGTGTCATCCGGCAGCCCTGCTCTGAAAATGCGAACGTCTGCAGACAGCTCGCAGCCAGAAAGAGCTAGACTGGAAAGCTGTTGCTCAGCCTCATCTGCCCATGGCACTGCTCGCACAGAGGCACAGAGACTGGGGCTGCTTGCTTGTCTTTCCCCCTCAAACTTCAAACGTAGCTTAGGTGGTCCTTGCTGGGCGCCTCGAGCAACCCTGCTCTGAAATGCGAACGTCTGCAGATAGCTCGCAGGCAGAAAGATCTAGCCTGGAAAGCTGTTGCTCAAACTCATCTGCCCATGGCTCTGCTCGCACAGAGGCACAGAGACTGTAACTGCTTTCTTGTCTTGCCACCTCAAACTTCAAACGTGTCTTTGGGTGTGCGTGCAGGAGGACTCCGGCAGCCCTGCTCTCAAAATGCGAACGTCTGCAGATAGCTCGCAGGCAGAAAGAGCTAGCCTGGAAAGCTGTTGCTCAGCCTCATCTGCCCATGGCACTGCTGGCACAGAGGCACAGAGACTGGGGCTGCTTGCTTGTCTTGCCACCTCAAACTTCAAACGTAGCTTTGGGCGTCCGTGCTGAGCACCTCCAGCAGCCCTGCTCTGAAAATGCGAACGTCTGCAGATAGATCGCAGGCAGAAAGAGCTAGCCTGGAAAGCTGTTGCTCAGCCTCATCTGCCCATGGCACTGCTTGCACAGAGGCACACAGACTGTGGCTGCTTGCTTGTCTTGCCACCTCAAACTTCAAACGTAGCTTAGGTGTTCCGTGCATGGGGCCTCCGGAAGCCCTACATTGAACATGCGAACGTCTGCAAATAGCTCGCAGGCAGAAAGAGCTTGCCTGGAAAGTTGTTGCTCAGCCTCATATGCCCATGGCTCTGCTGTCACAGAGGCACAGAGACTATGGCTGCTTGCTTGTTTTGCCCCCTAAAACTTCAAACGTAGTATCGGTCAGTTTTGCAGGGGGCCTCCAGCAGCCCTGCTCTGAATATGCGAATGTCTGCAAATATCTCACAGGCAGAAAGTATTAGCCTGGAAAGCTGTTGCTCAGCCTCATCTGCCCATGGCACTGCTCGCACAGAGGCACAGAGACTGGGGCTGCTTGCTTGTCTTGCCCACTCAAACTTCAAACGTATCTTTGGGGGTCCATGAAGGAAGCCCCCGGCAGCCCTGCTCTGAAAATGCGAACGTCTGCAGATAGCTCGCAGGCAGAAAGAGCTAGCCTGCAAAGCTGTTGCTCAGCCTCATCTGCCCATGGCACTGGTCGCACAGAGGCACAGAGACTGGGGCTGCTTGCTTGTCTTGCCACCTCAAACTTCAAACGTGGCTTTGGGGTTCCGTGCAGGAGTCCTCCAGCAGTCCTGCTCTGAAAATGCGAACGTCTGCAGATAGCTCGCAGGCAGAAAGAGCTAGCCTGGAAAGCTGTTGCTCAGCCTCATCTGCCCATGGCACTGCTCGCACAGAGGCACAGAGACTGGGGCTGCTTGCTTGTCTTGCCACCTCAAACTTGAAACGTAGCTTAGGTGTTACGTGTCGTTCGCCTCCGGCAGCCCTGGTCTGAAAATGCGAACGTCTGCAGATAGCTCGCAGGCAGAAACAGCTAGCCTGGAAAGCTGTTGCTCAGCGTCATTTGCCCATGGCACTGCTCGCACAGAGGCACAGAGACTGGGGCTGCTTGCTTGTCTTGCCCCCTCAAACTTCAGATGTATCATTCTGGGTCCGTGCACGTGTCATCCGGCAGCCCTGCTCTGAAAATGCGAACGTCTGCAGATAGCTCGCAGCCAGAAAGAGCTAGACTGGAAAGCTGTTGCTCAGCCTCATCTGCCCATGGCACTGCTCGCACAGAGGCACAGAGACTGTAACTGCTTGCTTGTCTTGCCACCTCAAACTTCAAACGTAGGATTGGGCGTTTGTGCATGGGGCCTCCAGCAGCCCTGCTCTGAAATGCGAACGTCTGCAGAAAGCTCGCAGGCAAAAGAGCTAGCCTGGAAAGCTGTTGCTCAGCCTCATCTGCCCATGGCACTGCTCGCACAGAGGCACAGAGACTGGGGCTGCTTGCTTGTCTTGCCACCTCAAACTTCAAACGTAGCTTAGGTGGTCCGTGATGGGCGACTCGAGCAGCCCTGCTCTGAAAAGGCGAACGTCTGCACATAGCTCACAGCCAAAAAGAGCTAGACTGGGAAGCTGTTGCTCAGCCTCATCTGCCCATGGCACTGCTCGCACAGAGGCACAGAGAGTGGGGCTTCTTGCTTGTCTTGCCACCTCAAACTTTAGATGTATCATTGTGGGTCCATGCATGGGTCCTCCGGCAGCCCTGCTCTGAAAATGCAAACGTCTGCAGATAGCTCGCAGGCAGAAAGAGCTAGCCTGGAAAGCTGTTGCTCAGCCTCATCTGCCCATGGCACTGCTCGCACAGAGGCACAGAGACTATGGCTGCTTGCTTGTTTTGCCCCCTAAAACTTCAAACGTAGTATCGGTCAGTTTTGCAGGGGGCCTCCAGCAGCCCTGCTCTGAATATGCGAATGTCTGCAAATATCTCACAGGCAGAAAGTATTAGCCTGGAAAGCTGTTGCTCAGCCTCATCTGCCCATGGCACTGCTCGCACAGAGGCACAGAGACTGGGGCTGCTTGCTTGTCTTGCCCACTCAAACTTCAAACGTATCTTTGGGGGTCCATGAAGGAAGCCCCCGGCAGCCCTGCTCTGAAAATGCGAACGTCTGCAGATAGCTCGCAGGCAGAAAGAGCTAGCCTGCAAAGCTGTTGCTCAGCCTCATCTGCCCATGGCACTGGTCGCACAGAGGCACAGAGACTGGGGCTGCTTGCTTGTCTTGCCCCCTCAAACTTCAAACGTGGCTTTGGTGTTCCGTGCAGGAGTCCTCCAGCAGTCCTGCTCTGAAAATGCGAACGTCTGCAGATAGCTCGCAGGCAGAAAGAGCTAGCCTGGAAAGCTGTTGCTCAGCCTCATCTGCCCATGGCACTGCTCGCACAGAGGCACAGAGACTGGGGCTGCTTGCTTGTCTTGCCCCCTCAAACTTGAAACGTAGCTTAGGTGTTACGTGCCGTTCGCCTCCGGCAGCCCTGGTCTGAAAATGCGAACGTCTGCAGATAGCTCGCAGGCAGAAAGAGCTAGCCTGGAAAGCTGTTGCTCAGCGTCATTTGCCCATGGCACTGCTCGCACAGAGGCACAGAGAGTGGGGCTGCTTGCTTGTCTTGCCCCCTCAAACTTCAGATGTATCATTCTGGGTCCGTGCACGTGTCATCCGGCAGCCCTGCTCTGAAAATGCGAACGTCTGCAGATAGCTCGCAGCCAGAAAGAGCTAGACTGGAAAGCTGTTGCTCAGCCTCATCTGCCCATGGCACTGCTCGCACAGAGGCACAGAGACTGTAACTGCTTGCTTGTCTTGCCACCTCAAACTTCAAACGTAGGATTGGGCGTTTGTGCATGGGGCCTCCAGCAGCCCTGCTCTGAAATGCGAACGTCTGCAGAAAGCTCGCAGGCAAAAGAGCTAGCCTGGAAAGCTGTTGCTCAGCCTCATCTGCCCATGGCACTGCTCGCACAGAGGCACAGAGACTGGGGCTGCTTGCTTGTCTTGCCACCTCAAACTTCAAACGTAGCTTAGGTGGTCCGTGCTGGGCGACTCGAGCAGCCCTGCTCTGAAAAGGCGAACGTCTGCACATAGCTCACAGCCAAAAAGAGCTAGACTGGGAAGCTGTTGCTCAGCCTCATCTGCCCATGGCACTGCTCGCACAGAGGCACAGAGAGTGGGGCTTCTTGCTTGTCTTGCCACCTCAAACTTTAGATGTATCATTGTGGGTCCATGCATGGGTCCTCCGGCAGCCCTGCTCTGAAAATGCAAACGTCTGCAGATAGCTCGCAGGCAGAAAGAGCTAGCCTGGAAAGCTGTTGCTCAGCCTCATCTGCCCATGGCACTTCTCGCACAGAGGCACAGAGACTGGGTCTGCTTGCTTGTCTTGCCACCTCAAACTTCAAACGTAGCTTGGGTGTTCGTGCCGGGTGCCTATGTAAGTCCTACTCTGAAAATGCGAACGTCTGCAGATAGCTCGCAGGCAGAAAGATCTAGCCTGGAAAGCTTTTGCTCAGCCTCATTTGCTCATAGCACTGCTCGCACAGAGCCACAGAGACTGGGGTTGCTTGCTTGTCTTGCCACCACAAACTTCAAACGTAGTATTGGTCAGTTTTGCAGGGGGCCTCCAGCAGCCCTGCTCTGAAAATGCGAACGTCTGCAGATAGCTCGCAGGCAGAAAGAGGTAGCCTGGAAAGCTGTTGCTCAGCCTCATCTGCCCATGGCACTGCTCGCACAGAGGCACAGAGACTGTGGCTGCTTGCTTGTCTTGCCCCCCTCAAACTTCAAACGTAGATTTGGGGGTCCGTGCAGAGGGCCTGAAGCAACCCTGCTCTGAATATGCGAACGTCTGCAGATAGCTCGCAGGCAGAAAAGCTGTTGCTCAGCCTCATTTGCCCATGGCACTACTCGCACAGAGGCACAGAGATTCGGGCTGCTTGCTTGTCTTGCCACCTCAAACTTCAAACGTAGCTTAGGTGGTTCGTGCCGCCCTCCTCTGGCAGGCCTGCTCTGAAAACGCGAACGTCTACAGATAGCTCGCAGGCAGAAAGAGCTAGCCTGTAAAGGTGTTGCTCAGACTCATCTGCCCATGGCACTGCTCGCACAGAGGCACAGAGACTGGGGCTGCTTGCTTGTATTGCCCACTCAAACTTCAAACGTATATTTGGGGGTCCGTGAAGGAGGCCTCCGGCAGGCCTGCTCTGAAAAGGCGAATGTCTGCAGATAGCTCGCAGACAGAAAGAGCTAGCCTGGAAAGCTGTTGCTCAGCCTCATCTGCCCATGGCACTGGTCGCACAGAGGCACAGAGACTGGGGCTGCTTGCTTGTCTTGCCACCTCAATCTTAAAACATAGCTTTGGGGTCCGTGCTGGGCGCCTCAAGCAGCCTTGCTCTGAAAATGCGAACGTCTGCAGATAGCTCGCAGGCAGAAAGAGCTAGCCTGGAAAGCTGTTGCTCAGCCTCATCTGCCCATGGCACTGCTCGCACAGAGGCACAGAGAGTGGGGCTGCTTGCTTGTCTTGCCACCTCAAACTTCAAACGTAGGATTGGGCGTTTGTGCAGGGGGCCTCCAGCAGCCCTGCTCTGAAAATGCGAACGTCTGCAGAAAGCTCGCAGGCAAAAGAGCTAGCCTGGAAAGCTGTAGCTCAGCCTCATCTGCCCATGGCACTGCTGGCACAGAGGCACAGAGACTGGGGCTGCTTGCTTGTCTTGCCACCTCAAACTTCAAACGTAGCTTAGGTGGTCCGTGCTGGGCGCCTCGAGCAGCCCTGCTCTGAAAATGCGAACGTCTGCAGATAGCTCGCAGGCAGAAAGAGCTAGCCTGGAAAGCTGTTGCTCAGCCTCATCTGCCCATGGCACTGCTCGCACAGAGGCACAGAGACTGTGGCTGCTTGCTTGTCTTGCCCCCTAAAACTTCAAACGTAGGATTGGTCGTTTGTGCAGGGGGCCTCCAGCAGCCCTGCTCTGAATATGCGAATGTCTGCAAATAGCTCACAGGCAGAAAGAGCTAGCCTGGAAAGCTGTTGCTCAGCCTCATCTGCCCATGGCTCTGCTCGCACAGAGGCACAGAGACTGTAACTGCTTTCTTGTCTTGCCACCTCAAACTTCAAACGTGTCTTTGGGTGTGCGTGCAGGAGGACTCCGGCAGGCCTGCTCTCAAAATGCGAACGTCTGCAGATAGCTCGCAGGCAGAAAGAGCTAGCCTGGAAAGCTGTTGCTCAGCCTCATCTGCCCATGGCACTGCTCGCACAGAGGCACAGAGACTGTGGCTGCTTGCTTGTCTTGCCCCCTAAAACTTCAAACGTAGGATTGGTCGTTTGTGCAGGGGGCCTCCAGCAACCCTGCTCTGAAATGCGAACGTCTGCAGATAGCTCGCAGCCAGAAAGATCTAGCCTGGAAAGCTGTTGCTCAAACTCATCTGCCCATGGCTCTGCTCGCACAGAGGCACAGAGACTGTAACTGCTTTCTTGTCTTGCCACCTCAAACTTCAAACGTGTCTTTGGGTGTGCGTGCAGGAGGACTCCGGCAGGCCTGCTCTCAAAATGCGAACGTCTGCAGATAGCTCGCAGGCAGAAAGAGCTAGCCTGGAAAGCTGTTGCTCAGCCTCATCTGCCCATGGCACTGCTCGCACAGAGGCACAGAGACTGGAACTGCTTGCTTGTCTTGACACCTCAAACTTCATACCTAGCTTAGGTGTTCCGTGCATGGATGTCTCCGGCAGCCCTGCTTTGAACATGCGAACGTCTGCAGATAGCTCGCAGGCAGAAAGAGCTAGCCTGGAAAGCTGTTGCTCAGCCTCATCTGCCCATGGCACTGCTGGCACAGAGGCACAGAGACTGGGGCTGCTTGCTTGTCTTGCCCCCTCAAACTTCAAACGTAGCTTAGGTGGTCCGTGCTACGCGCATCCAGCAACCCTGCTCTGAAATGCGAACGTCTGCAGATAGCTCGAAGGCAGAAAGATCTAGCCTGGAAAGCTTTTGCTCAGCCTCATTTTCCCATGGCACTGCTCGCACAGAGGCAGAGACTGGGGCTGCTTGCTTGTCTTGCCACCTCAAACTTCAAACGTATCTTTGGGGGTCCGTGCATGGGTCCTCCGGCAGCCCTGGTCTGAAAATGCGAACGTCTGCAGATAGCTCGCAGGCAGAAAGAGCTAGCCTGGAAAGCTGTTGCTCAGCCTCATCTGCCCATGGCACTGCTTGCACAGAGCCACAGAGACTGGGGCTGCTTGCTTGTCTTTCCCCCTCAAACTTCAAAAGTAGCTTAGGTGGTCCTTGCTGGGCGCCTCGAGCAACCCTGCTCTGAAATGCGAATGTCTGCAGATAGCTCGCAGGCAGAAAGATCTAGCCTGGAAAGCTGTTGCTCAAACTCATCTGCCCATGGCTCTGCTGTCACAGAGGCACAGAGACTGGGGCTGCTTGCTTGTCTTGCCCCCTAAAACTTTAAACGTAGTATCGGTCAGTTTTGCAGGGGGCCTCCAGCAGCCCTGCTCTGAATATGCGAATGTCTGCAAATAGCTCACAGGCAGAAAGAGCTAGCCTGCAAAGCTGTTGCTCAGCCTCATCTGCCCATGGCACTGGTCGCACAGAGGCACAGAGACTGGGGCTGCTTGCTTGTCTTGCCCACTCAAACTTCAAACGTGGCTTTGGGGTTCCGTGCAGGAGTCCTCCAGCAGTCCTGCTCTGAAAATGCGAACGTCTGCAGATAGCTCGCAGGCAGAAAGAGCTAGCCTGGAAAGCTGTTGCTCAGCCTCATCTGCCCATGGCACTGGTCGCACAGAGGCACAGAGACTGGGGCTGCTTGCTTGTCTTGCCACCTCAATCTTAAAACATAGCTTTGGGGTCCGTGCTGGGCGCCTCAAGCAGCCTTGCTCTGAAAATGCGAACGTCTGCAGATAGCTCGCAGGCAGAAAGAGCTAGCCTGGAAAGCTGTTGCTCAGCCTCATCTGCCCATGGCACTGCTCGCACAGAGGCACAGAGAGTGGGGCTGCTTGCTTGTCTTGCCACCTCAAACTTCAAACGTAGGATTGGGCGTTTGTGCAGGGGGCCTCCAGCAGCCCTGCTCTGAAAATGCGAACGTCTGCAGAAAGCTCGCAGGCAAAAGAGCTAGCCTGGAAAGCTGTAGCTCAGCCTCATCTGCCCATGGCACTGCTGGCACAGAGGCACAGAGACTGGGGCTGCTTGCTTGTCTTGCCACCTCAAACTTCAAACGTAGCTTAGGTGGTCCGTGCTGGGCGCCTCGAGCAGCCCTGCTCTGAAAATGCGAACGTCTGCAGATAGCTCGCAGGCAGAAAGAGCTAGCCTGGAAAGCTGTTGCTCAGCCTCATCTGCCCATGGCACTGCTCGCACAGAGGCACAGAGACTGTGGCTGCTTGCTTGTCTTGCCCCCTAAAACTTCAAACGTAGGATTGGTCGTTTGTGCAGGGGGCCTCCAGCAGCCCTGCTCTGAATATGCGAATGTCTGCAAATAGCTCACAGGCAGAAAGAGATAGCCTGGAAAGCTGTTGCTCAGCCTCATCTGCCCATGGCTCTGCTCGCACAGAGGCACAGAGACTGTAACTGCTTTTTTGTCTTGCCACCTCAAACTTCAAACGTGTCTTTGGGTGTGCGTGCAGGAGGACTCCGGCAGGCCTGCTCTCAAAATGCGAACGTCTGCAGATAGCTCGCAGGCAGAAAGAGCTAGCCTGGAAAGCTGTTGCTCAGCCTCATCTGCCCATGGCACTGCTCGCACAGAGGCACAGAGACTGTGGCTGCTTGCTTGTCTTGCCCCCTAAAACTTCAAACGTAGGATTGGTCGTTTGTGCAGGGGGCCTCCAGCAACCCTGCTCTGAAATGCGAACGTCTGCAGATAGCTCGCAGCCAGAAAGATCTAGCCTGGAAAGCTGTTGCTCAAACTCATCTGCCCATGGCTCTGCTCGCACAGAGGCACAGAGACTGTAACTGCTTTCTTGTCTTGCCACCTCAAACTTCAAACGTGTCTTTGGGTGTGCGTGCAGGAGGACTCCGGCAGGCCTGCTCTCAAAATGCGAACGTCTGCAGATAGCTCGCAGGCAGAAAGAGCTAGCCTGGAAAGCTGTTGCTCAGCCTCATCTGCCCATGGCACTGCTCGCACAGAGGCACAGAGACTGGAACTGCTTGCTTGTCTTGACACCTCAAACTTCATACCTAGCTTAGGTGTTCCGTGCATGGATGCCTCCGGCAGCCCTGCTTTGAACATGCGAACGTCTGCAGATAGCTCGCAGGCAGAAAGAGCTAGCCTGGAAAGCTGTTGCTCAGCCTCATCTGCCCATGGCACTGCTGGCACAGAGGCACAGAGACTGGGGCTGCTTGCTTGTCTTGCCCCCTCAAACTTCAAACGTAGCTTAGGTGGTCCGTGCTACGCGCATCCAGCAACCCTGCTCTGAAATGCGAACGTCTGCAGATAGCTCGAAGGCAGAAAGATCTAGCCTGGAAAGCTTTTGCTCAGCCTCATTTTCCCATGGCACTGCTCGCACAGAGGCAGAGACTGGGGCTGCTTGCTTGTCTTGCCACCTCAAACTTCAAACGTATCTTTGGGGGTCCGTGCATGGGTCCTCCGGCAGCCCTGGTCTGAAAATGCGAACGTCTGCAGATAGCTCGCAGGCAGAAAGAGCTAGCCTGGAAAGCTGTTGCTCAGCCTCATCTGCCCATGGCACTGCTCGCACAGAGCCACAGAGACTGGGGCTGCTTGCTTGTCTTTCCCCCTCAAACTTCAAAAGTAGCTTAGGTGGTCCTTGCTGGGCGCCTCGAGCAACCCTGCTCTGAAATGCGAATGTCTGCAGATAGCTCGCAGGCAGAAAGATCTAGCCTGGAAAGCTGTTGCTCAAACTCATCTGCCCATGGCTCTGCTGTCACAGAGGCACAGAGACTGGGGCTGCTTGCTTGTCTTGCCCCCTAAAACTTTAAACGTAGTATCGGTCAGTTTTGCAGGGGGCCTCCAGCAGCCCTGCTCTGAATATGCGAATGTCTGCAAATAGCTCACAGGCAGAAAGAGCTAGCCTGCAAAGCTGTTGCTCAGCCTCATCTGCCCATGGCACTGGTCGCACAGAGGCACAGAGACTGGGGCTGCTTGCTTGTCTTGCCCACTCAAACTTCAAACGTGGCTTTGGGGTTCCGTGCAGGAGTCCTCCAGCAGTCCTGCTCTGAAAATGCGAACGTCTGCAGATAGCTCGCAGGCAGAAAGAGCTAGCCTGGAAAGCTGTTGCTCAGCCTCATCTGCCCATGGCACTGCTCGCACAGAGGCACAGAGACTGGGGCTGCTTGCTTGTCTTGCCACCTCAAACTTGAAACGTAGCTTAGGTGTTACGTGCCGTTCGCCTCCGGCAGCCCTGGTCTCAAAATGCGAACGTCTGCAGATAGCCCGCAGGCAGAAACAGCTAGCCTGGAAAGCTGTTGCTCAGCGTCATTTGCCCATGGCACTGCTCGCACAGAGGCACAGAGACTGGGGCTGCTTGCTTGTCTTGTCCACTCAAACTTCAAAAGTAGCTTTGGGTTTCCGTGAAGGAGGCCTCCGGCAGACCTGGTCTGAAAATGCGAACGTCTGCAGATAGCTCGCAGGCAGAAAGAGCTAGCCTGGAAAGCTGTTGCTCAGCCTCATCTGCCCATGGCACTGCTCGCACAGAGGCACAGAGACTGTGGCTGCTTGCTTGTCTTGCCCCCTAAAACTTCAAACGTAGGATTGGTCGTTTGTGCAGGGGGCCTCCTGCAGCCCTGCTCTGAATATGCGAATGTCTGCAAATAGCTCACAGGCAGAAAGAGCTAGCCTGGAAAGCTGTTGCTCAGCCTCATCTGCCCATGGCACTGCTGGCACAGAGGCACAGAGACTGTAACTGCTTTCTTGTCTTGCCACCTCAAACTTCAAACGTGTCTTTGGGTGTGCGTGCAGGAGGACTCCGGCAGCCCTGCTCTCAAAATGCGAACGTCTGCAGATAGCTCGCAGGCAGAAAGAGCTAGCCTGGAAAGCTGTTGCTCAGCCTCATCTGCCCATGGCACTGCTCGCACAGAGGCACAGAGACTGGAACTGCTTGCTTGTTTTGACACCTCAAACTTCATACCTAGCTTAGGTGTTCCGTGCATGGATGCCTCCGGCAGCCCTGCTTTGAACATGCGAACGTCTGCAGATAGCTCGCAGGCAGAAAGAGCTAGCCTGGAAAGCTGTTGCTCAGCCTCATCTGCCCATGGCACTGCTGGCACAGAGGCACAGAGACTGGGGCTGCTTGCTTGTCTTGCCCCCTCAAACTTCAAACGTAGCTTAGGTGGTCCGTGCTACGCGCATCCAGAAACCCTGCTCTGAAATGCGAACGTCTGCAGATAGCTCGAAGGCAGAAAGATCTAGCCTGGAAAGCTTTTGCTCAGCCTCATTTTCCCATGGCACTGCTCGCACAGAGGCAGAGACTGGGGCTGCTTGCTTGTCTTGCCACCTCAAACTTCAAACGTATCTTTGGGGGTCCGTGCATGGGTCCTCCGGCAGCCCTGGTCTGAAAATGCGAACGTCTGCAGATAGCTCGCAGGCAGAAAGAGCTAGCCTGGAAAGCTGTTGCTCAGCCTCATCTGCCCATGGCACTGCTCGCACAGAGGCACAGAGAGTGGGGCTGCTTGCTTGTCTTGCCCCCTCAAACTTCAGATGTATCATTCTGGGTCCGTGCACGTGTCATCCGGCAGCCCTGCTCTGAAAATGCGAACGTCTGCAGACAGCTCGCAGCCAGAAAGAGCTAGACTGGAAAGCTGTTGCTCAGCCTCATCTGCCCATGGCACTGCTCGCACAGAGGCACAGAGACTGTGGCTGCTTGCTTGTCTTGCCACCTCAAACTTCAAACGTAGGATTGGGCGTTTGTGCAGGGGGCCTCCAGCAGCCCTGCTCTGAATATGCGAATGTCTGCAAATAGCTCACAGGCAGAAAGAGCTAGCCTGGAAAGCTGTTGCTCAGCCTCATCTGCCCATGGCACTGGTCGCACAGAGCCACAGAGACTGGGGCTGCTTGCTTGTCTTTCCCCCTCAAACTTCAAACGTAGCTTAGGTGGTCCTTGCTGGGCGCCTCGAGCAACCCTGCTCTGAAATGCGAACGTCTGCAGATAGCTCGCAGGCAGAAAGATCTAGCCTGGAAAGCTGTTGCTCAAACTCATCTGCCCATGGCTCTGCTGTCAGAGAGGCACAGAGACTGTGGCTGCTTGCTTGTCTTGCCCCCTAAAACTTTAAACGTAGTATCGGTCAGTTTTGCAGGGGGCCTCCAGCAGCCCTGCTCTGAATATGCGAATGTCTGCAAATAGCTCACAGGCAGAAAGTATTAGCCTGGAAAGCTGTTGCTCAGCCTCATCTGCCCATGGCACTGCTCGCACAGAGGCACAGAGACTGGGGCTGCTTGCTTGTCTTGCCCACTCAAACTTGAAACGTATCTTTGGGGGTCCGTGAAGGAAGCCCCCGGCAGCCCTGCTCTAAAAATGCGAACGTCTGCAGATAGCTCGCAGGCAGAAAGAGCTAGCCTGCAAAGCTCTTGCTCAGCCTCATCTGCCCATGGCACTGGTCGCACAGAGGCACAGAGACTGGGGCTGCTTTCTTGTCTTGCCCCCTCAAACTTCAAACGTGGCTTTGGGGTTCCGTGCAGGAGTCCTCCAGCAGTCCTGCTCTGAAAATGCGAACGTCTGCAGATAGCTCGCAGGCAGAAAGAGCTAGCCTGGAAAGCTGTTGCTCAGCCTCATCTGCCCATGGCACTGCTCGCACAGAGGCACAGAGACTGGGGCTGCTTGCTTGTCTTGCCCCCTCAAACTTGAAACGTAGCTTAGGTGTTACGTGCCGTTCGCCTCCGGCAGCCCTGGTCTGAAAATGCGAACGTCTGCAGATAGCTCGCAGGCAGAAACAGCTAGCCTGGAAAGCTGTTGCTCAGCGTCATTTGCCCATGGCACTGCTCGCACAGAGGCACAGAGACTGGGGCTGCTTGCTTGTCTTGCCCCCTCAAACTTCAGATGTATCATTCTGGGTCCGTGCACGTGTCATCCGGCAGCCCTGCTCTGAAAATGCGAACGTCTGCAGATAGCTCGCAGCCAGAAAGAGCTAGACTGGAAAGCTGTTGCTCAGCCTCATCTGCCCATGGCACTGCTCGCACAGAGGCACAGAGACTGTGGCTGCTTGCTTGTCTTGCCACCTCAAACTTCAAACGTAGGACTGGGCGTTTGTGCATGGGGCCTCCAGCAGCCCTGCTCTGAAATGCGAACGTCTGCAGAAAGCTCGCAGGCAAAAGAGCTAGCCTGGAAAGCTGTTGCTCAGCCTCATCTGCCCATGGCACTGCTCGCACAGAGGCACAGAGACTGGGGCTGCTTGCTTGTCTTGCCACCTCAAACTTCAAACGTAGCTTAGGTGGTCCGTGCTGGGCGCCTCGAGCAGCCCTGCTCTGAAAAGGCGAAAGTCTGCACATAGCTCACAGCCAAAAAGAGCTAGACTGGGAAGCTGTTGCTCAGCCTCATCTGCCCATGGCACTGCTCGCACAGAGGCACAGAGACTGGGGCTTCTTGCTTGTCTTGCCACCTCAAACTTTAGATGTATCATTGTGGGTCCATGCATGGGTCCTCCGGCAGGCCTGCTCTGAAAATGCAAACGTCTGCAGATAGCTCGCAGGCAGAAAGAGCTAGCCTGGAAAGCTGTTGCTCAGCCTCATCTGCCCATGGCACTGCTCGCACAGAGGCACAGAGACTGGGGCTGCTTGCTTGTTTTGCCCCCCTCAAACTTCAAACGTAGATTTGGGGGTCCGTGCAGGGGGCCTGAAGCAACCCTGCTCTGAATATGCGAACGTCTGCAGATAGCTCGCAGGCAGAAAAGCTGTTGCTCAGCCTCATTTGCCCATGGCACTACTCGCACAGAGGCACAGAGATTCGGGCTGCTTGCTTGTCTTGCCACCTCAAACTTCAAACGTAGCTTAGGTGGTTCGTGCCGCCCTCCTCTGGCAGGCCTGCTCTGAAAATGCGAACGTCTACAGATAGCTCGCAGGCAGAAAGAGCTAGCCTGGAAAGGTGTTGCTCAGACTCATCTGCCCATGGCACTGCTCGCACAGAGGCACAGAGACTGGGGCTGCTTGCTTGTATTGCCCACTCAAACTTCAAATGTATATTTGGGGGTCCGTGAAGGAGGCCTCCGGCAGCCCTGCTCTGAAAAGGCGAATGTCTGCAGATAGCTCGCAGACAGAAAGAGCTAGCCTGGAAAGCTGTTGCTCAGCCTCATCTGCCCATGGCACTGGTCGCACAGAGGCACAGAGACTGGGGCTGCTTGCTTGTCTTGCCACCTCAATCTTAAAACATAGCTTTGGGGTCCGTGCTGGGCGCCTCAAGCAGCCTTGCTCTGAAAATGCGAACGTCTGCAGATAGCTCGCAGGCAGAAAGAGCTAGCCTGGAAAGCTGTTGCTCAGCCTCATCTGCCCATGGCACTGCTCGCACAGAGGCACAGAGAGTGGGGCTGCTTGCTTGTCTTGCCCCCTCAAACTTCAGATGTATCATTCTGGGTCCGTGGACGTGTCATCCGGCAGCCCTGCTCTGAAAATGCGAACGTCTGCAGATAGCTCGCAGCCAGAAAGAGCTAGAGTGGAAAGCTGTTGCTCAGCCTCATCTGCCCATGGCACTGCTCGCACAGAGGCACAGAGACTGGGGCTGCTTGCTTGTCTTGCCCCCTAAAACTTCAAACGTAGGATTGGTCGTTTGTGCAGGGGGCCTCCAGCAGCCCTGCTCTGAATATGCGAATGTCTGCAAATAGCTCACAGGCAGAAAGAGCTAGCCTGGAAAGCTGTTGCTCAGCCTCATCTGCCCATGGCACTGCTGGCACAGAGGCACAGAGACTGGGGCTGCTTGCTTGTCTTGCCACCTAAAACTTCAAACGTATGTTAGGTGGTCCGTGCTACGCGCATCCAGCAACCCTGCTCTGAAATGCGAACGTCTGCAGATAGCTCGAAGGCAGAAAGATCTAGCCTGGAAAGCTTTTGCTCAGCCTCATTTTCCCATGGCACTGCTCGCACAGAGGCAGAGACTGGGGCTGCTTGCTTGTCTTGCCACCTCAAACTTCAAACGTATGTTTGGGGGTCTGTGCATGGGTCCTCCGGCAGCCCTGGTCTGAAAATGCAAACGTCTGCAGATAGCTCGCAGCCAGAAAGAGCTAGCCTGGAAAGCTGTTGCTCAGCCTCATCTGCCCATGGCACTGCTCGCACAGAGGCACAGAGAATGGGGCTGCTTGCTTGTCTTGCCCCCTCAAACTTCAGATGTATCATTCTGGGTCCGTGCACGTGTCATCCGGCAGTCCTGCTCTGAAAATGCGAACGTCTGCAGACAGCTCGCAGGCAGAAAGAGCTAGCCTGCAAAGCTGTTGCTCAGCCTCATCTGCCCATGGCACTGCTCGCACAGAGGCACAGAGACTGTGGCTGCTTGCTTCTCTTGCCACCTCAAACTTCAAACGTAGGATTGGGCGTTTGTGCAGGGGGCCTCCAGCAGCCCTGCTCTGAATATGCGAATGTCTGCAAATAGCTCACAGGCAGAAAGAGCTAGCCTGGAAAGCTGTTGCTCAGCCTCATCTGCCCATGGCACTGGTCGCACAGAGCCACAGAGACTGGGGCTGCTTGCTTGTCTTGCCCCCTCAAACTTCAAACGTAGCTTAGGTGGTCCTTGCTGGGTGCCTCGAGCAACCCTGCTATGAAATGCGAACGTCTGCAGATAGCTCGCAGGCAGAAAGATCTAGCCTGGAAAGCTGTTGCTCAAACTCATCTGCCCATGGCTCTGCTCGCACAGAGGCACAGAGACTGTAACTGCTTTCTTGTCTTGCCACCTCAAACTTCAAACGTGTCTTTGGGTGTGCGTGCAGGAGGACTCCGGCAGCCCTGCTCTCAAAATGCGAACGTCTGCAGATAGCTCGCAGGCAGAAAGAGCTAGCCTGGAAAGCTGTTGCTCAGCCTCATCTGCCCATGGCACTGCTGGCACAGAGGCACAGAGACTGGGGCTGCTTGCTTGTCTTGCCACCTCAAACTTCAAACGTAGCTTTGGGCGTCCGTGCTGAGCACCTCCAGCAGCCCTGCTCTGAAAATGCGAACGTCTGCAGATAGATCGCAGGCAGAAAGAGCTAGCCTGGAAAGCTGTTGCTCAGCCTCATCTGCCCATGGCACTGCTTGCACAGAGGCACAGAGACTGGGGCTGCTTGCTTGTCTTGCCACCTCAAACTTCAAACGTAGCTTAGGTGTTCCGTGCATGGGGCCTCCGGCAGCCCTGCTTTGAACATGCGAACGTCTGCAAATAGCTCGCAGGCAGAAAGAGCTAGCCTGGAAAGTTGTTGCTCAGCCTCATATGCCCATGGCTCTGCTGTCACAGAGGCACAGAGACTGTGGCTGCTTGCTTGTCTTGCCCCCTAAAACTTCAAACGTAGCATCGGTCAGTTTTGCAGGGGGCCTCCAGCAGCCCTGCTCTGAATATGCGAATGTCTGCAAATAGCTCACAGGCAGAAAGTATTAGCCTGGAAAGCTGTTGCTCAGCCTCATCTGCCCATGGCACTGCTCGCACAGAGGCACAGAGACTGGGGCTGCTTGCTTGTCTTGCCCACTCAAACTTGAAACGTATCTTTGGGGGTCCGTGAAGGAAGCCGCCGGCAGCCCTGCTCTGAAAATGCGAACGTCTGCAGATAGCTCGCAGGCAGAAAGAGCTAGCCTGCAAAGCTGTTGCTCAGCCTCATCTGCCCATGGCACTGGTCGCACAGAGGCACAGAGACTGGGGCTGCTTGCTTGTCTTGCCCCCTCAAACTTCAAACGTGGCTTTGGGGTTCCGTGCAGGAGTCCTCCAGCAGTCCTGCTCTGAAAATGCGAACGTCTGCAGATAGCTCGCAGGCAGAAAGAGCTAGCCTGGAAAGCTGTTGCTCAGCCTCATCTGCCCATGGCACTGCTGGCACAGAGGCACAGAGACTGGGGCTGCTTGCTTGTCTTGCCACCTCAAAATTCAAACGTGGCTTTGGGGTTCCGTGCAGGATTCCTCCAGCAGTCCTGCTCTGAAAATGCGAACGTCTGCAGATAGCTCGCAGGCAGAAAGAGCTAGCCTGGAAAGCTGTTGCTCAGCCTCATCTGCCCATGGCACTGCTCGCACAGAGGCACAGAGACTGGGGCTGCTTGCTTCTCTTGCCCCCTCAAACTTGAAACGTAGCTTAGGTGTTACGTGCCGTTCGCCTCCGGCAGCCCTGGTCTGAAAATGCGAACGTCTGCAGATAGCTCGCAGGCAGAAAGAGCTAGCCTGGAAAGCTGTTGCTCAGCGTCATTTGCCCATGGCACTGCTCGCACAGAGGCACAGAGACTGGGGCTGCTTGCTTGCTTGCCCACTCAAACTTCAAAAGTAGCTTTGGGTGTCCGTGAAGGAGGCCTCCGGCAGACCTGGTCTGAAAATGCGAACGTCTGCAGATAGCTCGCAGGCAGAAAGAGCTAGCCTGGAAAGCTGTTGCTCAGCCTCATCTGCCCATGGCACTGCTCGCACAGAGGCACAGAGACTGTGGCTGCTTGCTTGTCTTGCCCCCTAAAACTTCAAACGTAGGATTGGTCGTTTATGCAGGGGGCCTCCTGCAGCCCTGCTCTGAATATGCGAATGTCTGCAAATAGCTCACAGGCAGAAAGAGCTAGCCTGGAAAGCTGTTGCTCAGCCTCATCTGCCCATGGCACTGCTGGCACAGAGGCACAGAGACTGGGGCTGCTTGCTTGTCTTGCCCCCTCAAACTTCAAACGTAGCTTAGGTGGTCCGTGCTACGCGCATCCAGCAACCCTGCTCTGAAATGCGAACGTCTGCAGATAGCTCGCAGCCAGAAAGATCTAGCCTGGAAAGCTGTTGCTCAAACTCATCTGCCCATGGCTCTGCTCGCACAGAGGCACAGAGACTGTAACTGCTTTCTTGTCTTGCCACCTCAAACTTCAAACGTGTCTTTGGGTGTGCGTGCAGGAGGACTCCGGCAGCCCTGCTCTCAAAATGCGAACGTCTGCAGATAGCTCTCAGGCAGAAAGAGCTAGCCTGGAAAGCTGTTGCACAGCCTCATCTGCCCATGGCACTGCTGGCACAGAGGCACAGAGACTGGAACTGCTTGCTTGTCTTGACACCTCAAACTTCATACCTAGCTTAGGTGTTCCGTGCATGGATGCCTCCGGCAGCCCTGCTTTGAACATGCGAACGTCTGCAGATAGCTCGCAGGCAGAAAGAGCTAGCCTGGAAAGCTGTTGCTCAGCCTCATCTGCCCATGGCACTGCTCGCACAGAGGCACAGAGACTGGGGCTGCTTGCTTGTCTTGCCCCCTCAAACTTGAAACGTAGCTTAGGTGTTACGTGCCGTTCGCCTCCGGCAGCGCTGCTCTGAAAATGCGAACGTCTGCAGATAGCTCGCAGGCAGAAACAGCTAGCCTGGAAAGCTGTTGCTCAGCGTCATTTGCCCATGGCACTGCTCGCACAGAGGCACAGAGACTGGGGCTGCTTGCTTGTCTTGCCCACTCAAACTTCAAAAGTAGCTTTGGATGTCCGTGAAGGAGGCCTCCGGCAGACCTGGTCTGAAAATGCGAACGTCTGCAGATAGCTCTCAGGCAGAAAGAGCTAGCCTGGAAAGCTGTTGCTCAGCCTCATCTGCCCATGGCACTGCTCGCACAGAGGCACAGAGAGTGGGGCTGCTTGCTTGTCTTGCCCCCTCAAACTTCAGATGTATCATTCTGGGTCCGTGCACGTGTCATCCGGCAGCCCTGCTCTGAAAATGCGAACGTCTGCAGATAGCTCGCAGCCAGAAAGAGCTAGACTGGAAAGCTGTTGCTCAGCCTCATCTGCCCATGGCACTGCTCGCACAGAGGCACAGAGACTGTGGCTGCTTGCTTGTCTTGCCACCTCAAACTTCAAACGTAGGATTGGGCGTTTGTGCATGGGGCCTCCAGCAGCCCTGCTCTGAAATGCGAACGTCTGCAGAAAGCTCGCAGGCAAAAGAGCTAGCCTGGAAAGCTGTTGCTCAGCCTCATCTGCCCATGGCACTGCTCGCACAGAGGCACAGAGACTGGGGCTGCTTGCTTGTCTTGCCACCTCAAACTTCAAACGTAGCTTAGGTGGTCCGTGCTGGGCGCCTCGAGCAGCCCTGCTCTGAAAAGGCGAAAGTCTGCACATAGCTCACAGCCAAAAAGAGCTAGACTGGGAAGCTGTTGCTCAGCCTCATCTGCCCATGGCACTGCTCGCACAGAGGCACAGAGACTGGGGCTTCTTGATTGTCTTGCCACCTCAAACTTTAGATGTATCATTGTGGGTCCATGCATGGGTCCTCCGGCAGCCCTGCTCTGAAAATGCAAACGTCTGCAGATAGCTCGCAGGCAGAAAGAGCTAGCCTGGAAAGCTGTTGCTCAGCCTCATCTGCCCATGGCACTGCTCGCACAGAGGCACAGAGACTGGGGCTGCTTGCTTGTCTTGCCCCCTCAAACTTGAAACGTAGCTTGGGTGTTCGTGCCGGGTGCCTCCGGCAGCGCTGCTCTGAAAATGCGAACGTCTGCAGATAGCTCGCAGGCAGAAACAGCTAGCCTGGAAAGCTGTTGCTCAGCGTCATTTGCCCATGGCACTGCTCGCACAGAGGCACAGAGACTGGGGCTGCTTGCTTGTCTTGCCACCTCAAACTTTAGATGTATCATTGTGGGTCCATGCATGGGTCCTCCGGCAGCCCTGCTCTGAAAATGCAAACGTCTGCAGATAGCTCGCAGGCAGAAAGAGCTAGCCTGGAAAGCTGTTGCTCAGCCTCATCTGCCCATGGCACTGCTCGCACAGAGGCACAGAGACTGGGGCTGCTTGCTTGTCTTGCCACCTCAAACTTCAAACGTAGCTTGGGTGTTCGTGCCGGGTGCCTATGTAAGTCCTACTCTGAAAATGCGAACGTCTGCAGATAGCTCGCAGGCAGAAAGATCTAGCCTGGAAAGCTTTTGCTCAGCCTCATTTGCTCATAGCACTGCTCGCACAGAGCCACAGAGACTGGGGTTGCTTGCTTGTCTTGCCACCTCAAACTTCAAACGTAGTATTGGTCAGTTTTGCAGGGGGCCTCCAGCAGCCCTGCTCTGAAAATGCGAACGTCTGCAGATAGCTCGCAGGCAGAAAGAGCTAGCCTGGAAAGCTGTTGCTCAGCCTCATCTGCCCATGGCACTGCTCGCACAGAGGCACAGAGACTGTGGCTGCTTGCTTGTTTTGCCCCCCTCAAACTTCAAACGTAGATTTGGGGGTCCGTGCAGGGGTCCTGAAGCAACCCTGCTCTGAATATTCGAACGTCTGCAGATAGCTCGCAGGCAGAAAAGCTGTTGCTCAGCCTCATTTGCCCATGGCACTACTCACACAGAGGCACAGAGATTCGGGCTGCTTGCTTGTCTTGCCACCTCAAACTTCAAACGTAGCTTAGGTGGTTCGTGCCGCCCTCCTCTGGCAGGCCTGCTCTGAAAATGCGAACGTCTACAGATAGCTCGCAGGCAGAAAGAGCTAGCCTGGAAAGGTGTTGCTCAGCCTCATCTGCCCATGGCACTGCTCGCACAGAGGCACAGAGACTGGGGCTGCTTGCTTGTATTGCCCACTCAAACTTCAAACGTATATTTGGGGGTCCGTGAAGGAGGCCTCCGGCAGCCCTGCTCTGAAAAGGCGAATGTCTGCAGATAGCTCGCAGACAGAAAGAGCTAGCCTGGAAAGCTGTTGCTCAGCCTCATCTGCCCATGGCACTGCTCGCACAGAGGCACAGAGACTGTGGCTGCTTGCTTGTCTTGCCCCCTAAAACTTCAAACGTAGGATTGGTCGTTTGTGCAGGGGGCCTCCAGCAGCCCTGCTCTGAATATGCGAATGTCTGCAAATAGCTCACAGGCAGAAAGAGCTAGCCTGGAAAGCTGTTGCTCAGCCTCATCTGCCCATGGCACTGCTCGCACAGAGGCACAGAGACTGGGGCTGCTTGCTTGTCTTGCCCCCTCAAACTTCAAACGTAGCTTAGGTGGTCCGTGCTACGCGCATCCAGCAACCATGCTCTGAAATGCGAACGTCTGCAGATAGCTCGCAGGCAGAAAGAGCTAGCCTGGAAAGCTGTTGCTCAAACTCATCTGCCCATGGCTCTGCTCGCACAGAGGCACAGAGAGTGTAACTGCTTTCTTGTCTTGCCACCTCAAACTTCAAACGTGTCTTTGGGTGTGCGTGCAGGAGGACTCCGGCAGCCCTGCTCTGAAAATGCGAACGTCTGCAGATAGCTTGCAGCCAGAAAGAGCTAGACTGGAAAGCTGTTGCTCAGCCTCATCTGCCCATGGCACTGCTCGCACAGAGGCACAGAGACTGGGGCTGCTTGCTTGTCTTGCCACCTCAAACTTCAAAAGTAGGATTGGGCGTTTGTGCAGGGGGCCTCCAGCAGCCCTGCTCTGAAAATGCGAACGTCTGCAGAAAGCTCGCAGGCAAAAGAGCTAGCCTGGAAAGCTGTTGCTCAGCCTCATCTGCCCATGGCACTGCTCACACAGAGGCACAGAGACTGGGGCTGCTTGCTTGTCTTGACACCTCAAACTTCAAACGTAGCTTAGGTGGTCCGTGCTGGGCGCCTCGAGCAGCCCTGCTCTGAAAACGCGAACGTCTGCAGATAGCTCGCAGGCAGAAAGAGCTAGCCTGGAAAGCTGTTTCTCAGCCTCATCTGCCCATGGCACTGCTCGCACAGAGGCACAGAGACTGGGGCTGCTTGCTTGTCTTGCCCCCTCAAACTTCAGATGTATCATTCTGGGTCCGTGCACGTGTCATCCGGCAGCCCTGCTCTGAAAATGCAAACGTCTGCAGATAGCTCGCAGGCAGAAAGAGCTAGCCTGGAAAGCTGTTGCTCAGCCTCATCTGCCCATGGCACTGCTCGCACAGAGGCACAGAGACTGGGGCTGCTTGCTTGTCTTGCCCACTCAAACTTCAAACGTATCTTTGGGGGTCCGTGAAGGAAGCCCCCGGCAGCCCTGCTCTGAAAATGCGAACGTCTGCAGATAGCTCGCAGGCAGAAAGAGCTAGCCTGCAAAGCTGTTGCTCAGCCTCATCTGCCCATGGCACTGGTCGCACAGAGGCACAGAGACTGGGGCTGCTTGCTTGTCTTGCCCACTCAAACTTCAAACGTGGCTTTGGGGTTCCGTGCAGGAGTCCTCCAGCAGTCCTGCTCTGAAAATGCGAACGTCTGCAGATAGCTCGCAGGCAGAAAGAGCTAGCCTGGAAAGCTGTTGCTCAGCGTCATCTGCCCATGGCACTGCTCGCACAGAGGCACAGAGACTGGGGCTGCTTGCTTGTCTTGCCCCCTCAAACTTGAAACGTAGCTTAGGTGTTACGTGCCGTTCGCCTCCGGCAGCCCTGGTCTGAAAATGCGAACGTCTGCAGATAGCTCGCAGGCAGAAACAGCTAGCCTGGAAAGCTGTTGCTCAGCGTCATTTGCCCATGGCACTGCTGGCACAGAGGCACAGAGACTGGGGCTGCTTGCTTGTCTTGCCACCTCAAACTTCAAACGTAGCTTAAGTGGTCCGTGCATGGGGCCTCCGGCAGCCCTGCTTTGAACGTGCGAACGTCTGCAGATAGCTCGTAGGCAGAAAGAGCTAGCCTGGAAAGCTGTTGCTCAGCGTCATTTGCCCATGGCACTGCTCGCACAGAGGCACAGAGACTGGGGCTGCTTGCTTGTCTTGCCCCCTTAAACTTCAAAAGTAGCTTTGGGTGTCCGTGAAGGAGGACTCCGGCAGACCTGGTGTGAAAATGCGAACGTCTGCAGATAGCTCTCAGGCAGAAAGAGCTAGCCTGGAAAGCTGTTGCTCAGCCTAATCTGCCCATGGCACTGCTCGCACAGAGGCACAGAGAGTGGGGCTGCTTGCTTGTCTTGCCCCCTCAAACTTCAGATGTATCATTCTGGGTCCGTGCACGTGTCATCCGGCAGCCCTGCTCTGAAAATGCGAACGTCTGCAGATAGCTCGCAGCCAGAAAGAGCTAGACTGTAAAGCTGTTGCTCAGCCTCATCTGCCCATGGCACTGCTCGCACAGAGGCACAGAGACTGTGGCTGCTTGCTTGTCTTGCCACCTCAAACTTCAAACGTAGGACTGGGCGTTTGTGCATGGGGCCTCCAGCAGCCCTGCTCTGAAATGCGAACGTCTGCAGAAAGCTCGCAGGCAAAAGAGCTAGCCTGGAAAGCTGTTGCTCAGCCTCATCTGCCCATGGCACTGCTCGCACAGAGGCACAGAGACTGGGGCTGCTTGCTTGTCTTGCCACCTCAAACTTCAAACGTAGCTTGGGTGTTCGTGCCGGGTGCCTATGTAAGTCCTACTCTGAAAATGCGAACGTCTGCAGATAGCTCGCAGGCAGAAAGATCTAGCCTGGAAAGCTTTTGCTCAGCCTCATTTGCTCATAGCACTGCTCGCACAGAGCCACAGAGACTGGGGTTGCTTGCTTGTCTTGCCACCTCAAACTTCAAACGTAGTATTGGTCAGTTTTGCAGGGGGCCTCCAGCAGCCCTGCTCTGAAAATGCGAACGTCTGCAGATAGCTCGCAGGCAGAAAGAGCTAGCCTGGAAAGCTGTTGCTCAGCCTCATCTGCCCATGGCACTGCTCGCACAGAGGCACAGAGACTGTGGCTGCTTGCTTGTTTTGCCCCCCTCAAACTTCAAACGTAGATTTGGGGGTCCGTGCAGGGGGCCTGAAGCAACCCTGCTCTGAATATGCGAACGTCTGCAGATAGCTCGCAGGCAGAAAAGCTGTTGCTAAGCCTCATTTGCCCATGGCACTACTCGCACAGAGGCACAGAGATTCGGGCTGCTTGCTTGTCTTGCCACCTCAAACTTCAAACGTAGCTTAGGTGGTTCGTGCCGCCCTCCTCTGGCAGGCCTGCTCTGAAAATGCGAATGTCTACAGATAGCTCGCAGGCAGAAAGAGCTAGCCTTGAAAGGTGTTGCTCAGACTCATCTGCCCATGGCACGGCTCGCACAGAGGCACAGAGACTGGGGCTGCTTGCTTGTATTGCCCACTCAAACTTCAAACGTATATTTGGGGGTCCGTGAAGGAGGCCTCCGGCAGCCCTGCTCTGAAAAGGCGAATGTCTGCAGATAGCTCGCAGACAGAAAGAGCTAGCCTGGAAAGCTGTTGCTCAGCCTCATCTGCCCATGGCACTGCTCGCACAGAGGCACAGAGAGTGGGGCTGCTTCCTTGTCTTGCCCCCTCAAACTTCAGATGTATCATTCTGGGTCCGTGCACGTGTCATCCGGCAGCCCTGCTCTGAAAATGCGAACGTCTGCAGATAGCTTGCAGCCAGAAAGAGCTAGACTGGAAAGCTGTTGCTCAGCCTCATCTGCCCATGGCACTGCTCGCACAGAGGCACAGAGACTGGGGCTGCTTGCTTGTCTTGCCACCTCAAACTTCAAACGTAAGATTGGGCGTTTGTGCAGGGGGCCTCCAGCAGCCCTGCTCTGAAAATGCGAACGTCTGCAGAAAGCTCGCAGGCAAAAGAGCTAGCCTGGAAAGCTGTTGCTCAGCCTCATCTGCCCATGGCACTGCTCACACAGAGGCACAGAGACTGGGGCTGCTTGCTTGTCTTGACACCTCAAACTTCAAACGTAGCTTAGGTGGTCCGTGCTGGGCGCCTCGAGCAGCCCTGCTCTGAAAACGCGAACGTCTGCAGATAGCTCGCAGGCAGAAAGAGCTAGCCTGGAAAGCTGTTTCTCAGCCTCATCTGCCCATGGCACTGCTCGCACAGAGGCACAGAGACTGGGGCTGCTTGCTTGTCTTGCCCCCTCAAACTTCAGATGTATCATTCTGGGTCCGTGCACGTGTCATCCGGCAGCCCTGCTCTGAAAATGCAAACGTCTGCAGATAGCTCGCAGGCAGAAAGAGCTAGCCTGGAAAGCTGTTGCTCAGCCTCATCTGCCCATGGCACTGCTCGCACAGAGGCACAGAGACTGGGGCTGCTTGCTTGTCTTGCCCACTCAAACTTCAAACGTATCTTTGGGGGTCCGTGAAGGAAGCCCCCGGCAGCCCTGCTCTGAAAATGCGAACGTCTGCAGATAGCTCGCAGGCAGAAAGAGCTAGCCTGCAAAGCTGTTGCTCAGCCTCATCTGCCCATGGCACTGGTCGCACAGAGGCACAGAGACTGGGGCTGCTTGCTTGTCTTGCCCACTCAAACTTCAAACGTGGCTTTGGGGTTCCGTGCAGGAGTCCTCCAGCAGTCCTGCTCTGAAAATGCGAACGTCTGCAGATAGCTCGCAGGCAGAAAGAGCTAGCCTGGAAAGCTGTTGCTCAGCCTCATCTGCCCATGGCACTGCTCGCACAGAGGCACAGAGACTGGGGCTGCTTGCTTGTCTTGCCCCCTCAAACTTGAAACGTAGCTTAGGTGTTACGTGCCGTTCGCCTCCGGCAGCCCTGGTCTGAAAATGCGAACGTCTGCAGATAGCTCGCAGGCAGAAACAGCTAGCCTGGAAAGCTGTTGCTCAGCGTCATTTGCCCATGGCACTGCTGGCACAGAGGCACAGAGACTGGGGCTGCTTGCTTGTCTTGCCACCTCAAACTTCAAACGTAGCTTAAGTGGTCCGTGCATGGGGCCTCCGGCAGCCCTGCTTTGAACGTGCGAACGTCTGCAGATAGCTCGTAGGCAGAAAGAGCTAGCCTGGAAAGCTGTTGCTCAGCGTCATTTGCCCATGGCACTGCTCGCACAGAGGCACAGAGACTGGGGCTGCTTGCTTGTCTTGCCCCCTTAAACTTCAAAAGTAGCTTTGGGTGTCCGTGAAGGAGGACTCCGGCAGACCTGGTCTGAAAATGCGAACGTCTGCAGATAGCTCTCAGGCAGAAAGAGCTAGCCTGGAAAGCTGTTGCTCAGCCTCATCTGCCCATGGCACTGCTCGCACAGAGGCACAGAGAGTGGGGCTGCTTGCTTGTCTTGCCCCCTCAAACTTCAGATGTATCATTCTGGGTCCGTGCACGTGTCATCCGGCAGCCCTGCTCTGAAAATGCGAACGTCTGCAGATAGCTCGCAGCCAGAAAGAGCTAGACTGTAAAGCTGTTGCTCAGCCTCATCTGCCCATGGCACTGCTCGCAGAGAGGCACAGAGACTGTGGCTGCTTGCTTGTCTTGCCACCTCAAACTTCAAACGTAGGATTGGGCGTTTGTGCATGGGGCCTCCAGCAGCCCTGCTCTGAAATGCGAACGTCTGCAGAAAGCTCGCAGGCAAAAGAGCTAGCCTGGAAAGCTGTTGCTCAGCCTCATCTGCCCATGGCACTGCTCGCACAGAGGCACAGAGACTGGGGCTGCTTGCTTGTCTTGCCACCTCAAACTTCAAACGTAGCTTGGGTGTTCGTGCCGGGTGCCTATGTAAGTCCTACTCTGAAAATGCGAACGTCTGCAGATAGCTCGCAGGCAGAAAGATCTAGCCTGGAAAGCTTTTGCTCAGCCTCATTTGCTCATAGCACTGCTCGCACAGAGCCACAGAGACTGGGGTTGCTTGCTTGTCTTGCCACCTCAAACTTCAAACGTAGTATTGGTCAGTTTTGCAGGGGGCCTCCAGCAGCCCTGCTCTGAAAATGCGAACGTCTGCAGATAGCTCGCAGGCAGAAAGAGCTAGCCTGGAAAGCTGTTGCTCAGCCTCATCTGCCCATGGCACTGCTCGCACAGAGGCACAGAGACTGTGGCTGCTTGCTTGTTTTGCCCCCCTCAAACTTCAAACGTAGATTTGGGGGTCCGTGCAGGGGGCCTGAAGCAACCCTGCTCTGAATATGCGAACGTCTGCAGATAGCTCGCAGGCAGAAAAGCTGTTGCTCAGCCTCATTTGCCCATGGCACTACTCGCACAGAGGCACAGAGATTCGGGCTGCTTGCTTGTCTTGCCACCTCAAACTTCAAACGTAGCTTAGGTGGTTCGTGCCGCCCTCCTCTGGCATGCCTGCTCTGAAAATGCGAATGTCTACAGATAGCTCGCAGGCAGAAAGAGCTAGCCTGGAAAGGTGTTGCTCAGACTCATCTGCCCATGGCACTGCTCGCACAGAGGCACAGAGACTGGGGCTGCTTGCTTGTATTGCCCACTCAAACTTCAAACGTATATTTGGGGGTCCGTGAAGGAGGCCTCCGGCAGGCCTGCTCTGAAAAGGCGAATGTCTGCAGATAGCTTGCAGCCAGAAAGAGCTAGACTGGAAAGCTGTTGCTCAGCCTCATCTGCCCATGGCACTGCTCACACAGAGGCACAGAGACTGGGGCTGCTTGCTTGTCTTGACACCTCAAACTTCAAACGTAGCTTAGGTGGTCCGTGCTGGGCGCCTCGAGCAGCCCTGCTCTGAAAACGCGAACGTCTGCAGATAGCTCGCAGGCAGAAAGAGCTAGCCTGGAAAGCTGTTTCTCAGCCTCATCTGCCCATGGCACTGCTCGCACAGAGGCACAGAGACTGGGGCTGCTTGCTTGTCTTGCCCCCTCAAACTTCAGATGTATCATTCTGGGTCCGTGCACGTGTCATCCGGCAGCCCTGCTCTGAAAATGCAAACGTCTGCAGATAGCTCGCAGGCAGAAAGAGCTAGCCTGGAAAGCTGTTGCTCAGCCTCATCTGCCCATGGCACTGCTCGCACAGAGGCACAGAGACTGGGGCTGCTTGCTTGTCTTGCCCACTCAAACTTCAAACGTATCTTTGGGGGTCCGTGAAGGAAGCCCCCGGCAGCCGTGCTCTGAAAATGCGAACGTCTGCAGATAGCTCGCAGGCAGAAAGAGCTAGCCTGCAAAGCTGTTGCTCAGCCTCATCTGCCCATGGCACTGCTCGCACAGAGGCACAGAGACTGGGGCTGCTTGCTTGTCTTGCCCACTCAAACTTCAAACGTGGCTTTGGGGTTCCGTGCAGGAGTCCTCCAGCAGTCCTGCTCTGAAAATGCGAACGTCTGCAGATAGCTCGCAGGCAGAAAGAGCTAGCCTGGAAAGCTGTTGCTCAGCCTCATCTGCCCATGGCACTGCTCGCACAGAGGCACAGAGACTGGGGCTGCTTGCTTGTCTTGCCCTCTCAAACTTGAAACGTAGCTTAGGTGTTACGTGCCGTTCGCCTCCGGCAGCCCTGGTCTGAAAATGCGAACGTCTGCAGATAGCTCGCAGGCAGAAACTGCTAGCCTGGAAAGCTGTTGCTCAGCGTCATTTGCCCATGGCACTGCTGGCACAGAGGCACAGAGACTGGGGCTGCTTGCTTGTCTTGCCACCTCAAACTTCAAACGTAGCTTAAGTGGTCCGTGCATGGGGCCTCCGGCAGCCCTGCTTTGAACGTGCGAACGTCTGCAGATAGCTCGTAGGCAGAAAGAGCTATCCTGGAAAGCTGTTTCTCAGCCTCATCTGCCCATGGCACTGCTCGCACAGAGGCACAGAGACTGGGGCTGCTTGCTTGTCTTGCCCCCTCAAACTTCAGATGTATTATTCTGTGTCCGTGCACGTGTCATCCGGCAGCCCTGCTCTGAAAATGCGAACGTCTGCAGATAGCTCGCAGGCAGAAAGAGCTAGCCTGGAAAGCTGTTGCTCAGCCTCATCTGCCCATGGCACTGCTCGCACAGAGGCACAGAGACTGGGGCTTCTTGCTTGTCTTGCCACCTCAAACTTCAGATGTATCATTGTGGGTCCATACATGGGTCCTCCGGCAGCCCTGCTCTGAAAATGCAAACGTCTGCAGATAGCTTGCAGGCAGAAAGAGCTAGCCTGGAAAGCTGTTGCTCAGCCTCATCTGCCCATGGCACTGCTCGCACAGAGGCACAGAGACTGGGGCTGCTTGCTTGTCTTGCCACCTCAAACTTCAAACGTAGCTTGGGTTTTCGTGCCGGGTGCCTATGTAAGTCCTACTCTGAAAATGCGAACGTCTGCAGATAGCTCGCAGGCAGAAAGATCTAGCCTGGAAAGCTTTTGCTCAGCCTCATTTGCCCATAGCACTGCTCGCACAGACCCACAGAGACTGGGGTTGCTTTCTTGTCTTGCCACCTCAAACTTCAGACGTAGTATTGGTCAGTTTTGCAGGGGGCCTGCAGCAGCCCTGCTCTGAAAATGCGAACGTCTGCAGATAGCTCGCAGGCAGAAAGAGGTAGCCTGGAAAGCTGTTGCTCAGCCTCATCTGCCCATGGCACTGCTCGCACAGAGGCACAGAGACTGTGGCTGCTTGCTTGTCTTGCCCCCCTCAAACTTCAAACGTAGATTTGGGGGTCTGTGCAGGGGGCCTGAAGCAATCCTGCTCCGAAAATGCGAACGTCTGCAGATAGCTCGCAGGCAGAAAAGCTGTTGCTCAGCCTCATTTGCCCATGGCACTACTCGCACAGAGGCACAGAGATTCGGGCTGCTTGCTTGTCTTGCCACCTCAAACTTCAAACGTAGCTTAGGTGGTTCGTGCTGCCCTCCTCTGGCAGGACTGCTCTGAAAATAAGAACGTCTGCAGATAGCTCGCAGGCAGAAAGAGCTAGCCTGGAAAGGTGTTGCTCAGACTCATCTGCCCATGGCACTGCTCGCACAGAGGCACAGAGACTGGGGCTGCTTGCTTGTATTGCCCACTCAAACTTCAAACGTATCTTTGGGGGTCCGTGAAGGAGGCCTCCGGCAGCCCTGCTCTGAAAACGCGAACGTCTGCAGATAGCTCGCAGACAGAAAGAGCTAGCCTGGAAAGCTGTTGCTCAGCCTCATCTGCCCATGGCACTGCTCACACAGAGGCACAGAGACTGGGGCTGCTTGCTTGTCTTGCCACCTCAATCTTAAAACATAGCTTTGGGGTCCGTGCTGGGCGCCTCAAGCAGCCTTGCTCTGAAAATGCGAACGTCTGCAGATAGCTCGCAGGCAGAAATAGCTAGCCTGCAAAGCTGTTTCTCAGCCTCATCTGCCCATGGCACTGCTCACACAGAGGCACAGAGACTGGGGCTGCTTGCTTGTCTTGCCACCTCAATCTTAAAACATAGCTTTGGGGTCCGTGCTGGGCGCCTCAAGCAGCCTTGCTCTGAAAAGGCGAACGTCTGCAGATAGCTCGCAGGCAGAAATAGCTAGCCTGCAAAGCTGTTTCTCAGCCTCATCTGCCCATGGCACTGGTCGCACAGAGGCACAGAGACTGGGGCTGCTTACTTGTCTTGCCCCTTCAAACTTCAAACGTGGCTTTGGGGGTCCGTGCAGGAGGACTCCAGCAGCCCTGATCTGAAAATGCGAACGTCTGCAGATAGCTCGCAGGCAGAAAAAGCTAGCCTGGAAAGCTGTTGCTCAGCCTCATCTGCACATGGCACTGCTCGCACAGAGGCACAGAGACTGGGGCTTCTTGCTTGTCTTGCCACCTCAAACTTCAGATGTATCATTGTGGGTCCATACATGGGTCCTCCGGCAGCCCTGCTCTGAAAATGCAAACGTCTGCAGATAGCTTGCAGGCAGAAAGAGCTAGCCTGGAAAGCTGTTGCTCAGCCTCATCTGCCCATGGCACTGCTCGCACAGAGGCACAGAGACTGGGGCTGCTTGCTTGTCTTGCCACCTCAAACTTCAAACGTAGCTTGGGTTTTCGTGCCGGGTGCCTATGTAAGTCCTACTCTGAAAATGCGAACGTCTGCAGATAGCTCGCAGGCAGAAAGATCTAGCCTGGAAAGCTTTTGCTCAGCCTCATTTGCCCATAGCACTGCTCGCACAGAGCCACAGAGACTGGGGTTGCTTTCTTGTCTTGCCACCTCAAACTTCAGACGTAGTATTGGTCAGTTTTGCAGGGGGCCTGTAGCAGCCCTGCTCTGAAAATGCGAACGTCTGCAGATAGCTCGCAGGCAGAAAGAGGTAGCCTGGAAAGCTGTTGCTCAGCCTCATGTGCCCATGGCACTGCTCGCACAGAGGCACAGAGACTGTGGCTGCTTGCTTGTCTTGCCCCCCTCAAACTTCAAACGTAGATTTGGGGGTCTGTGCAGGGGGCCTGAAGCAATCCTGCTCCGAAAATGCGAACGTCTGCAGATAGCTCGCAGGCAGAAAAGCTGTTGCTCAGCCTCATTTGCCCATGGCACTACTCGCACAGAGGCACAGAGATTCGGGCTGCTTGCTTGTCTTGCCACCTCAAACTTCAAACGTAGCTTAGGTGGTTCGTGCCGCCCTCCTCTGGCAGGACTGCTCTGAAAATAAGAACGTCTGCAGATAGCTCGCAGGCAGAAAGAGCTAGCCTGGAAAGGTGTTGCTCAGACTCATCTGCCCATGGCACTGCTCGCACAGAGGCACAGAGACTGGGGCTGCTTGCTTGTATTGCCCACTCAAACTTCAAACGTATCTTTGGGGGTCCGTGAAGGAGGCCTCCGGCAGCCCTGCTCTGAAAAGGCGAACGTCTGCAGATAGCTCGCAGACAGAAAGAGCTAGCCTGGAAAGCTGTTGCTCAGCCTCATCTGCCCATGGCACTGCTCACACAGAGGCACAGAGACTGGGGCTGCTTGCTTGTCTTGCCACCTCAATCTTAAAACACAGCTTTGGGGTCCGTGCTGGGCGCCTAAAGCAGCCTTGCTCTGAAAATGCGAACGTCTGCAGATAGCTCGCAGGCAGAAATAGCTAGCCTGCAAAGCTGTTGCTCAGCCTCATCTGCCCATGGCACTGCTCGCACAGAGGCACAGAGACTGGGGCTGCTTGCTTGTCTTGCCCCCTCAAACTTCATATGTATCGTTCAGGGTCCGTGCACGTGTCATCCGGCAGCCCTGATCTGAAAATGCGAACGTCTGCAGATAGCTCGCAGCCAGAAAGAGCTAGACTGGAAAGCTGTTGC
Organism: Opisthocomus hoazin; assembly: GCF_030867145.1. NCBI lineage: Eukaryota > Metazoa > Chordata > Aves > Opisthocomiformes > Opisthocomidae > Opisthocomus > Opisthocomus hoazin. The sequence continues at coordinate 1,093,925 of NC_134438.1, read as the reverse complement.
TCAGCCTCATCTGCCCATGGCACTGCTCGCACAGAGGCACAGAGACTGTGGCTGCTTGCTTGTCTTGCCACCTCAAACTTTAAACGTAGGATTGGGCGTTTGTGCAGGGGGCCTCCAGCAGCCCTGCTCTGAAAATGCGAACGTCTGCAGAAAGCTCGCAGGCGAAAGAGCTAGCCTGGAAAGCTGTTGCTCAGCCTCATCTGCAAATGGCACTAATCGCACAGAGGCACAGAGACTGGGGCTGCTTGCTTGTCTTGCCACCTCAAACTTCAAACGTAGCTTAGATGGTCCGTGCTGGGCGCCTCGAGCAGCCCTGCTCTGAAAAGGCGAACGTCTGCACATAGCTCACAGCCAAAAAGAGCTAGCGTGGGAAGCTGTTGCTCAGCCTCATCTGCCCATGGCACTGCTCGCACAGAGGCACAGAGACTGGGGCTTCTTGCTTGTCTTGCCACCTCAAACTTCAGATGTATCATTGTGGGTCCATGCATGGGTCCTCCGGCAGCCCTGCTCTGAAAATGCAAACGCCTGCAGATAGCTCGCAGGCAGAAAGAGCTAGCCTGGAAAGCTGTTGCTCAGCCTCATCTGCCCATGGCACTGCTTGCAGAGAGGCACAGAGACTGGGGCTGCTTGCTTGTCTTGCCACCTCAAACTTCAAACGTAGCTTTGGGTGTCCGTGAAGGAGGCCTCCGGCAGTCCTGCTCTGAAAATGCGAACGTCTGCAGATAGCTCGCAGGCAGAAAGAGCTAGCCTGGAAAGCTGTTTCTCAGCCTCATCTGCCCATGGCACTGCTCACACAGAGGCACAGAGACTGGGGCTGCTCGCTTGTCTTGCCACCTCAAACTTCAAACCTAGCTTAGGTGTTCCGTGCAGGGGGCCTCCGGCAGCCCTGCTCTGAAAATGCGAACGTCTGCAGATAGCTCGCAGGCAGAAAGAGCTAGCCTGGAAAGCTGTTGCTCAGCCTCATCTGCCCATGGCCCTGCTCGCACAGAGGCACAGAGACTGGGGCTGCTTGCTTCTCTTGCCACCCCAAACTTGAGACGTATCTCTGGTGGTCCGTGACGGCCCCCTCCGTCAGCCCTGCTCTGAAAATGCGAACGTCTGCCCATAGCTCACAGCCAGAAAGAGCTAGCCTGGAAAGCTGTTGCTCAGCCTCATCTGCCCATGGCACTGCTCGCAAAGAGGCACAGAGACTGTGGCTGCTTGCTTGTCTTGCCCCCCTCAAACTTCAAACGTAGATTTGGGGTCCGTGCAGGGGGGCTCCGGCAGTCCTGCTCTGAAAATGCGAACGTCTGCAGATAGCTCGCAGGCAGAAAGAGCTAGCCTGGAAAGCTGTTTCTCAGCCTCATCTGCCCATGGCACTGCTGGCACAGAGGCACAGAGAATGGGGCTGCTTGCTTGTCTTGCCCCCTCAAACTTCAGATGTATCATTCTGGGTCCAAGCATGGGTCCTCCGGCAGCCCTGCTCTGAAAATGAGAACATCTGCAGATATCTCGAAGCCAGAAAGAGTTAGCCTGGAAAGCTGTTGCTCAGCCTCATCTGCCCATGGCCCTGCTCGCACAGAGGCACAGAGACTGGGGCTGCTTGCTTCTCTTGCCACCCCAAACTTGAGACGTATCTCTGGTGGTCCGTGACGGCCCCCTTCGTCAGCCCTGCTCTGAAAATGCGAACGTCTGCCCATAGCTCACAGCCAGAAAGAGCTAGCCTGGAAAGCTGTTGCTCAGCCTCATCTGCCCATGGCACTGCTCGCAAAGAGGCACAGAGACTGTGGCTGCTTGCTTGTCTTGCCCCCCTCAAACTTCAAACGTAGATTTGGGGTCCGTGCAGGGGGGCTCCGGCAGTCCTGCTCTGAAAATGCGAACGTCTGCAGATAGCTCGCAGGCAGAAAGAGCTAGCCTGGAAAGCTGTTTCTCAGCCTCATCTGCCCATGGCACTGCTGGCACAGAGGCACAGAGAATGGGGCTGCTTGCTTGTCTTGCCCCCTCAAACTTCAGATGTATCATTCTGGGTCCAAGCATGGGTCCTCCGGCAGCCCTGCTCTGAAAATGAGAACATCTGCAGATATCTCGAAGCCAGAAAGAGCTAGCCTGGAAAGCTGTTGCTCAGCCTCATCTGCCCATGGCACTGCTCGCACAGAGGCACAGAGAGTGGGGCTGCTTGCTTGTTTTGCTCCCTGAAACTTCAGATGTATAATTCTGGGTCCATGCATGGGTCCTCCGGCAGCCCTGCTCTGAAAATGCGAACGTCTGCAGATAGCTCGCAGCCAGAAAGAGCTAGCCTGGAAAACTGTTGCTCAGCCTCATCTGCCCATGGCACTGCTCTCACAGAGGCACAGAGACTGGGTCTGCTTGCTTGTCTTGCCACCTCAAACTTCAAACGTAGCTTAGGTGTTTCGTGCCGGGCGCCTTCGGCAGCGCTGCTCTGAAAATGCGAACGTCTGCAGATAGCTGGCAGCCAGAAAGAGTTAGCCTGGAAAGCTGTTGCTCAGCCTCATCTGCAAATGGCACTGCTCGCACAGGCACAGAGACTGGGGCTGCTTGCTTGTCTTGCCATCTCAAACTTCAAATGTAGCTTTGGAAATCAGTGCATTCGGCCTCCGTCAGACCTGATCTGAAAATGCGAACGTCTGCGGATAGATCGCAGCCACAGAGAGCTCGCCTGGAAAGCTGTTGCTCAGCCTCATCTGCCCATGGCACTGCTCGCACAGAGGCACAGAGACTGGGGCTGCTTGCTTGTCTTGCCCCCTCCAACTTCAAACGTAGCTTAGGTGGTCCATGCCAGGCACCTACGGCAGCCCTGCTCTGAAAATGCGAACATCTGCAGATAGCTCGCAGCCAGAAAGAGCTAGCCTGGAAAGCTGTTGCTCAGCCTCATCTGCCCATGGCACTGCTCGCACAGAGGCACAGAGACTGGGGCTGCTTGCTTGTCTTGCCCCCTCAAACTTCAGTTGTATCATTCTGGGTCCGTGCATGTGTCATCCGGCAGCCCTGCTCTGAAAAGGCGAACGTCTGCAGATAGCTCGCAGACAGAAAGAGCTAGCCTGGAAAGCTGTTGCTCAGACTCATCTGCCCATGGCACTGCTCACACAGAGGCACAGGGACTGGGGCTGCTTGCTTGTCTTGCCACCTCAATCTTAAAACATAGCTTTGGGGTCCGTGCTGGGCGCCTCGAGCAGCCTTGCTCTGAAAATGCGAACGTCTGCAGATAGCTCGCAGGCAGAAAGAGCTAGCCTGCAAAGCTGTTGCTCAGCCTCATCTGCCCATGGCACTGCTCGCACAGAGGCACAGAGACTGGGGCTGCTTTCTTGTCTTGACACCTCAAACTTCAAACGTGTCTTTGGGGGTCCGTGCAGGAGGCCTCCAGCAGCCCTGCTCTGAAAATGCGAACGTCTGCAGATAGCTCGCAGGCAGAAAGAGCTAGCCTGGAAAGCTGTTGCTCAGCCTCATCTGCCCATGGCACTGCTCGCACAGAGGCACAGAGACTGGGGCTGCTTGCTTGTCTTGCCCCCTCAAACTTGAAACGTAGCTTAGGTGTTACTTGCCGTTCGCCTCCGGCAGCCCTGCTCTGAAAATGCGAACGTCTGCAGATAGCTCGCAGGCAGAAATAGCTAGCCTGGAAAGCTGTTGCTCAGCGTCATTTGCCCATGGCACTGCTCGCACAGACGCACAGAGACTGTGGCTGCTTGCTTGTCTTGTTACCTCAAGCTTCAAACGTAGCTTATGTGGTCCGTGCATGGGGCCTCCGGCAGCCCTGCTTTGAACATGCGAACGTCTGCAGATAGCTCGTAGGCAGAAAGAGCTATCCTGGAAAGCTGTTGCTCAGCCTCATCTGCCCATGGCACTGCTCGCACAGAGGCACAGAGACTGGGGCTGCTTGCTTGTCTTGCCACCTCAAACTTCAAGCGTAGTATTGGTCAGTTTTGCAGGGGGCTCCAGCAGCCCTGCTCTGAAAATGCGAATGTCTGCAGATAGCTCGCAGGCAGAAAGAGGTAGCCTGGAAAGCTCTTGCTCAGCCTCATCTGCACATGGCACTGCTCGCACAGAGGCACAGAGACTGTGGCTCCTTGCTTGTCTTGCCCCCCTCAAACTTCAAACGTAGATTTGGGGGTCCGTGCAGGAGGCCTGAAGCAACCCTGCTCCGAAAATGCGAACGTCTGCAGATAGCTCGCAGGCAGAAAAGCTGTTGCTCAGCCTCATTTGCCCATGGCACTGCTCGCACAGAGGCACAGAGACTGGGGCTGCTTGCTTGTCTTGCCCCCTCAAACTTCAGATGTATCATTCTGGGTCCATGCATGGGTCCTCCGGCAGCCCTGCTCTGAAAATGCGAACGTCTGCAGATAGCTCGCAGGCAGAAAGAGCTAGCCTGGAAAGCTGTTGCTCAGCCTCATCTGCCCATGGCACTGCTCGCACAGAGGCACAGAGACTGGGGCTGCTTGCTTGTCTTGCCACCTCAAACTTCAAACGTAGTATTGGTCAGTTTTGCAGTGGTCCTCCAGCAGCCCTGCTCTGAAAATGCGAACGTCTGCAGATAGCTCACAGGCAGAAAGAGCTAGCCTGGAAAGCTTTTTCTCAGCCTCATCTGCCCATGGCACTGCTCACACAGAGGCACAGAGACTGGGGCTGCTCGCTTGTCTTGCCACCTCAAACTTCAAACCTAACTTAGGTGTTCCGTGCAGGGGGCCTCCGGCAGCCCTGCTCTGAAAATGCAAACGTCTGCAGATAGCTCGCAGGCAGAAAGAGCTAGCCTGGAAAGCTGTTTCTCAGCCTCATCTGCCCATGGCACTGCTCACACAGAGGCACAGAGACTGGGGCTGCTTGCTTGTCTTGCCACCTCAAACTTGAGACGTATCTCTGGTGGTCCGTGACGGCCCCCTCCGGCAGCCCTGCTCTGAAAATGCGAACGTCTGCCCATAGCTCACAGCCAGAAAGAGCTAGCCTGGAAAGCTGTTGCTTAGCGTCATCTGCCCATAGCACTGCTCGCACAGAGACACAGAGACTGTGGCTGCTTGCTTGTCTTGCCCCCCTCAAACTTCAAACGTAGATTTGGGGTCCGTGCAGGGGGGCTCCGGCAGTCCTGCTCTGAAAATGCGAACGTCTGCAGATAGCTCGCAGGCAGAAAGAGCTAGCCTGGAAAGCTGTTTCTCAGCCTCATCTGCCCATGGCACTGCTGGCACAGAGGCACAGAGAATGGGGCTGCTTGCTTGTCTTGCCCCCTCAAACTTCAGATGTATCATTCTGGGTCCAAGCATGGGTCCTCCGGCAGCCCTGCTCTGAAAATGGAACATCTGCAGATATCTCGAAGCCAGAAAGAGCTAGCCTGGAAAGCTGTTGCTCAGCCTCATCTGCCCATGGCACTGCTCTCACAGAGGCACAGAGAGTGGGGCTGCTTGCTTGTTTTGCTCCCTGAAACTTCAGATGTATCATTCTGGGTCCATGCATGGGTCCTCCGGCAGCCCTGCTCTGAAAATGCGAACGTCTGCATATAGCTCGCAGGCAGAAAGAGCTAGCCTGGAAAACTGTTGCTCAGCCTCATCTGCCCATGGCACTGCTCTCACAGAGGCACAGAGACTGGGTCTGCTTGCTTGTCTTGCCACCTCAAACTTCAAACGTAGCTTAGGTGTTTCGTGCCGGGCGCCTTCGGCAGCGCTGCTCTGAAAATGCGAACGTCTGCAGATAGCTGGCAGCCAGAAAGAGTTAGCCTGGAAAGCTGTTGCTCAGCCTCATCTGCAAATGGCACTGCTCGCACAGGCACAGAGACTGGGGCTGCTTGCTTGTCTTGCCATCTCAAACTTCAAATGTAGCTTTGGAAGTCACTGCATTCGGCCTCCGTCAGACCTGATCTGAAAATGCGAACGTCTGCGGATAGATCGCAGCCACAGAGAGCTCGCCTGGAAAGCTGTTGCTCAGCCTCATCTGCCCATGGCACTGCTCGCACAGAGGCACAGAGACTGGGGCTGCTCGCTTGTCTTGCCACCTCAAACTTCATACGTATCTTTGGGGGTCCGTGCATGGGTCCTCCGGCAGCCCTGGTCTGAAAATGCGAACGTCTGCAGATAGCTCGCAGGCAGAAAGAGCTAGCCTGGAAAGCTGTTGCTCAGCCTCATCTGCCCATGGCACTGCTCGCACAGAGGAACAGAGAGTGGGGCTGCTTGCTTGTCTTGCCCCCTCAAACTTCAGATGTATCATTCTGGGTCCGTGCACGTGTCATCCGGCAGCCCTGCTCTGAAAATGCGAACGTCTGCAGAAAGCTCGCAGGCAGAAAGATCTAGCCTGGAAAGCTTTTGCTCAGCCTCATTTGCCCATAGCAGTGCTCGCACAGAGCCACAGAGACGGAGGTTGCTTTCTTGTCTTGCCACCTCAAACTTCAGACGTAGTATTGGTCAGCTTTGCAGGGGGCCTCCAGCAGCCCTGCTCTGAAAATGCGAACGTCTGCAGATAGCTCGCAGGCAGAAAGTATTAGCCTGGAAAGCTGTTGCTCAGCCTCATCTGCCCATGGCACTGCTCGCACAGAGGCACAGAGACTGTGGCTGCTTGCTTGTCTTGCCCCCCTCAAACTTCAAACGTAGATTTGGGGGTCCGTGCAGGGGGCCTGAAGCAATCCTGTTCCGAAAATGCGAACGTCTGCAGATAGCTCGCAGGCAGAAAAGCTGTTGCTCAGCCTCATTTGCCCATGGCACTGCTCGCACAGAGGCACAGAGACTGGGGCTGCTTGCTTGTCTTGCCCACTCAAACTTCAAACGTATCTTTGGGGGTCCGTGAAGGAGGCCTCCGGCAGCCCTGCTCTGAAAAGGCGAACGTCTGCAGATAGCTCGCAGACAGAAAGAGCTAGCCTGGAAGCTGTTGCTCAGCCTCATCTGCCCATGGCACTGCTCACACAGAGGCACAGAGACTGGGGCTGCTTGCTTGTCTTGCCACCTCAATCTTAAAACATAGCTTTGGGGTCCGTGCTGGGCGCCTCAAGCAGTCTTGCTCTGAAAATGAGAACGTCTGCAGATAGCTCGCAGGCAGAAATAGCTAGCCTGGAAAGCTGTTTCTCAGCCTCATCTGCCCATGGCACTGCTCACACAGAGGCACAGAGACTGGGGCTGCTTGCTTGTCTTGCCACCTCAATCTTAAAACATAGCTTTGGGGTCCGTGCTGGGCGCCTCAAGCAGCCTTGCTCTGAAAATGCGAACGTCTGCAGATAGCTCGCAGGCAGAAATAGCTGGCCTGCAAAGCTGTTTCTCAGCCTCATCTGCCCATGGCACTGGTCGCACAGAGGCACAGAGACTGGGGCTGCTTGCTTGTCTTGCCCCTTCAAACTTCAAACGTGGCTTTGGGGGTCCGTGCAGGAGGCCTCCAGCAGCCCTGATCTGAAAATGCGAACGTCTGCAGATAGCTCGCAGGCAGAAAAAGCTAGCCTGGAAAGCTGTTGCTCAGCCTCATCTGCACATGGCACTGCTCGCACAGAGGCACAGAGACTGGGGCTGCTTGCTTGTCTTGCCCCCTCAAACTTGAAACGTATCTTAGGTGTTACGTGCCGTTCGCCTCCGGCAGCCCTGGTCTGAAAATGCGAACGTCTGCAGATAGCTCGCAGGCAGAAAGAGCTAGCCTGGAAAGCTGTTTCTCAGCCTCATCTGCCCATGGCACTGCTCGCACAGAGGCACAGAGACTGGGGCTGCTTGCTTGTCTTGCCCCCTCAAACTTCATATGTATCGTTCAGGGTCCGTGCACGTGTCATCCGGCAGCCCTGATCTGAAAATGCGAACGTCTGCAGATAGCTCGCAGCCAGAAAGAGCTAGACTGGAAAGCTGTTGCTCAGCCTCATCTGCCCATGGCACTGCTTGCAGAGAGGCACAGAGACTGGGGCTGCTTGCTTGTCTTGCCACCTCAAACTTCAAACGTAGCTTGGGTGTTCGTGCCGGGGGCCTATGTAAGTCCTACTCTGAAAATGCGAACGTCTGCAGATAGCTCGCAGGCAGAAAGAGCTAGCGTGGAAAGCTTTTGCTCAGTCTCATTTGCCCATAGCACTGCTCGCACAGAGCCACAGAGACTGGGGTTGCTTGCTTGTCTTGATACCTCAAACTTCAAACGTAGTATTGGTCAGTTTTGCAGGGGGCCTCCAGCAGCCCTGCTCTGAAAATGCGAACGTCTGCAGATAGCTCGCAGGCAGAAAGAGGTAGCCTGGAAAGCTGTTGCTCAGCCTCATCTGCCCATGGCACTGCTCGCACAGAGGCACAGAGACTGGGGCTGCTTGCTTGTCTTGCCCCCCTCAAACTTCAAACGTAGATTTGGGGGTCCGTGCAGGGGGCCTGAAGCAATCCTGCTCCGAAAATGCGAACGTCTGCAGATAGCTCGCAGACAGAAAAGCTGTTGCTCAGCCTCATCTGCCCATGGCACTACTCGCACAGAGGCACAGAGATTCGGGCTGCTTGCTTGTCTTGCCACCTCAAACTTCAAACGTAGCTTAGGTGGTTCGTGCCGCCCTCCTCTGGCAGGCCTGCTCTGAAAATGCGAATGTCTGCAAATAGCTCACAGGCAGAAAGAGCTAGCCTGGAAAGGTGTTGCTCAGCCTCATCTGCCCATGGCACTGCTCGCACAGAGGCACAGAGACTGGGGCTGCTTGCTTGTCTTGCCCACTCAAACTTCAAACGTATCTTTGGGGGTCCGTGAAGGAGGCCTCCGGCAGCCCTGCTCTGAAAAGGCGAACGTCTGCAGATAGCTCGCAGACAGAAAGAGCTAGCCTGGAAAGCTGTTGCTCAGCCTCATCTGCCCATGGCACTGCTCACACAGAGGCACAGAGACTGGGGCTGCTTGCTTGTCTTGCCACCTCAATCTTAAAACATAGCTTTGGGGTCCGTGCTGGGCGCCTCGAGCAGCCTTGCTCTGAAAATGCGAACGTCTGCAGATAGCTCGCAGGCAGAAAGATCTAGCCTGGAAAGCTGTTGCTCAGCCTCATCTGCCCATGGCACTGCTCGCACAGAGGCACAGAGACTGGGGCTGCTTGCTTGTCTTGCCACCTCAAACTTCAAACGTGTCTTTGGGGGTCCGTGCAGGAGGCCTCCAGCAGCCCTGCTCTGAAAATGCGAACGTCTGCAGATAGCTCGCAGGCAGAAAGAGCTAGCCTGGAAAGCTGTTGCTCAGCCTCATCTGCCCATGGCACTGCTCGCACAGAGGCACAGAGACTGGGGCTGCTTGCTTGTCTTGCCCCCTCAAACTTGAAACGTAGCTTAGGTGTTACGTGCCGTTCGCCTCCGGCAGCCCTGCTCTGAAAATGCGAACGTCTGCAGATAGCTCGCAGGCAGAAATAGCTAGCCTGGAAAGCTGTTGCTCAGCGTCATTTGCCCATGGCACTGCTCGCACAGACGCACAGAGACTGTGGCTGCTTGCTTGTCTTGTTACCTCAAGCTTCAAACGTAGCTTAAGTGGTCCGTGCATGGGGCCTCCGGCAGCCCTGCTTTGAACATGCGAACGTCTGCAGATAGCTCGTAGGCAGAAAGAGCTATCCTGGAAAGCTGTTGCTCAGCCTCATCTGCCCATGGCACTGCTCGCACAGAGGCACAGAGACTGGGGCTGCTTGCTTGTCTTGCCACCTCAAACTTCAAACGTAGTATTGGTCAGTTTTGCAGGGGGCTCCAGCAGCCCTGCTCTGAAAATGCGAATGTCTGCAGATAGCTCGCAGGCAGAAAGAGGTAGCCTGGAAAGCTGTTGCTCAGCCTCATCTGCACATGGCACTGCTCGCACAGAGGCACAGAGACTGTGGCTCCTTGCTTGTCTTGCCCCCCTCAAACTTCAAACGTAGATTTGGGGGTCCGTGCAGGAGGCCTGAAGCAACCCTGCTCCGAAAATTCGAACGTCTGCAGATAGCTCGCAGGCAGAAAAGCTGTTGCTCAGCCTCATTTGCCCATGGCACTGCTCGCACAGAGGCACTGAGACTGGGGCTGCTTGCTTGTCTTGCCCCCTCAAACTTCAGATGTATCATTCTGGGTCCATGCATGGGTCCTCCGGCAGCCCTGGTCTGAAAATGCGAACGTCTGCAGATAGCTCGCAGGCAGAAAGAGCTAGCCTGGAAAGCTGTTGCTCAGCCTCATCTGCCCATGGCACTGCTCGCACAGAGGCACAGAGACTGGGGCTGCTTGCTTGTCTTGCCACCTCAAACTTCAAACGTAGTATTGGTCAGTTTTGCAGTGGTCCTCCAGCAGCACTGCTCTGAAAATGCGAACGTCTGCAGATAGCTCACAGGCAGAAAGAGCTAGCCTGGAAAGCTGTTTCTCAGCCTCATCTGCCCATGGCACTGCTCACACAGAGGCACAGAGACTGGGGCTGCTCGCTTGTCTTGCCACCTCAAACTTCAAACCTAGCTTAGGTGTTCCGTGCAGGGGGCCGCCGGCAGCCCTGCTCTGAAAATGCGAACGTCTGCAGATAGCTCGCAGGCAGAAAGAGCTAGCCTGGAAAGCTGTTTCTCAGCCTCATCTGCCCATGGCACTGCTGGCACAGAGGCACAGAGAATGGGGCTGCTTGCTTGTCTTGCCCCCTCAAACTTCAGATGTATCATTCTGGGTCCAAGCATGGGTCCTCCGGCAGCCCTGCTCTGAAAATGAGAACATCTGCAGATATCTCGAAGCCAGAAAGAGCTAGCCTGGAAAGCTGTTGCTCAGCCTCATCTGCCCATGGCACTGCTCGCACAGAGGCACAGAGAGTGGGGCTGCTTGCTTGTTTTGCTCCCTGAAACTTCAGATGTATCATTCTGGGTCCATGCATGGGTCCTCCGGCAGCCCTGCTCTGAAAATGCGAACGTCTGCATATAGCTCGCAGGCAGAAAGAGCTAGCCTGGAAAACTGTTGCTCAGCCTCATCTGCCCATGGCACTGCTCTCACAGAGGCACAGAGACTGAGTCTGCTTACTTGTCTTGCCACCTCAAACTTCAAACGTAGCTTAGGTGTTTCGTGCCGGGCGCCTTCGGCAGCGCTGCTCTGAAAATGCGAACGTCTGCAGATAGCTGGCAGCCAGAAAGAGTTAGCCTGGAAAGCTGTTGCTCAGCCTCATCTGCAAATGGCACTGCTCGCACAGGCACAGAGACTGGGGCTGCTTGCTTGTCTTGCCATCTCAAACTTCAAATGTAGCTTTGGAAGTCAGTGCATTCGGCCTCCGTCAGACCTGATCTGAAAATGCGAACGTCTGCGGATAGATCGCAGCCACAGAGAGCTTGTCTGGAAAGCTGTTGCTCAGCCTCATCTGCCCATGGCACTGCTCGCACAGAGGCACAGAGACTGGGGCTGCTTGCTTGTCTTGCCCCCTCCAACTTCAAAAGTAGCTTAGGTGGTCCATGCCAGGCACCTACGGCAGCCCTGCTCTGAAAATGCGAACATCTGCAGATAGCTCGCAGCCAGAAAGAGCTAGCCTGGAAAGCTGTTGCTCAGCCTCATCTGCCCATGGCACTGCTCGCACAGAGGCACAGAGACTGGGGCTGCTTGCTTGTCTTGCCACCTCAAACTTCAGCTGTATCTTTCTCGGTCCGTGCATGGGTCCTCTGGCAGCCCTGCTCTGAAAATGCGAACGTCTGCAGATAGCTCGCAGGCAGAAAGAGCTAGCCTGGAAAGCTGTTGCTCAGCCTCATCTGCCCATGGCACTGCTCGCACAGAGGCACAGAGACTGGGGGTGCTTGCTTGTCTTGCCCCCCTCAAACTTCAAACGTAGATATGGGGGTCCGTGCAGGAGGCCTGAAGCAACCCTGCTCTGAAAATGCGAACGTCTGCAGATAGCTCGCAGGCAGAAAAGCTGTTGCTCAGCCTCATTTGCCCATGGCACTGCTCGCACAGAGACACAGAGACTGCGGATGATTGCTTGTCTTGCCACCTCAAACTTCAGACGTATCTCTGGTGGTCCGTGACGGCCGCCTCAGGCAGCCCTGCTCTGAAAATGCGAACGTCTGCAGATAGCTCGCAGGCAGAAAGAGCTAGCCTAGAAAGCTGTTGCTCAGCCTAATCTGCCCATGGCACTGCTCACACAGAGGCACAGAGACTGGGGCTGCTTGCTTGTCTTGCCACCTCAAACTTCAAACGTAGGATTGGGCGTTTGTGCAGGGGGCCTCCAGCAGCCCTGCTCTGAAAAGGCGAACGTCTGCAGATAGCTCGCAGACAGAAAGAGCTAGCCTGGAAAGCTGTTGCTCAGCCTCATCTGCCCATGGCACTGCTCACACAGAGGCACAGAGACTGGGGCTGCTTGCTTGTCTTGCCACCTCAATCTTAAAACATAGCTTTGGGGTCCGTGCTGGGCGCCTCGAGCAGCCTTGCTCTGAAAAGGCGAACGTCTGCAGATAGCTCGCAGGCAGAAAGAGCTAGCCTGGAAAGCTGTTGCTCAGCCTCATCTGCCCATGGCACTGCTCGCACAGAGGCACAGAGACTGGGGCTGCTTGCTTGTCTTGCCCCCTCAAACTTCAAACGTGTCTTTGGGGGTCCGTGCAGGAGGCCTCCAGGAGCCCTGCTCTGAAAATGCGAACGTCTGCAGATAGCTCGCAGGCAGAAAGAGCTAGCCTGGAAAGCTGTTGCTCAGCCTCATCTGCCCATGGCACTGCTCGCACAGAGGCACAGAGACTGGGGCTGCTTGCTTGTCTTTCCCCCTCAAACTTCAAACGTAGCTTTGGGTGTCCGTGAAGGAGGCCTCCGGCAGCCCTGGTCTGAAAATGCGAACGTCTGCAGATAGCTCGCAGGCAGAAAGAGCTAGCCTGGAAAGCTGTTGCTCAGCCTCATCTGCCCATGGCACTGCTCGCACAGAGGCACAGAGACTGTGGCTGCTTGCTTATCTTGCCCCCCTCAAACTTCAAACGTAGATTTGGGGGTCCGTGCAGGGGGCCTGAAGCAACCCTGCTCCGAAAATGCGAACGTCTGCAGATAGCTCGCAGGCAGAAAAGCTGTTGCTCAGCCTCATTTGCCCATGGCACTGCTCGCACAGAGGCACAGAGACTGGGGCTGCTTGCTTGTCTTGCCCACTCAAACTTCAGATGTATCATTCTGGGTCCATGCATGGGTCCTCCGGCAGCCCTGCTCTGAAAATGCAAACGTCTGCAGATAGCTCGCAGGCAGAAAGAGCTAGCCTGGAAAGCTGTTGCTCAGCCTCATCTGCCCATGGCACTGCTCGCACAGAGACACAGAGACTGGGGCTGCTTGCTTGTCTTGCCACCTCAAACTTCAAAAGTAGGATTGGGCGTTTTCAGGGGGCCTCCAGCAGCCCTGCTCTGAAAAGGCGAACGTCTGCAGATAGCTCGCAGACAGAAAGAGCTAGCCTGGAAAGCTGTTGCTCAGCCTCATCTGCCCATGGCACTGCTCACACAGAGGCACAGAGACTGGGGCTGCTTGCTTGTCTTGCCACCTCAATCTTAAAACATAGCTTTGGGGTCCGTGCTGGGCGCCTCGAGCAGCCTTGCTCTCAAAAGGCGAACGTCTGCAGATAGCTCGCAGGCAGAAAGAGCTAGCCTGGAAAGCTGTTGCTCAGCCTCATCTGCCCATGGCACTGCTCGCACAGAGGCACAGAGACTGGGGCTGCTCGCTTGTCTTGCCACCTCAAACTTCAAACGTATCTTTGAGGGTCCGTGCATGGGTCCTCCGGCAGCCCTGGTCTGAAAATGCGAACGTCTGCAGATAGCTCGCAGGCAGAAAGAGCTAGCCTGGAAAGCTGTTGCTCAGCCTCATCTGCCCATGGCACTGCTCACACAGAGGCACAGAGACTGGGGCTGCTCGCTTGTCTTGCCACCTCAAACTTCAAACCTAGCTTAGGTGTTCCGTGCAGGGGGCTTCTGGCAGCCCTGCTCTGAAAATGCGAACGTCTGCAGAAAGCTCGCAGGCAGAAAGAGCTAGCCTGGAAAGCTGTTTCTCAGCCTCATCTGCCCATGGCACTGCTCACACAGAGGCACAGAGACTGGGGCTGCTTGCTTGTCTTGCCACCTCAAACTTCAGACGTATCTCTGGTGGTCCGTGACGGCCCCCTCCGTCAGCCCTGCTCTGAAAATGCGAACGTCTGCCCATAGCTCACAGCCAGAAAGAGCTAGCCTGGAAAGCTGTTGCTCAGCCTCATCTGCCCATAGCACTGCTCGCACAGAGGCACAGAGACTGTGGCTTCTTGCTTGTCTTGCCCCCCTCAAACTTCAAACGTAGATTTGGGGTCCGTGCAGGGGGCTCCGGCAGTCCTGCTCTGAAAATGCGAATGTCTGCAGATAGCTCGCAGGCAGAAAGAGCTAGCCTGGAAAGCTGTTTCTCAGCCTCATCTGCCCATGGCACTGCTGGCACAGCGGCACAGAGACTGGGGCTGCTTGCTTGTCTTGCCCCCTCAAACTTCAGATGTATCATTCTGGGTCCAAGCATGGGTCCTCCTTCAGCCCTGCTCTGAAAATGAGAACATCTGCAGATATCTCGAAGCCAGAAAGAGCTAGCCTGGAAAGCTGTTGCTCAGCCTCATCTGCCCATGGCACTGCTCGCACAGAGGCACAGAGACTGGGTCTGCTTGCTTGTCTTGCCACCTCAAACTTCAAACGTAGCTTAGGTGTTTCGTACCGGGAGCCTTCGGCAGCGCTGCTCTGAAAATGCGAACGTCTGCATATAGCTGGCAGCCAGAAAGAGTTAGCCTGGAAAGCTGTTGCTCAGCCTCATCTGCAAATGGCACTGCTCGCACAGGCACAGAGACTGGGGCTGCTTTCTTGTCTTGCCACCTCAAACTTCAAACGTAGCTTAGGTGGTTCGTGCCGGGCGCCTCCGGCAGCGCTGCTCTGAAAATGCGAACGTCTGCACATAGCTCGCAGGCAGAAAGAGGTAGCCTGGAAAGCTGTTGCTCAGCCTCATCTGCAAATGGCACTGCTCGCACAGAGGCACAGAGATTCGGGCTGCTTGCTTGTCTTGCCACCTCAAACTTCAAACGTATCTTAGGTGGTTCATGCCTTGCTCCTCTGGTAGGACTGCTCTGAAAATAAGAACGTCTACAGATAGCTCGCAGGCAGAAAGAGCTAGCCTGGAAAGCTGTTGCTCAGCCTCATCTGCACACGGCACTGCTCGCACAGAGGCACAGAGACTGGGGCTGCTTGCTTGTCTTGCCACCACAAAATTCAAACGTAGTATTGGTCAGTTTTGCAGGAGGCCTCCAGCAGCCCTGCTCTGAAAATGTGAACGTCTGCAGATAGCTCGCAGGCAGAAAGAGCTAGCCTGGAAAGCTGTTGCTCAGCCTCATCTGCCCATTGCACTGCTCGCACAGAGGCACAGAGACTGGGGGTGCTTGCTTGTCTTGCCACCTCAAACTTGAGACGTATCTCTGGTGGTCCGTGACAGCCGCCTCAGGCAGCCCTGCTCTGAAAATGCGAACGTCTGCCCATAGCTCACAGGCAGAAAGACCTAGGCTAGAACGCTGTTGCTCAGCCTAATCTGCCCATGGCACTGCTCGCACAGAGGCACAGAGACTGTGGCTGCCTCCTTGTTTTGCCTCCTCAAACTTCAGATGTATCATTCTGGGTCCATGCATGGGTCCTCCGGCAGCCCTGCTCTGAAAATGCGAACGTCTGCAGATAGCTCGCAGGCAGAAAGAGCTAGCCTGGAAAGCTGTTGCTCAGCCTCATCTGCCCATGGCACTGCTCACACAGAGGCACAGAGACTGGGGCTGCTCGCTTGTCTTGCCACCTCAAACTTCAAACGTATCTTTGGGGGTCCGTGCAGGGGGCCTTCTGCAGCACTGCTCTGAAAATGCGAACGTCTGCAGATAGCTCGCAGGCAGAAAAAGCTAGAATGGAAAGCTGTTGCTCAGCCTCATTTGCCCATGGCACTGCTCGCACAGAGGCTCAGAGACTGGGTCTGCTTGCTTGTCTTGCCCCTTCAAACTTCAAAATTATCTTAGGTGGTCCGTGCCGGCCGCCTCAGGGAGCCCTGCTCTGAAAAGGCGAACGTCTGCAGATAGCTCGCAGCCAGAAAGAGCTAGCCTGGAAAACTGTTGCTCAGCCTCATCTGCAAATGGCACTGCTCGCACAGAGGCACAGAGATTCGGGCTGCTTGCTTGTCTTGCCACCACAAACTTCAAACGTAGTATTGGTCAGTTTTGCAGGGGGCCTCCAGCAGCCCTGCTCTGAAAATGCGAACGTCTGCAGATAGCTCGCAGGCAGAAAGAGCTAGCCTGCAAAGCTGTTGCTCAGCCTCATCTGCCCATGGCACTGCTCGCACAGAGGCACAGAGAGTGGGTCTGCTTGCTTGTCTTGCCCCCCTCAAACTTCAAACGTAGATTTGGGGGTCCGTGCAGGGGGCCTGAAGCCACCCTGCTCTGAAAATTCAAACGTCTGCATATAGCTCGCAGGCAGAAAGAGCTTGCCTGGAAAGCTGTTGCTCAGCCTCATCTGCCCATTGCACTGCTCGCACAGAGGCACAGAGACTGGGGCTGCTTGCTTGTCTTGCCAACTCAAACTTCAGATGTATCTTTCTCGGTCCGTGCATGGGTCCTCTGGCAGCCCTGCTCTGAAAATGCGAACGTCTGCAGATAGCTCGCAGGGAGAAACAGCTAGCCTGGAAAGCTGTTGCTCAGCCTCATCTGCCCATGGCACTGCTCGCACAGAGGCACAGAGACTGGGGCTGCTTGCTTGTCTTGCCCCCTCAAACTTCAGTTGTATCATTCTGGGTCCGTGCATGTGTCATCCGGCAGCCCTGCTTTGAAAATGCGAACGTCTGCAGATAGCTCGCAGCCAGAAAGAGCTAGACTGGAAAGCTGTTGCTCAGCCTCATGTGCGCATGGCACTGCTCGCACAGAGGCACAGAGACTGTGGCTGCTTGCTTGTCTTGCCACCTCAAACTTCAAACGTAGGATTGGGCGTTTGTGCAGGGGGCCTCCAGCAGCCCTGCTCTGAAAATGCGAACGTCTACAGAAAGCTCGCATGCAGAAGAGCTAGCCTGGAAAGCTGTTGCTCAGCCTCATCTGCCCATGGCACCGCTCGCACAGAGGCACAGAGACTGGGGCTGCTTGCTTGTCTTGCCACCTCAAACTTCAAACGTAGCTTAGGTGGTTCGTGCCGGGCGCCTCCGGCAGCGCTGCTCTGAAAATGCGAACGTCTGCACATAGCTCGCAGGCAGAAAGAGGTAGCCTGGAAAGCTGTTGCTCAGCCTCATCTGCAAATGGCACTGCTCGCACAGAGGCACAGAGACTGGGGCTGCTTGCTTGTCTTGCCACCTCAAACTTCAAACGTATCTTAGGTGGTTCATGCCGTGCTCCTCTGGTAGGACTGCTCTGAAAATAAGAACGTCTACAGATAGCTCGCAGGCAGAAAGAGCTAGCCTGGAAAGCTGTTGCTCAGCCTCATCTGCACACGGCACTGCTCGCACAGAGGCACAGAGACTGGGGCTGCTTGCTTGTCTTGCCACCACAAACTTCAAACGTAGTATTGGTCAGTTTTGCAGGGGGCCTCCAGCAGCCCTGCTCTGAAAATGCGAACGTCTGCAGATAGCTCGCAGGCAGAAAGAGCTAGCCTGGAAAGCTGTTGCTCAGCCTCATCTGCCCATGGCACTGCTCGCACAGAGGCACAGAGAGTGGGGCTGCTTGCTTGTCTTGCCCCCCTCAAACTTCAAACGTAGATTTGGGGGTCCGTGCAGGGGGCCTGAAGCCACCCTGCTCTGAAAATTCAAACGTCTGCATATAGCTCGCAGGCAGAAAGTGCTTGCCTGGAAAGCTGTTGCTCAGCCTCATCTGCCCATGGCACTGCTCGCACAGAGGCACAGAGACTGGGGGTGCTTGCTTGTCTTGCCACCTCAAACTTGAGACGTATCTCTGGTGGTCCGTGACAGCCGCCTCAGGCAGCCCTGCTCTGAAAATGCGAACGTCTGCCCATAGCTCACAGGCAGAAAGACCTAGGCTAGAACGCTGTTGCTCAGCCTAATCTGCCCATGGCACTGCTCGCACAGAGGCACAGAGACTGGGGCTGCTCGCTTGTTTTGCCCCCTCAAACTTCAGATGTATCATTCTGGGTCCATGCATGGGTCCTCCGGCAGCCCTGCTCTGAAAATGCGAACGTCTGCAGATAACTCGCAGGCAGAAAGATCTAGCCTGGAAAGCTGTTGCTCAGCCTCATCTGCCCATGGCACTGCTCACACAGAGGCACAGAGACTGGGGCTGCTCGCTTGTCTTGCCACCTCAAACTTCAAACGTATCTTTGGGGGTCCGTGCAGGGGGCCTTCTGCAGCACTGCTCTGAAAATGCGAACGTCTGCAGATAGCTCGCAGGCAGAAAAAGCTAGAATGGAAAGCTGTTGCTCAGCCTCATTTGCCCATGGCACTGCTCGCACAGAGGCTCAGAGACTGGGTCTGCTTGCTTGTCTTGCCCCTTCAAACTTCATAATTATCTTAGGTGGTCCGTGCCGGCCGCCTCAGGGAGCCCTGCTCTGAAAAGGCGAACGTCTGCAGATAGCTCGCAGCCAGAAAGAGCTAGCCTGGAAAACTGTTGCTCAGCCTCATCTGCCCATGGCACTGCTCTCACAGAGGCACAGAGACTGGGTCTGCTTGCTTGTCTTGCCCCCTCAAACTTCAGACATAACTTAGGCGGTCCATCACGGGCACATCCAGCAGCCCTGCTCTGAAAATGCGAACGTCTGCAGATAGCTCG
The DNA here is from genome assembly GCF_030867145.1 of Opisthocomus hoazin. Classification (NCBI taxonomy): domain Eukaryota; kingdom Metazoa; phylum Chordata; class Aves; order Opisthocomiformes; family Opisthocomidae; genus Opisthocomus; species Opisthocomus hoazin. The sequence goes on along the minus strand of NC_134438.1, from coordinate 1,075,340 downwards.
CAGGCAGAAAGAGCTAGCCTGGAAAGCTGTTTCTCAGCCTCATCTGCCCATGGCACTGCTGGCACAGAGGCACAGAGAATGGGGCTGCTTACTTGTCTTGCCCCCTCAAACTTCAGATGTATCATTCTGGGTCCAAGCATGGGTCCTCCGGCAGCCCTGCTCTGAAAATGAGAACATCTGCAGATATCTCGAAGCCAGAAAGAGCTAGCCTGGAAAGCTGTTTCTCAGCCTCATCTGCCCATGGCACTGCTCGCACAGAGGCACAGAGAGTGGGGCTGCTTGCTTGTTTTGCTCCCTGAAACTTCAGATGTATCATTCTGGGTCCATGCATGGGTCCTCCGGCAGCCCTGCTCTGAAAATGCGAACGTCTGCAGATAGCTCGCAGCCAGAAAGAGCTAGCCTGGAAAACTGTTGCTCAGCCTCATCTGCCCATGGCACTGCTCTCACAGAGGCACAGAGACTGGGTCTGCTTGCTTGTCTTGCCACCTCAAACTTCAAACGTAGCTTAGGTGTTTCGTGCCGGGCGCCTTCGGCAGCGCTGCTCTGAAAATGCGAACGTCTGCAGATAGCTGGCAGCCAGAAAGAGTTAGCCTGGAAAGCTGTTGCTCAGCCTCATCTGCAAATGGCACTGCTCGCACAGGCACAGAGACTGGGGCTGCTTGCTTGTCTTGCCATCTCAAACTTCAAATGTAGCTTTGGAAGTCAGTGCATTCGGCCTCCGTCAGACCTGATCTGAAAATGCGAACGTCTGCGGATAGATCGCAGCCAAAGAGAGCTTGTCTGGAAAGCTGTTGCTCAGCCTCATCTGCCCATGGCACTGCTCGCACAGAGGCACAGAGACTGGGGCTGCTTGCTTGTCTTGCCCCCTCCAACTTCAAACGTAGCTTAGGTGGTCCATGCCAGGCACCTACGGCAGCCCTGCTCTGAAAATGCGAACATCTGCAGATAGCTCGCAGCCAGAAAGAGCTAGCCTGGAAAGCTGTTGCTCAGCCTCATCTGCCCATGGCACTGCTCGCACAGAGGCACAGAGACTGGGGCTGCTTGCTTGTCTTGCCACCTCAAACTTCAGCTGTATCTTTCTCAGTCCGTGCATGGGTCCTCTGGCAGCCCTGCTCTGAAAATGCGAACGTCTGCAGATAGCTCGCAGCCAGAAAGAGCTAGCCTGGAAAGCTGTTGCTCAGCCTCATCTGCCCATGGCACTGCTCGCACAGAGGCACAGAGACTGTGGCTGCTTGCTTGTGTTGCCACCTCAAACTTCAAACGTAGGATTGGGCGTTTGTGCAGGGGGCCTCCAGCAGCCCTGCTCTGAAAATGCGAACGTCTGCAGAAAGCTCGCAGGCAAAAGAGCTAGCCTGGAAAGCTGTTGCTCAGCCTCATCTGCCCATGGCACTGCTCACACAGAGGCACAGAGACTGGGGCTGCTTGCTTGTCTTGCCACCTCAAACTTCAAACGTAGCTTAGGTGGTCCGTGCTGGGCGACTCGAGCAGCCCTGCTCTGAAAAGGCGAACGTCTGCACATAGCTCACAGCCAAAAAGAGCTAGCCTGGAAAGCTGTTTCTCAGCCTCATCTGCCCATGGCACTGCTCGCAGAGAGGCACAGAGACTGGGGCTGCTTGCTTGTCTTCCCACCTCAAACTTCAAACGTATCTCTGGAGGTCCGTGACTGCCACCTCAGGCAGCCCTGCTCTGAAAATGCGAACGTCTGCAGATAGCTCGCAGGCAGAAAGAGCTAGCCTGGAAAGCTGTTGCTCAGCCTCATCTGCCCATGGCACTGCTCGCACAGAGGCACAGAGACTGGGGCTGCTTGCTTGTCTTGCCACCTCAAACTTCAAACGTAGTATTGGTCAGTTTTGCAGTGGTCCTCCAGCAGCCCTGCTCTGAAAATGCGAACGTCTGCAGATATCTGACAGGCAGAAAGAGCTAGCCTGGAAAGCTGTTGCTCAGCCTCATCTGCCCATGGCACTGCTCACACAGAGGCACAGAGACTGGGGCTGCTCGCTTGTCTTGCCACCTCAAACTTCAAACCTAGCTTAGGTGTTCCGTGCAGGGGGCTTCTGGCAGCCCTGCTCTGAAAATGCGAACGTCTGCAGAAAGCTCGCAGGCAGAAAGAGCTAGCCTGGAAAGCTGTTTCTCAGCCTCATCTGCCCATGGCACTGCTCGCACAGAGGCACAGAGACTGGGGCTGCTTGCTTGTCTTGCCCCCTCAAACTTCAGATGTATCATTCTGGGTCCAAGCATGGGTCCTCCGGCAGCCCTGCTCTGAAAATGAGAACATCTGCAGATATCTCGAAGCCAGAAAGAGCTAGCCTGGAAAGCTGTTGCTCAGCCTCATCTGCCCATGGCACTGCTCGCAGAGAGGCACAGAGAGTGGGACTGCTTGCTTGTTTTGCTCCCTGAAACTTCAGATGTATCATTCTGGGTCCATGCATGGGTCCTCCGGCAGCCCTGCTCTGAAAATGCAAACGTCTGCAGATAGCTCGCAGCCAGAAAGAGCTAGCCTGGAAAACTGTTGCTCAGCCTCATCTGCCCATGGCACTGCTCTCACAGAGGCACAGAGACTGGGTCTGCTTGCTTGTCTTGCCACCTCAAACTTCAAATGTAGCTTTGGAAGTCAGTGCATTCGGCCTCCGTCAGACCTGATCTGAAAATGCGAACGTCTGCGGATAGATCGCAGCCAAATAGAGCTTGTCTGGAAAGCTGTTGCTCAGCCTCATCTGCCCATGGCACTGCTCGCACAGAGGCACAGAGACTGGGGCTGCTTGCTTGTCTTGCCCCCTCCAACTTCAAACGTAGCTTAGGTGGTCCATGCCAGGCACCTACGGCAGCCCTGCTCTGAAAATGCGAACATCTGCAGATAGCTCGCAGCCAGAAACAGCTAGCCTGGAAAGCTGTTGCTCAGCCTCATCAGCCCATGGCACTGCTCGCACAGAGGCACAGAGACTGGGGCTGCTTGCTTGTCTTGCCAACTCAAACTTCAGCTGTATCTTTCTCGGTCCGTGCATGGGTCCTCTGGCAGCCCTGCTCTGAAAATGCGAACGTCTGCAGATAGCTCACAGGCAGAAAGAGCTAGCCTGGAAAGCTGTTGCTCAGCCTCATCTGCCCATGGCACTGCTCGCAGAGAGGCACAGAGAGTGGGACTGCTTGCTTGTTTTGCTCCCTGAAACTTCAGATGTATCATTCTGGGTCCATGCATGGGTCCTCCGGCAGCCCTGCTCTGAAAATGCAAACGTCTGCAGATAGCTCGCAGGCAGAAAGAGCTAGCCTGGAAAGCTGTTGCTCAGCCTCATCTGCCCATGGCACTGCTCGCACAGAGGCACAGAGACTGGGGCTGCTTGCTTGTCTTGCCACCTCAAACTTCAAACGTATTATTGGTCAGTTTTGCAGTGGTCCTCCAGCAGCCCTGCTCTGAAAATGCGAACGTCTGCAGATAGCTCACAGGCAGAAAGAGCTAGCCTGGAAAGCTGTTGCTCAGCCTCATCTGCCCATGGCACTGCTCACACAGAGGCACAGAGACTGGGGCTGCTCGCTTGTCTTGCCACCTCAAACTTCAAACCTAGCTTAGGTGTTCCGTGCAGGGGGCTTCTGGCAGCCCTGCTCTGAAAATGCGAACGTCTGCAGAAAGCTCGCAGGCAGAAAGAGCTAGCCTGGAAAGCTGTTGCTCAGCCTCATCTGCCCATGGCACTGCTCGCACAGAGGCACAGAGACTGGGGCTGCTTGCTTGTCTTGCCCCCTCAAACTTCAGATGTATCATTCTGGGTCCAAGCATGGGTCCTCCGGCAGCCCTGCTCTGAAAATGAGAACATCTGCAGATATCTCGAAGCCAGAAAGAGCTAGCCTGGAAAGCTGTTGCTCAGCCTCATCTGCCCATGGCACTGCTCGCAGAGAGGCACAGAGAGTGGGACTGCTTGCTTGTTTTGCTCCCTGAAACTTCAGATGTATCATTCTGGGTCCATGCATGGGTCCTCCGGCAGCCCTGCTCTGAAAATGCAAACGTCTGCAGATAGCTCGCAGCCAGAAAGAGCTAGCCTGGAAAACTGTTGCTCAGCCTCATCTGCCCATGGCACTGCTCTCACAGAGGCACAGAGACTGGGTCTGCTTGCTTGTCTTGCCACCTCAAACTTCAAACGTAGCTTAGGTGTTTCGTGCCGGGCGCCTTCGGCAGCGCTGCTCTGAAAATGCGAACGTCTGCATATAGCTGGCAGCCAGAAAGAGTTAGCCTGGAAAGCTGTTGCTCAGCCTCATCTGCAAATGGCACTGCTCGCACAGGCACAGAGACTGGGGCTGCTTGCTTGTCTTGCCATCTGAAACTTCAAATGTAGCTTTGGAAGTTAGTGCATTCGGCCTCCGTCAGACCTGATCTGAAAATGCGAACGTCTGCGGATAGATCGCAGCCAAAGAGAGCTTGTCTGGAAAGCTGTTGCTCAGCCTCATCTGCCCATGGCACTGCTCGCACAGAGGCACAGAGACTGGGGCTGCTTGCTTGTCTTGCCCCCTCCAACTTCAAACGTAGCTTAGGTGGTCCATGCCAGGCACCTACGGCAGCCCTGCTCTGAAAATGCGAACATCTGCAGATAGCTCGCAGGCAGAAACAGCTAGCCTGGAAAGCTGTTGCTCAGCCTCATCAGCCCATGGCACTGCTCGCACAGAGGCACAGAGACTGGGGCTGCTTGCTTGTCTTGCCAACTCAAACTTCAGCTGTATCTTTCTCGGTCCGTGCATGGGTCCTCTGGCAGCCCTGCTCTGAAAATGCGAACGTCTGCAGATAGCTCAAAGGCAGAAAGAGCTAGCCTGCAAAGCTGTTGCTCAGCCTCATCTGCCCATGGCACTGCTCGCAGAGAGGCACAGAGAGTGGGACTGCTTGCTTGTTTTGCTCCCTGAAACTTCAGATGTATCATTCTGGGTCCATGCATGGGTCCTCCGGCAGCCCTGCTCTGAAAATGCAAACGTCTGCAGATAGCTCGCAGCCAGAAAGAGCTAGCCTGGAAAGCTGTTGCTCAGCCTCATCTGCCCATGGCACTGCTCACACAGAGGCACAGAGACTGGGGCTGCTTGCTTGTATTGCCACCTCAAACTTCAAACGTAGCTTAGGTGGTCCGTGCTGGGCGACTCGAGCAGCCCTGCTCTGAAAAGGCGAACGTCTGCACATAGCTCACAGCCAAAAAGAGCTAGCCTGGAAAGCTGTTGCTCAGCCTCATCTGCCCATGGCACTGCTCGCAGAGAGGCACAGAGACTGGTGCTGCTTGCTTGTCTTGCCACCTCAAACTTCAAACGTATCTCTGGAGGTCCGTGACTGCCACCTCAGGCAGCCCTGCTCTGAAAATGCGAACGTCTGCAGATAGCTCGCAGGCAGAAAGAGCTAGCCTGGAAAGCAGTTGCTCAGCCTCATCTGCCCATGGCACTGCTCGCACAGAGGCACAGAGACTGGGGCTGCTTGCTTGTCTTGCCACCTCAAACTTCAAACGTAGTATTGGTCAGTTTTGCAGTGGTCCTCCAGCAGCCCTGCTCTGAAAATGCGAACGTCTGCAGATAGCTCACAGGCAGCAAGAGCTAGCCTGGAAAACTGTTGCTCAGCCTCATCTGCCCATGGCACTGCTCACACAGAGGCACAGAGACTGGGGCTGCTCGCTTGTCTTGCCACCTCAAACTTCAAACCTAGCTTAGGTGTTTCGTGCAGGGGGCTTCTGGCAGCCCTGCTCTGAAAATGCGAACGTCTGCAGAAAGCTCGCAGGCAGAACGAGCTAGCCTGGAAAGCTGTTTCTCAGCCTCATCTGCCCATGGCACTGCTCGCACAGAGGCACAGAGACTGGGGCTGCTTGCTTGTCTTGCCCCCTCAAACTTCAGATGTATCATTCTGGGTCCAAGCATGGGTCCTCCGGCAGCCCTGCTCTGAAAATGAGAACATCTGCAGATATCTCGAAGCCAGAAAGAGCTAGCCTGGAAAGCTGTTGCTCAGCCTCATCTGCCCATGGCACTGCTCGCAGAGAGGCACAGAGAGTGGGACTGCTTGCTTGTTTTGCTCCCTGAAACTTCAGATGTATCATTCTGGGTCCATGCATGGGTCCTCCGGCAGCCCTGCTCTGAAAATGCAAACGTCTGCAGATAGCTCGCAGCCAGAAAGAGCTAGCCTGGAAAACTGTTGCTCAGCCTCATCTGCCCATGGCACTGCTCTCACAGAGGCACAGAGACTGGGTCTGCTTGCTTGTCTTGCCACCTCAAACTTCAAACGTAGCTTAGGTGTTTCGTGCCGGGCGCCTTCGGCAGCGCTGCTCTGAAAATGCGAACGTCTGCATATAGCTGGCAGCCAGAAAGAGTTAGCCTGGAAAGCTGTTGCTCAGCCTCATCTGCAAATGGCACTGCTCGCACAGGCACAGAGACTGGGGCTGCTTGCTTGTCTTGCCATCTCAAACTTCAAATGTAGCTTTGGAAGTCAGTGCATTCGGCCTCCGTCAGACCTGATCTGAAAATGCGAACGTCTGCGGATAGATCGCAGCCAAATAGAGCTTGTCTGGAAAGCTGTTGCTCAGCCTCATCTGCCCATGGCACTGCTCGCACAGAGGCACAGAGACTGGGGCTGCTTGCTTGTCTTGCCCCCTCCAACTTCAAACGTAGCTTAGGTGGTCCATGCCAGGCACCTACGGCAGCCCTGCTCTGAAAATGCGAACATCTGCAGATAGCTCGCAGCCAGAAACAGCTAGCCTGGAAAGCTGTTGCTCAGCCTCATCAGCCCATGGCACTGCTCGCACAGAGGCACAGAGACTGGGGCTGCTTGCTTGTCTTGCCAACTCAAACTTCAGCTGTATCTTTCTCGGTCCGTGCATGGGTCCTCCGGCAGCCCTGCTCTGAAAATGCGAACGTCTGCAGATAGCTCACAGGCAGAAAGAGCTAGCCTGCAAAGCTGTTGCTCAGCCTCATCTGCCCATGGCACTGCTCGCAGAGAGGCACAGAGAGTGGGACTGCTTGCTTGTTTTGCTCCCTGAAACTTCAGATGTATCATTCTGGGTCCATGCATGGGTCCTCCGGCAGCCCTGCTCTGAAAATGCAAACGTCTGCAGATAGCTCGCAGCCAGAAAGAGCTAGCCTGGAAAGCTGTTGCTCAGCCTCATCTGCCCATGGCACTGCTCGCACAGAGGCACAGAGACTGGGTCTGCTTGCTTGTCTTGCCACCTCAAACTTCAAACGTAGCTTAGGTGTTTCGTGCCGGGCGCCTTCGGCAGCGCTGCTCTGAAAATGCGAACGTCTGCATATAGCTGGCAGCCAGAAAGAGTTAGCCTGGAAAGCTGTTGCTCAGCCTCATCTGCAAATGGCACTGCTCGCACAGGCACAGAGACTGGGGCTGCTTGCTTGTCTTGCCATCTCAAACTTCAAATGTAGCTTTGGAAGTCAGTGCATTCGGCCTTCGTCAGACCTGATCTGAAAATGCGAACGTCTGCGGATAGATCGCAGCCAAATAGAGCTTGTCTGGAAAGCTGTTGCTCAGCGTCATCAGCCCATGGCACTGCTCGCACAGAGGCACAGAGACTGGGGCTGCTTGCTTGTCTTGCCAACTCAAACTTCAGCTGTATCTTTCTCGGTCCGTGCATGGGTCCTCTGGCAGCCCTGCTCTGAAAATGCGAACGTCTGCAGATAGCTCGCAGGCAGAAAAGCTGTTGCTCAGCCTCATTTGCCAATGGCACTGCTCGCACAGAGACACAGAGACTGCGGATGATTGCTTGTCTTGCCACCTCAAACTTGAGACGTATCTCTGGTGGTCCGTGACGGCCGCCTCAGGCAGCCCTGCTCTGAAAATGCGAACGTCTGCCCATAGCTCACAGGCAGAAAGAGCTAGCCTGGAAAGCTGTTGCTCAGCCTAATCTGCCCATGGCACTGCTCTCACAGAGGCACAGAGACTGGGGCTGCTTGCTTGTCTTGCCTCCTCAAACTTCAAACGTAGGATTGGGCGTTTGTGCAGGGGGCCTCCAGCAGCCCTGCTCTGAAAATGCGAACGTCTGCAGAAAGCTCGCAGGCAGAAGAGCTAGCCTGGAAAGCTGTTGCTCAGCCTCATCTGCCCATGGCACTGCTCGCACAGAGGCACAGAGACTGGGGCTGCTTGCTTGTCTTGCCCCCTCAAACTTCAGTTGTATCATTCTGGGTCCGTGCATGTGTCATCCGGCAGCCCTGCTTTGAAAATGCGAACGTCTGCAGATAGCTCGCAGCCAGAAAGAGCTAGACTGGAAAGCTGTTGCTCAGCCTCATCTGCACACGGCACTGCTCGCACAGAGGCACAGAGACTGGGGCTGCTTGCTTGTCTTGCCACCTCAAACTTCAAAAGTATCTTAGGTGGTTCATGCCGCGCTCCTCTGGTAGGACTGCTCTGAAAATAAGAACGTCTACAGATAGCTCGCAGGCAGAAAGAGCTAGCCTGGAAAGCTGTTGCTCAGCCTCATCTGCACACGGCACTGCTCGCACAGAGGCACAGAGACTGGGGCTGCTTGCTTGTCTTGCCACCACAAACTTCAAACGTAGTATTGGTCAGTTTTGCAGGGGGCCTCCAGCAGCCCTGCTCTGAAAATGCGAACGTCTGCAGATAGCTCGCAGGCAGAAAGAGCTAGCCTGGAAAGCTGTTGCTCAGCCTCATCTGCCCATGGCACTGCTCGCACAGAGGCACAGAGAGTGGGGCTGCTTGCTTGTCTTGCCCCCCTCAAACTTCAAACGTAGATTTGGGGGTCCGTGCAGGGGGCCTGAAGCCACCCTGCTCTGAAAATTCAAACGTCTGCATATAGCTCGCAGGCAGAAAGAGCTTGCCTGGAAAGCTGTTGCTCAGCCTCATCTGCCCATGGCACTGCTCGCACAGAGGCACAGAGACTGGGGGTGCTTGCTTGTCTTGCCACCTCAAACTTGAGACGTATCTCTGGTGGTCCGTGACAGCCGCCTCAGGCAGCCCTGCTCTGAAAATGCGAACGTCTGCCCATAGCTCACAGGCAGAAAGACCTAGGCTAGAACGCTGTTGCTCAGCCTAATCTGCCCATGGCACTGCTCGCACAGAGGCACAGAGACTGGGGCTGCTTGCTTGTTTTGCCCCCTCAAACTTCAGATGTATCATTCTGGGTCCATGCATGGGTCCTCCGGCAGCCCTGCTCTGAAAATGCGAACGTCTGCAGATAGCTCGCAGGCAGAAAGAGCTAGCCTGGAAAGCTGTTTCTCAGCCTCATCTGCCCATGGCACTGCTCACACAGAGGCACAGAGACTGGGGCTGCTCGCTTGTCTTGCCACCTCAAACTTCAAACGTATCTTTGGGGGTCCGTGCAGGGGGCCTTCTGCAGCGCTGCTCTGAAAATGCGAACGTCTGCAGATAGCTCGCAGGCAGAAAAAGCTAGAATGGAAAGCTGTTGCTCAGCCTCATTTGCCCATGGCACTGCTCGCACAGAGGCTCAGAGACTGGGTCTGCTTGCTTGTCTTGCCCCTTCAAACTTCAAAATTATCTTAGGTGGTCCGTGCCGGCCGCCTCAGGGAGCCCTGCTCTGAAAAGGCGAACGTCTGCAGATAGCTCGCAGCCAGAAAGAGCTAGCCTGGAAAACTGTTGCTCAGCCTCATCTGCCCATGGCACTGCTCTCACAGAGGCACAGAGACTGGGTCTGCTTGCTTGTCTTGCCCCCTCAAACTTCAGACATAACTTAGGCGGTCCATCACGGGCACATCCAGCAGCCCTGCTCTGAAAATGCGAACGTCTGCAGATAGCTCGCAGGCAGAAAGAGCTAGCCTGGAAAGCTGTTTCTCAGCCTCATCTGCCCATGGCACTGCTGGCACAGAGGCACAGAGAATGGGGCTGCTTGCTTGTCTTGCCCCCTCAAACTTCAGATGTATCATTCTGGGTCCAAGCATGGGTCCTCCGGCAGCCCTGCTCTGAAAATGAGAACATCTGCAGATATTTCGAAGCCAGAAAGAGCTAGCCTGGAAAGCTGTTGCTCAGCCTCATCTGCCCATGGCACTGCTCGCACAGAGGCACAGAGAGTGGGGCTGCTTGCTTGTTTTGCTCCCTGAAACTTCAGATGTATCATTCTGGGTCCATGCATGGGTCCTCCGGCAGCCCTGCTCTGAAAATGCGAACGTCTGCAGATAGCTCGCAGCCAGAAAGAGCTAGCCTGGAAAACTGTTGCTCAGCCTCATCTGCCCATGGCACTGCTCTCACAGAGGCACAGAGACTGGGTCTGCTTGCTTGTCTTGCCACCTCAAACTTCAAACGTAGCTTAGGTGTTTCGTGCCGGGCGCCTTCGGCAGCGCTGCTCTGAAAATGCGAACGTCTGCAGATAGCTGGCAGCCAGAAAGAGTTAGCCTGGAAAGCTGTTGCTCAGCCTCATCTGCAAATGGCACTGCTCGCACAGGCACAGAGACTGGGGCTGCTTGCTTGTCTTGCCATCTCAAACTTCAAATGTAGCTTTGGAAGTCAGTGCATTCGGCCTCCGTCAGACCTGATCTGAAAATGCGAACGTCTGCGGATAGATCGCAGCCAAAGAGAGCTTGTCTGGAAAGCTGTTGCTCAGCCTCATCTGCCCATGGCACTGCTCGCACAGAGGCACAGAGACTGGGGCTGCTTGCTTGTCTTGCCCCCTCCAACTTCAAACGTAGCTTAGGTGGTCCATGCCAGGCACCTACGGCAGCCCTGCTCTGAAAATGCGAACATCTGCAGATAGCTCGCAGCCAGAAAGAGCAAGCCTGGAAAGCTGTTGCTCAGCCTCATCTGCCCATGGCACTGCTCGCACAGAGGCACAGAGACTGGGGCTGCTTGCTTGTCTTGCCACCTCAAACTTCAGCTGTATCTTTCTCGGTCCGTGCATGGGTCCTCTGGCAGCCCTGCTCTGAAAATGCGAACGTCTGCAGATAGCTCGCAGCCAGAAAGAGCTAGCCTGGAAAGCTGTTGCTCAGCCTCATCTGCCCATGGCACTGCTCGCACAGAGGCACAGAGACTGTGGCTGCTTGCTTGTCTTGCCCCCCTCAAACTTCAAACGTAGATATGGGGTTCCGTGCAGGGGGCCTGAAGCAACCCTGCTCTGAAAATGCGAACGTCTGCAGATAGCTCGCAGGCAGAAAAGCTGTTTCTCAGCCTCATTTGCCCATGGCACTGCTCGCACAGAAACACAGAGACTGCGGATGATTGCTTGTCTTGCCACCTCAAACTTTAGACGTATCTCTGGTGGTCCGTGACGGCCGCCTCAGACAGCCTTGCTCTGAAAATGCGAACGTCTGCCCATAGCTCACAGGCAGAAAGTGCTAGCCTGGAAAGCTGTTTCTCAGCCTCATCTGCCCATGGCACTGCTCACACAGAGGCACAGAGACTGGGGCTGCTCGCTTGTCTTGCCACCTCAAACTTCAAACGTATCTTTGGGGGTCCGTGCAGGGGGCCTTCTGCAGCGCTGCTCTGAAAATGCGAACGTCTGCAGATAGCTCGCAGGCAGAAAAAGCTAGAATGGAAAGCTGTTGCTCAGCCTCATTTGCCCATGGCACTGCTCGCACAGAGGCTCAGAGACTGGGGCTGCTTGCTTGTCTTGCCCCTTCAAACTTCAAAATTATCTTAGGTGGTCCGTGCCGGCCGCCTCAGGGAGCCCTGCTCTGAAAAGGCGAACGTCTGCAGATAGCTCGCAGCCAGAAAGAGCTAGCCTGGAAAACTGTTGCTCAGCCTCATCTGCCCATGGCACTGCTCTCACAGAGGCACAGAGACTGGGTCTGCTTGCTTGTCTTGCCCCCTCAAACTTCAGACATAACTTAGGCGGTCCATCACGGGCACATCCAGCAGCCCTGCTCTGAAAATGCGAACGTCTGCAGATAGCTCGCAGGCAGAAAGAGCTAGCCTGGAAAGCTGTTTCTCAGCCTCATCTGCCCATGGCACTGCTGGCACAGAGGCACAGAGAATGGGGCTGCTTGCTTGTCTTGCCCCCTCAAACTTCAGATGTATCATTCTGGGTCCAAGCATGGGTCCTCCGGCAGCCCTGCTCTGAAAATGAGAACATCTGCAGATATTTCGAAGCCAGAAAGAGCTAGCCTGGAAAGCTGTTGCTCAGCCTCATCTGCCCATGGCACTGCTCGCACAGAGGCACAGAGAGTGGGGCTGCTTGCTTGTTTTGCTCCCTGAAACTTCAGATGTATCATTCTGGGTCCATGCATGGGTCCTCCGGCAGCCCTGCTCTGAAAATGCGAACGTCTGCAGATAGCTCGCAGCCAGAAAGAGCTAGCCTGGAAAACTGTTGCTCAGCCTCATCTGTCCATGGCACTGCTCTCACAGAGGCACAGAGACTGGGTCTGCTTGCTTGTCTTGCCACCTCAAACTTCAAACGTAGCTTAGGTGTTTCGTGCCGGGCGCCTTCGGCAGCGCTGCTCTGAAAATGCGAACGTCTGCAGATAGCTGGCAGCCAGAAAGAGTTAGCCTGGAAAGCTGTTGCTCAGCCTCATCTGCAAATGGCACTGCTCGCACAGGCACAGAGACTGGGGCTGCTTGCTTGTCTTGCCATCTCAAACTTCAAATGTAGCTTTGGAAGTCAGTGCATTCGGCCTCCGTCAGACCTGATCTGAAAATGCGAACGTCTGCGGATAGATCGCAGCCAAAGAGAGCTTGTCTGGAAAGCTGTTGCTCAGCCTCATCTGCCCATGGCACTGCTCGCACAGAGGCACAGAGACTGGGGCTGCTTGCTTGTCTTGCCCCCTCCAACTTCAAACGTAGCTTAGGTGGTCCATGCCAGGCACCTACGGCAGCCCTGCTCTGAAAATGCGAACATCTGCAGATAGCTCGCAGCCAGAAAGAGCAAGCCTGGAAAGCTGTTGCTCAGCCTCATCTGCCCATGGCACTGCTCGCACAGAGGCACAGAGACTGGGGCTGCTTGCTTGTCTTGCCACCTCAAACTTCAGCTGTATCTTTCTCGGTCCGTGCATGGGTCCTCTGGCAGCCCTGCTCTGAAAATGCGAACGTCTGCAGATAGCTCGCAGGCAGAAAGAGCTAGCCTGGAAAGCTGTTGCTCAGCCTCATCTGCCCATGGCACTGCTCGCACAGAGGCACAGAGACTGTGGCTGCTTGCTTGTCTTGCCCCCCTCAAACTTCAAACGTAGATATGGGGTTCCGTGCAGGGGGCCTGAAGCAACCCTGCTCTGAAAATGCGAACGTCTGCAGATAGCTCGCAGGCAGAAAAGCTGTTTCTCAGCCTCATTTGCCCATGGCACTGCTCGCACAGAAACACAGAGACTGCGGATGATTGCTTGTCTTGCCACCTCAAACTTTAGACGTATCTCTGGTGGTCCGTGACGGCCGCCTCAGACAGCCTTGCTCTGAAAATGCGAACGTCTGCCCATAGCTCACAGGCAGAAAGTGCTAGCCTGGAAAGCTGTTGCTCAGCCTAATCTGCCCATGGCACTGCTCACACAGAGGCACAGAGACTGGGGCTGCTTGCTTGTCTTGCCCCCTCAAACTTCAAACGTAGGATTGGGCGTTTGTGCAGGGGGCCTCCAGCAGCCCTGCTCTGAAAATGCGAACGTCTGCAGAAAGCTCGCAGGCAGAAGAGCTAGCCTGGAAAGCTGTTGCTCAGCCTCATCTGCCCATGGCACTGCTCGCACAGAGGCACAGAGACTGGGGCTGCTTGCTTGTCTTGCCCCCTCAAACTTCAGTTGTATCATTCTGGGTCCGTGCATGTGTCATCCGGCAGCCCTGCTTTGAAAATGCGAACGTCTGCAGATAGCTCGCAGCCAGAAAGAGCTAGACTGGAAAGCTGTTGCTCAGCCTCATCTGCGCATGGCACTGCTCGCACAGAGGCACAGAGACTGTGGCTGCTTGCTTGTCTTGCCACCTCAAACTTCAAACGTAGGATTATGCGTTTGTGCAGGGGGCCTCCAGCAGCCCTGCTCTGAAAATGCGAACGTCTGCAGAAAGCTCGCATGCAGAAGAGCTAGCCTGGAAAGCTGTTGCTCAGCCTCATCTGCCCATGGCACCGCTCGCACAGAGGCACAGAGACTGGGGCTGCTTGCTTGTCTTGCCACCTCAAACTTCAAACGTAGCTTAGGTGGTTCGTGCCGGGCGCCTCCGGCAGCGCTGCTCTGAAAATGCGAACGTCTGCACATAGCTCGCGGGCAGAAAGAGGTAGCCTGGAAAGCTGTTGCTCAGCCTCATCTGCAAATGGCACTGCTCGCACAGAGGCACAGAGATTCGGGCTGCTTGCTTGTCTTGCCACCTCAAACTTCAAACGTATCTTAGGTGGTTCATGCCGCGCTCCTCTGGTAGGACTGCTCTGAAAATAAGAACGTCTACAGATAGCTCGCAGGCAGAAAGAGCTAGCCTGGAAAGCTGTTGCTCAGCCTCATCTGCACACGGCACTGCTCGCACAGAGGCACAGAGACTGGGGCTGCTTGCTTGTCTTGCCACCACAAACTTCAAACGTAGTATTGGTCAGTTTTGCAGGGGGCCTCCAGCAGCCCTGCTCTGAAAATGCGAACGTCTGCAGATAGCTCGCAGGCAGAAAGAGCTAGCCTGGAAAGCTGTTGCTCAGCCTCATCTGCCCATGGCACTGCTCGCACAGAGGCACAGAGAGTGGGGCTGCTTGCTTGTCTTGCCCCCCTCAAACTTCAAACGTAGATTTTGGGGTCCGTGCAGGGGGCCTGAAGCCACCCTGCTCTGAAAATTCAAACGTCTGCATATAGCTCGCAGGCAGAAAGAGCTTGCCTGGAAAGCTGTTGCTCAGCCTCATCTGCCCATGGCACTGCTCGCACAGAGGCACAGAGACTGGGGGTGCTTGCTTGTCTTGCCACCTCAAACTTGAGACGTATCTCTGGTGGTCCGTGACAGCCGCCTCAGGCAGCCCTGCTCTGAAAATGCGAACGTCTGCCCATAGCTCACAGGCAGAAAGACCTAGGCTAGAACGCTGTTGCTCAGCCTAATCTGCCCATGGCACTGCTCACACAGAGGCACAGAGACTGGGTCTGCTTGCTTGTTTTGCCCCCTCAAACTTCAGATGTATCATTCTGGGTCCATGCATGGGTCCTCCGGCAGCCCTGCTCTGAAAATGCGAACGTCTGCAGATAGCTCGCAGGCAGAAAGAGCTAGCCTGGAAAGCTGTTGCTCAGCCTCATCTGCCCATGGCACTGCTCACACAGAGGCACAGAGACTGGGGCTGCTCGCTTGTCTTGCCACCTCAAACTTCAAACGTATCTTTGGGGGTCCGTGCAGGGGGCCTTCTGCAGCGCTGCTCTGAAAATGTGAACGTCTGCAGATAGCTCGCAGGCAGAAAAAGCTAGAATGGAAAGCTGTTGCTCAGCCTCATTTGCCCATGGCACTGCTCGCACAGAGGCTCAGAGACTGGGTCTGCTTGCTTGTCTTGCCCCTTCAAACTTCAAAATTATCTTAGGTGGTCCGTGCCGGCCGCCTCAGGGAGCCCTGCTCTGAAAAGGCGAACGTCTGCAGATAGCTCGCAGCCAGAAAGAGCTAGCCTGGAAAACTGTTGCTCAGCCTCATCTGCCCATGGCACTGCTCTCACAGAGGCACAGAGACTGGGTCTGCTTGCTTGTCTTGCCCCCTCAAACTTCAGACATAACTTAGGCGGTCCATCACGGGCACATCCAGCAGCCCTGCTCTGAAAATGCGAACGTCTGCAGATAGCTCGCAGGCAGAAAGAGCTAGCCTGGAAAGCTGTTTCTCAGCCTCATCTGCCCATGGCACTGCTGGCACAGAGGCACAGAGAATGGGGCTGCTTGCTTGTCTTGCCCCCTCAAACTTCAGATGTATCATTCTGGGTCCAAGCATGGGTCCTCCGGCAGCCCTGCTCTGAAAATGAGAACATCTGCAGATATTTCGAAGCCAGAAAGAGCTAGCCTGGAAAGCTGTTGCTCAGCCTCATCTGCCCATGGCACTGCTCGCACAGAGGCACAGAGAGTGGGGCTGCTTGCTTGTTTTGCTCCCTGAAACTTCAGATGTATCATTCTGGGTCCATGCATGGGTCCTCCGGCAGCCCTGCTCTGAAAATGCGAACGTCTGCAGATAGCTCGCAGCCAGAAAGAGCTAGCCTGGAAAACTGTTGCTCAGCCTCATCTGCCCATGGCACTGCTCTCACAGAGGCACAGAGACTGGGTCTGCTTGCTTGTCTTGCCACCTCAAACTTCAAACGTAGCTTAGGTGTTTCGTGCCGGGCGCCTTCGTCAGCGCTGCTCTGAAAATGCGAACGTCTGCAGATAGCTGGCAGCCAGAAAGAGTTAGCCTGGAAAGCTGTTGCTCAGCCTCATCTGCAAATGGCACTGCTCGCACAGGCACAGAGACTGGGGCTGCTTGCTTGTCTTGCCATCTCAAACTTCAAATGTAGCTTTGGAAGTCAGTGCATTCGGCCTCCGTCAGACCTGATCTGAAAATGCGAACGTCTGCGGATAGATCGCAGCCAAAGAGAGCTTGTCTGGAAAGCTGTTGCTCAGCCTCATCTGCCCATGGCACTGCTCGCACAGAGGCACAGAGACTGGGGCTGCTTGCTTGTCTTGCCCCCTCCAACTTCAAACGTAGCTTAGGTGGTCCATGCCAGGCACCTACGGCAGCCCTGCTCTGAAAATGCGAACATCTGCAGATAGCTCGCAGCCAGAAAGAGCAAGCCTGGAAAGCTGTTGCTCAGCCTCATCTGCCCATGGCACTGCTCGCACAGAGGCACAGAGACTGGGGCTGCTTGCTTGTCTTGCCACCTCAAACTTCAGCTGTATCTTTCTCGGTCCGTGCATGGGTCCTCTGGCAGCCCTGCTCTGAAAATGCGAACGTCTGCAGATAGCTCGCAGGCAGAAAGAGCTAGCCTGGAAAGCTGTTGCTCAGCCTCATCTGCCCATGGCACTGCTCGCACAGAGGCACAGAGACTGTGGCTGCTTGCTTGTCTTGCCCCCCTCAAACTTCAAACGTAGATATGGGGTTCCGTGCAGGGGGCCTGAAGCAACCCTGCTCTGAAAATGCGAACGTCTGCAGATAGCTCGCAGGCAGAAAAGCTGTTGCTCAGCCTCATTTGCCCATGCACTGCTCGCACAGAGACACAGAGACTGCGGATGATTGCTTGTCTTGCCACCTCAAACTTGAGACGTATCTCTGGTGGTCCGTGACGGCCGCCTCAGGCAGCCCTGCTCTGAAAATGCGAACGTCTGCCCATAGCTCACAGGCAGAAAGAGCTAGCCTGGGAAGCTGTTGCTCAGCCTAATCTGCCCATGGCACTGCTCACACAGAGGCACAGAGACTGGGGCTGCTTGCTTGTCTTGCCCCCTCAAACTTCAAACGTAGGATTGGGCGTTTGTGCAGGGGGCCTCCAGCAGCCCTGCTCTGAAAATGCGAACGTCTGCAGAAAGCTCGCAGGCAGAAGAGCTAGCCTGGAAAGCTGTTGCTCAGCCTCATCTGCCCATGGCACTGCTCACACAGAGGCACAGAGACTGTGGCTGCTTGCTTGTCTTGCCCCCTCAAACTTCAGTTGTATCATTCTGGGTCCGTGCATGTGCCATCCGGCAGCCCTGCTCTGAAAATGCGAACGTCTGTAGATAGCTCGCAGCCAGAAAGAGCTAGACTGGAAAGCTGTTGCTCAGCCTCATCTGCGCATGGCACTGCTCGCACAGAGGCACAGAGACTGTGGCTGCTTGCTTGTCTTGCCACCTCAAACTTCAAACGTAGGATTGGGCGTTTGTGCAGGGGGCCTCCAGCAGCCCTGCTCTGAAAATGCGAACGTCTGCAGAAAGCTCGCATGCAGAAGAGCTAGCCTGGAAAGCTGTTGCTCAGCCTCATCTGCCCATGGCACTGCTCGCACAGAGGCACAGAGACTGGGGCTGCTTGCTTGTCTTGCCACCTCAAACTTGAGACGTATCTCTGGTGGTCCGTGACAGCCGCCTCAGGCAGCCCTGCTCTGAAAATGCGAACGTCTGCCCATAGCTCACAGGCAGAAAGACCAAGGCTAGAAAGCTGTTGCTCAGCCTAATCTGCCCATGGCACTGCTCACACAGAGGCACAGAGACTGGGGCTGCTCGCTTGTCTTGCCCCCTCAAACTTCAAACGTATCTTTGGGGGTCCGTGCAGGGGGCCTCCTGCAGCGCTGCTCTAAAAATGCGAACGTCTGCAGATAGCTCGCAGCCAGAAACAGCTAGCCTGGAAAGCTGTTGCTCAGCGTCATCAGCCCATGGCACTGCTCGCACAGAGGCACAGAGACTGGGGCTGCTTGCTTGTCTTGCCAACTCAAACTTCAGCTGTATCTTTCTCGGTCCGTGCATTGGTCCTCTGGCAGCCCTGCTCTGAAAATGCGAACGTCTGCAGATAGCTCGCATGCAGAAAAGCTGTTGCTCAGCCTCATTTGCCCATGGCACTGCTCGCACAGAGACACAGAGACTGCGGATGATTGCTTGTCTTGTCACCTCAAACTTGAGACGTATCTCTGGTGGTCCGTGACGGCCGCCTCAGACAGCCCTGCTCTGAAAATGCGAACGTCTGCCCATAGCTCACAGGCAGAAAGTGCTAGCCTGGAAAGCTGTTGCTCAGCCTAATCTGCCCATGGCACTGCTCACACAGAGGCACAGAGACTGGGGCTGCTTGCTTGTCTTGCCCCCTCAAACTTCAAACGTAGGATTGGGCGTTTGTGCAGGGGGCCTCCAGCAGCCCTGCTCTGAAAATGCGAACGTCTGCAGAAAGCTCGCAGGCAGAAGAGCTAGCCTGGAAAGCTGTTGCTCAGCCTCATCTGCCCATGGCACTGCTCGCACAGAGGCACAGAGACTGGGGCTGCTTGCTTGTCTTGCCCCCTCAAACTTCAGTTGTATCATTCTGGGTCCGTGCATGTGTCATCCGGCAGCCCTGCTTTGAAAATGCGAACGTCTGCAGATAGCTCGCAGCCAGAAAGAGCTAGACTGGAAAGCTGTTGCTCAGCCTCATCTGCGCATGGCACTGCTCGCACAGAGGCACAGAGACTGTGGCTGCTTGCTTGTCTTGCCACCTCAAACTTCAAACGTAGGATTGGGCGTTTGTGCAGGGGGCCTCCAGCAGCCCTGCTCTGAAAATGCGAACGTCTGCAGAAAGCTCGCATGCAGAAGAGCTAGCCTGGAAAGCTGTTGCTCAGCCTCATCTGCCCATGGCACCGCTCGCACAGAGGCACAGAGACTGGGGCTGCTTGCTTGTCTTGCCACCTCAAACTTCAAACGTAGCTTAGGTGGTTCGTGCCGGGCGCCTCCGGCAGCGCTGCTCTGAAAATGCGAACGTCTGCACATAGCTCGCAGGCAGAAAGAGGTAGCCTGGAAAGCTGTTGCTCAGCCTCATCTGCAAATGGCACTGCTCGCACAGAGGCACAGAGATTCGGGCTGCTTGCTTGTCTTGCCACCTCAAACTTCAAACGTACCTTAGGTGGTTCATGCCGCGCTCCTCTGGTAGGACTGCTCTGAAAATAAGAACGTCTACAGATAGCTCGCAGGCAGAAAGAGCTAGCCTGGAAAGCTGTTGCTCAGCCTCATCTGCACACGGCACTGCTCGCACAGAGGCACAGAGACTGGGTCTGCTTGCTTGTCTTGCCACCACAAACTTCAAATGTAGTATTGGTCAGTTTTGCAGGGGGCCTCCAGCAGCCCTGCTCTGAAAATGCGAACGTCTGCAGAAAGCTCGCAGGCAGAAAGAGCTAGCCTGGAAAGCTGTTGCTCAGCCTCATCTGCCCATGGCACTGCTCGCACAGAGGCACAGAGAGTGCGGCTGCTTGCTTGTCTTGCCCCCCTCAAACTTCAAACGTAGATTTGGGGGTCCGTGCAGGGGGCCTGAAGAAACCCTGCTCTGAAAATTCAAACGTCTTCATATAGCTCGCAGGCAGAAAGAGCTTGCCTGGAAAGCTGTTGCTCAGCCTCATCTGCCCATGGCACTGCTCGCACAGAGGCACAGAGACTGGGGGTGCTTGCTTGTCTTGCCACCTCAAACTTGAGACGTATCTCTGGTGGTCCGTGACAGCCGCCTCCGTCAGCCCTGCTCTGAAAATGCGAACGTCTGCCCATAGCTCACAGGCAGAAAGAGCTAGCCTGGGAAGCTGTTGCTCAGCCTAATCTGCCCATGGCACTGCTCGCACAGAGGCACAGAGACTGGGGCTGCTTGCTTGTTTTGCCCCCTCAAACTTCAGATGTATCATTCTGGGTCCATGCATGGGTCCTCCGGCAGCCCTGCTCTGAAAATGCGAACGTCTGCAGATAGCTCGCAGGCAGAAAGAGCTAGCCTGGAAAGCTGTTGCTCAGCCTCATCTGCCCATGGCACTGCTCACACAGAGGCACAGAGACTGGGGCTGCTCGCTTGTCTTGCCACCTCAAACTTCAAACGTATCTTTGGGGGTCCGTGCAGGGGGCCTTCTGCAGCGCTGCTCTGAAAATGCGAACGTCTGCAGATAGCTCGCAGGCAGAAAAAGCTAGAATGGAAAGCTGTTGCTCAGCCTCATTTGCCCATGGCACTGCTCGCACAGAGGCTCAGAGACTGGGTCTGCTTGCTTGTCTTGCCCCTTCAAACTTCAAAATTATCTTAGGTGGTCCGTGCCGGCCGCCTCAGAGAGCCCTGCTCTGAAAAGGCGAACGTCTGCAGATAGCTCGCAGCCAGAAAGAGCTAGCCTGGAAAACTGTTGCTCAGCCTCATCTGCCCATGGCACTGCTCTCACAGAGGCACAGAGACTGGGTCTGCTTGCTTGTCTTGCCCCCTCAAACTTCAGACATAACTTAGGCGGTCCATCACGGGCACATCCAGCAGCCCTGCTCTGAAAATGCGAACGTCTGCAGATAGCTCGCAGGCAGAAAGAGCTAGCCTGGAAAGCTGTTTCTCAGCCTCATCTGCCCATGGCACTGCTGGCACAGAGGCACAGAGAATGGGGCTGCTTGCTTGTCTTGCCCCCTCAAACTTCAGATGTATCATTCTGGGTCCAAGCATGGGTCCTCCGGCAGCCCTGCTCTGAAAATGAGAACATCTGCAGATATTTCGAAGCCAGAAAGAGCTAGCCTGGAAAGCTGTTGCTCAGCCTCATCTGCCCATGGCACTGCTCGCACAGAGGCACAGAGAGTGGGGCTGCTTGCTTGTTTTGCTCCCTGAAACTTCAGATGTATCATTCTGGGTCCATGCATGGGTCCTCCGGCAGCCCTGCTCTGAAAATGCGAACGTCTGCAGATAGCTCGCAGCCAGAAAGAGCTAGCCTGGAAAACTGTTGCTCAGCCTCATCTGCCCATGGCACTGCTCTCACAGAGGCACAGAGACTGGGTCTGCTTGCTTGTCTTGCCACCTCAAACTTCAAACGTAGCTTAGGTGTTTCGTGCCGGGCGCCTTCGTCAGCGCTGCTCTGAAAATGCGAACGTCTGCAGATAGCTGGCAGCCAGAAAGAGTTAGCCTGGAAAGCTGTTGCTCAGCCTCATCTGCAAATGGCACTGCTCGCACAGGCACAGAGACTGGGGCTGCTTGCTTGTCTTGCCATCTCAAACTTCAAATGTAGCTTTGGAAGTCAGTGCATTCGGCCTCCGTCAGACCTGATCTGAAAATGCGAACGTCTGCGGATAGATCGCAGCCAAAGAGAGCTTGTCTGGAAAGCTGTTGCTCAGCCTCATCTGCCCATGGCACTGCTCGCACAGAGGCACAGAGACTGGGGCTGCTTGCTTGTCTTGCCCCCTCCAACTTCAAACGTAGCTTAGGTGGTCCATGCCAGGCACCTACGGCAGCCCTGCTCTGAAAATGCGAACATCTGCAGATAGCTCGCAGCCAGAAAGAGCAAGCCTGGAAAGCTGTTGCTCAGCCTCATCTGCCCATGGCACTGCTCGCACAGAGGCACAGAGACTGGGGCTGCTTGCTTG
The DNA here is from genome assembly GCF_030867145.1 of Opisthocomus hoazin. Taxonomy (NCBI): domain Eukaryota; kingdom Metazoa; phylum Chordata; class Aves; order Opisthocomiformes; family Opisthocomidae; genus Opisthocomus; species Opisthocomus hoazin. Next base: position 1,053,560 of record NC_134438.1, on the reverse strand, counting down.
TCTTGCCACCTCAAACTTCAGCTGTATCTTTCTCGGTCCGTGCATGGGTCCTCTGGCAGCCCTGCTCTGAAAATGCGAACGTCTGCAGATAGCTCGCAGCCAGAAAGAGCTAGCCTGGAAAGCTGTTGCTCAGCCTCATCTGCCCATGGCACTGCTCGCACAGAGGCACAGAGACTGTGGCTGCTTGCTTGTCTTGCCCCCCTCAAACTTCAAACGTAGATATGGGGTTCCGTGCAGGGGGCCTGAAGCAACCCTGCTCTGAAAATGCGAACGTCTGCAGATAGCTCGCAGGCAGAAAAGCTGTTGCTCAGCCTCATTTGCCCATGCACTGCTCGCACAGAGACACAGAGACTGCGGATGATTGCTTGTCTTGCCACCTCAAACTTGAGAGGTATCTCTGGTGGTCCGTGACGGCCGCCTCAGGCAGCCCTGCTCTGAAAATGCGAACGTCTGCCCATAGCTCACAGGCAGAAAGAGCTAGCCTGGGAAGCTGTTGCTCAGCCTAATCTGCCCATGGCACTGCTCACACAGAGGCACAGAGACTGGGGCTGCTTGCTTGTCTTGCCCCCTCAAACTTCAAACGTAGGATTGGGCGTTTGTGCAGGGGGCCTCCAGCAGCCCTGCTCTGAAAATGCGAACGTCTGCAGAAAGCTCGCAGGCAGAAGAGCTAGCCTGGAAAGCTGTTGCTCAGGCTCATCTGCCCATGGCACTGCTCACACAGAGGCACAGAGACTGGGGCTGCTTGCTTGTCTTGCCCCCTCAAACTTCAGTTGTATCATTCTGGGTCCGTGCATGTGCCATCCGGCAGCCCTGCTCTGAAAATGCGAACGTCTGTAGATAGCTCGCAGCCAGAAAGAGCTAGACTGGAAAGCTGTTGCTCAGCCTCATCTGCGCATGGCACTGCTCGCAAAGAGGCACAGAGACTGTGGCTGCTTGCTTGTCTTGCCACCTCAAACTTCAAACGTAGGATTGGGCGTTTGTGCAGGGGGCCTCCAGCAGCCCTGCTCTGAAAATGCGAACGTCTGCAGAAAGCTCGCATGCAGAAGAGCTAGCCTGGAAAGCTGTTGCTCAGCCTCATCTGCCCATGGCACTGCTCGCACAGAGGCACAGAGACTGGGGCTGCTTGCTTGTCTTGCCACCTCAAACTTGAGACGTATCTCTGGTGGTCCGTGACAGCCGCCTCAGGCAGCCCTGCTCTGAAAATGCGAACGTCTGCCCATAGCTCACAGGCAGAAAGACCAAGGCTAGAAAGCTGTTGCTCAGCCTAATCTGCCCATGGCACTGCTCACACAGAGGCACAGAGACTGGGGCTGCTCGCTTGTCTTGCCCCCTCAAACTTCAAACGTATATTTGGGGGTCCGTGCAGGGGGCCTCCTGCAGCGCTGCTCTGAAAATGCGAACGTCTGCAGATAGCTCGCAGCCAGAAACAGCTAGCCTGGAAAGCTGTTGCTCAGCGTCATCAGCCCATGGCACTGCTCGCACAGAGGCACAGAGACTGGGGCTGCTTGCTTGTCTTGCCAACTCAAACTTCAGCTGTATCTTTCTCGGTTTGTGCATTGGTCCTCTGGCAGCCCTGGTCTGAAAATGCGAACGTCTGCAGATAGCTCGCATGCAGAAAAGCTGTTGCTCAGCCTCATTTGCCCATGGCACTGCTCGCACAGAGACACAGAGACTGCGGATGATTGCTTGTCTTGCCACCTCAAACTTGAGACGTATCTCTGGTGGTCCGTGACGGCCGCCTCAGACAGCCCTGCTCTGAAAATGCGAACGTCTGCCCATAGCTCACAGGCAGAAAGTGCTAGCCTGGAAAGCTGTTGCTCAGCCTCATCTGCCCATGGCACTGCTCGCACAGAGGCACAGAGACTGTGGCTGCTTGCTTGTCTTGCCACCTCAAACTTCAAACGTAGGATTGGGCGTTTGTGCAGGGGGCCTCCAGCAGCCCTGCTCTGAAAATGCGAACGTCTGCAGAAAGCTCGCATGCAGAAGAGCTAGCCTGGAAAGCTGTTGCTCAGCCTCATCTGCCCATGGCACCGCTCGCACAGAGGCACAGAGACTGGGGCTGCTTGCTTGTCTTGCCACCTCAAACTTCAAACGTAGCTTAGGTGGTTCGTGCCGGGCGCCTCCGGCAGCGCTGCTCTGAAAATGCGAACGTCTGCACATAGCTCGCAGGCAGAAAGAGGTAGCCTGGAAAGCTGTTGCTCAGCCTCATCTGCAAATGGCACTGCTCGCACAGAGGCACAGAGATTCGGGCTGCTTGCTTGTCTTGCCACCTCAAACTTCAAACGTATCTTAGGTGGTTCATGCCGCGCTCCTCTGGTAGGACTGCTCTGAAAATAAGAACGTCTACAGATAGCTCGCAGGCAGAAAGAGCTAGCCTGGAAAGCTGTTGCTCAGCCTCATCTGCACACGGCACTGCTCGCACAGAGGCACAGAGACTGGGGCTGCTTGCTTGTCTTGCCACCACAAACTTCAAACGTAGTATTGGTCAGTTTTGCAGGGGGCCTCCAGCAGCCCTGCTCTGAAAATGCGAACGTCTACAGAAAGCTCGCAGGCAGAAAGAGCTAGCCTGGAAAGCTGTTGCTCAGCCTCATCTGCCCATGGCACTGCTCGCACAGAGGCACAGAGAGTGCGGCTGCTTGCTTGTCTTGCCCCCCTCAAACTTCAAACGTAGATTTGGGGGTCCGTGCAGGGGGCCTGAAGAAACCCTGCTCTGAAAATTCAAACGTCTGCATATAGCTCGCAGGCAGAAAGAGCTTGCCTGGAAAGCTGTTGCTCAGCCTCATCTGCCCATGGCACTGCTCGCACAGAGGCACAGAGACTGGGGGTGCTTGCTTGTCTTGCCACCTCAAACTTGAGACGTATCTCTGGTGGTCCGTGACAGCCGCCTCAGGCAGCCCTGCTCTGAAAATGCGAACGTCTGCCCATAGCTCACAGGCAGAAAGACCTAGGCTAGAACGCTGTTGCTCAGCCTAATCTGCCCATGGCACTGCTCGCACAGAGGCACAGAGACTGGGGCTGCTTGCTTGTTTTGCCCCCTCAAACTTCAGATGTATCATTCTGGGTCCATGCATGGGTCCTCCGGCAGCCCTGCTCTGAAAATGCGAACGTCTGCAGATAGCTCGCAGGCAGAAAGAGCTAGCCTGGAAAGCTGTTGCTCAGCCTCATCTGCCCATGGCACTGCTCACACAGAGGCACAGAGACTGGGGCTGCTCGCTTGTCTTGCCACCTCAAACTTCAAACGTATCTTTGGGGGTCCGTGCAGGGGGCCTTCTGCAGCGCTGCTCTGAAAATGCGAACGTCTGCAGATAGCTCGCAGGCAGAAAAAGCTAGAATGGAAAGCTGTTGCTCAGCCTCATCTGCCCATGGCACTGCTCTCACAGAGGCACAGAGACTGGGGCTGCTTGCTTGTCTTGCCATCTCAAACTTCAAATGTAGCTTTGGAAGTCAGTGCATTCGGCCTCCGTCAGACCTGATCTGAAAATGCGAACGTCTGCGGATAGATCGCAGCCAAATAGAGCTTGTCTGGAAAGCTGTTGCTCAGCCTCATCTACCCATGGCACTGCTCGCACAGAGGCACAGAGATTGGGGCTGCTTGCTTGTCTTGCCCCCTCCAACTTCAAACGTAGCTTAGGTGGTCCATGCCAGGCACCTACGGCAGCCCTGCTCTGAAAATGCGAACATCTGCAGATAGCTCGCAGGCAGAAACAGCTAGCCTGGAAAGCTGTTGCTCAGCCTCATCAGCCCATGGCACTGCTCGCACAGAGGCACAGAGACTGGGGCTGCTTGCTTGTCTTGCCAACTCAAACTTCAGCTGTATCTTTCTCGGTCCGTGCATGGGTCCTCTGGCAGCCCTGCTCTGAAAATGCGAACGTCTGCAGATAGCTCACAGGCAGAAAGAGCTAGCCTGGAAAGCTGTTGCTCAGCCTCATCTGCCCATGGCACTGCTCGCAGAGAGGCACAGAGAGTGGGACTGCTTGCTTGTTTTGCTCCCTGAAACTTCAGATGTATCATTCTGGGTCCATGCATGGGTCCTCCGGCAGCCCTGCTCTGAAAATGCAAACGTCTGCAGATAGCTCGCAGCCAGAAAGAGCTAGCCTGGAAAGCTGTTGCTCAGCCTCATCTGCCCATGGCACTGCTCGCACAGAGGCACAGAGACTGGGTCTGCTTGCTTGTCTTGCCACCTCAAACTTCAAACGTAGCTTAGGTGTTTCGTGCCGGGCGCCTTCGGCAGCGCTGCTCTGAAAATGCGAACGTCTGCATATAGCTGGCAGCCAGAAAGAGTTAGCCTGGAAAGCTGTTGCTCAGCCTCATCTGCAAATGGCACTGCTCGCACAGGCACAGAGACTGGGGCTGCTTGCTTGTCTTGCCATCTCAAACTTCAAATGTAGCTTTGGAAGTCAGTGCATTCGGCCTCCGTCAGACCTGATCTGAAAATGCGAACGTCTGCGGATAGATCGCAGCCAAATAGAGCTTGTCTGGAAAGCTGTTGCTCAGCCTCATCTGCCCATGGCACTGCTCGCACAGAGGCACAGAGACTGGGGCTGCTTGCTTGTCTTGCCCCCTCCAACTTCAAACGTAGCTTAGGTGGTCCATGCCAGGCACCTACGGCAGCCCTGCTCTGAAAATGCGAACATCTGCAGATAGCTCGCAGCCAGAAACAGCTAGCCTGGAAAGCTGTTGCTCAGCGTCATCAGCCCATGGCACTGCTTGCACAGAGGCACAGAGACTGGGGCTGCTTGCTTGTCTTGCCAACTCAAACTTCAGCTGTATCTTTCTCGGTCCGTGCATTGGTCCTCTGGCAGCCCTGCTCTGAAAATGCGAACGTCTGCACATAGCTCGCATGCAGAAAAGCTGTTGCTCAGCCTCATTTGCCCATGGCACTGCTCGCACAGAGACACAGAGACTGCGGATGATTGCTTGTCTTGCCACCTCAAACTTGAGACGTATCTCTGTTGGTCCGTGACGGCCGCCTCAGACAGCCCTGCTCTGAAAATGCGAACGTCTGCCCATAGCTCACAGGCAGAAAGTGCTAGCCTGGAAAGCTGTTGCTCAGCCTAATCTGCCCATGGCACTGCTCACACAGAGGCACAGAGACTGGGGCTGCTTGCTTGTCTTGCCCCCTCAAACTTCAAACGTAGGATTGGGCGTTTGTGCAGGGGGCCTCCAGCAGCCCTGCTCTGAAAATGCGAACGTCTGCAGAAAGCTCGCAGGCAGAAGAGCTAGCCTGGAAAGCTGTTGCTCAGCCTCATCTGCCCATGGCACTGCTCGCACAGAGGCACAGAGACTGGGGCTGCTTGCTTGTCTTGCCCCCTCAAACTTCAGTTGTATCATTCTGGGTCCGTGCATGTGCCATCCGGCAGCCCTGCTTTGAAAATGCGAACGTCTGCAGATAGCTCGCAGCCAGAAAGAGCTAGACTGGAAAGCTGTTGCTCAGCCTCATCTGCGCATGGCACTGCTCGCACAGAGGCACAGAGACTGTGGCTGCTTGCTTGTCTTGCCACCTCAAACTTCAAACGTAGGATTGGGCGTTTGTGCAGGGGGCCTCCAGCAGCCCTGCTCTGAAAATGCGAAAGTCTGCACATAGCTCGCAGGCAGAAAGAGGTAGCCTGGAAAGCTGTTGCTCAGCCTCATCTGCAAATGGCACTGCTCGCACAGAGGCACAGAGATTCGGGCTGCTTGCTTGTCTTGCCACCTCAAACTTCAAACGTATCTTAGGTGGTTCATGCCGCGCTCCTCTGGTAGGACTGCTCTGAAAATAAGAACGTCTACAGATAGCTCGCAGGCAGAAAGAGCTAGCCTGGAAAGCTGTTGCTCAGCCTCATCTGCACACGGCACTGCTCGCACAGAGGCACAGAGACTGGGGCTGCTTGCTTGTCTTGCCACCACAAACTTCAAACGTAGTATTGGTCAGTTTTGCAGGGGGCCTCCAGCAGCCCTGCTCTGAAAATGCGAACGTCTGCAGATAGCTCGCAGCCAGAAAGAGCTAGCCTGGAAAGCTGTTGCTCAGCCTCATCTGCCCATGGCACTGCTCGCACAGAGGCACAGAGAGTGCGGCTGCTTGCTTGTCTTGCCCCCCTCAAACTTCAAACGTAGATTTGGGGGTCCGTGCAGGGGGCCTGAAGCCACCCTGCTCTGAAAATTCAAACGTCTGCATATAGCTCGCAGGCAGAAAGAGCTTGCCTGGAAAGCTGTTGCTCAGCCTCATCTGCCCATTGCACTGCTCGCACAGAGGCACAGAGACTGGGGGTGCTTGCTTGTCTTGCCACCTCAAACTTGAGACGTATCTCTGGTGGTCCGTGACAGCCGCCTCAGGCAGCCCTGCTCTGAAAATGCGAACGTCTGCCCATAGCTCACAGGCAGAAAGACCTAGGCTAGAACGCTGTTGCTCAGCCTAATCTGCCCATGGCACTGCTCGCACAGAGGCACAGAGACTGGGGCTGCTTGCTTGTTTTGCCCCCTCAAACTTCAGATGTATCATTCTGGGTCCATGCATGGGTCCTCCGGCAGCCCTGCTCTGAAAATGCGAACGTCTGCAGATAGCTCGCAGGCAGAAAGAGCTAGCCTGGAAAGCTGTTGCTCAGCCTCATCTGCCCATGGCACTGCTCACACAGAGGCACAGAGACTGGGGCTGCTCGCTTGTCTTGCCACCTCAAACTTCAAACGTATCTTTGGGGGTCCGTGCAGGGGGCCTTCTGCAGCGCTGCTCTGAAAATGCGAACGTCTGCAGATAGCTCGCAGGCAGAAAAAGCTAGAATGGAAAGCTGTTGCTCAGCCTCATTTGCCCATGGCACTGCTCGCACAGAGGCTCAGAGACTGGGTCTGCTTGCTTGTCTTGCCCCTTCAAACTTCAAAATTATCTTAGGTGGTCCGTGCCGGCCGCCTCAGGGAGCCCTGCTCTGAAAAGGCGAACGTCTGCAGATAGCTCGCAGCCAGAAAGAGCTAGCCTGGAAAACTGTTGCTCAGCCTCATCTGCCCATGGCACTGCTCTCACAGAGGCACAGAGACTGGGGCTGCTTGCTTGTCTTGCCCCCTCAAACTTCAGACATAACTTAGGCGGTCCATCACGGGCACATCCAGCAGCCCTGCTCTGAAAATGCGAACGTCTGCAGATAGCTCGCAGGCAGAAAGAGCTAGCCTGGAAAGCTGTTTCTCAGCCTCATCTGCCCATGGCACTGCTGGCACAGAGGCACAGAGAATGGGGCTGCTTGCTTGTCTTGCCCCCTCAAACTTCAGATGTATCATTCTGGGTCCAAGCATGGGTCCTCCGGCAGCCCTGCTCTGAAAATGAGTACATCTGCAGATATCTCGAAGCCAGAAAGAGCTAGCCTGGAAAGCTGTTGCTCAGCCTCATCTGCCCATGGCACTGCTCGCACAGAGGCACAGAGAGTGGGGCTGCTTGCTTGTTTTGCTCCCTGAAACTTCAGATGTATCATTCTGGGTCCATGCATGGGTCCTCCGGCAGCCCTGCTCTGAAAATGCGAACGTCTGCAGATAGCTCGCAGCCAGAAAGAGCTAGCCTGGAAAACTGTTGGTCAGCCTCATCTGCCCATGGCACTGCTCTCACAGAGGCACAGAGACTGGGTCTGCTTGCTTGTCTTGCCACCTCAAACTTCAAACGTAGCTTAGGTGTTTCGTGCCGGGCGCCTTCGTCAGCGCTGCTCTGAAAATGCGAACGTCTGCAGATAGCTGGCAGCCAGAAAGAGTTAGCCTGGAAAGCTGTTGCTCAGCCTCATCTGCAAATGGCACTGCTCGCACAGGCACAGAGACTGGGGCTGCTTGCTTGTCTTGCCATCTCAAACTTCAAATGTAGCTTTGGAAGTCAGTGCATTCGGCCTCCGTCAGAACTGATCTGAAAATGCGAACGTCTGCGGATAGATCGCAGCCAAAGAGAGCTTGTCTGGAAAGCTGTTGCTCAGCCTCATCTGCCCATGGCACTGCTCGCACAGAGGCACAGAGACTGGGGCTGCTTGCTTGTCTTGCCCCCTCCAACTTCAAACGTAGCTTAGGTGGTTCATGCCAGGCACCTACGGCAGCCCTGCTCTGAAAATGCGAACATCTGCAGATAGCTCGCAGCCAGAAAGAGCTAGCCTGGAAAGCTGTTGCTCAGCCTCATCTGCCCATGGCACTGCTCGCACAGAGGCACAGAGACTGGGGCTGCTTGCTTGTCTTGCCACCTCAAACTTCAGCTGTATCTTGCTCGGTCCGTGCATGGGTCCTCTGGCAGCCCTGCTCTGAAAATGCGAACGTCTGCAGATAGCTCGCAGCCAGAAAGAGCTAGCCTGGAAAGCTGTTGCTCAGCCTCATCTGCCCATGGCACTGCTCGCACAGAGGCACAGAGACTGGGGCTGCTTGCTTGTCTTGCCCCCCTCAAACTTCAAACGTAGATATGGGGTTCCGTGCAGGGGGCCTGAAGCAACCCTGCTCTGAAAATGCGAACGTCTGCAGATAGCTCGCAGGCAGAAAAGCTGTTGCTCAGCCTCATTTGCCCATGCACTGCTCGCACAGAGACACAGAGACTGCGGATGATTGCTTGTCTTGCCACCTCAAACTTGAGACGTATCTCTGGTGGTCCGTGACGGCCGCCTCAGGCAGCCCTGCTCTGAAAATGCGAACGTCTGCCCATAGCTCACAGGCAGAAAGAGCTAGCCTGGAAAGCTGTTGCTCAGCCTAATCTGCCCATGGCACTGCTCACACAGAGGCACAGAGACTGGGGCTGCTTGCTTGTCTTGCCACCTCAAACTTCAAACGTAGGATTGGGCGTTTGTGCAGGGGGCCTCCAGCAGCCCTGCTCTGAAAATGCGAACGTCTGCAGAAAGCTTGCAGGCAGAAGAGCTAGCCTGGAAAGCTGTTGCTCAGCCTCATCTGCAAATGGCACTGCTCGCACAGAGGCACAGAGACTGGGGCTGCTTGCTTGTCTTGCCACCTCAAACTTCAAACGTATCTTAGGTGGTTCATGCCGCGCTCCTCTGGTAGGACTGCTCTGAAAATAAGAACGTCTACAGATAGCTCGCAGGCAGAAAGAGCTAGCCTGGAAAGCTGTTGCTCAGCCTCATCTGCCCACGGCACTGCTCGCACAGGCACAGAGACTGGGGCTGCTTCCTTGTCTTGCCATCTCAAACTTCAAACGTAGCTTTGGAAGTCAGTGCAGTCGACCTCCGTGAGACCTGATCTGAAAATGCGAACGTCTGCAGATAGCTCGCAGCCACAGAGAGCTAGCCTGGAAAGCTGTTGCTCAGCCTCAACTGCTCATGGCACTGCTCGCACAGAGGCACAGAGACTGGGGCTGCTTGCTTGTCTTGCCCCCTCAAACTTCAGACATAACTTAGGCGGTCCATCACGGGCACCTCCAGCAGGCCTGCTATGAAAATGCGAATGTCTGCAGATAGCTCGCAGCCAGAAAGAGCTAGCCTGGAAAGCCGTTGCTCAGCCTCATCTGCCCATGGCACTGCTCGCACAGAGGCACAGGGACTTTGGCTGCTTGCTTGTCTTGCTACCTCAAACTTAAAACATATATTAGGTGGTTCATGCCGGGCGCCTTCGGCAGCTCTGTTCCGAAAATGCGAATGTCTGCAGATAGCTCGCAGGCAGAAAGAGCTAGCCTGGAAAGCTGTTTCTCAGCCTCATCTGCCCATGGCACTGCTCGCACAGAGGCACAGAGACTGGGGCTGCTTGCTTGTCTTGCCCCCTCCAACTTCAAACGTAGCTTAGGTGGTCCATGCCGGGCACCTACGGCAGCCCTGCTCTGAAAAAGTGAACGTCTGCAGGTAGCTCGCAGGCAGAAAGAGCTAGCCTGGAAAGCTGTTGCTCAGCCTCATCTGCCCATGGCACTGCTCGCACAGAGGCACAGAGACTTCGGATGATTGCTTATCTTGCCCCCTCAAACTTCAGACTTAGGTTTGGGGGTCCATGACGAGCGCCTCCAGCAGCCCTGCTCTGAAAATGCGAACGTCTGCAGAAAGTTCGCAGGCAGAAGAGGTAGCCTGGAAAGCTGTTGCTCAGCCTCATCTGCCCTTGGCACTGCTCGCACAGAGGCACCGAGACTGTGGCTGCTTGCTTGTCTTGCCCCCTCAAAATTCAGATGTATCATTCTGGGTCCGTGCATGTGTCATCCGGCAGCCCTGCTCTGAAAATGCGAACGTCTGCAGATAGCTCGCAGCCAGAAAGAGCTAGCCTGGAAAACTGTTGCTCAGCCTCATCTGCCCATGGCACTGCTCTCACAGAGGCACAGAGACTGGGGCTGCTTGCTTGTCTTGCCCCCTCAAACTTCAAACGTAGCTTAGGTGGTCCATCACGGGCACCTCCAGCAGGCCTGCTCTGAAAATGCGAATGTCTGCAGATAGCTCGCAGGCAGAAATAGCTCGCCTGGAAAGCTGTTGCTCAGCCTCATCTGCCCATGGCACTGCTCGCACAGAGGCACAGAGACTGGGGCTGCTTGCTTGTCTTGCTACCTCAAACTTAAAACATATATTAGGTGATTCATGCCGGGCGCCTTCGGCAGCTCTGTTCCGAAAATGCGAACGTCTGCATATAGCTAGCAGGCAGAAAGAGCTTGCCTGGAAAGCTGTTGCTCAGCCTCATCTGCCCATGGCACTGCTCGCACAGAGGCACAGAGACTGTGGCTGCTTGCTTTTCTTGCCACCTCAAAATTGAGACGTATCTCTGGTGGTCCGTGACGGCCGTCTCAGGCAGCCCTGCTCTGAAAATGCGAACGTCTGCCCATAGCTCACAGGCAGAAAGAGCTAGCCTGGAAAGCTGTTGCTCAGCCTAATCTGCCCATGGCACTGCTCGCACAGAGGCAAAGAGAGTGGGGCTACTTGCTTGTTTTGCCCCCTCAAACATCAGATGTATCATTCTGGGTCCATGCATGGGTCCTCCGGCAGCCCTGCTCTGAAAATGCGAACGTCTGCAGATAGCTCGCAGGCAGAAAGAGGTAGCCTGGAAAGCTGTTGCTCAGCCTCATCTGCCCATGGCACTGCTCACACAGAGGCACAGAGACTGGGGCTGCTCGCTTGTCTTGCCACCTCAAACTTCAAACGTATCTTTGGGGGTCCGTGCAGGGGGCCTCCTGCAGCGCTGCTCTGAAAATGCGAACGTCTGCAGATAGCTCGCAGGCAGAAAGAGCTAGCCTGGAAAGCTGTTGCTCAGCCTCATCTGCCCATGGCACTGCTGGCACAGAGGCACAGAGACTGTGGCTGCTTGCTTGTCTTGCCCCCTCAAATTTCAGACATAACTTAGGCAGTCCATCACGGGCACCTCCAGCAGCCCTGCTCTGAAAATGCGAACGTCTGCAGATAGCTCGCAGCCAGAAAGAGCTAGCCTGGAAAGATGTTGCTCAGCCTCATCTGCCCATGGCACTGCTCGCACAGGCACAGACACTGGGGCTGCTTGCTTGTCTTGCCATCTCATACTTCAAACGTAGCTTTGGAAGTCAGTGCAGTCGACCTCCGTCAGACCTGATCTGAAAATGCGAACGTCTGCAGATAGCTCGCAGCCACAGAGAGCTAGCCTGGAAAGCTGTTGCTCAGCCTCCACTGCTCATGGCACTGCTCGCACAGAGGCACAGACACTGGGGCTGCTTGCTTGTCTTGCCCCCTCAAACTTCAGACATAACTTACGCGGTCCATCACGGGCACCTCCAGCAGCCCTGCTATGAAAATGCGAATGTCTGCAGATAGCTCGCAGGCAGAAAGAGCTAGCCTGGAAAGCTGTTGCTCAGCCTCATCTGCTCATGGCACTGCTCGCACAGAGGCACAGAGACTTTGGCTGCTTGCTTGTCTTGCTACCTCAAACTTAAAACATATATTAGGTGGTCCATGCCGGGCGCCTTCGGCAGCTCTGTTCTAAAAATGCGAATGTCTGCAGATAGCTCGCAGGCAGAAAGAGCTAGCCTGGAAAGCTGTTGCTCAGCCTCATCTGCCCATGGCACTGCTCGCACAGAGGCACAGAGACTGGGGCTGCTTGCTTGTCTTGCCACCTCAAACTTCAAACGTAGCTTAGGTGGTCCATACCGGGCACCTACGGCACCCCTGCTCTGAAAATGCGAACGTCTGCAGATAGCTCGCAGGCAGAAAGAGCTAGCCTGGAAAGCTGTTGCTCAGCCTCATCTGCCCATGGCACTGCTCGCACAGAGGCACAGAGACTCCGGATGATTGCTTGTCTTGCCCCCTCAAACTTCAGACTTAGGTTTGGGGGTCCATGACGAGCGCCTCCAGCAGCCCTGCTCTGAAAATGCGAACGTCTGCAGATAGCTCGCAGGCAGAAAGAGCTAGCCTGGGAAGCTGTTGCTCAGCCTCATCTGCAAATGGCACTGCTCGCACAGAGGCACAGAGACTGGGGCTGCTTGCTTGTCTTGCCACCTCAAACTTCAAATGTAGGATTGGGCGTTTGTGCAGGGGGCCTCCAGCAGCCCTGCTCTTAAAATGCGAACGTCTGCAGAAAGTTCGCAGGCAGAAGAGCTAGCCTGGAAAGCTGTTGCTCAGCCTCATCTGCCCATGGCACTGCTCGCACAGAGGCACCGAGACTGTGGCTGCTTGCTTGTCTTGCCATCTCAAACTTCAGATGTATCATTCTGGGTCCGTGCATGTGTCATCCGGCAGCCCTGCTCTGAAAATGCGAACGTCTGCAGATAGCTCGCAGCCAGAAAGAGCTAGCCTGGAAAACTGTTGCTCAGCCTCATCTGCCCATGGCACTGCTCTCACAGAGGCACAGAGATTCGGGCTGCTTGCTTGTCTTGCCCCCTCAAACTTCAGACATAACTTAGGCGGTCCATCACGGGCACCTCCAGCAGGCCTGCTCTGAAAATGCGAATGTCTGCAGATAGCTCGCAGGCAGAAATAGCTAGCCTGGAAAGCTGTTGCTCAGCCTCATCTGCCCATGGCACTGCTCGCACAGAGGCACAGAGACTTTGGCTGCTTGCTTGTCTTGCTACCTCAAACTTAAAACATATATTAGGTGGTTCATGCCGGGCGCCTTCGGTAGCTCTCTTCCGAAAATGCGAACGTCTGCATATAGCTAGCAGGCAGAAAGAGCTTGCCTGGAAAGCTGTTGCTCAGCCTCATCTGCCCATGGCACTGCTCGCACAGAGGCACAGAGACTGTGGCTGCTTGCTTGTCTTGCCACCTCAAACTTGAGACGTATCTCTGGTGGTCCGTGACGGCCGCCTCAGGCAGCCCTGCTCTGAAAATGCGAACGTCTGCCCATAGCTCACAGGCAGAAAGAGCTAGCCTGGAAAGCTGTTGCTCAGCCTAATCTGCCCATGGCACTGCTCGCACAGAGGCAAAGAGAGTGGGGCTACTTGCTTGTTTTGCCCCCTCAAACTTCAGATGTATCATTCTGGGTCCATGCATGGGTCCTCCGGCAGCCCTGCTCTGAAAATGCGAACGTCTGCAGATAGCTCGCAGGCAGAAAGAGGTAGCCTGGAAAGCTGTTGCTCAGCCTCATCTGCCCATGGCACTGCTCACACAGAGGCACAGAGACTGGGGCTGCTCACTTGTCTTGCCACCTCAAACTTCAAACGTATCTTTGGGGGTACGTGCAGGGGGCCTCCTGCAGCGCTGCTCTGAAAATGCGAACGTCTGCAGATAGCTCGCAGGCAGAAAGAGCTAGCCTGGAAAGCTGTTTCTCAGCCTCATCTGCCCATGGCACTGCTCGCACAGAGGCACAGAGACTGGGGCTGCTTGCTTGTCTTGCCCCCTCAAACTTCAGACATAACTTAGGCGGTCCATCACGGGCACCTCCAGCAGCCCTGCTCTGAAAATGCGAACGTCTGCAGATAGCTCGCAGCCAGAAAGAGCTAGCCTGGAAAGATGTTGCTCAGCCTCATCTGCCCATGGCACTGCTCGCACAGGCACAGACACTGGGGCTGCTTGCTTGTCTTGCCATCTCAAACTTCAAACGTAGCTTTGGAAGTCAGTGCAGTCGACCTCCTTCAGACCTGATCTGAAAATGCGACCGTCTGCAGATAGCTCGCAGCCACAGAGAGCTAGCCTGGAAAGCTGTTGCTCAGCCTCCACTGCTCATGGCACTGCTCGCACAGAGGCACAGAGACTGGGGCTGCTTGCTTGTCTTGCCCTCTCAAACTTCAGACATAACTTAGGCGGTCCATCACGGGCACCTCCAGCAGGCCTGCTATGAAAATGCGAATGTCTGCAGATAGCTCGCAGGCAGAAAGAGCTAGCCTGGAAAGCTGTTGCTCAGCCTCATCTGCTCATGGCACTGCTCGCACAGAGGCACAGAGACTTTGGCTGCTTGCTTGTCTTGCTACCTCAAACTTAAAACATATATTAGGTGGTCCATGCCGGGCGCCTTCGGCAGCTCTGTTCCAAAAATGCGAATGTCTGCAGATAGCTGGCAGCCAGAAAAAGCTAGCCTGGAAAGCTGTTGCTCAGCCTCATCTGCCCATGGCACTGCTCGCACAGAGGCACAGAGACTGGGGCTGCTTGCTTGTCTTGCCACCTCCAACTTCAAACGTAGCTTAGGTGGTCCATACCGGGCACCTACGGCACCCCTGCTCTGAAAATGCGAACGTCTGCAGATAGCTCGCAGGCAGAAAGAGCTAGCCTGGAAAGCTGTTGCTCAGCCTCATCTGCCCATGGCACTGCTCGCACAGAGGCACAGAGACTCCGGATGATTGCTTGTCCTTCCACCTCAAACTTCCAAAGTAGCTTTAGGGGTCAGTGCCGGGCGCATCCAGCAGCCCTGCTCCCAAAATGTAAACGTCTGCAGAAAGCTCGCATGCAGAAGAGCTAGCCTGGAAAGCTGTTGCTCAACCTCAACTGCTCATGGCACTGCTCGCACAGAGGCACAGAGACTACGGCTGCTTGCTTGTCTTGCCACCTCAAACTTCAAACGTAGCTTAGGTGGTTCGTGCCGGGCGCCTCCGGCAGCGCTGCTCTGAAAATGCGAACGTCTGCACATAGCTCGCAGCCAGAAAGAGGTAGCCTGGAAAGCTGTTGCTCAGCCTCATCTGCAAATGGCACTGCTCGCACAGAGGCACAGAGATTCGGGCTGCTTGCTTGTCTTGCCACCTCAAACTTCAAACGTAGCTTAGGTGGTAAATGCCGCGCTCCTCTGGTAGGACTGCTCTGAAAATAAGAACGTCTACAGATAGCTCGCAGGCAGAAAGAGCTAGCCTGGAAAGATGTTGCTCAGCCTCACCTTCCCACGGCACTGCTCGCACAGAGGCACAGAGACTGGGGCTGCTTGCTTGTCTTGCCCCCCTCAAACTTCAAACGTAGATTTGGGGGTCCGTGCAGGGGGCCTGAAGCAACCCTGCTCTGAAAATTCAAACGTCTGCAGATAGCTCGCAGGCAGAAAGAGCTTGCCTGTAAAGCTGTTGCTCAGCCTCATCTGCCCATTGCACTGCTCGCACAGAGGCACAGAGACTGTGGCTGCTTGCTTGTCTTGCCACCTCAAACTTGAGACGTATCTTTGGTGGTCCGTGACGGCCGCCTCAGGCAGCCCTGCTCTAAAAATGCGAACGTCTGCCCATAGCTCACAGGCAGAAAGAGCTAGCCTGGAAAGCTGTTGCTCAGCCTCATCTGCCCATGGCACTGCTCGCACAGAGGCACAGAGACTGGGGCTGCTTGCTTGTCTTGCCACCTCAAACTTCAAACGTATCTTAGGTGGTCCGTGCCGGGCGCCTCCGGCAGCCGTGCTCTGAAAATGCGAACGTCTGCAGATAGCTCGCAGGCAGAAAGAGCTAGCCTGGAAATCTGTTGCTCAGCCTCATTTGCCCATGGCACTGCTCGCACAGAGGCTCAGAGACTGGGTCTGCTTGCTTGTCTTGCCCCTTCAAACTTCAAAATTATCTTAGGTGGTCCGTGCCGGCCGCCTCAGGGAGCCCTGCTCTGAAAATGCGAACGTCTGCAGATAGCTCGCAGCCAGAAAGAGCTAGCCTGGAAAACTGTTGCTCAGCCTCATCTGCCCATGGCACTGCTCTCACAGAGGCACAGAGACTGGGGCTGCTTGCTTGTCTTGCCCCCTCAAACTTCAGACATAACTTAGGCGGTCCATCACGGGCACCTCCAGCAGCCCTGCTCTGAAAATGCGAACGTCTGCAGATAGCTCGCAGCTAAAAAGAGCTAGCCTGGAAAGATGTTGCTCAGCCTCATCTGCCCATGGCACTGCTCGCACAGGCACAGACACTGGGGCTGCTTGCTTGTCTTGCCATCTCAAACTTCAAACGTAGCTTTGGAAGTCAGTGCAGTCGACCTCCGTCAGACCTGATCTGAAAATGCGAACGTCTGCAGATAGCTCGCAGCCACAGAGAGTTAGCCTGGAAAGCTGTTGCTCAGCCTGGACTGCTCATGGCACTGCTCGCACAGAGGCACAGAGACTGGGGCTGCTTGCTTGTCTTGCCCCCTCAAACTTCAGACATAACTTAGGCGGTCCATCACGGGCACCTCCAGCAGGCCTGCTCTGAAAATGCGAATGTCTGCAGATAGCTCGCAGGCAGAAAGTGCTAGAATGGAAAGCTGTTGCTCAGCCTCATCTGCCCATGGCACTGTTCGCACAGAGGCACAGAGACTTTGGCTGCTTGCTTGTCTTGCTACCTCAAACTTAAAACATATATTAGGTGGTCCATGCCGGGCGCCTTCGGCAGCTCTGTTCCGAAAATGCGAACGTCTGCAGATAGCTCGCAGGCAGAAAGAGCTAGCCTGGAAATCTGTTGCTCAGCCTCATTTGCCCATGGCACTGCTCGCACAGAGGCTCAGAGACTGGGTCTGCTTGCTTGTCTTGCCCCTTCAAACTTCAAAATTATCTTAGGTGGTCCGTGCCGGCCGCCTCAGGGAGCCCTGCTCTGAAAATGCGAACGTCTGCAGATAGCTCGCAGCCAGAAAGAGCTAGCCTGGAAAACTGTTGCTCAGCCTCATCTGCCCATGGCACTGCTCTCACAGAGGCACAGAGACTGGGGCTGCTTGCTTGTCTTGCCCCCTCAAACTTCAGACATAACTTAGGCGGTCCATCACGGGCACCTCCAGCAGCCCTGCTCTGAAAATGCGAACGTCTGCAGATAGCTCGCAGCTAAAAAGAGCTAGCCTGGAAAGATGTTGCTCAGCCTCATCTGCCCATGGCACTGCTCGCACAGGCACAGACACTGGGGCTGCTTGCTTGTCTTGCCATCTCAAACTTCAAACGTAGCTTTGGAAGTCAGTGCAGTCGACCTCCGTCAGACCTGATCTGAAAATGCGAACGTCTGCAGATAGCTCGCAGCCACAGAGAGCTAGCCTGGAAAGCTGTTGCTCAGCCTGGACTGCTCATGGCACTGCTCGCACAGAGGCACAGAGACTGGGGCTGCTTGCTTGTCTTGCCCCCTCAAACTTCAGACATAACTTAGGCGGTCCATCACGGGCACCTCCAGCAGGCCTGCTCTGAAAATGCGAATGTCTGCAGATAGCTCGCAGGCAGAAAGTGCTAGAATGGAAAGCTGTTGCTCAGCCTCATCTGCCCATGGCACTGTTCGCACAGAGGCACAGAGACTTTGGCTGCTTGCTTGTCTTGCTACCTCAAACTTAAAACATATATTAGGTGGTCCATGCCGGGCGCCTTCGGCAGCTCTGTTCCGAAAATGCGAATGTCTGCAGATAGCTCGCAGCCAGAAAGAGCTAGCCTGGAAAGCTGTTGCTCAGCCTCATCTGCCCATGGCACTGCTCGCACAGGCACAGAGACTGGGGCTGCTTGCTTGTCTTGCCCCCTCAAACTTCAGACATAACTTACGCGGTCCATCACGGGCACCTCCAGCAGGCCTGCTATGAAAATGCGAATGTCTGCAGATAGCTCGCAGGTAGAAAGATCTAGCCTGGAAAGCCGTTGCTCAGCCTCATCTGCCCATGGCACTGCTCGCACAGAGGCACAGAGACTTTGGCTGCTTGCTTGTCTTGCTACCTCAAACTTAAAACATATATTAGGTGGTTCATGCAGGGCGCCTTCGGCAGCTCTGTTCCGAAAATGCGAATGTCTGCAGATAGCTCGCAGCCAGAAAGAGCTAGCCTGGAAAGCTGTTTCTCAGCCTCATCTGCCCATGGCACTGCTCGCACAGAGGCACAGAGACTGGGGCTGCTTGCTTGTCTTGCCCCCTCCAACTTCAAACGTAGCTTAGGTGGTCCATGCCGGGCACCTACGGCAGCCCTGCTCTGAAAAAGCGAACGTCTGCAGGTAGCTCGCAGGCAGAAAGAGCTAGCCTGGAAAGCTGTTGCTCAGCCTCATCTGCCCATGGCACTGCTCGCACAGAGGCACAGAGACTGGGGCTGCTTGCTTGTCTTGCCACCTCAAACTTCAAACGTAGGATTGGGCGTTTGTGCAGGGGGCCTCCAGCAGCCCTGCTCTTAAAATGCGAACGTCTGCAGAAAGTTCGCAGGCAGAAGAGGTAGCCTGGAAAGCTGTTGCTCAGCCTCATCTGCCCATGGCACTGCTCGCACAGAGGCACCGAGACTGTGGCTGCTTGCTTGTCTTGCCCCCTCAAAATTCAGATGTATCATTCTGGGTCCGTGCATGTGTCATCCGGCAGCCCTGCTCTGAAAATGCGAACGTCTCCAGATAGCTCGCAGCCAGAAAGAGCTAGCCTGGAAAACTGTTGCTCAGCCTCATCTGCCCATGGCACTGCTCTCACAGAGGCACAGAGACTGGGGCTGCTTGCTTGTCTTGCCCCCTCAAACTTCAGACATAACTTAGGCGGTCCATCACGGGCACCTCCAGCAGGCCTGCTCTGAAAATGCGAATGTCTGCAGATAGCTCGCAGGCAGAAATAGCTAGCCTGGAAAGCTGTTGCTCAGCCTCATCTGCCCATGGCACTGCTCGCACAGAGGCACAGAGACTTTGGCTGCTTGCTTGTCTTGCTACCTCAAACTTAAAACATATATTAGGTGGTTCATGCCGGGCGCCTTCGGCAGCTCTGTTCCGAAAATGCGAACGTCTGCATATAGCTCGCAGGCAGAAAGAGCTTGCCTGGAAAGCTGTTGCTCAGCCTCATCTGCCCATGGCACTGCTCGCACAGAGGCACAGAGACTGTGGCTGCTTGCTTGTCTTACCACCTCAAACTTGAGACGTATCTCTGGTGGTCCGTGACGGCCGCCTCAGGCAGCCCTGCTCTGAAAATGCGAACGTCTGCCAATAGCTGACAGGCAGAAAGAGCTAGCCTGGAAAGCTGTTGCTCAGCCTAATCTGCCCATGGCACTGCTCGCACAGAGGCCAAGAGAGTGGGGCTACTTGCTTGTTTTGCCCCCTCAAACTTCAGATGTATCATTCTAGGTCCATGCATGGGTCCTCCGGCAGCCCTGCTCTGAAAATGCGAACGTCTGCAGATAGCTCGCAGGCAGAAAGAGCTAGCCTGGAAAGCTGTTGCTCAGCCTCATCTGCCCATGGCACTGCTCGCACAGAGGCACAGAGACTGTGGCTGCTTGCTTGTCTTGCCCCCTCAAACTTCAAACGTATCTTAGGTGGTCCGTGCCGGCCGCCTCAGGGAGCCCTGCTCTGAAAATGCGAACGTCTGCAGATAGCTCGCAGCCACAGAGAGCTAGCCTGGAAAGCTGTTGCTCAGCCTCAACTGCTCATGGCACTGCTCGCACAGAGGCACAGAGACTGGGGCTGCTTGCTTGTCTTGCCCCCTCAAACTTCAGACATAACTTACGCGGTCCATCACGGGCACCTCCAGCAGGCCTGCTATGAAAATGCGAACGTCTGCAGATAGCTCGCAGGCAGAAAGTGCTAGCCTGGAAAGCTGTTGCTCAGCCTCATCTGCTCATGGCACTGCTCGCACAGAGGCACAGAGACTTTGGCTGCTTGCTTGTCTTGCTACCTCAAACTTAAAACATATATTAGGTGGTCCATGCCGGGCGCCTTCGGCAGCTCTGTTCCAAAAATGCGAATGTCTGCAGATAGCTCGCAGCCAGAAAAAGCTAGCCTGGAAAGCTGTTTCTCAGCCTCATCTGCCCATGGCACTGCTCGCACAGAGGCACAGAGACTGGGGCTGCTTGCTTGTCTTGCCACCTCAAACTTCAAACGTAGCTTAAGTGGTCCATACCGGGCACCTACGGCACCCATGCTCTGAAAATGCGAACGTCTGCAGATAGCTCGCAGGCAGAAAGAGCTAGCCTGTAAAGCTGTTGCTCAGCCTCATCTGTCCATGGCACTGCTCGCACAGAGGCACAGAGACTCCGGATGATTGCTTGTCCTGCCCCCTCAAACTTCAGACTTAGGTTTGGGGGTCCATGACGAGCGCCTCCAGCAGCCCTGCTCTGAAAATGCGAACGTCTGCAGAAAGCTCGCAGGCAGAAACAGCTAGCCTGGGAAGCTGTTGCTCAGCCTCATCTGCAAATGGCACTGCTCGCACAGGCACAGAGACTGGGGCTGCTTGCTTGTCTTGCCATCTCAAACTTCAAACGTAGCTTTGGAAGTTCGTGCAGTCGGCCTTCGTCAGACCTGATCTGAAAATGCGAACGTCTGCGGATAGATCGCAGCCACAGAGAGCTCGCCTGGAAAGCTGTTGCTCAGCCTCATCTGCCCATGGCACTGCTCGCACAGAGGCACAGAGACTGGGGCTGCTTGCTTGTCTTGCCACCTCCAACTTCAAACGTATCTTAGGTGGTCCATGCCGGGCACCTACGGCAGCCCTGCTCTGAAAATGCGAACGTCTGCAGATAGCTCGCAGCCAGAAAGAGCTAGCCTGTAAAGCTGTTGCTCAGCCTCATCTGCCCATGGCACTGCTCGCACAGAGGCACAGAGACTCCGGATGATTGCTTGTCCTTCCACCTCAAACTTCCAAAGTAGCTTTAGGGGTCAGTGCCGGGCGCATCCAGCAGCCCTGCTCCCAAAATGTAAACGTCTGCAGAAAGCTCGCATGCAGAAGAGCTAGCCTGGAAAGATGTTGCTCAACCTCAACTGCTCATGGCACTGCTCGCACAGAGGCACAGAGACTGGGGCTGCTTGCTTGTCTTGCCACCTCAAACTTCAAACGTAGCGTAGGTGGTTCGTGCCGGGCGCCTCCGGCAGCGCTGCTCTGAAAATGCGAACGTCTGCACATAGCTCGCAGGCAGAAAGAGGTAGCCTGGAAAGCTGTTGCTCAGCCTCATCTGCAAATGGCACTGCTCGCACAGAGGCACAGAGATTCGGGCTGCTTGCTTGTCTTGCCACCTCAAACTTCAAACGTAACTTAGGTGGTAAATGCCGCGCTCCTCTGGTAGGACTGCTCTGAAAATAAGAACGTCTACAGATAGCTCGCAGGCAGAAAGAGCTAGCCTGGAAAGCTGTTGCTCAGCCTCATCTTCCCACGGCACTGCTCGCACAGAGGCACAGAGACTGGGGCTGCTTGCTTGTCTTGCCCCCCTCAAACTTCAAACGTAGATTTGGGGGTCCGTGCAGGGGGCCTGAAGCAACCCTGCTCTGAAAATTCAAACGTCTGCATATAGCTCGCAGGCAGAAAGAGCTTGCCTGGAAAGCTGTTGCTCAGCCTCATCTGCCCATTGCACTGCTCGCACAGAGGCACAGAGACTGGGGGTGCTTGCTTGTCTTTCCACCTCAAACTTGAGATGTATCTTTGGTGTTCCGTGACGGCCGCCTCAGGCAGCCCTGCTCTGAAAATGCGAACGTCTGCCCATAGCTCACAGGCAGAAAGAGCTAGCCTGGAAAGCTGTTGCTCAGCCTAATCTGCCCATGGCACTGCTCGCACAGAGGCACAGAGACTGGGGCTGCTTGCTTGTTTTGCCCCCTCAAACTTCAGATGTATCATTCTGGGTCCAAGCATGGGTCCTCCAGCAGCCCTGCTCTGAAAATGCGAACGTCTGCAGATAGCTCGCAGGCAGAAAGAGCTAGCCTGGAAAGCTGTTGCTCAGCCTCATCTTCCCATGGCACTGCTCGCACAGAGGCACAGAGACTGGGGCTGCTTGCTTGTCTTGCCACCTCAAACTTCAGCTGTAGCTTTGGAAGTCAGTGCATTCGGCCTCCGTCAGACCTGATCTGAAAATGCGAACGTCTGCGGATAGATCGCAGCCACAGAAAGCTTGTCTGGAAAGCTGTTGCTCAGCCTCATCTGCCCATAGCACTGCTCGCACAGAGGCACAGAGACTGGGGCTGCTTGCTTGTCTTGCCCCCTCCAACTTCAAACGTAGCTTAGGTGGTCCATGCCAGGCACCTACGGCAGCCCTGCTCTGAAAATGCGAACATCTGCAGATAGCTCGCAGCCAGAAAGAGCTAGCCTGGAAAGCTGTTGCTC
Source organism: Opisthocomus hoazin (assembly GCF_030867145.1). Classification (NCBI taxonomy): domain Eukaryota; kingdom Metazoa; phylum Chordata; class Aves; order Opisthocomiformes; family Opisthocomidae; genus Opisthocomus; species Opisthocomus hoazin. Next base: position 1,031,353 of record NC_134438.1, on the reverse strand, counting down.
AGCCTCATCTGCCCATGGCACTGCTCGCACAGAGGCACAGAGACTGGGGCTGCTTGCTTGTCTTGCCACCTCAAACTTCAGCTGTATCTTTCTCGGTCCGTGCATGGGTCCTCTGGCAGCCCTGCTCTGAAAATGCGAACGTCTGCAGATAGCTCGCAGGCAGAAAGAGCTAGCCTGGAAAGCTGTTGCTCAGCCTCATCTGCCCATGGCACTGCTCGCACAGAGGCACAGAGACTGTGGCTGCTTGCTTGTCTTGCCCCCCTCAAACTTCAAACGTAGATATGGGGTTCCGTGCAGGGGGCCTGAAGCAACCCTGCTCTGAAAATGCGAACGTCTGCAGATATCTCGCAGGCAGAAAAGCTGTTGCTCAGCCTCATTTGCCCATGGCACTGCTCGCACAGAGACACATAGACTGCGGATGATTTCTTGTCTTGTCACCTCAAACTTGAGACGTATCTCTGGTGGTCCGTGACGGCCGCCTCAGGCAGCCCTGCTCTGAAAATGCGAACGTCTGCAGATAGCTCGCAGGCAGAAACAGCTAGCCTGGGAAGGTGTTGCTCAGCCTCATCTGCAAATGGCACTGCTCGCACAGAGGCACAGAGACTGGGGCTGCTTGCTTGTCTTGCCCCCCTCAAACTTCAAACGTAGATTTGGGGGTCCGTGCAGGGGGCCAGAAGCAACCCTGCTCTTAAAATTCAAACGTCTGCATATAGCTCACAGGCAGAAAGAGCTTGCCTGTAAAGCTGTTGCTCATCCTCATCTGCCCATTGCACTGCTCGCACAGAGGCACAGAGACTGTGGCTGCTTGCTTGTCTTGCCCCCTCAAACTTCAAACTTATCTTAGGTGGTCCGTGCCGGGCGCCTCCGGCAGCCGTGCTCTGAAAATGCGAACGTCTGCAGATAGCTCGCAGGCAGAAAGAGCTAGCCTGGAAAGCTGTTGCTCAGTCTCATTTGCCCATGGCACTGCTCGCACAGAGGCTCAGAGACTGGGTCTGCTTGCTTGTCTTGCCCCTTCAAACTTCAAAATTATCTTAGGTGGTCCGTGCCGGCCGCCTCAGGGAGCCCTGCTCTGAAAATGCGAACGTCTGCAGATAGCTCGCAGCCAGAAAGAGCTAGCCTGGAAAACTGTTGCTCAGCCTCATCTGCCCATGGCACTGCTCTCACAGAGGCACAGAGACTGGGGCTGCTTGCTTGTCTTGCCATCTCAAACTTCAAACGTAGCTTTGGAAGTCAGTGCAGTCGACCTCCGTCAGACCTGATCTGAAAATGCGAACGTCTGCAGATAGCTCGCAGCCACAGAGAGCTAGCCTGGAAAGCTGTTGCTCAGCCTGAACTGCTCATGGCACTGCTCGCACAGAGGCACAGAGACTGGGGCTGCTTGCTTGTCTTGCCCCCTCAAACTTCAGACATAACTTAGGCGGTCCATCACGGGCACCTCCAGCAGGCCTGCTCTGAAAATGCGAATGTCTGCAGATAGCTCGCAGGCAGAAAGAGCTAGCCTGGAAAGCTGTTTCTCAGCCTCATCTGCCCATGGCACTGTTCGCACAGAGGCACAGAGACTTTGGCTGCTTGCTTGTCTTGCTACCTCAAACTTAAAACATATATTAGGTGGTCCATGCCGGGCGCCTTCGGCAGCTCTGTTCCGAAAATGCGAATGTCTGCAGATAGCTCGCAGCCAGAAAGAGCTAGCCTGGAAAGCTGTTGCTCAGCCTCATCTGCCCATGGCACTGCTCGCACAGAGGCACAGAGACTGGGGCTGCTTGCTTGTCTTGCTACCTCAAACTTCAAACGTAGCTTAGGTGGTCCATGCCGGGCACCTACGGCAGCCCTGCTCTGAAAATGCGAACGTCTGCAGATAGCTCGCAGGCAGAAAGAGCTAGCCTGGAAAGCTGTTGCTCAGCCTCATCTGCCCATGGCACTGCTCGCACAGAGGCACAGAGACTCCGGATGATTGCTTGTCTTGCCACCTCAAACTTCAGACTTAGGTTTGGGGGTCCATGACGAGCGCCTCCAGAAGCCCTGCTCTGAAAATGCGAACGTCTGCAGATAGCTCGCAGCCAGAAAGAGCTAGCCTGGGAAGCTGTTGCTCAGCCTCATCTGCAAATGGCACTGCTCGCACAGGCACAGAGACTGGAGCTGCTTGCTTGTCTTGCCATCTCAAACTTCAAACGTAGCTTTGGAAGTCAGTGCAGTCGGCCTCCATCAGACCTGATCTGAAAATGCGAACATCTGCAGATAGCTCGCAGCCAGAAAGAGCTAGCCTGGAAAGCTGTTGCTCAGCCTCATCTGCCCATGGCACTGCTCGCACAGAGGCACAGAGACTCCGGATGATTGCTTGTCTTGCCACCTCAAACTTCAGACTTAGGTTTGGGGGTCCATGACGAGCGCCTCCAGAAGCCCTGCTCTGAAAATGCGAACGTCTGCAGATAGCTCGCAGGCAGAAACAGCTAGCCTGGGAAGCTGTTGCTCAGCCTCATCTGCAAATGGCACTGCTCGCACAGGCACAGAGACTGTGGCTGCTTGCTTGTCTTGCCATCTCAAACTTCAAACGTAGCTTTGGAAGTCAGTGCAGTCGGCCTCCATCAGACCTGATCTGAAAATGCGAACATCTGCAGATAGCTCGCAGGCAGAAAGAGCTAGCCTGGAAAGCTGTTGCTCAGCCTCATCTGCCCATGGCACTGCTCGCACAGAGGCACAGAGACTGGGGCTGCTTGCTTGTCTTGCCACCTCAAACTTCAGCTGTATCTTTCTCGGTCCGTGCATGGGTCCTCTGGCAGCCCTGCTCTGAAAATGCGAACGTCTGCAGATAGCTCGCAGCCAGAAAGAGCTAGCCTGGAAAGCTGTTGCTCAGCCTCATCTGCCCATGGCACTGCTCACACAGAGGCACAGAGACTGTGGCTGCTTGCTTGTCTTGCCCCCCTCAAACTTCAAACGTAGATATGGGGTTCCGTGCAGGGGGCCTGAAGCAACCCTGCTCTGAAAATGCGAACGTCTGCAGATATCTCGCAGGCAGAAAAGCTGTTGCTCAGCCTCATTTGCCCATGGCACTGCTCGCACAGAGACACAGAGACTGCGGATGATTGCTTGTCTTGTCACCTCAAACTTGAGACGTATCTCTGGTGGTCCGTGACGGCCGCCTCAGGCAGCCCTGCTCTGAAAATGCGAACGTCTGCAGATAGCTCGCAGGCAGAAACAGCTAGCCTGGGAAGGTGTTGCTCAGCCTCATCTGCAAATGGCACTGCTCGCACAGGCACAGAGACTGTGGCTGCTTGCTTGTCTTGCCACCTCAAACTTCAAACTTATCTTAGGTGGTCCGTGCCGGGCGCCTCCGGCAGCCCTGCTCTGAAAATGCGAACGTTTGCAGATAGCTCGCAGGCAGAAAGAGCTAGCCTGGAAAGCTGTTGCTCAGCCTCATTTGCCCATGGCACTGCTCGCACAGAGGCTCAGAGACTGGGTCTGCTTGCTTGTCTTGCCCCTTCAAACTTCAAAATTATCTTAGGTGGTCCGTGCCGGCCGCCTCAGGGAGCCCTGCTCTGAAAATGCGAACGTCTGCAGATAGCTCGCAGCCAGAAAGAGCTAGCCTGGAAAACTGTTGCTCAGCCTCATCTGCCCATGGCACTGCTCTCACAGAGGCACAGAGACTGGGGCTGCTTGCTTGTCTTGCCATCTCAAACTTCAAACGTAGCTTTGGAAGTCAGTGCAGTCGACCTCCGTCAGACCTGATCTGAAAATGCGAACGTCTGCAGATAGCTCGCAGCCACAGAGAGCTAGCCTGGAAAGCTGTTGCTCAGCCTGAACTGCTCATGGCACTGCTCGCACAGAGGCACAGAGACTGGGGCTGCTTGCTTGTCTTGCCCCCTCAAACTTCAGACATAACTTAGGCGGTCCATCACGGGCACCTCCAGCAGGCCTGCTCTGAAAATGCGAATGTCTGCAGATAGCTCGCAGGCAGAAAGAGCTAGCCTGGAAAGCTGTTTCTCAGCCTCATCTGCCCATGGCACTGTTCGCACAGAGGCACAGAGACTTTGGCTGCTTGCTTGTCTTGCTACCTCAAACTTAAAACATATATTAGGTGGTCCATGCCGGGCGCCTTCGGCAGCTCTGTTCCGAAAATGCGAATGTCTGCAGATAGCTCGCAGCCAGAAAGAGCTAGCCTGGAAAGCTGTTGCTCAGCCTCATCTGCCCATGGCACTGCTCGCACAGAGGCACAGAGACTGGGGCTGCTTGCTTGTCTTGCTACCTCAAACTTCAAACGTAGCTTAGGTGGTCCATGCCGGGCACCTACGGCAGCCCTGCTCTGAAAATGCGAACGTCTGCAGATAGCTCGCAGGCAGAAAGAGCTAGCCTGGAAAGCTGTTGCTCAGCCTCATCTGCCCATGGCACTGCTCGCACAGAGGCACAGAGACTCCGGATGATTGCTTGTCTTGCCACCTCAAACTTCAGACTTAGGTTTGGGGGTCCATGACGAGCGCCTCCAGAAGCCCTGCTCTGAAAATGCGAACGTCTGCAGATAGCTCGCAGGCAGAAACAGCTAGCCTGGGAAGCTGTTGCTCAGCCTCATCTGCAAATGGCACTGCTCGCACAGGCACAGAGACTGGAGCTGCTTGCTTGTCTTGCCATCTCAAACTTCAAACGTAGCTTTGGAAGTCAGTGCAGTCGGCCTCCATCAGACCTGATCTGAAAATGCGAACATCTGCAGATAGCTCGCAGCCAGAAAGAGCTAGCCTGGAAAGCTGTTGCTCAGCCTCATCTGCCCATGGCACTGCTCGCACAGAGGCACAGAGACTCCGGATGATTGCTTGTCTTGCCACCTCAAGCTTCAGACTTAGGTTTGGGGGTCCATGACGAGCGCCTCCAGAAGCCCTGCTCTGAAAATGCGAACGTCTGCAGATAGCTCGCAGGCAGAAACAGCTAGCCTGGGAAGCTGTTGCTCAGCCTCATCTGCAAATGGCACTGCTCGCACAGGCACAGAGACTGGAGCTGCTTGCTTGTCTTGCCATCTCAAACTTCAAACGTAGCTTTGGAAGTCAGTGCAGTCGGCCTCCATCAGACCTGATCTGAAAATGCGAACATCTGCAGATAGCTCGCAGGCAGAAAGAGCTAGCCTGGAAAGCTGTTGCTCAGCCTCATCTGCCCATGGCACTGCTCGCACAGAGGCACAGAGACTGGGGCTGCTTGCTTGTCTTGCCACCTCAAACTTCAGCTGTATCTTTCTCGGTCCGTGCATGGGTCCTCTGGCAGCCCTGCTCTGAAAATGCGAACGTCTGCAGATAGCTCGCAGCCAGAAAGAGCTAGCCTGGAAAGCTGTTGCTCAGCCTCATCTGCCCATGGCACTGCTCACACAGAGGCACAGAGACTGTGGCTGCTTGCTTGTCTTGCCCCCCTCAAACTTCAAACGTAGATATGGGGTTCCGTGCAGGGGGCCTGAAGCAACCCTGCTCTGAAAATGCGAACGTCTGCAGATATCTCGCAGGCAGAAAAGCTGTTGCTCAGCCTCATTTGCCCATGGCACTGCTCGCACAGAGACACAGAGACTGCGGATGATTGCTTGTCTTGTCACCTCAAACTTGAGACGTATCTCTGGTGGTCCGTGACGGCCGCCTCAGGCAGCCCTGCTCTGAAAATGCGAACGTCTGCAGATAGCTCGCAGGCAGAAACAGCTAGCCTGGGAAGGTGTTGCTCAGCCTCATCTGCAAATGGCACTGCTCGCACAGGCACAGAGACTGTGGCTGCTTGCTTGTCTTGCCACCTCAAACTTCAAACTTATCTTAGGTGGTCCGTGCCGGGCGCCTCCGGCAGCCCTGCTCTGAAAATGCGAACGTTTGCAGATAGCTCGCAGGCAGAAAGAGCTAGCCTGGAAAGCTGTTGCTCAGCCTCATTTGCCCATGGCACTGCTCGCACAGAGGCTCAGAGACTGGGTCTGCTTGCTTGTCTTGCCCCTTCAAACTTCAAAATTATCTTAGGTGGTCCGTGCCGGCCGCCTCAGGGAGCCCTGCTCTGAAAATGCGAACGTCTGCAGATAGCTCGCAGCCAGAAAGAGCTAGCCTGGAAAACTGTTGCTCAGCCTCATCTGCCCATGGCACTGCTCTCACAGAGGCACAGAGACTGGGGCTGCTTGCTTGTCTTGCCATCTCAAACTTCAAACGTAGCTTTGGAAGTCAGTGCAGTCGACCTCCGTCAGACCTGATCTGAAAATGCGAACGTCTGCAGATAGCTCGCAGCCACAGAGAGCTAGCCTGGAAAGCTGTTGCTCAGCCTGAACTGCTCATGGCACTGCTCGCACAGAGGCACAGAGACTGGGGCTGCTTGCTTGTCTTGCCCCCTCCAACTTCAAACGTAGCTTAGGTGGTCCATGCCGGGCACCTACGGCAGCCCTGCTCTGAAAATGCGAACGTCTGCAGATAGCTCGCAGGCAGAAAGAGCTAGCCTGGAAAGCTGTTGCTCAGCCTCATCTGCCCATGGCACTGCTCGCACAGAGGCACAGAGACTCCGGATGATTGCTTGTCTTGCCACCTCAAACTTCAGACTTAGGTTTGGGGGTCCATGACGAGCGCCTCCAGAAGCCCTGCTCTGAAAATGCGAACGTCTGCAGATAGCTCGCAGCCAGAAAGAGCTAGCCTGGGAAGCTGTTGCTCAGCCTCATCTGCAAATGGCACTGCTCGCACAGGCACAGAGACTGGAGCTGCTTGCTTGTCTTGCCATCTCAAACTTCAAACGTAGCTTTGGAAGTCAGTGCAGTCGGCCTCCATCAGACCTGATCTGAAAATGCGAACATCTGCAGATAGCTCGCAGCCAGAAAGAGCTAGCCTGGAAAGCTGTTGCTCAGCCTCATCTGCCCATGGCACTGCTCGCACAGAGGCACAGAGACTTGGGCTGCTTGCTTGTCTTGCCACCTCAAACTTCAGCTGTATCTTTCTCGGTCCGTGCATGGGTCCTCTGGCAGCCCTGCTCTGAAAATGCGAACGTCTGCAGATAGCTCGCAGCCAGAAAGAGCTAGCCTGGAAAGCTGTTGCTCAGCCTCATCTGCCCATGGCACTGCTCACACAGAGGCACAGAGACTGTGGCTGCTTGCTTGTCTTGCCCCCCTCAAACTTCAAACGTAGATATGGGGTTCCGTGCAGGGGGCCTGAAGCAACCCTGCTCTGAAAATGCGAACGTCTGCAGATATCTCGCAGGCAGAAAAGCTGTTGCTCAGCCTCATTTGCCCATGGCACTGCTCGCACAGAGACACAGAGACTGCGGATGATTGCTTGTCTTGTCACCTCAAACTTGAGACGTATCTCTGGTGGTCCGTGACGGCCGCCTCAGGCAGCCCTGCTCTGAAAATGCGAACGTCTGCAGATAGCTCGCAGGCAGAAACAGCTAGCCTGGGAAGGTGTTGCTCAGCCTCGTCTGCAAATGGCACTGCTCGCACAGGCACAGAGACTGTGGCTGCTTGCTTGTCTTGCCCCCTCAAACTTCAAACTTATCTTAGGTGGTCCGTGCCGGGCGCCTCCGGCAGCCCTGCTCTGAAAATGCGAACGTTTGCAGATAGCTCGCAGGCAGAAAGAGCTAGCCTGGAAAGCTGTTGCTCAGCCTCATTTGCCCATGGCACTGCTCGCACAGAGGCTCAGAGACTGGGTCTGCTTGCTTGTCTTGCCCCTTCAAACTTCAAAATTATCTTAGGTGGTCCGTGCCGGCCGCCTCAGGGAGCCCTGCTCTGAAAATGCGAACGTCTGCAGATAGCTCGCAGCCAGAAAGAGCTAGCCTGGAAAACTGTTGCTCAGCCTCATCTGCCCATGGCACTGCTCTCACAGAGGCACAGAGACTGGGGCTGCTTGCTTGTCTTGCCATCTCAAACTTCAAACGTAGCTTTGGAAGTCAGTGCAGTCGACCTCCGTCAGACCTGATCTGAAAATGCGAACGTCTGCAGATAGCTCGCAGCCACAGAGAGCTAGCCTGGAAAGCTGTTGCTCAGCCTGAACTGCTCATGGCACTGCTCTCACAGAGGCACAGAGACTGGGGCTGCTTGCTTGTCTTGCCCCCTCAAACTTCAGACATAACTTAGGCGGTCCATCACGGGCACCTCCAGCAGGCCTGCTATGAAAATGCGAATGTCTGCAGATAGCTCGCAGGCAGAAAGAGCTAGCCTGGAAAGCTGTTGCTCAGCCTCATCTGCCCATGGCACTGTTCGCACAGAGGCACAGAGACTTTGGCTGCTTGCTTGTCTTGCTACCTCAAACTTAAAACATATATTAGGTGGTCCATGCCGGGCGCCTTCGGCAGCTCTGTTCCGAAAATGCGAATGTCTGCAGATAGCTCGCAGGCAGAAAGAGCTAGCCTGGAAAGCTGTTTCTCAGCCTCATCTGCCCATGGCACTGCTCGCACAGAGGCACAGAGACTGGGGCTGCTTGCTTGTCTTGCCCCCTCCAACTTCAAACGTAGCTTAGGTGGTCCATGCCGGGCACCTACGGCAGCCCTGCTCTGAAAATGCGAACGTCTGCAGATAGCTCGCAGGCAGAAAGAGCTAGCCTGAAAAGCTGTTGCTCAGCCTCATCTGCCCATGGCACTGCTCGCACAGAGGCACAGAGACTCCGGATGATTGCTTGTCTTGCCACCTCAAACTTCAGACTTAGGTTTGGGGGTCCATGACGAGCGCCTCCAGAAGCCCTGCTCTGAAAATGCGAACGTCTGCAGATAGCTCGCAGGCAGAAACAGCTAGCCTGGGAAGCTGTTGCTCAGCCTCATCTGCAAATGGCACTGCTCGCACAGGCACAGAGACTGGAGCTGCTTGCTTGTATTGCCATCTCAAACTTCAAACGTAGCTTTGGAAGTCAGTGCAGTCGGCCTCCATCAGACCTGATCTGAAAATGCGAACGTCTGCAGATAGCTCGCAGCCACAGAGAGCTCGCCTGGAAAGCTGTTGCTCAGCCTCATCTGCCCATGGCACTGCTCGCACAGAGGCACAGAGACTGGGGCTGCTTGCTTGTCTTGCCCCCTCAAACTTCAAACTTATCTTAGGTGGTCCGTGCCGGGCGCCTCCGGCAGCCGTGCTCTGAAAATGCGAACGTCTGCAGATAGCTCGCAGGCAGAAAGAGCTAGCCTGGAAAGCTGTTGCTCAGCCTCATTTGCCCATGGCACTGCTCGCACAGAGGCTCAGAGACTGGGTCTGCTTGCTTGTCTTGCCCCTTCAAACTTCAAAATTGTCTTAGGTGGTCCGTGCCGGCCGCCTCAGGGAGCCCTACTCTGAAAATGCGAACGTCTGCAGATAGCTCGCAGCCAGAAAGAGCTAGCCTGGAAAACTCTTGCTCAGCCTCATCTGCCCATGGCACTGCTCTCACAGAGGCACAGAGACTGGGGCTGCTTGCTTGTCTTGCCATCTCAAACTTCAAACGTAGCTTTGGAAGTCAGTGCAGTCGACCTCCGTCAGACCTGATCTGAAAATGCGAACGTCTGCAGATAGCTCGCAGCCACAGAGAGCTAGCCTGGAAAGCTGTTGCTCAGCCTCATCTGCCCATGGCACTGCTCGCACAGAGGCACAGAGACTTTGGCTGCTAGCTTGTCTTGCTACCGCAAACTTAAAACATATATTAGGTGGTCCATGCCGGGCGCCTTCGGCAGCTCTATTCCGAAAATGCGAACGTCTACAGATAGCTCGCAGCCAGAAAGAGCTAGCCTGGAAAGCTGTTGCTCAGCCTCAACTGCTCATGGCACTGCTGGCACAGAAGCACAGAGACTAGGGCTGCTTGCTAGTCTTGCCCCCTCACACTTAAGACATAACTTAAGCGGTCCATCACGGGCACCTCCAGCAGGCCTGCTCTGAAAATGCGAATGTCTGCAGATAGCTGGCAGGCATAAGGGGCTAGCCTGGAAAGCTGTTGCTCAGCCTCATCTGCCCATGGAACTGCTCGCACAGAGGCACAGAGACTGCGGATGATTGCTTGTCTTGCTACCTCAAACTTGAAACGTATCTTAGGTAGTCAGTGCTGGGCGCATTCAACAGCCCTGCTCTGAAAAGCGAACGTCTGCAGATAGCTCGCAGGCAGAAAGAGCTAGCCTGGAAAGATGTTGCTCAGCCTCATCTGTCCATGGCACTTCTCGCACAGAGGCACAGAGACTGGGGCTGCTTGCTTGGCTTGCCACGTCATATTTCAGACGTCGCTTTGGGGGTTCGTGCATGGGGCCTCGGGCAGGCCTGGTCTGAAAATGCGAACGTCTGCAGATAGCTCGCAGGCAGAAAGAGCTAGCCTGGAAAGCTGTTGCTCAGCCTCATCTGCCCATGGCACTGCTCGCACAGAGGCACAGAGACTGTGGCTGCTTGCTTGTCTTGCCACCTCAAACTTCAAACGTAGGATTGGGCGTTTGTGCAGGGGGCCTCCAGCAGCCCTGCTCTGAAAATGCGAACGTCTGCAGATAGCTCGCAGGCAGAAAGAGCTAGCCTGGAAAGCTGTTGCTCAGCCTCATCTGCCCATGGCACTGCTCTCACAGAGGCACTGAGACTGGGGCTGCTTGCTTGTCTTGCCCCCTCCAACTTCAAACGTAGCTTAGGTGGTCCATGCCGGGCACCTACGGCAGCCCTGCTCTGAAAATGCGAACGTCTGCAGATATCTCGCAGGCAGAAAGGCTGTTGCTCAGCCTCATTTGCCCATGGCACTGCTCGCACAGAGACACAGAGACTGCGGATGATTGCTTGTCTTGTCACCTCAAACTTGAGACGTATCTCTAGTGGTCCGTGACGGCCGCCTCAGGCAGCCGTGCTCTGAAAATGCGAACGTCTTCAGATAGCTCGCAGGCAGAAACAGCTAGCCTGGGAATGTGTTGCTCATCCTCATCTGCAAATGGCACTGCTCGCACAGGCACAGAGACTGGGGCTGCTTGCTTGTCTTGTTCCCTCAAACTTCAAACGTAGCTTTGGAAGTTCGTGCAGTCGGCCTTCGTCAGACCTGATCTGAAAATGCGAACGTCTGCGGATAGATCGCAGCCACAGAGAGCTCGCCTGGAAAGCTGTTGCTCAGCCTCATCTGCCCATGGCACTGCTCGCACAGAGGCACAGAGACTGGGGCTGCTTGCTTGTCTTGCCACCTCCAACTTCAAACGTATCTTAGGTGGTCCATGCCGGGCACCTACGGCAGCCCTGCTCTGAAAATGCGAACGTCTGCAGATAGCTCGCAGCCAGAAAGAGCTAGCCTGTAAAGCTGTTGCTCAGCCTCATCTGCCCATGGCACTACTCGCACAGAGGCACAGAGACTCCGGATGATTGCTTGTCCTTCCACCTCAAACTTCCAAAGTAGCTTTAGGGGTCAGTGCCGGGCGCATCCAGCAGCCCTGCTCCCAAAATGTAAACGTCTGCAGAAAGCTCGCATGCAGAAGAGCTAGCCTGGAAAGCTGTTGCTCAACCTCAACTGCTCATGGCACTGCTCGCACAGAGGCACAGAGACTGGGGCTGCTTGCTTGTCTTGCCACCTCAAACTTCAAACGTAGCGTAGGTAGTTCGTGCCGGGCGCCTCCGGCAGCGCTGCTCTGAAAATGCGAACGTCTGCACATAGCTCGCAGGCAGAAAGAGGTAGCCTGGAAAGCTGTTGCTCAGCCTCATCTGCAAATGGCACTGCTCGCACAGAGGCACAGAGATTCGGGCTGCTTGCTTGTCTTGCCACCTCAAACTTCAAACGTAGCTTAGGTGGTAAATGCCGCGCTCCTCTGGCAGGACTGCTCTGAAAATAAGAACGTCTACAGATAGCTCGCAGGCAGAAAGAGCTAGCCTGGAAAGCTGTTGCTCAGCCTCATCTTCCCACGGCACTGCTCGCACAGAGGCACAGAGACTGGGGCTGCTTGCTTGTCTTGCCCCCTCAAACTTCAGACATAACTTAGGCGGTCCATCACGGGCACCTCCAACAGCCCTGCTCTGAAAATGCGAACGTCTGCAGATAGCTCGCAGCCAAAAAGAGCTAGCCTGGAAAGATGTTGCTCAGCCTCATCTGCCCATGGCACTGCTCGCACAGGCACAGAGACTGGGGCTGCTTGCTTGTCTTGCCATCTCAAACTTCAAACGTAGCTTTGGAAGTCAGTGCAGTCGACCTCCGTCAGACCTGATCTGAAAATGCGAACGTCTGCAGATAGCTCGCAGCCACAGAGAGCTAGCCTGGAAAGCTGTTGCTCAGCCTGAACTGCTCATGGCACTGCTCGCACAGAGGCACAGAGACTGGGGCTGCTTGCTTGTCTTGCACCCTCAAACTTCAGACATAACTTAGGCGGTCCATCACGGGCACCTCCAGCAGGCCTGCTATGAAAATGCGAATGTCTGCAGATAGCTCGCAGGCAGAAAGAGCTAGCCTGGAAAGCTGTTGCTCAGCCTCATCTGCCCATGGCACTGTTCGCACAGAGGCACAGAGACTTTGGCTGCTTGCTTGTCTTGCTACCTCAAACTTAAAACATATATTAGGTGGTCCATGCCGGGCGCCTTCGGCAGCTCTGTTCCGAAAATGCGAATGTCTGCAGATAGCTCGCAGCCAGAAAGAGCTAGCCTGGAAAGCTGTAGCTCAGCCTCATCTGCCCATGGCACTGCTCGCACAGAGGCACAGAGACTGGGGCTGCTTGCTTGTCTTGCCCCCTCCAACTTCAAACGTAGCTTAGGTGGTCCATGCCGGGCACCTACGGCAGCCCTGCTCTGAAAATGCGAACGTCTGCAGATAGCTCGCAGGCAGAAAGAGCTAGCCTGGAAAGCTGTTGCTCAGCCTCATCTGCCCATGGCACTGCTCGCACAGAGGCACAGAGACTCCGGATGATTGCTTGTCTTGCCACCTCAAACTTCAGACTTAGGTTTGGGGGTCCATGACGAGCGCCTCCAGAAGCCCTGCTCTGAAAATGCGAACGTCTGCAGATAGCTCGCAGGCAGAAACAGCTAGCCTGGGAAGCTGTTGCTCAGCCTCATCTGCAAATGGCACTGCTCGCACAGAGGCACAGAGACTGGGGCTGCTTGCTTGTCTTGCCCCCTCCAACTTCAAACGTAGCTTAGGTGGTCCATGCCGGGCACCTACGTCAGCTATGCTCTGAAAATGCGATAGTCTGCAGATAGCTCGCAGGCAGAAAGAGCTAGCCTGGAAAGCTGTTGCTCAGCCTCATCTGCCCATGGCACTGCTCGCACAGAGGCACAGAGACTGGGGCTGCTAGCTTGTCTTGCTACCGCAAACTTAAAACATATATTAGGTGGTCCATGCCGGGCGCCTTCGGCAGCTCTATTCCGAAAATGCGAACGTCTACAGATAGCTCGCAGCCAGAAAGAGCTAGCCTGGAAAGCTGTTTCTCAGCCTCAACTGCTCATGGCACTGCTGGCACAGAAGCACAGAGACTGGGGATGCTTGCTTGTCTTGCCCCCTCAAACTTAAGACATAACTTAAGCGGTCCATCACGGGCACCTCCAGCAGGCCTGCTCTGAAAATGCGAATGTCTGCAGATAGCTGGCAGGCATAAGGGGCTAGCCTGGAAAGCTGTTGCTCAGCCTCATCTGCCCATGGCACTGCTCGCACAGAGGCACAGAGAGTGGGGCTGCTTGCTTGTTTTGCTCCCTGAAACTTCAGATGTATCATTCTGGGTCCATGCATGGGTCCTCCGGCAGCCCTGCTCTGAAAATGCGAACGTCTGCATATAGCTCGCAGGCAGAAAGAGCTAGCCTGGAAAACTGTTGCTCAGCCTCATCTGCCCATGGCACTGCTCTCACAGAGGCACAGAGACTGGGTCTGCTTGCTTGTCTTGCCACCTCAAACTTCAAACGTAGCTTAGGTGTTTCGTGCCGGGCGCCTTCGTCAGCGCTGCTCTGCAAATGCGAACGTCTGCAGATAGCTGGCAGCCAGAAAGAGTTAGCCTGGAAAGCTGTTGCTCAGCCTCATCTGCAAATGGCACTGCTCGCACAGGCACAGAGACTGGGGCTGCTTGCTTGTCTTGCCATCTCAAACTTTAAATGTAGCTTTGGAAGTCAGTGCATTCGGCCTCCGTCAGACCTGATCTGAAAATGCGAACGTCTGCGGATAGATCGCAGCCACAGAGAGCTTGTCTGGAAAGCTGTTGCTCAGCCTCATCTGCCCATGGCACTGCTCGCACAGAGGCACAGAGACTGGGGCTGCTTGCTTGTCTTGCCCCCTCCAACTTCAAACGTAGCTTAGGTGGTCCATGCCAGGCACCTACGGCAGCCCTGCTCTGAAAATGCGAACATCTGCAGATAGCTCGCAGCCAGAAAGAGCTAGCCTGGAAAGCTGTTGCTCAGCCTCATCTGCCCATGGCACTGCTCGCACAGAGGCACAGAGACTGGGGCTGCTTGCTTGTCTTGCCACCTCAAACTTCAGCTGTATCTTTCTCGGTCCGTGCATGGGTCCTCTGGCAGCCCTGCTCTGAAAATGCGAACGTCTGCAGATAGCTCGCAGCCAGAAACAGCTAGCCTGGGAATCTGTTGCTCATCCTCATCTGCAAATGGCACTGCTCGCACAGGCACAGAGACTGGGGCTGCTTGCTTGTCTTGTTCCCTCAAACTTCAAACGTAGCTTTGGAAGTTCGTGCAGTCGGCCTTCGTCAGACCTGATCTGAAAATGCGAACGTCTGCGGATAGATCGCAGCCACAGAGAGCTCGCCTGGAAAGCTGTTGCTCAGCCTCATCTGCCCATGGCACTGCTCGCACAGAGGCACAGAGACTGGGGCTGCTTGCTTGTCTTGCCACCTCCAACTTCAAACGTATCTTAGGTGGTCCATGCCGGGCACCTACGGCAGCCCTGCTCTGAAAATGCGAACATCTGCAGATAGCTCGCAGCCAGAAAGAGCTAGCCTGTAAAGCTGTTGCTCAGCCTCATCTGCCCATGGCACTACTCGCACAGAGGCACAGAGACTCCGGATGATTGCTTGTCCTTCCACCTCAAACTTCCAAAGTAGCTTTAGGGGTCAGTGCCGGGCGCATCCAGCAGCCCTGCTCCCAAAATGTAAACGTCTGCAGAAAGCTCGCATGCAGAAGAGCTAGCCTGGAAAGCTGTTGCTCAACCTCAACTGCTCATGGCACTGCTCGCACAGAGGCACAGAGACTGGGGCTGCTTGCTTGTCTTGCCACCTCAAACTTCAAACGTAGCGTAGGTAGTTCGTGCCGGGCGCCTCCGGCAGCGCTGCTCTGAAAATGCGAACGTCTGCACATAGCTCGCAGGCAGAAAGAGGTAGCCTGGAAAGCTGTTGCTCAGCCTCATCTGCAAATGGCACTGCTCGCACAGAGGCACAGAGATTCGGGCTGCTTGCTTGTCTTGCCACCTCAAACTTCAAACGTAGCTTAGGTGGTAAATGCCGCGCTCCTCTGGCAGGACTGCTCTGAAAATAAGAACGTCTACAGATAGCTCGCAGGCAGAAAGAGCTAGCCTGGAAAGCTGTTGCTCAGCCTCATCTTCCCACGGCACTGCTCGCACAGAGGCACAGAGACTGGGGCTGCTTGCTTGTCTTGCCCCCTCAAACTTCAGACATAACTTAGGCGGTCCATCACAGGCACCTCCAACAGCCCTGCTCTGAAAATGCGAACGTCTGCAGATAGCTCGCAGCCAAAAAGAGCTAGCCTGGAAAGATGTTGCTCAGCCTCATCTGCCCATGGCACTGCTCGCACAGGCACAGACACTGGGGCTGCTTGCTTGTCTTGCCATCTCAAACTTCAAACGTAGCTTTGGAAGTCAGTGCAGTCGACCTCCGTCAGACCTGATCTGAAAATGCGAACGTCTGCAGATAGCTCGCAGCCACAGAGAGCTAGCCTGGAAAGCTGTTGCTCAGCCTGAACTGCTCATGGCACTGCTCGCACAGAGGCACAGAGACTGGGGCTGCTTGCTTGTCTTGCCCCCTCAAACTTCAGACATAACTTAGGCGGTCCATCACGGGCACCTCCAGCAGGCCTGCTCTGAAAATGCGAATGTCTGCAGATAGCTCGCAGGCAGAAAGAGCTAGCCTGGAAAGCTGTTGCTCAGCCTCATCTGCCCATGGCACTGTTCGCACAGAGGCACAGAGACTTTGGCTGCTTGCTTGTCTTGCTACCTCAAACTTAAAACATATATTAGGTGGTCCATGCCGGGCGCCTTCGGCAGCTCTGTTCCGAAAATGCGAATGTCTGCAGATAGCTCGCAGCCAGAAAGAGCTAGCCTGGAAAGCTGTAGCTCAGCCTCATCTGCCCATGGCACTGCTCGCACAGAGGCACAGAGACTGGGGCTGCTTGCTTGTCTTGCCCCCTCCAACTTCAAACGTAGCTTAGGTGGTCCATGCCGGGCACCTACGGCAGCCCTGCTCTGAAAATGCGAACGTCTGCAGATAGCTCGCAGGCAGAAAGAGCTAGCCTGGAAAGCTGTTGCTCAGCCTCATCTGCCCATGGCACTGCTCGCACAGAGGCACAGAGACTCCGGATGATTGCTTGTCTTGCCCCCTCAAACTTCAGACTTAGGTTTGGGGGTCCATGACGAGCGCCTCCAGAAGCCCTGCTCTGAAAATGCGAACGTCTGCAGATAGCTCGCAGGCAGACACAGCTAGTCTGGGAAGCTGTTGCTCAGCCTCATCTGCAAATGGCACTGCTCGCAGAGGCACAGAGACTGGGGTTGCTTGCTTGTCTTGCCCCCTCCAACTTCAAACGTAGCTTAGGTGGTCCATGCCGGGCACCTACGTCAGCCCTGCTCTGAAAATGCGATAGTCTGCAGATAGCTCGCAGGCAGAAAGAGCTAGCCTGGAAAGCTGTTGCTCAGCCTCATCTGCCCATGGCACTGCTCGCACAGAGGCACAGAGACTGGGGCTGCTAGCTTGTCTTGCTACCGCAAACTTAAAACATATATTAGGTGGTCCATGCCGGGCGCCTTCGGCAGCTCTATTCCGAAAATGCGAACGTCTACAGATAGCTCGCATCCAGAAAGAGCTAGCCTGGAAAGCTGTTGCTCAGCCTCAACTGCTCATGGCACTGCTGGCACAGAAGCACAGAGACTGGGGATGCTTGCTTGTCTTGCCCCCTCAAACTTAAGACATAACTTAAGCGGTCCATCACGGGCACCTACAGCAGGCCTGCTCTGAAAATGCGAATGTCTGCAGATAGCTGGCAGGCATAAGGGGCTAGCCTGGAAAGCTGTTGCTTAGCCTCATCTGCCCATGGCACTGCTCGCACAGAGGCACAGAGACTGCGGATGATTGCTTGTCTTGCTACCTCAAACTTGAAACGTATCTTAGGTGGTCAGTGCTGGGCGCATTCAGCAGCCCTGCTCTGAAAATGCGAACGTCTGCAGATAGCTCGCAGGCAGAAAGAGCTAGCCTGGAAAGCTGTTGCTCAGCCTCATCTGCCCATGGCACTGTTCGCAGAGAGGCACAGAGACTTTGGCTGCTTGCTTGTCTTGCTACCTCAAACTTAAAACATATATTAGGTGGTCCATGCCGGGCGCCTTCGGCAGCTCTGTTCCGAAAATGCGAATGTCTGCAGATAGCTCGCAGCCAGAAAGAGCTAGCCTGGAAAGCTGTAGCTCAGCCTCATCTGCCCATGGCACTGCTCGCACAGAGGCACAGAGACTGGGGCTGCTTGCTTGTCTTGCCCCCTCCAACTTCAAACGTAGCTTAGGTGGTCCATGCCGGGCACCTACGGCAGCCCTGCTCTGAAAATGCGAACGTCTGCAGATAGCTCGCAGGCAGAAAGAGCTAGCCTGCAAAGCTGTTGCTCAGCCTCATCTGCCCATGGCACTGCTCGCACAGAGGCACAGAGACTCCGGATGATTGCTTGTCTTGCCACCTCAAACTTCAGACTTAGGTTTGGGGGTCCATGACGAGCGCCTCCAGAAGCCCTGCTCTGAAAATGCGAACGTCTGCAGATAGCTCGCAGGCAGAAACAGCTAGCCTGGGAAGCTGTTGCTCAGCCTCATCTGCCCATGGCACTGCTCGCACAGAGGCACAGAGACTCCGGATGATTGCTTGTCTTGCCACCTCAAACTTCAGACTTAGGTTTGGGGGTCCATGACGAGCGCCTCCAGAAGCCCTGCTCTGAAAATGCGATAGTCTGCAGATAGCTCGCAGGCAGAAAGAGCTAGCCTGGAAAGCTGTTGCTCAGCCTCATCTGCCCATGGCACTGCTCGCACAGAGGCACAGAGACTGGGGCTGCTAGCTTGTCTTGCTACCGCAAACTTAAATCATATATTAGGTGGTCCATGCCGGGCGCCTTCGGCAGCTCTATTCCGAAAATGCGAACGTCTACAGATAGCTCGCAGCCAGAAAGAGCTAGCCTGGAAAGCTGTTGCTCAGCCTCAACTGCTCATGGCACTGCTGGCACAGAAGCACAGAGACTGGGGATGCTTGCTTGTCTTGCCCCCTCAAACTTAAGACATAACTTAAGCGGTCCATCACGGGCACCTACAGCAGGCCTGCTCTGAAAATGCGAATGTCTGCAGATAGCTGGCAGGCATAAGGGGCTAGCCTGGAAAGCTGTTGCTCAGCCTCATCTGCCCATGGCACTGCTCGCACAGAGGCACAGAGACTGCGGATGATTGCTTGTCTTGCTACCTCAAACTTGAAACGTATCTTAGGTGGTCAGTGCTGGGCGCATTCAGCAGCCCTGCTCTGAAAATGCGAACGTCTGCAGATAGCTCGCAGGCAGAAAGAGCTAGCCTGGAAAGCTGTTGCTCAGCCTCATCTGCCCATGGCACTGTTCGCAGAGAGGCACAGAGACTTTGGCTGCTTGCTTGTCTTGCTACCTCAAACTTAAAACATATATTAGGTGGTCCATGCCGGGCGCCTTCGGCAGCTCTGTTCCGAAAATGCGAATGTCTGCAGATAGCTCGCAGGCAGAAAGAGCTAGCCTGGAAAGCTGTAGCTCAGCCTCATCTGCCCATGGCACTGCTCGCACAGAGGCACAGAGACTGGGGCTGCTTGCTTGTCTTGCCCCCTCCAACTTCAAACGTAGCTTAGGTGGTCCATGCCGGGCACCTACGGCAGCCCTGCTCTGAAAATGCGAACGTCTGCAGATAGCTCGCAGGCAGAAAGAGCTAGCCTGGAAAGCTGTTGCTCAGCCTCATCTGCCCATGGCACTGCTCGCACAGAGGCACAGAGACTCCGGATGATTGCTTGTCTTGCCACCTCAAACTTCAGACTTAGGTTTGGGGGTCCATGACGAGCGCCTCCAGAAGCCCTGCTCTGAAAATGCGAACGTCTGCAGATAGCTCGCAGGCAGAAACAGCTAGCCTGGGAAGCTGTTGCTCAGCCTCATCTGCCCATGGCACTGCTCGCACAGAGGCACAGAGACTCCGGATGATTGCTTGTCTTGCCACCTCAAACTTCAGACTTAGGTTTGGGGGTCCATGACGAGCGCCTCCAGAAGCCCTGCTCTGAAAATGCGATAGTCTGCAGATAGCTCGCAGGCAGAAAGAGCTAGCCTGGAAAGCTGTTGCTCAGCCTCATCTGCCCATGGCACTGCTCGCACAGAGGCACAGAGACTGGGGCTGCTAGCTTGTCTTGCTACCGCAAACTTAAATCATATATTAGGTGGTCCATGCCGGGCGCCTTCGGCAGCTCTATTCCGAAAATGCGAACGTCTACAGATAGCTCGCAGCCAGAAAGAGCTAGCCTGGAAAGCTGTTGCTCAGCCTCAACTGCTCATGGCACTGCTGGCACAGAAGCACAGAGACTGGGGATGCTTGCTTGTCTTGCCCCCTCAAACTTAAGACATAACTTAAGCGGTCCATCACGGGCACCTACAGCAGGCCTGCTCTGAAAATGCGAATGTCTGCAGATAGCTGGCAGGCATAAGGGGCTAGCCTGGAAAGCTGTTGCTCAGCCTCATCTGCCCATGGCACTGCTCGCACAGAGGCACAGAGACTGCGGATGATTGCTTGTCTTGCTACCTCAAACTTGAAACGTATCTTAGGTGGTCAGTGCTGGGCGCATTCAGCAGCCCTGCTCTGAAAATGCGAACGTCTGCAGATAGCTCGCAGGCAGAAAGAGCTAGCCTGGAAAGATGTTGCTCAGCCTCATCTGCCCATGGCACTTCTCGCACAGAGGCACAGAGACTGGGGCTGCTTGCTTGTCTTGTTCCCTCAAACTTCAAACGTAGCTTTGGAAGTTCGTGCAGTCGGCCTTCATCAGACCTGATCTGAAAATGCGAACGTCTGCGGATAGATCGCAGCCACAGAGAGCTCGCCTGGAAAGCTGTTGCTCAGCCTCATCTGCAAATGGCACTGCTCGCACAGAGGCACAGAGATTCGGGCTGCTTGCTTGTCTTGCCACCTCAAACTTCAAACGTAGCTTAGGTGGTAAATGCCGCGCTCCTCTGGCAGGACTGCTCTGAAAATAAGAACGTCTACAGATAGCTCGCAGGCAGAAAGAGCTAGCCTGGAAAGCTGTTGCTCAGCCTCATCTTCCCACGGCACTGCTCGCACAGAGGCACAGAGACTGGGGCTGCTTGCTTGTCTTGCCCCCTCAAACTTCAGACATAACTTAGGCGGTCCATCACGGGCACCTCCAACAGCCCTGCTCTGAAAATGCGAACGTTTGCAGATAGCTCGCATACAAAAAGAGCTAGCCTGGAAAGATGTTGCTCAGCCTCATCTGCCCATGGCACTGCTCGCACAGGCACAGACACTGGGGCTGCTTGCTTGTCTTGCCATCTCAAACTTCAAACGTAGCTTTGGAAGTCAGTGCAGTCGACCTCCGTCAGACCTGATCTGAAAATGCGAACGTCTGCAGATAGCTCGCAGCCACAGAGAGCTAGCCTGGAAAGCTGTTGCTCAGCCTGAACTGCTCATGGCACTGCTCGCACAGAGGCACAGAGACTGGGGCTGCTTGCTTGTCTTGCCCCCTCAAACTTCAGACATAACTTAGGCGGTCCATGCCGGGCACCTACGGCAGCCCTGCTCTGAAAATGCGAACGTCTGCAGATAGCTCGCAGCCAGAAAGAGCTAGCCTGTAAAGCTGTTGCTCAGCCTCATCTGCCCATGGCACTACTCGCACAGAGGCACAGAGACTCCGGATGATTGCTTGTCCTTCCACCTCAAACTTCCAAAGTAGCTTTAGGGGTCAGTGCCGGGCGCATCCAGCAGCCCTGCTCCCAAAATGTAAACGTCTGCAGAAAGCTCGCATGCAGAAGAGCTAGCCTGGAAAGCTGTTGCTCAACCTCAACTGCTCATGGCACTGCTCGCACAGAGGCACAGAGACTGGGGCTGCTTGCTTGTCTTGCCACCTCAAACTTCAAACGTAGCGTAGGTAGTTCGTGCCGGGCGCCTCCGGCAGCGCTGCTCTGAAAATGCGAACGTCTGCACATAGCTCGCAGGCAGAAAGAGGTAGCCTGGAAAGCTGTTGCTCAGCCTCATCTGCAAATGGCACTGCTCGCACACAGGCACAGAGATTCGGGCTGCTTGCTTGTCTTGCCACCTCAAACTTCAAACGTAGCTTAGGTGGTAAATGCCGCGCTCCTCTGGCAGGACTGCTCTGAAAATAAGAACGTCTACAGATAGCTCGCAGGCAGAAAGAGCTAGCCTGGAAAGCTGTTGCTCAGCCTCATCTTCCCACGGCACTGCTCGCACAGAGGCACAGAGACTGGGGCTGCTTGCTTGTCTTGCCCCCTCAAACTTCAGACATAACTTAGGCGGTCCATCACGGGCACCTCCAACAGCCCTGCTCTGAAAATGCGAACGTCTGCAGATAGCTCGCAGCCAAAAAGAGCTAGCCTGGAAAGATGTTGCTCAGCCTCATCTGCCCATGGCACTGCTCGCACAGGCACAGACACTGGGGCTGCTTGCTTGTCTTGCCATCTCAAACTTCAAACGTAGCTTTGGAAGTCAGTGCAGTCGACCTCCGTCAGACCTGATCTGAAAATGCGAACGTCTGCAGATAGCTCGCAGCCACAGAGAGCTAGCCTGGAAAGCTGTTGCTCAGCCTGAACTGCTCATGGCACTGCTCGCACAGAGGCACAGAGACTGGGGCTGCTTGCTTGTCTTGCCCCCTCAAACTTCAGACATAACTTAGGCGGTCCATCACGGGCACCTCCAGCAGGCCTGCTCTGAAAATGCGAATGTCTGCAGATAGCTCGCAGGCAGAAAGAGCTAGCCTGGAAAGCTGTTGCTCAGCCTCATCTGCCCATGGCACTGTTCGCACAGAGGCACAGAGACTTTGGCTGCTTGCTTTTCTTGCTACCTCAAACTTAAAACATATATTAGGTGGTCCATGCCGGGCGCCTTCGGCAGCTCTGTTCCGAAAATGCGAATGTCTGCAGATAGCTCGCAGCCAGAAAGAGCTAGCCTGGAAAGCTGTAGCTCAGCCTCATCTGCCCATGGCACTGCTCGCACAGAGGCACAGAGACTGGGGCTGCTTGCTTGTCTTGCCCCCTCCAACTTCAAACGTAGCTTAGGTGGTCCATGCCGGGCACCTACGGCAGCCCTGCTCTGAAAATGCGAACGTCTGCAGATAGCTCGCAGGCAGAAAGAGGTAGCCTGGAAAGCTGTTGCTCAGCCTCATCTGCCCATGGCACTGCTCGCACAGAGGCACAGAGACTCCGGATGATTGCTTGTCTTGCCACCTCAAACTTCAGACTTAGGTTTGGGGGTCCATGACGAGCGCCTCCAGAAGCCCTGCTCTGAAAATGCGAACGTCTGCAGATAGCTCGCAGGCAGAAACAGCTAGCCTGGGAAGCTGTTGCTCAGCCTCATCTGCAAATGGCACTGCTCGCAGAGGCACAGAGACTGGGGCTGCTTGCTTGTCTTGCCCCCTCCAACTTCAAACGTAGCTTAGGTGGTCCATGCCGGGCACCTACGTCAGCCCTGCTCTGAAAATGCGATAGTCTGCAGATAGCTCGCAGGCAGAAAGAGCTAGCCTGGAAAGCTGTTGCTCAGCCTCATCTGCCCATGGCACTGCTCGCACAGAGGCACAGAGACTGGGGCTGCTAGCTTGTCTTGCTACCGCAAACTTAAAACATATATTAGGTGGTCCATGCCGGGCGCCTTCGGCAGCTCTATTCCGAAAATGCGAACGTCTACAGATAGCTCGCAGCCAGAAAGAGCTAGCCTGGAAAGCTGTTGCTCAGCCTCAACTGCTCATGGCACTGCTGGCACAGAAGCACAGAGACTGGGGATGCTTGCTTGTCTTGCCCCCTCAAACTTAAGACATAACTTAAGCGGTCCATCACGGGCACCTACAGCAGGCCTGCTCTGAAAATGCGAATGTCTGCAGATAGCTGGCAGGCATAAGGGGCTAGCCTGGAAAGCTGTTGCTCAGCCTCATCTGCCCATGGCACTGCTCGCACAGAGGCACAGAGACTGCGGATGATTGCTTGTCTTGCTACCTCAAACTTGAAACGTATCTTAGGTGGTCAGTGCTGGGCGCATTCAGCAGCCCTGCTCTGAAAATGCGAACGTCTGCAGATAGCTCGCAGGCAGAAAGAGCTAGCCTGGAAAGCTGTTGCTCAGCCTCATCTGCCCATGGCACTGTTCGCAGAGAGGCACAGAGACTTTGGCTGCTTGCTTGTCTTGCTACCTCAAACTTAAAACATATATTAGGTGGTCCATGCCGGGCGCCTTCGGCAGCTCTGTTCCGAAAATGCGAATGTCTGCAGATAGCTCGCAGGCAGAAAGAGCTAGCCTGGAAAGCTGTAGCTCAGCCTCATCTGCCCATGGCACTGCTCGCACAGAGGCACAGAGACTGGGGCTGCTTGCTTGTCTTGCCCCCTCCAACTTCAAACGTAGCTTAGGTGGTCCATGCCGGGCACCTACGGCAGCCCTGCTCTGAAAATGCGAACGTCTGCAGATAGCTCGCAGGCAGAAAGAGCTAGCCTGGAAAGCTGTTGCTCAGCCTCATCTGCCCATGGCACTGCTCGCACAGAGGCACAGAGACTCCGGATGATTGCTTGTCTTGCCACCTCAAACTTCAGACTTAGGTTTGGTGGTCCATGACGAGCGCCTCCAGAAGCCCTGCTCTGAAAATGCGAACGTCTGCAGATAGCTCGCAGGCAGAAACAGCTAGCCTGGGAAGCTGTTGCTCAGCCTCATCTGCCCATGGCACTGCTCGCACAGAGGCACAGAGACTCCGGATGATTGCTTGTCTTGCCACCTCAAACTTCAGACTTAGGTTTGGGGGTCCATGACGAGCGCCTCCAGAAGCCCTGCTCTGAAAATGCGATAGTCTGCAGATAGCTCGCAGGCAGAAAGAGCTAGCCTGGAAAGCTGTTGCTCAGCCTCATCTGCCCATGGCACTGCTCGCACAGAGGCACAGAGACTGGGGCTGCTAGCTTGTCTTGCTACCGCAAACTTAAATCATATATTAGGTGGTCCATGCCGGGCGCCTTCGGCAGCTCTATTCCGAAAATGCGAACGTCTACAGATAGCTCGCAGCCAGAAAGAGCTAGCCTGGAAAGCTGTTGCTCAGCCTCAACTGCTCATGGCACTACTCGCACAGAGGCACAGAGACTCCGGATGATTGCTTGTCCTTCAACCTCAAACTTCCAAAGTAGCTTTAGGGGTCAGTGCCGGGCGCATCCAGCAGCCCTGCTCCCAAAATGTAAACGTCTGCAGAAAGCTCGCATGCAGAAGAGCTAGCCTGGAAACCTGTTGCTCAACCTCAACTGCTCATGGCACTGCTCGCACAGAGGCACAGAGACTGGGGCTGCTTGCTTGTCTTGCCACCTCAAACTTAAAAGGTAGCGTAGGTGGTTCGTGCCGGGCGGCTCCGGCAGCGCTGCTCTGAAAATGCGAACGTCTGCACATAGCTCGCAGGCAGAAAGAGGTAGCCTGGAAAGCTGTTGCTCAGCCTCATCTGCAAATGGCACTGCTCGCACAGAGGCACAGAGATTCGGGCTGCTTGCTTGTCTTGCCACCTCAAACTTCAAACGTAGCTGAGGTGGTAAATGCCGCGCTCCTCTGGCAGGACTGCTCTGAAAATAAGAACGTCTACAGATAGCTCGCAGGCAGAAAGAGCTAGCCTGGAAAGCTGTTGCTCAGCCTCATCTTCCCACGGCACTGCTCGCACAGAGGCACAGAGACTGGGGCTGCTTGCTTGTCTTGCCCCCTCAAACTTCAGACATAACTTAGGCGGTCCATCACGGGCACCTCCAACAGCCCTGCTCTGAAAATGCGAACGTCTGCAGATAGCTCGCAGCCAAAAAGAGCTAGCCTGGAAAGATGTTGCTCAGCCTCATCTGCCCATGGCACTGCTCGCACAGGCACAGACACTGGGGCTGCTTGCTTGTCTTGCCATCTCAAACTTCAAACGTAGCTTTGGAAGTCAGTGCAGTCGACCTCCGTCAGACCTGATCTGAAAATGCGAATGTCTGCAGATAGCTCGCAGCCACAGAGAGCTAGCCTGGAAAGCTGTTGCTCAGCCTGAACTGCTCATGGCACTGCTCGCACAGAGGCACAGAGACTGGGGCTGCTTGCTTGTCTTGCCCCCTCAAACTTCAGACATAACTTAGGCGGTCCATCATGGGCACCTCCAGCAGGCCTGCTCTGAAAATGTGAATGTCTGCAGATAGCTCGCAGGCAGAAAGAGCTAGCCTGGAAAGCTGTTGCTCAGCCTCATCTGCCCATGGCACTGCTCGCACAGAGGCACAGAGACTTTGGCTGCTTGCTTGTCTTGCTACCTCAAACTTAAAACATATATTAGGTGGTCCATGCCGGGCGCCTTGGGCAGCTCTGTTCCGAAAATGCGAATGTCTGCAGATAGCTCGCAGCCAGAAAGAGCTAGCCTGGAAAGCTGTAGCTCAGCCTCATCTGCCCATGGCACTGCTCGCACAGAGGCACAGAGACTGGGGCTGCTTGCTTGTCTTGCCCCCTCCAACTTCAAACGTAGCTTAGGTGGTCCATGCCGGGCACCTACACCAGCCCTGCTCTGAAAATGCGAACGTCTGCAGATAGCTCGCAGGCAGAAAGAGCTAGCCTGGAAAGCTGTTGCTCAGCCTCATCTGCCCATGGCACTGCTCGCACAGAGGCACAGAGACTCCGGATGATTGCTTGTCTTGCCACCTCAAACTTCAGACTTAGGTTTGGGGGTCCATGACGAGCGCCTCCAGAAGCCCTGCTCTGAAAATGCGAACGTCTGCAGATAGCTCGCAGGCAGAAACAGCTAGCCTGGGAAGCTGTTGCTCAGCCTCATCTGCAAATGGCACTGCTCGCACAGGCACAGAGACTGGAGCTGCTTGCTTGTCTTGCCATCTCAAACTTCAAACGTAGCTTTGGAAGTCAGTGCAGTCGGCCTCCATCAGACCTGATCTGAAAATGCGAACGTCTGCAGATAGCTCGCGGCCACAGAGAGCTCGCCTGGAAAGCTGTTGCTCAGCCTCATCTGCCCATGGCACTGCTCGCACAGAGGCACAGAGACTGGGGCTGCTTGCTTGTCTTGCCCCCTCCAACTTCAAACGTAGCTTAGGTGGTCCATGCCGGGCACCTACGTCAGCTCTGCTCTGAAAATGCGAATGTCTGCAGATAGCTGGCAGGCATAAGGGTCTAGCCTGTAAAGCTGTTGCTCAGCCTCATCTGCCCATGGCACTGCTCGCACAGAGGCACAGAGACTGCGGATGATTGCTTGTCTTGCTACCTCAAACTTGAAACGTATCTTAGGTGGTCAGTGCTGGGCGCATTCAGCAGCCCTGCTCTGAAATGCGAACGTCTGCAGATAGCTCGCAGGCAGAAAGAGCTAGCCTGGAAAGATGTTGCTCAGCCTCATCTGCCCATGGCACTTCTCGCACAGAGGCACAGAGACTGGGGCTGCTTGCTTGGCTTGCCACGTCATATTTCAGACGTCGCTTTGGGGGTTCGTGCATGGGGCCTCGGGCAGGCCTGGTCTGAAAATGCGAACGTCTGCAGATAGCTCGCAGGCAGAAAGAGCTAGCCTGGAAAGCTGTTGCTCAGCCTCATCTGCCCATGGCACTGCTGGCACAGAGGCACAGAGACTGTGGCTGCTTGCTTGTCTTGGCCCCTCAAACTTCAAACGTATCTTAGGTGGTCCTTGCCGGCCGCCTCAGGCAGCCCTGCTCTGAAAATGCGAATGTCTGCAAATAGCTCGCAGGCAGAAAGAGCTAGCCTGGAAAGCTGTTGCTCAGCCTCATTTGCCCATGGCACTGCTCTCACAGTGGCACAGAGACTGGGGCTGCTTGCTTGTCTTGCCCCCTCCAACTTCAAACGTAGCTTAGGTGGTCCATGCCGGGCACCTACGTCAGCCCTGCTCTGAAAATGCGAATGTCTGCAGATAGCTCGCAGGCAGAAAGAGCTAGCCTGGAAAGCTGTTGCTCAGCCTCATTTGCCCATGGCACTGCTCTCACAGAGGCACAGAGACTAGGGCTGCTTGCTTGTCTTGCCACCTCAAATTTCAAACGTAGTATTGGTCAGTTTTGCAGTGGTCCTCCAGCAGCCCTGCTCTGAAAATGCGAACGTCTGCAGATTGCTCACAGGCCGAAAGAGCTAGCCTGGAAAGCTGTTCTCAGCCTCATCTGCCCATGGCACTGCTCACACAGAGGCACAGAGACTGGGGCTGCTCGCTTGTCTTGCCACCTCAAACTTCAAACCTAGCTTAGTTGTTCCGTGCAGGGGCCTCCGGCAGCCCTGCTCTGAAAATGCGAACGTCTGCAGATAGCTCGCAGGCAGAAAGAGCTAGCCTGGAAAGCTGTTTCTCAGCCTCATCTGCCCATGGCACTGCTGGCACAGAGGCACAGAGACTGGGGCTGCTTGCTTGTCTTGCCCCCTCAAACTTCAGATGTATCATTCTGGGTCAAAGCATGGGTCCTCCGGCAGCCCTGCTCTGAAAATGAGAACATCTGCAGATATCTCGAAGCCAGAAAGAGCTAGCCTGGAAAGCTGTTGCTCAGCCTCATCTGCCCATGGCACTGCTCGCACAGAGGCACAGAGACTGGGGCTGCTTGCTTGTTTTGCTCCCTGAAACTTCAGATGTATCATTCTGGGTCCATGCATGGGTCCTCCGGCAGCCCTGCTCTGAAAATGCGAACGTCTGCAGATAGCTCGCAGGCAGAAAGAGCTAGCCTGGAAAACTGTTGCTCAGCCTCATCTGCCCATGGCACTGCTCTCACAGAGGCACAGAGACTGGGGCTGCTTGCTTGTCTTGCCACCTCAAACTTCAAACGTAGCTTAGGTGTTTCGTGCCGGGCGCCTTCGGCAGCGCTGCTCTGAAAATGCGAACGTCTGCAGATAGCTGGCAGCCAGAAAGAGTTAGCCTGGAAAGCTGTTGCTCAGCCTCATCTGCAAATGGCACTGCTCGCACAGGCACAGAGACTGGGGCTGCTTGCTTGTCTTGCCATCTCAAACTTCAAATGTAGCTTTGGAAGTCAGTGCATTCGGCCTCCGTCAGACCTGATCTGAAAATGCGAACGTCTGCGGATAGATCGCAGCCACAGAGAGCTTGTCTGGAAAGCTGTTGCTCAAACTCATCTGCCCATGGCACTGCTCTCACAGAGGCACAGAGACTGGGGCTGCTTGCTTGTCTTGCCCCCTCCAACTTCAAACGTAGCTTAGGTGGTCCATGCCAGGCACCTACGGCAGCCCTGCTCTGAAAACGCGAACATCTGCAGATAGCTCGCAGCCAGAAAGAGCTAGCCTGGAAAGCTGTTGCTCAGCCTCCTCTGCCCATGGCACTGCTCGCACAGAGGCACAGAGACTGGGGCTGCTTGCTTGTCTTGCCACCTCAAACTTCAGCTGTATCTTTCTCGGTCCGTGCATGGGTCCTCTGGCAGCCCTGCTCTGAAAATGCGAACGTCTGCAGATAGCTCGCAGCCAGAAAGAGCTAGCCTGGAAAGCTGTTGCTCAGCCTCATCTGCCCATGGCACTGCTCGCACAGAGGCACAGAGACTGTGGCTGCTTGCTTGTCTTGCCCCCCTCAAACTTCAAACGTAGATATGGGGTTCCGTGCAGGGGGCCTGAAGCAACCCTGCTCTGAAAATGCGAATGTCTGCAGATATCTCGCAGGCAGAAAAGCTGTTGCTCAGCCTCATTTGCCCGTGGCACTACTCGCACAGAGACACAGAGACTGCGGATGATTGCTTGTCTTGTCACCTCAAACTTGAGACGTATCTCTAGTGGTCCGTGACGGCCGCCTCAGGCAGCCCTGCTCTGAAAATGCGAACGTCTGCAGATAGCTCGCAGGCAGAAACAGCTAGCCTGTAAAGCTGTTGCTCAGCCTCATCTGCAAATGGCACTGCTCGCACAGGCACAGAGACTGGGGCTGCTTGCTTGTCTTGTTCCCTCAAACTTCAAACGTAGCTTTGGAAGTTCGTGCAGTCGGCCTTCGTCAGACCTGATCTGAAAATGCGAACGTCTGCGGATAGATCGCAGCCACAGAGAGCTCGCCTGGAAAGCTGTTGCTCAGCCTCATCTGCCCATGGCACTGCTCGCACAGAGGCAAAGAGACTGGGGCTGCTTGCTTGTCTTGCCACCTCCAACTTCAAACGTATCTTAGGTGGTCCATGCCGGGTACCTACGGCAGCCCTGCTCTGAAAATGCGAACGTCTGCAGATAGCTCGCAGCCAGAAAGAGCTAGCCTGGAAAGCTGTTGCTCAGCCTCATCTGCCCATGGCACTACTCGCACAGAGGCACAGAGACTCCGGATGATTGCTTGTCCTTCCACCTCAAACTTCCAAAGTAGCTTTAGGGGTCAGTGCCGGGCGCATCCAGCAGCCCTGCTCCCAAAATGTAAACGTCTGCAGAAAGCTCGCATGCAGAAGAGCTAGCCTGGAAAGCTGTTGCTCAGCATCATCTGCCCACGGCACTGCTCGCACAGAGGCACAGAGACTGGGGCTGCTTGCTTCTCTTGCCACTACAAACTTCAAACGTAGTATTGGTCAGTTTTGCAGGGGGCCTCCAGCAGCCCTGCTCTGAAAATGCGAACATCTGCAGATAGCTCGCATGCAGAAAGAGCTAGCCTGGAAAGCTGTTGCTCAACCTCAACTGCTCATGGCACTGCTCGCACAGAGGCACAGAGACTGGGGCTGCTTGCTTGTCTTGCCACCTCAAACTTCAAACGTAGCGTAGGTGGTTCGTGCCGGGCGCCTCCGGCAGCGCTGCTCTGAAAATGCGAACGTCTGCCCATAGCTCGCAGGCAGAAAGAGGTAGCCTGGAAAGCTGTTGCTCAGCCTCATCTGCAAATGGCACTGCTCGCACAGAGGCACAGAGATTCGGGCTGCTTGCTTGTCTTGCCACCTCAAACTTCAAACGTAGCTTAGGTGGTTCATGCCGCGCTCCTCTGGCAGGACTGCTCTGAAAATAAGAATGTCTACAGATAGCTCGCAGGCAGAAAGAGCTAGCCTGGAAAGCTGTGCTCAGCCTCATCTTCCCACGACACTGCTCGCACAGAGGCACAGAGACTGGGGCTGCTTGCTTGTCTTGCCACCTCAAATTTCAAACGTATTATTGGTCAGTTTTGCGGTGGTCCTCCAGCAGCCCTGCTCTGAAAATGCGAACGTCTGCAGATTGCTCACAGACAGAAAGAGCTAGCCTGGAAAGCTGTTCTCAGCCTCATCTGCCCATGGCACTGCTCACACAGAGGCACAGAGACTGGGGCTGCTCGCTTGTCTTGCCACCTCAAACTTCAAACCTAGCTTAGGTGTTCCGTGCAGGGGGCCTCCGGCAGCCCTGCTCTGAAAATGCGAACGTCTGCAGATAGCTCGCAGGCAGAAAGAGCTAACCTGGAAAGCTGTTTCTCAGCCTCATCTGCCCATGGCACTGCTGGCACAGAGGCACAGAGAATGGGGCTGCTTCCTTGTCTTGCCCCCTCAAACTTCAGATGTATCATTCTGGGTCAAAGCATGGGTCCTCCGGCAGCCCTGCTCTGAAAATGAGAACATCTGCAGATATCTCGAAGCCAGAAAGAGCTAGCCTGGAAAGCTCTTGCTCAGCCTCATCTGCCCATGGCACTGCTCGCACAGAGGCACAGAGAGTGGGGCTGCTTGCTTGTTTTGCTCCCTGAAACTTCAGATGTATCATTCTGGGTCCATGCATGGGTCCTCCGGCAGCCCTGCTCTGAAAATGCGAACGTCTGCAGATAGCTCGCAGGCAGAAAGAGCTAGCCTGGAAAACTGTTGCTCAGCCTCATCTGCCCATGGCACTGCTCTCACAGAGGCACAGAGACTGGGTCTGCTTGCTTGTCTTGCCACCTCAAACTTCAAACGTAGCTTAGGTGGTTCATGCCGCGCTCCTCTGGCAGGACTGCTCTGAAAATAAGAATGTCTACAGATAGCTCGCAGGCAGAAAGAGCTAGCCTGGAAAGCTGTGCTCAGCCTCATCTTCCCACGGCACTGCTCGCACAGAGGCACAGAGACTGGGGCTGCTTGCTTGTCTTGCCACCTCAAATTTCAAACGTAGTATTGGTCAGTTTTGCAGTGGTCCTCCAGCAGCCC
The DNA here is from genome assembly GCF_030867145.1 of Opisthocomus hoazin. Taxonomy (NCBI): domain Eukaryota; kingdom Metazoa; phylum Chordata; class Aves; order Opisthocomiformes; family Opisthocomidae; genus Opisthocomus; species Opisthocomus hoazin. Next base: position 1,000,041 of record NC_134438.1, on the reverse strand, counting down.
TGCTCTGAAAATGCGAACGTCTGCAGATTGCTCACAGGCAGAAAGAGCTAGCCTGGAAAGCTGTTGCTCAGCCTCATCTGCCCATGGCACTGCTCACACAGAGGCACAGAGACTGGGGCTGCTCGCTTGTCTTGCCACCTCAAACTTCAAACCTAGCTTAGGTGTTCCGTGCAGGGGGCCTCCGGCAGCCCTGCTCTGAAAATGCGAACGTCTGCAGATAGCTCGCAGGCAGAAAGAGCTAACCTGGAAAGCTGTTTCTCAGCCTCATCTGCCCATGGCACTGCTGGCACAGAGGCACAGAGAATGGGGCTGCTTCCTTGTCTTGCCCCCTCAAACTTCAGATGTATCATTCTGGGTCAAAGCATGGGTCCTCCGGCAGCCCTGCTCTGAAAATGAGAACATCTGCAGATATCTCGAAGCCAGAAAGAGCTAGCCTGGAAAGATGTTGCTCAGCCTCATCTGCCCATGGCACTTCTCGCACAGAGGCACAGAGACTGGGGCTGCTTGCTTGTCTTGTTCCCTCAAACTTCAAACATAGCTTTGGAAGTTCGTGCAGTCGGCCTTCATCAGACCTGATCTGAAAATGCGAACGTCTGCGGATAGATCGCAGCCACAGAGAGCTCGCCTGGAAAGCTGTTGCTCAGCCTCATCTGCCCATGGCACTGCTCGCACAGAGGCACAGAGACTGGGGCTGCTTGCTTGTCTTGCCACCTCCAACTTCAAACGTATCTTAGGTGGTCCATGCCGGGCACCTACGGCAGCCCTGCTCTGAAAATGCGAACATCTGCAGATAGCTCGCAGCCAGAAAGAGCTAGCCTGTAAAGCTGTTGCTCAGCCTCATCTGCCCATGGCACTACTCGCACAGAGGCACAGAGACTCCGGATGATTGCTTGTCCTTCAACCTCAAACTTCCAAAGTAGCTTTAGGGGTCAGTGCCGGGCGCATCCAGCAGCCCTGCTCCCAAAATGTAAACGTCTGCAGAAAGCTCGCATGCAGAAGAGCTAGCCTGGAAACCTGTTGCTCAACCTCAACTGCTCATGGCACTGCTCGCACAGAGGCACAGAGACTGGGGCTGCTTGCTTGTCTTGCCACCTCAAACTTAAAAGGTAGCGTAGGTGGTTCGTGCCGGGCGCCTCCGGCAGCGCTGCTCTGAAAATGCGAACGTCTGCACATAGCTCGCAGGCAGAAAGAGGTAGCCTGGAAAGCTGTTGCTCAGCCTCATCTGCAAATGGCACTGCTCGCACAGAGGCACAGAGATTCGGGCTGCTTGCTTGTCTTGCCACCTCAAACTTCAAACGTAGCTGAGGTGGTAAATGCCGCGCTCCTCTGGCAGGACTGCTCTGAAAATAAGAACGTCTACAGATAGCTCGCAGGCAGAAAGAGCTAGCCTGGAAAGCTGTTGCTCAGCCTCATCTTCCCACGGCACTGCTCGCACAGAGGCACAGAGACTGGGGCTGCTTGCTTGTCTTGCCCCCTCAAACTTCAGACATAACTTAGGCGGTCCATCACGGGCACCTCCAACAGCCCTGCTCTGAAAATGCGAACGTCTGCAGATAGCTCGCAGCCAAAAAGAGCTAGCCTGGAAAGATGTTGCTCAGCCTCATCTGCCCATGGCACTGCTCGCACAGGCACAGACACTGGGGCTGCTTGCTTGTCTTGCCATCTCAAACTTCAAACGTAGCTTTGGAAGTCAGTGCAGTCGACCTCCGTCAGACCTGATCTGAAAATGCGAACGTCTGCAGATAGCTCGCAGCCACAGAGAGCTAGCCTGGAAAGCTGTTGCTCAGCCTGAACTGCTCATGGCACTGCTCGCACAGAGGCACAGAGACTGGGGCTGCTTGCTTGTCTTGCCCCCTCAAACTTCAGACATAACTTAGGCGGTCCATCATGGGCACCTCCAGCAGGCCTGCTCTGAAAATGTGAATGTCTGCAGATAGCTCGCAGGCAGAAAGAGCTAGCCTGGAAAGCTGTTGCTCAGCCTCATCTGCCCATGGCACTGCTCGCACAGAGGCACAGAGACTTTGGCTGCTTGCTTGTCTTGCTACCTCAAACTTAAAACATATATTAGGTGGTCCATGCCGGGCGCCTTGGGCAGCTCTGTTCCGAAAATGCGAATGTCTGCAGATAGCTCGCAGCCAGAAAGAGCTAGCCTGGAAAGCTGTAGCTCAGCCTCATCTGCCCATGGCACTGCTCGCACAGAGGCACAGAGACTGGGGCTGCTTGCTTGTCTTGCCCCCTCCAACTTCAAACGTAGCTTAGGTGGTCCATGCCGGGCACCTACACCAGCCCTGCTCTGAAAATGCGAACGTCTGCAGATAGCTCGCAGGCAGAAAGAGCTAGCCTGGAAAGCTGTTGCTCAGCCTCATCTGCCCATGGCACTGCTCGCACAGAGGCACAGAGACTCCGGATGATTGCTTGTCTTGCCACCTCAAACTTCAGACTTAGGTTTGGGGGTCCATGACGAGCGCCTCCAGAAGCCCTGCTCTGAAAATGCGAACGTCTGCAGATAGCTCGCAGGCAGAAACAGCTAGCCTGGGAAGCTGTTGCTCAGCCTCATCTGCAAATGGCACTGCTCGCACAGGCACAGAGACTGGAGCTGCTTGCTTGTCTTGCCATCTCAAACTTCAAACGTAGCTTTGGAAGTCAGTGCAGTCGGCCTCCATCAGACCTGATCTGAAAATGCGAACGTCTGCAGATAGCTCGCGGCCACAGAGAGCTCGCCTGGAAAGCTGTTGCTCAGCCTCATCTGCCCATGGCACTGCTCGCACAGAGGCACAGAGACTGGGGCTGCTTGCTTGTCTTGCCCCCTCCAACTTCAAACGTAGCTTAGGTGGTCCATGCCGGGCACCTACGTCAGCTCTGCTCTGAAAATGCGAATGTCTGCAGATAGCTGGCAGGCATAAGGGGCTAGCCTGGAAAGCTGTTGCTCAGCCTCATCTGCCCATGGCACTGCTCGCACAGAGGCACAGAGACTGCGGATGATTGCTTGTCTTGCTACCTCAAACTTGAAACGTATCTTAGGTGGTCAGTGCTGGGCGCATTCAGCAGCCCTGCTCTGAAATGCGAACGTCTGCAGATAGCTCGCAGGCAGAAAGAGCTAGCCTGGAAAGATGTTGCTCAGCCTCATCTGCCCATGGCACTTCTCGCACAGAGGCACAGAGACTGGGGCTGCTTGCTTGGCTTGCCACGTCATATTTCAGACGTCGCTTTGGGGGTTCGTGCATGGGGCCTCGGGCAGGCCTGGTCTGAAAATGCGAACGTCTGCAGATAGCTCGCAGGCAGAAAGAGCTAGCCTGGAAAGCTGTTGCTCAGCCTCATCTGCCCATGGCACTGCTCGCACAGAGGCACAGAGACTGGGGCTGCTTGCTTGTCTTGGCCCCTCAAACTTCAAACGTATCTTAGGTGGTCCTTGCCGGCCGCCTCAGGCAGCCCTGCTCTGAAAATGCGAATGTCTGCAAATAGCTCGCAGGCAGAAAGAGCTAGCCTGGAAAGCTGTTGCTCAGCCTCATTTGCCCATGGCACTGCTCTCACAGTGGCACAGAGACTGGGGCTGCTTGCTTGTCTTGCCCCCTCCAACTTCAAACGTAGCTTAGGTGGTCCATGCCGGGCACCTACGTCAGCCCTGCTCTGAAAATGCGAATGTCTGCAGATAGCTCGCAGGCAGAAAGAGCTAGCCTGGAAAGCTGTTGCTCAGCCTCATTTGCCCATGGCACTGCTCTCACAGAGGCACAGAGACTAGGGCTGCTTGCTTGTCTTGCCACCTCAAATTTCAAACGTAGTATTGGTCAGTTTTGCAGTGGTCCTCCAGCAGCCCTGCTCTGAAAATGCGAACGTCTGCAGATTGCTCACAGGCCGAAAGAGCTAGCCTGGAAAGCTGTTCTCAGCCTCATCTGCCCATGGCACTGCTCACACAGAGGCACAGAGACTGGGGCTGCTCGCTTGTCTTGCCACCTCAAACTTCAAACCTAGCTTAGGTGTTCCGTGCAGGGGCCTCCGGCAGCCCTGCTCTGAAAATGCGAACGTCTGCAGATAGCTCGCAGGCAGAAAGAGCTAGCCTGGAAAGCTGTTTCTCAGCCTCATCTGCCCATGGCACTGCTGGCACAGAGGCACAGAGACTGGGGCTGCTTGCTTGTCTTGCCCCCTCAAACTTCAGATGTATCATTCTGGGTCAAAGCATGGGTCCTCCGGCAGCCCTGCTCTGAAAATGAGAACATCTGCAGATATCTCGAAGCCAGAAAGAGCTAGCCTGGAAAGCTGTTGCTCAGCCTCATCTGCCCATGGCACTGCTCGCACAGAGGCACAGAGAGTGGGGCTGCTTGCTTGTTTTGCTCCCTGAAACTTCAGATGTATCATTCTGGGTCCATGCATGGGTCCTCAGGCAGCCCTGCTCTGAAAATGCGAACGTCTGCAGATAGCTCGCAGCCAGAAAGAGCTAGCCTGGAAAACTGTTGCTCAGCCTCATCTGCCCATGGCACTGCTCTCACAGAGGCACAGAGACTGGGGCTGCTTGCTTGTCTTGCCACCTCAAACTTCAAACGTAGCTTAGGTGTTTCGTGCCGGGCGCCTTCGGCAGCGCTGCTCTGAAAATGCGAACGTCTGCAGATAGCTGGCAGCCAGAAAGAGTTAGCCTGGAAAGCTGTTGCTCAGCCTCATCTGCAAATGGCACTGCTCGCACAGGCACAGAGACTGGGGCTGCTTGCTTGTCTTGCCATCTCAAACTTCAAATGTAGCTTTGGAAGTCAGTGCATTCGGCCTCCGTCAGACCTGATCTGAAAATGCGAACGTCTGCGGATAGATCGCAGCCACAGAGAGCTTGTCTGGAAAGCTGTTGCTCAAACTCATCTGCCCATGGCACTGCTCTCACAGAGGCACAGAGACTGGGGCTGCTTGCTTGTCTTGCCCCCTCCAACTTCAAACGTAGCTTAGGTGGTCCATGCCAGGCACCTACGGCAGCCCTGCTCTGAAAACGCGAACATCTGCAGATAGCTCGCAGCCAGAAAGAGCTAGCCTGGAAAGCTGTTGCTCAGCCTCCTCTGCCCATGGCACTGCTCGCACAGAGGCACAGAGACTGGGGCTGCTTGCTTGTCTTGCCACCTCAAACTTCAGCTGTATCTTTCTCGGTCCGTGCATGGGTCCTCTGGCAGCCCTGCTCTGAAAATGCGAACGTCTGCAGATAGCTCGCAGCCAGAAAGAGCTAGCCTGGAAAGCTGTTGCTCAGCCTCATCTGCCCATGGCACTGCTCGCACAGAGGCACAGAGACTGTGGCTGCTTGCTTGTCTTGCCCCCCTCAAACTTCAAACGTAGATATGGGGTTCCGTGCAGGGGGCCTGAAGCAACCCTGCTCTGAAAATGCGAATGTCTGCAGATATCTCGCAGGCAGAAAAGCTGTTGCTCAGCCTCATTTGCCCGTGGCACTACTCGCACAGAGACACAGAGACTGCGGATGATTGCTTGTCTTGTCACCTCAAACTTGAGACGTATCTCTAGTGGTCCGTGACGGCCGCCTCAGGCAGCCCTGCTCTGAAAATGCGAACGTCTGCAGATAGCTCGCAGGCAGAAACAGCTAGCCTGTAAAGCTGTTGCTCAGCCTCATCTGCAAATGGCACTGCTCGCACAGGCACAGAGACTGGGGCTGCTTGCTTGTCTTGTTCCCTCAAACTTCAAACGTAGCTTTGGAAGTTCGTGCAGTCGGCCTTCGTCAGACCTGATCTGAAAATGCGAACGTCTGCGGATAGATCGCAGCCACAGAGAGCTCGCCTGGAAAGCTGTTGCTCAGCCTCATCTGCCCATGGCACTGCTCGCACAGAGGCAAAGAGACTGGGGCTGCTTGCTTGTCTTGCCACCTCCAACTTCAAACGTATCTTAGGTGGTCCATGCCGGGCACCTACGGCAGCCCTGCTCTGAAAATGCGAACGTCTGCAGATAGCTCGCAGCCAGAAAGAGCTAGCCTGGAAAGCTGTTGCTCAGCCTCATCTGCCCATGGCACTACTCGCACAGAGGCACAGAGACTCCGGATGATTGCTTGTCCTTCCACCTCAAACTTCCAAAGTAGCTTTAGGGGTCAGTGCCGGGCGCATCCAGCAGCCCTGCTCCCAAAATGTAAACGTCTGCAGAAAGCTCGCATGCAGAAGAGCTAGCCTGGAAAGCTGTTGCTCAGCATCATCTGCCCACGGCACTGCTCGCACAGAGGCACAGAGACTGGGGCTGCTTGCTTCTCTTGCCACTACAAACTTCAAACGTAGTATTGGTCAGTTTTGCAGGGGGCCTCCAGCAGCCCTGCTCTGAAAATGCGAACATCTGCAGATAGCTCGCATGCAGAAAGAGCTAGCCTGGAAAGCTGTTGCTCAACCTCAACTGCTCATGGCACTGCTCGCACAGAGGCACAGAGACTGGGGCTGCTTGCTTGTCTTGCCACCTCAAACTTCAAACGTAGCGTAGGTGGTTCGTGCCGGGCGCCTCCGGCAGCGCTGCTCTGAAAATGCGAACGTCTGCCCATAGCTCGCAGGCAGAAAGAGGTAGCCTGGAAAGCTGTTGCTCAGCCTCATCTGCAAATGGCACTGCTCGCACAGAGGCACAGAGATTCGGGCTGCTTGCTTGTCTTGCCACCTCAAACTTCAAACGTAGCTTAGGTGGTTCATGCCGCGCTCCTCTGGCAGGACTGCTCTGAAAATAAGAATGTCTACAGATAGCTCGCAGGCAGAAAGAGCTAGCCTGGAAAGCTGTGCTCAGCCTCATCTTCCCACGACACTGCTCGCACAGAGGCACAGAGACTGGGGCTGCTTGCTTGTCTTGCCACCTCAAATTTCAAACGTAGTATTGGTCAGTTTTGCGGTGGTCCTCCAGCAGCCCTGCTCTGAAAATGCGAACGTCTGCAGATTGCTCACAGACAGAAAGAGCTAGCCTGGAAAGCTGTTCTCAGCCTCATCTGCCCATGGCACTGCTCACACAGAGGCACAGAGACTGGGGCTGCTCGCTTGTCTTGCCACCTCAAACTTCAAACCTAGCTTAGGTGTTCCGTGCAGGGGGCCTCCGGCAGCCCTGCTCTGAAAATGCGAACGTCTGCAGATAGCTCGCAGGCAGAAAGAGCTAACCTGGAAAGCTGTTTCTCAGCCTCATCTGCCCATGGCACTGCTGGCACAGAGGCACAGAGAATGGGGCTGCTTCCTTGTCTTGCCCCCTCAAACTTCAGATGTATCATTCTGGGTCAAAGCATGGGTCCTCCGGCAGCCCTGCTCTGAAAATGAGAACATCTGCAGATATCTCGAAGCCAGAAAGAGCTAGCCTGGAAAGCTGTTGCTCAGCCTCATCTGCCCATGGCACTGCTCGCACAGAGGCACAGAGACTGGAGCTGCTAGCTTGTCTTGCCACCTCAAACTTCAAACGTAGCTTAGGTGGTTCGTGCCGGGCGCCTCCGGCAGTGCTACTCTGAAAATGCGAACGTCTGCACATAGCTCGCAGGCAGAAAGAGGTAGCCTGGAAAGCTGTTGCTCAGCCTCATCTGCAAATGGCACTGCTCGCACAGAGGCACAGAGATTCGGGCTGCTTGCTTGTCTTGCCACCTCAAACTTCAAACGTATCTTAGGTGGTTCATGCCGCGCTCCTCTGGTAGGACTGCTCTGAAAATAAGAACGTCTACAGATAGCTCGCAGGCAGAAAGAGCTAGCCTGGAAAGCTGTTGCTCAGCATCATCTGCCCATGGCACTGCTCGCACAGAGGCACAGAGACTGGGGCTGCTTGCTTGTCTTGCCACTACAAACTTCAAACGTAGATTTGGGTGTCCGTGCAGGGGGCCTGAAGCAACCCTGCTCTGAAAATTCAAACGTCTGCATATAGCTCGCAGGCAGAAAGAGCTTGCCTGTAAAGCTGTTGCTCAGCCTCATCTGCCCATTGCACTGCTCGCACAGAGGCACAGAGACTGGGGGTGCTTGCTTGTCTTGCCACCTCAAACTTGAGACGTATCTTTGGTGGTCCGTGACGGCCGCCTCAGGCAGCCCTGCTCTGAAAATGCGAACGTCTGCCCATAGCTCACAGGCAGAAAGAGCTAGCCTGGAAAACTGTTGCTCAGCCTCATCTGCCCATGGCACTGCTCGCACAGAGGCACAGAGACTGGGGCTGCTTGCTTGTTTTGCCCCCTCAAACTTCAGATGTATCATTCTGGGTCCAAGCATGGGTCCTCCAGCAGCCCTGCTCTGAAAATGCGAACGTCTGCAGATAGCTCGCAGGCAGAAAGAGGTAGCCTGGAAAGCTGTTGCTCAGCCTCATCTGCAAATGGCACTGCTCGCACAGAGGCACAGAGACTGGGGCTGCTTGCTTGTCTTGCCACCTCAAACTTCAGTTGTAGCTTTGGAAGTCAGTGCATTCGGCCTCCGTCAGACCTGATCTGAAAATGCGAACGTCTGCGGATAGATCGCAGCCACAGAAAGCTTGTGTGGAAAGCTGTTGCTCAGCCTCATCTGCCCATAGCACTGCTCGCACAGAGGCACAGAGACTGGGGCTGCTTGCTTGTCTTGCCCCCTCCAACTTCAAACGTAGCTTAGGTGGTCCATGCCAGGCACCTACGGCAGCCCTGCTCTGAAAATGCGAACATCTGCAGATAGCTCGCAGCCAGAAAGAGCTAGCCTGGAAAGCTGTTGCTCAGCCTCATCTGCCCATGGCACTGCTCGCACAGAGGCACAGAGACTGGGGCTGCTTGCTTGTCTTGCCACCTCAAACTTCAACTGTATCTTTCTCGGTCCGTGCATGGGTCCTCTGGCAGCCCTGCTCTGAAAATGCGAACGTCTGCAGATAGCTCGCAGCCAGAAAGAGCTAGCCTGGAAAGCTGTTGCTCAGCCTCATCTGCCCATGGCACTGCTCGCACAGAGGCACAGAGACTGGGGCTGCTTGCTTGTCTTGCCCCCCTCAAACTTCAAACGTAGATATGGGGTTCCGTGCAGGGGGCCTGAAGCAACCCTGCTCTGAAAATGCGAACGTCTGCAGATATCTCGCAGGCAGAAAAGCTGTTGCTCAGCCTCATTTGCCCATGGCACTGCTCGCACAGAGACACAGAAACTGCGGATGATTGCTTGTCTTGTCACCTCAAACTTGAGACGTATCTCTGGTGGTCCGTGACGGCCGCCTCAGGCAGCCCTGCTCTGAAAATGCGAACGTCTGCAGATAGCTCGCAGGCAGAAACAGCTAGCCTGGGAAGCTGTTGCTCAGCCTCATCTGCAAATGGCACTGCTCGCACAGGAAGTTCGTGCAGTCGGCCTACGTCAGACCTGATCTGAAAATGCGAACGTCTGCGGATAGATCGCAGCCACAGAGAGCTCGCCTGGAAAGCTGTTGCTCAGCCTCATCTGCCCATGGCACTACTCGCACAGAGGCACAGAGACTCCGGATGATTGCTTGTCCTTCCACCTCAAACTTCCAAAGTAGCTTTAGGGGTCAGTGCCGGGCGCATCCAGCAGCCCTGCTCCCAAAATGTAAACGTCTGCAGAAAGCTCGCCTGCAGAAGAGCTAGCCTGGAAAGCTGTTGCTCAACCTCAACTGCTCATGGCACTGCTCGCACAGAGGCACAGAGACTGGGGCTGCTTGCTTGTCTTGCCACCTCAAACTTCAAACGTAGCGTAGGTGGTTCGTGCCGGGCGCCTCCGGCAGCGCTGCTCTGAAAATGCGAACGTCTGCACATAGCTCGCAGGCAGAAAGAGGTAGCCTGGAAAGCTGTTGCTCAGCCTCATCTGCAAATGGCACTGCTCGCACAGAGGCACAGAGATTCGGGCTGCTTGCTTGTCTTGCCACCTCAAACTTCAAACGTAGCTTAGGTGGTAAATGCCGCGCTCCTCTGGCAGGACTGCTCTGAAAATAAGAACGTCTACAGATAGCTCGCAGGCAGAAAGAGCTAGCCTGGAAAGCTGTTGCTCAGCCTCATCTTCCCACGGCACTGCTCGCACAGAGGCACAGAGACTGGGGCTGCTTGCTTGTCTTGCCCCCTCAAACTTCAGACATAACTTAGGCGGTCCATCACGGGCACCTCCAACAGCCCTGCTCTGAAAATGCGAACGTCTGCAGATAGCTCGCAGCCAAAAAGAGCTAGCCTGGAAAGATGTTGCTCAGCCTCATCTGCCCATGGCACTGCTCGCACAGGCACAGACACTGGGGCTGCTTGCTTGTCTTGCCATCTCAAACTTCAAACGTAGCTTTGGAAGTCAGTGCAGTCGACCTCCGTCAGACCTGATCTGAAAATGCGAACGTCTGCAGATAGCTCGCAGCCACAGAAAGCTAGCCTGGAAAGCTGTTGCTCAGCCTGAACTGCTCATGGCACTACTCGCACAGAGGCACAGAGACTGGGGCTGCTTGCTTGTCTTGCCCCCTCAAACTTCAGACATAACTTAGGCGGTCCATCACGGGCACCTCCAGCAGGCCTGCTCTGAAAATGCGAATGTCTGCAGATAGCTCGCAGGCAGAAAGAGCTAGCCTGGAAAGCTGTTGCTCAGCCTCATCTGCCCATGGCACTGTTCGCACAGAGGCACAGAGACTTTGGCTGCTTGCTTGTCTTGCTACCTCAAACTTAAAACATATATTAGGTGGTCCATGCCGGGCGCCTTCGGCAGCTCTGTTCCGAAAATGCGAATGTCTGCAGATAGCTCGCAGCCAGAAAGAGCTAGCCTGGAAAGCTGTAGCTCAGCCTCATCTGCCCATGGCACTGCTCGCACAGAGGCACAGAGACTGGGGCTGCTTGCTTGTCTTGCCCCCTCCAACTTCAAACGTAGCTTAGGTGGTCCATGCCGGGCACCTACGGCAGCCCTGCTCTGAAAATGCGAACGTCTGCAGATAGCTCGCAGGCAGAAAGAGCTAGCCTGGAAAGCTGTTGCTCAGCCTCATCTGCCCATGGCACTGCTCGCACAGAGGCACAGAGACTCCGGATGATTGCTTGTCTTGCCACCTCAAACTTCAGACTTAGGTTTGGGGGTCCATGACGAGCGCCTCTAGAAGCCGTGCTCTGAAAATGCGAACGTCTGCAGATAGCTCGCAGGCAGAAACAGCTAGCCTGGGAAGCTGTTGCTCAGCCTCATCTGCAAATGGCACTGCTCGCACAGGCACAGAGACTGGAGCTGCTTGCTTGTCTTGCCATCTCAAACTTCAAACGTAGCTTTGGAAGTCAGTGCAGTCGGCCTCCATCAGACCTGATCTGAAAATGCGAACGTCTGCAGATAGCTCGCAGCCACAGAGAGCTCGCCTGGAAAGCTGTTGCTCAGCCTCATCTGCCCATGGCACTGCTCGCACAGAGGCACAGAGACTGGGGCTGCTTGCTTGTCTTGCCCCCTCCAACTTCAAACGTAGCTTAGGTGGTCCATGCCGGGCACCTATGTCAGCCCTGCTCTGAAAATGCGAACGTCTGCAGATAGCTCGCAGGCAGAAAGAGCTAGCCTGGAAAGCTGTTGCTCAGCCTCATCTGCCCATGGCACTGCTCGCACAGAGGCACAGAGACTTTGGCTGCTAGCTTGTCTTGCTACCGCAAACTTACAACATATATTAGGTGGTCCATGCCGGGCGCCTTCGGCAGCTCTATTCCGAAAATGCGAACGTCTACAGATAGCTCGCAGCCAGAAAGAGCTAGCCTGGAAAGCTGTTGCTCAGCCTCAACTGCTCATGGCACTGCTGGCACAGAAGCACAGAGACTGGGGATGCTTGCTTGTCTTGCCCCCTCAAACTTAAGACATAACTTAAGCGGTCCATCACGGGCACCTCCAGCAGGCCTGCTCTGAAAATGCGAATGTCTGCAGATAGCTGGCAGGCATAAGGGGCTAGCCTGGAAAGCTGTTGCTCAGCCTCATCTGCCCATGGCACTGCTCGCACAGAGGCACAGAGACTGCGGATGATTGCTTGTCTTGCTACCTCAAACTTGAAACGTATCTTAGGTGGTCAGTGCTGGGCGCATTCAGCAGCCCTGCTCTGAAATGCGAACGTCTGCAGATAGCTCGCAGGCAGAAATAGCTAGCCTGGAAAGATGTTGCTCAGCCTCATCTGCCCATGGCACTTCTCGCACAGAGGCACAGAGACTGGGGCTGCTTGCTTGTCTTGTTCCCTCAAACTTCAAACGTAGCTTTGGAAGTTCGTGCAGTCGGCCTTCGTCAGAACTGATCTGAAAATGCGAACGTCTGCAGATAGATCGCAGCCACAGAGAGCTCGCCTGGAAAGCTGTTGCTCAGCCTCATCTGCCCATGGCACTGCTCGCACAGAGGCACAGAGACTGGGGCTGCTTGCTTGTCTTGCCACCTCCAACTTCAAACGTATCTTAGGTGGTCCATGCCGGGCACCTACGGCAGCCCTGCTCTGAAAATGCGAACATCTGCAGATAGCTCGCAGCCAGAAAGAGCAAGCCTGGAAAGCTGTTGCTCAGCCTCATCTGCCCATGGCACTACTCGCACAGAGGCACAGAGACTCCGGATGATTGCTTGTCCTTCAACCTCAAACTTCCAAAGTAGCTTTAGGGGTCAGTGCCGGGCGCATCCAGCAGCCCTGCTCCCAAAATGTAAACGTCTGCAGAAAGCTCGCATGCAGAAGAGCTAGCCTGGAAAGCTGTTGCTCAACCTCAACTGCTCATTGCACTGCTCGCACAGAGGCACAGAGACTGGGGCTGCTTGCTTGTCTTGCCACCTTAAACTTAAAAGGTAGCGTAGGTGGTTCGTGCCGGGCGGCTCCGGCAGCGCTGCTCTGAAAATGCGAACGTCTGCAGATAGCTCGCAGGCAGAAAGAGGTAGCCTGGAAAGCTGTTGCTCAGCCTCATCTGCAAATGGCACTGCTCGCACAGAGGCACAGAGATTCGGGCTGCTTGCTTGTCTTGCCACCTCAAACTTCAAACGTAGCTTAGGTGGTAAATGCCGCGCTCCTCTGGCAGGACTGCTCTGAAAATAAGAACGTCTACAGATAGCTCGCAGGCAGAAAGAGCTAGCCTGGAAAGCTGTTGCTCAGCCTCATCTGCCCATGGCACTGCTCGCACAGAGGCACAGAGACTGGGGCTGCTTGCTTGTCTTGCCCCCTCCAACTTCAAACGTAGCTTAGGTGGTCCATGCCGGGCACCTACGGCAGCCCTGCTCTGAAAATGCGAACGTCTGCAGATAGCTCGCAGGCAGAAAGAGCTAGCCTGGAAAGCTGTTGCTCAGCCTCATCTGCCCATGGCACTGCTCGCACAGAGGCACAGAGACTCCGGATGATTGCTTGTCTTGCCACCTCAAACTTCAGACATAGGTTTGGGGGTCCATGACGAGCGCTTCCAGAAGCCCTGCTCTGAAAATGCGAACGTCTGCAGATAGCTCGCAGGCAGAAACAGCTAGCCTGGGAAACTGTTGCTCAGCCTCATCTGCAAATGGCACTGCTCGCACAGGCACAGAGACTGGGGCTGCTTGCTTGTCTTGCCCCCTCAAACTTCAGACATAACTTAGGCGGTCCATCACGGGCACCTCCAGCAGGCCTGCTCTGAAAATGCGAATGTCTGCAGATAGCTCGCAGGCAGAAAGAGCTAGCCTGGAAAGCTGTTGCTCAGCCTCATCTGCCCATGGCACTGTTCGCACAGAGGCACAGAGACTTTGGCTGCTTGCTTGTCTTGCTACCTCCAACTTAAAACATATATTAGGTGGTCCATGCCGGGTGCCTTCGGCAGCTCTGTGCCGAAAATGCGAATGTCTGCAGATAGCTCGCAGCCAGAAAGAGCTAGCCTGGAAAGCTGTTGCTCAGCCTCATCTGCCCATGGCACTGCTCGCACAGAGGCACAGAGACTGGGGCTGCTTGCTTGTCTTGCCCCCTCCAACTTCAAACGTAGCTTAGGTGGTCCATGCCGGGCACCTACGGCAGCCCTGCTCTGAAAATGCGAACGTCTGCAGATAGCTCGCAGGCAGAAAGAGCTAGCCTGGAAAGCTGTTGCTCAGCCTCATCTGCCCATGGCACTGCTCGCACAGAGGCACAGAGACTCCGGATGATTGCTTGTCTTGCCACCTCAAACTTCAGACTTAGGTTTGGGGGTCCATGACGAGCGCCTCCAGAAGCCCTGCTCTGAAAATGCGAACGTCTGCAGATAGCTCGCAGCCAGAAAGAGCTAGCCTGGGAAGCTGTTGCTCAGCCTCATCTGCAAATGGCACTGCTCGCACAGGCACAGAGACTGGAGCTGCTTGCTTGTCTTGCCATCTCAAACTTCAAACGTAGCTTTGGAAGTCAGTGCAGTCGGCCTCCATCAGACCTGATCTGAAAATGCGAACGTCTGCAGATAGCTCGCAGCCACAGAGAGCTCGCCTGGAAAGCTGTTGCTCAGCCTCATCTGCCCATGGCACTGCTCGCACAGAGGCACAGAGACTGGGGCTGCTTGCTTGTCTTGCCCCCTCCAACTTCAAACGTAGCTTAGGTGGTCCATGCCGGGCACCTACGTCAGCCCTGCTCTGAAAATGCGAACGTCTGCAGATAGCTCGCAGGCAGAAAGAGCTAGCCTGGAAAGCTGTTGCTCAGCCTCATCTGCCCATGGCACTGCTCGCACAGAGGCACAGAGACTTTGGCTGCTAGCTTGTCTTGCTACCGCAAACTTAAAACATATATTAGGTGGTCCATGCCGGGCGCCTTCGGCAGCTCTATTCCGAAAATGCGAACGTCTACAGATAGCTCGCAGCCAGAAAGAGCTAGCCTGGAAAGCTGTTGCTCAGCCTCAACTGCTCATGGCACTGCTGGCACAGAAGCACAGAGACTGGGGATGCTTGCTTGTCTTGCCCCCTCAAACTTAAGACATAACTTAAGCGGTCCATCACGGGCACCTCCAGCAGGCCTGCTCTGAAAATGCGAATGTCTGCAGATAGCTGGCAGGCATAAGGGGCTAGCCTGGAAAGCTGTTGCTCAGCCTCATCTGCCCATGGCACTGCTCGCACAGAGGCACAGAGACTGCGGATGATTGCTTGTCTTGCTACCTCAAACTTGAAACGTATCTTAGGTGGTCAGTGCTGGGCGCATTCAGCAGCCCTGCTCTGAAATGCGAACGTCTGCAGATAGCTCGCAGGCAGAAATAGCTAGCCTGGAAAGATGTTGCTCAGCCTCATCTGCCCATGGCACTTCTCGCACAGAGGCACAGAGACTGGGGCTGCTTGCTTGTCTTGTTCCCTCAAACTTCAAACGTAGCTTTGGAAGTTCGTGCAGTCGGCCTTCGTCAGACCTGATCTGAAAATGCGAACGTCTGCGGATAGATCGCAGCCACAGAGAGCTCGCCTGGAAAGCTGTTGCTCAGCCTCATCTGCCCATGGCACTGCTCGCACAGAGGCACAGAGACTGGGGCTGCTTGCTTGTCTTGCCACCTCCAACTTCAAACGTATCTTAGGTGGTCCATGCCGGGCACCTACGGCAGCCCTGCTCTGAAAATGCGAACGTCTGCAGATAGCTCGCAGGCAGAAAGAGCTAGCCTGTAAAGCTGTTGCTCAGCCTCATCTGCCCATGGCACTGCTCGCACAGAGGCACAGAGACTCCGGATGATTGCTTGTCCTTCCACCTCAAACTTCCAAAGTAGCTTTAGGGGTCAGTGCCGGGCGCATCCAGCAGCCCTGCTCCCAAAATGTAAACGTCTGCAGAAAGCTCGCATGCAGAAGAGCTAGCCTGGAAAGCTGTTGCTCAACCTCAACTGCTCATGGCACTGCTCGCACAGAGGCACAGAGACTGGGGCTGCTTGCTTGTCTTGCCACCTCAAACTTAAAAGGTAGCGTAGGTGGTTCGTGCCGGGCGGCTCCGGCAGCGCTGCTCTGAAAATGCGAACGTCTGCACATAGCTCGCAGGCAGAAAGAGGTAGCCTGGAAAGCTGTTGCTCAGCCTCATCTGCAAATGGCACTGCTCGCACAGAGGCACAGAGATTCGGGCTGCTTGCTTGTCTTGCCACCTCAAACTTCAAACGTAGCTTAGGTGGTAAATGCCGCGCTCCTCTGGCAGGACTGCTCTGAAAATAAGAACGTCTACAGATAGCTCGCAGGCAGAAAGAGCTAGCCTGGAAAGCTGTTGCTCAGCCTCATCTTCCCACGGCACTGCTCGCACAGAGGCACAGAGACTGGGGCTGCTTGCTTGTCTTGCCCCCTCAAACTTCAGACATAACTTAGGCGGTCCATCACGGGCACCTCCAACAGCCCTGCTCTGAAAATGCGAACGTCTGCAGATAGCTCGCAGCCAAAAAGAGCTAGCCTGGAAAGATGTTGCTCAGCCTCATCTGCCCATGGCACTGCTCGCACAGGCACAGACACTGGGGCTGCTTGCTTGTCTTGCCATCTCAAACTTCAAACGTAGCTTTGGAAGTCAGTGCAGTCGACCTCCGTCAGACCTGATCTGAAAATGCGAACGTCTGCAGATAGCTCGCAGCCACAGAGAGCTAGCCTGGAAAGCTGTTGCTCAGCCTGAACTGCTCATGGCACTGCTCGCACAGAGGCACAGAGACTGGGGCTGCTTGCTTGTCTTGCCCCCTCAAACTTCAGACATAACTTAGGCGGTCCATCACGGGCACCTCCAGCAGGCCTGCTCTGAAAATGCGAATGTCTGCAGATAGCTCGCAGGCAGAAAGTGCTAGCCTGGAAAGCTGTTGCTCAGCCTCATCTGCCCATGGCACTGTTCGCACAGAGGCACAGAGACTTTGGCTGCTTGCTTGTCTTGCTACCTCAAACTTAAAACATATATTAGGTGGTCCATGCCGGGCGCCTTCGGCAGCTCTGTTCCGAAAATGCGAATGTCTGCAGATAGCTCGCAGCCACAAAGAGCTAGCCTGGAAAGCTGTAGCTCAGCCTCATCTGCCCATGGCACTGCTCGCACAGAGGCACAGAGACTGGGGCTGCTTGCTTGTCTTGCCCCCTCCAACTTCAAACGTAGCTTAGGTGGTCCATGCCGGGCACCTACGGCAGCCCTGCTCTGAAAATGCGAACGTCTGCAGATAGCTCGCAGGCAGAAAGAGCTAGCCTGGAAAGCTGTTGCTCAGCCTCATCTGCCCATGGCACTGCTCGCACAGAGGCACAGAGACTCCGGATGATTGCTTGTCTTGCCACCTCAAACTTCAGACTTAGGTTTGGGGGTCCATGACGAGCGCCTCCAGAAGCCCTGCTCTGAAAATGCGAACGTCTGCAGATAGCTCGCAGGCAGAAACAGCTAGCCTGGGAAGCTGTTGCTCAGCCTCATCTGCAAATGGCACTGCTCGCACAGGCACAGAGACTGGAGCTGCTTACTTGTCTTGCCATCTCAAACTTCAAACGTAGCTTTGGAAGTCAGTGCAGTCGGCCTCCATCAGACCTGATCTGAAAATGCGAACGTCTGCAGATAGCTCGCAGCCACAGAGAGCTCGCCTGGAAAGCTGTTGCTCAGCCTCATCTGCCCATGGCACTGCTCGCACAGAGGCACAGAGACTGGGGCTGCTTGCTTGTCTTGCCCCCTCAAACTTCAAACGTAGCTTAGGTGGTCCATTCCGGGCACCTACGTCAGCCCTGCTCTGAAAATGCGAACGTCTGCAGATAGCTCGCAGGCAGAAAGAGCTAGCCTGGAAAGCTGTTGCTCAGCCTCATCTGCCCATGGCACTGCTCGCACAGAGGCACAGAGACTTTGGCTGCTAGCTTGTCTTGCTACCGCAAACTTAAAACATATATTAGGTGGTCCATGCCGGGCGCCTTCGGCAGCTCTATTCCGAAAATGCGAACGTCTACAGATAGCTCGCAGCCAGAAAGAGCTAGCCTGGAAAGCTGTTGCTCAGCCTCAACTGCTCATGGCACTGCTGGCACAGAAGCACAAAGACTGGGGATGCTTGCTTGTCTTGCCCCCTCAAACTTAAGACATAACTTAAGCGGTCCATCACGGGCACCTCCAGCAGGCCTGCTCTGAAAATGCGAATGTCTGCAGATAGCTGGCAGGCATAAGTGGCTAGCCTGGAAAGCTGTTGCTCAGCCTCATCTGCCCATGGCACTGCTCGCACAGAGGCACAGAGACTGCGGATGATTGCTTGTCTTGCTACCTCAAACTTGAAACGTATCTTAGGTGGTCAGTGCTGGGCGCATTCAGCAGCCCTGCTCTGAAATGCGAACGTCTGCAGATAGCTCGCAGGCAGAAAGAGCTAGCCTGGAAAGATGTTGCTCAGCCTCATCTGCCCATGGCACTTCTCGCACAGAGGCACAGAGACTGGGGCTGCTTGCTTGGCTTGCCACGTCATATTTCAGACGTCGCTTTGGGGGTTCGTGCATGGGGCCTCGGGCAGGACTGGTCTGAAAATGCGAACGTCTGCAGATAGCTCGCAGGCAGAAAGAGCTAGCCTGGAAAGCTGTTGCTCAGCCTCATCTGCCCATGGCACTGCTCGCACAGAGGCACAGAGACTGTGGCTGCTTGCTTGTCTTGCCCCCTCAAACTTCAAACGTATCTTAGGTGGTCCGTGCCGGCCGCCTCAGGCAGCCCTGCTCTGAAAATGCGAACGTCTGCAGATAGCTCGCAGGCAGAAAGAGCTAGCCTGGAAAGCTGTTGCTCAGCCTCATTTGCCCATGGCACTGCTCTCACAGAGGCACAGAGACTGGGGCTGCTTGCTTGTCTTGCCCCCTCCAACTTCAAACGTAGCTTAGGTGGTCCATGCCGGGCACCTACGTCAGCCCTGCTCTGAAAATGCGAACGTCTGCAGATAGCTCGCAGGCAGAAAGAGCTAGCCTGGAAAGCTGTTGCTCAGCCTCATTTGCCCATGGCACTGCTCTCACAGAGGCACAGAGACTGGGGCTGCTTGCTTGTCTTGCCACCTCAAATTTCAAACGTAGTATTGGTCAGTTTTGCAGTGGTCCTCCAGCAGCCCTGCTCTGAAAATGCGAACGTCTGCAGATTGCTCACAGGCAGAAAGAGCTAGCCTGGAAAGCTGTTCTCAGCCTCATCTGCCCATGGCACTGCTCACACAGAGGCACAGAGACTGGGGCTGCTCGCTTGTCTTGCCACCTCAAACTTCAAACCTAGCTTAGGTGTTCCGTGCAGGGGGCCTCCGGCAGCCCTGCTCTGAAAATGCGAACGTCTGCAGATAGCTCGCAGGCAGAAAGAGCTAGCCTGGAAAGCTGTTTCTCAGCCTCATCTGCCCATGGCACTGCTGGCACAGAGGCACAGAGAATGGGGCTGCTTCCTTGTCTTGCCCCCTCAAACTTCAGATGTATCATTCTGGGTCAAAGCATGGATCCTCCGGCAGCCCTGCTCTGAAAATGAGAACATCTGCAGATATCTCGAAGCCAGAAAGAGCTAGCCTGGAAAGCTGTTGCTCAGCCTCATCTGCCCATGGCACTGCTCGCACAGAGGCACAGAGACTGGGGCTGCTTGCTTGTTTTGCTCCCTGAAACTTCAAACGTAGCTTAGGTGGTCCATGCCGGGCACCTACGTCAGCCCTGCTCTGAAAATGCGAACGTCTGCAGATAGCTCGCAGGCAGAAAGAGCTAGCCTGGAAAGCTGTTGCTCAGCCTCATCTGCCCATGGCACTGCTCGCACAGAGGCACAGAGACTTTGGCTGCTAGCTTGTCTTGCTACCGCAAACTTAAAACATATATTAGGTGGTCCATGCCGGGCGCCTTCGGCAGCTCTATTCCGAAAATGCGAACGTCTACAGATAGCTCGCAGCCAGAAAGAGCTAGCCTGGAAAGCTGTTGCTCAGCCTCAACTGCTCATGGCACTGCTGGCACAGAAGCACAGAGACTGGGGATGCTTGCTTGTCTTGCCCCCTCAAACTTAAGACATAACTTAAGCGGTCCATCACGGGCACCTCCAGCAGGCCTGCTCTGAAAATGCGAATGTCTGCAGATAGCTGGCAGGCATAAGGGGCTAGCCTGGAAAGCTGTTGCTCAGCCTCATCTGCCCATGGCACTGCTCGCACAGAGGCACAGAGACTGCGGATGATTGCTTGTCTTGCTACCTCAAACTTGAAACGTATCTTAGGTGGTCAGTGCTGGGCGCATTCAGCAGCCCTGCTCTGAAATGCGAACGTCTGCAGATAGCTCGCAGGCAGAAAGAGCTAGCCTGGAAAGATGTTGCTCAGCCTCATCTGCCCATGGCACTTCTCGCACAGAGGCACAGAGACTGGGGCTGCTTGCTTGGCTTGCCACGTCATATTTCAGACGTCGCTTTGGGGGTTCGTGCATGGGGCCTCGGGCAGGACTGGTCTGAAAATGCGAACGTCTGCAGATAGCTCGCAGGCAGAAAGAGCTAGCCTGGAAAGCTGTTGCTCAGCCTCATCTGCCCATGGCACTGCTCGCACAGAGGCACAGAGACTGTGGCTGCTTGCTTGTCTTGCCCCCTCAAACTTCAAACGTATCTTAGGTGGTCCGTGCCGGCCGCCTCAGGCAGCCCTGCTCTGAAAATGCGAACGTCTGCAGATAGCTCGCAGGCAGAAAGAGCTAGCCTGGAAAGCTGTTGCTCAGCCTCATTTGCCCATGGCACTGCTCTCACAGAGGCACAGAGACTGGGGCTGCTTGCTTGTCTTGCCCCCTCCAACTTCAAACGTATCTTAGGTGGTCCATGCCGGGCACCTACGGCAGCCCTGCTCTGAAAATGCGAACGTCTGCAGATAGCTCGCAGGCAGAAAGAGCTAGCCTGGAAAGCTGTTGCTCAGCCTCATTTGCCCATGGCACTGCTCTCACAGAGGCACAGAGACTGGGGCTGCTTGCTTGTCTTGCCACCTCAAATTTCAAACGTAGTATTGGTCAGTTTTGCAGTGGTCCTCCAGCAGCCCTGCTCTGAAAATGCGAACGTCTGCAGATTGCTCACAGGCAGAAAGAGCTAGCCTGGAAAGCTGTTGCTCAGCCTCATCTGCCCATGGCACTGCTCGCACAGAGGCACAGAGACTGGGGCTGCTTGCTTGTCTTGCCCCCTCCAACTTCAAACGTAGCTTAGGTGGTCCATGCCAGGCACCTACGGCAGCCCTGCTCTGAAAATGCGAACATCTGCAGATAGCTCGCAGCCAGAAAGAGCTAGCCTGGAAAGCTGTTGCTCAGCCTCATCTGCCCATGGCACTGCTCGCACAGAGGCACAGAGACTGTGGCTGCTTGCTTGTCTTGCCCCCCTCAAACTTCAAACGTAGATATGGGGTTCCGTGCAGGGGGCCTGAAGCAACCCTGCTCTGAAAATGCGAACGTCTGCAGATATCTCGCAGGCAGAAAAGCTGTTGCTCAGCCTCATTTGCCCATGGCACTGCTCGCACAGAGACACAGAGACTGCGGATGATTGCTTGTCTTGTCACCTCAAACTTGAGACGTATCTCTAGTGGTCCGTGACGGCCGCCTCAGGCAGCCCTGCTCTGAAAATGCGAACGTCTGCAGATAGCTCGCAGGCAGAAACAGCTAGCCTGGGAAGCTGTTGCTCAGCCTCATCTGCAAATGGCACTGCTCGCACAGGCACAGAGACTGGGGCTGCTTGCTTGTCTTGTTCCCTCAAACTTCAAACGTAGCTTTGGAAGTTCGTGCAGTCGGCCTTCGTCAGACCTGATCTGAAAATGCGAACGTCTGCGGATAGATCGCAGCCACAGAGAGCTCGCCTGGAAAGCTGTTGCTCAGCCTCATCTGCCCATGGCACTGCTCGCACAGAGGCACAGAGACTGGGGCTGCTTGCTTGTCTTGTCACCTCCAACTTCAAACGTATCTTAGGTGGTCCATGCCGGGCACCTACGGCAGCCCTGCTCTGAAAATGCGAACGTCTGCAGATAGCTCGCAGCCAGAAAGAGCTAGCCTGTAAAGCTGTTGCTCAGCCTCATCTGCCCATGGCACTACTCGCACAGAGGCACAGAGACTCCGGATGATTGCTTGTCCTTCCACCTCAAACTTCCAAAGTAGCTTTAGGGGTCAGTGCCGGGCGCATCCAGCAGCCCTGCTCCCAAAATGTAAACGTCTGCAGAAAGCTCGCATGCAGAAGAGCTAGCCTGGAAAGCTGTTGCTCAACCTCAACTGCTCATGGCACTGCTCGCACAGAGGCACAGAGACTGGGGCTGCTTGCTTGTCTTGCCACCTCAAACTTCAAACGTAGCGTAGGTGGTTCGTGCCGGGCGCCTCCGGCAGCGCTGCTCTGAAAATGCGAACGTCTGCACATAGCTCGCAGGCAGAAAGAGGTAGCCTGGAAAGCTGTTGCTCAGCCTCATCTGCAAATGGCACTGCTCGCACAGAGGCACAGAGATTCGGGCTGCTTGCTTGTCTTGCCACCTCAAACTTCAAACGTAGCTTAGGTGGTTCATGCCGCGCTCCTCTGGCAGGACTGCTCTGAAAATAAGAACGTCTACAGATAGCTCGCAGGCAGAAAGAGCTAGCCTGGAAAGCTGTGCTCAGCCTCATCTTCCCACGGCACTGCTCGCACAGAGGCACAGAGACTGGGGCTGCTTGCTTGTCTTGCCACCTCAAATTTCAAACGTAGTATTGGTCAGTTTTGCAGTGGTCCTCCAGCAGCCCTGCTCTGAAAATGCGAACGTCTGCAGATAGCTCGCAGGCAGAAAGAGCTAACCTGGAAAGCTGTTTCTCAGCCTCATCTGCCCATGGCACTGCTGGCACAGAGGCACAGAGAATGGGGCTGCTTCCTTGTCTTGCCCCCTCAAACTTCAGATGTATCATTCTGGGTCAAAGCATGGGTCCTCCGGCAGCCCTGCTCTGAAAATGCGAACGTCTGCCCATAGCTCACAGGCAGAAAGAGCTAGCCTGGAAAGCTGTTGCTCAGCCTCATCTGCCCATTGCGCTGCTCGCACAGAGGCACAGAGACTGGGGCTGCTTGCTTGTTTTGCTCCCTGAAACTTCAGATGTATCATTCTGGGTCCATGCATGGGTCCTCCGGCAGCCCTGCTCTGAAAATGCGAACGTCTGCAGATAGCTCGCAGCCAGAAAGAGCTAGCCTGGAAAACTGTTGCTCAGCCTCATCTGCCCATGGCACTGCTCTCACAGAGGCACAGAGACTGGGTCTGCTTGCTTGTCTTGCCACCTCAAACTTCAAACGTAGCTTAGGTGTTTCGTGCCGGGCGCCTTCGGCAGCGCTGCTCTGCAAATGCGAGCGTCTGCAGATAGCTGGCAGCCAGAAAGAGTTAGCCTGGAAAGCTGTTGCTCAGCCTCATCTGCAAATGGCACTGCTAGCACAGGCACAGAGACTGGGGCTGCTTGCTTGTCTTGCCATCTCAAACTTCAAATGTAGCTTTGGAAGTCAGTGCATTCGGCCTCCGTCAGACCTGCTCTGAAAATGCGAACATCTGCAGATAGCTCGCAGCCAGAAAGAGCTAGCCTGGAAAGCTGTTGCTCAGCCTCATCTGCCCATGGCACTGCTCGCACAGAGGCACAGAGACTGTGGCTGCTTGCTTGTCTTGCCCCCCTCAAACTTCAAACGTAGATATGGGGTTCCGTGCAGGGGACTTGAAGCAACCCTGCTCTGAAAATGCGAACGTCTGCAGATAGCTCGCAGGCAGAAAAGCTGTTGCTCAGCCTCATTTGCCCATGGCACTGCTCGCACAGAGACACAGAGACTGCGGATGATTGCTTGTCTTGTCACCTCAAACGTGAGACGTATCTCTAGTGGTCCGTGACGGCCGCCTCAGGCAGCCCTGCTCTGAAAATGCGAACGTCTGCAGATAGCTCGCAGGCAGAAACAGCTAGCCTGGGAAGGTGTTGCTCAGCCTCATCTGCAAATGGCACTGCTCGCACAGGCACAGAGACTGGGGCTGCTTGCTTGTCTTGTTCCCTCAAACTTCAAACGTAGCTTTGGAAGTTCGTGCAGTCGGCCTTCGTCAGACCTGATCTGAAAATGCGAACGTCTGCGGATAGATCGCAGCCACAGAGAGCTCGCCTGGAAAGCTGTTGCTCAGCCTCATCTGCCCATGGCACTGCTCGCACAGAGGCACAGAGACTGGGGCTGCTTGCTTGTCTTGCCACCTCCAACTTCAAACGTATCTTAGGTGGTCCATGCCGGGCACCTACGGCAGCCCTGCTCTGAAAATGCGAACGTCTGCAGATAGCTCGCAGCCAGAAAGAGCTAGCCTGTAAAGCTGTTGCTCAGCCTCATCTGCCCATGGCACTACTCGCACAGAGGCACAGTGACTCCGGATGATTGCTTGTCCTTCCACCTCAAACTTCCAAAGTAGCTTTAGGGGTCAGTGCCGGGTGCATCCAGCAGCCCTGCTCCCAAAATGTAAACGTCTGCAGAAAGCTCGCATGCAGAAGAGCTAGCCTGGAAAGCTGTTGCTCAACCTCAACTGCTCATGGCACTGCTCGTACAGAGGCACAGAGACTACGGCTGCTTGCTTGTCTTGCCACCTCAAACTTCAAACGTAGCGTAGGTGGTTCGTGCCGGGCGCCTCCGGCAGCGCTGCTCTGAAAATGCGAACGTCTGCACATAGCTCGCAGGCAGAAAGAGGTAGCCTGGAAAGCTGTTGCTCAGCCTCATCTGCAAATGGCACTGCTCGCACAGAGGCACAGAGATTCGGGCTGCTTGCTTGTCTTGCCACCTCAAACTTCAAACGTAGCTTTGGTGGTTCATGCCGCGCTCCTCTGGCAGGACTGCTCTGAAAATAAGAACGTCTACAGATAGCTCGCAGGCAGAAAGAGCTAGCCTGGAAAGCTGTTGCTCAGCCTCATCTTCCCACGGCACTGCTCGCACAGAGGCACAGAGACTGGGGCTGCTTGCTTGTCTTGCCACCTCAAATTTCAAACGTAGTATTGGTCAGTTTTGCAGTGGTCCTCCAGCAGCCCTGCTCTGAAAATGCGAACGTCTGCAGATTGCTCACAGGCAGAAAGAGCTAGCCTGGAAAGCTGTTCTCAGCCTCATCTGCCCATGGCACTGCTCACACAGAGGCACAGAGACTGGGGCTGCTCGCTTGTCTTGCCACCTCAAACTTCAAAAATAGCTTAGGTGTTCCGTGCAGGGGGCCTCCGGCAGCCCTGCTCTGAAAATGCGAACGTCTGCAGATAGCTCGCAGGCAGAAAGAGCTAACCTGGAAAGCTGTTTCTCAGCCTCATCTGCCCATGGCACTGCTGGCACAGAGGCACAGAGAATGGGGCTGCTTCCTTGTCTTGCCCCCTCAAACTTCAGATGTATCATTCTGGGTCAAAGCATGGGTCCTCCGGCAGCCCTGCTCTGAAAATGAGAACATCTGCAGATAAATCGAAGCCAGAAAGAGCTAGCCTGGAAAGCTGTTGCTCAGCCTCATCTGCCCATGGCACTGCTCGCACAGAGGCACAGAGAGTGGGGCTGCTTGCTTGTTTTGCTCCCTGAAACTTCAGATGTATCATTCTGGGTCCATGCATGGGTCCTCCGGCAGCCCTGCTCTGAAAATGCGAACGTCTGCAGATAGCTCGCAGCCAGAAAGAGCTAGCCTGGAAAACTGTTGCTCAGCCTCATCTGCCCATGGCACTGCTCTCACAGAGGCACAGAGACTGGGTCTGCTTGCTTGTCTTGCCACCTCAAACTTCAAACGTATTTTAGGTGTTTCGTGCCGGGCGCCTTCGGCAGCGCTGCTCTGCAAATGCGAACGTCTGCAGATAGCTGGCAGCCAGAAAGAGTTAGCCTGGAAAGCTGTTGCTCAGCCTCATCTGCAAATGGCACTGCTCGCACAGGCACAGAGACTGGGGCTGCTTGCTTGTCTTGCCATCTCAAACTTCAAATGTAGCTTTGGAAGTCAGTGCATTCGGCCTCCGTCAGACCTGCTCTGAAAATGCGAACATCTGCAGATAGCTCGCAGCCAGAAAGAGCTAGCCTGGAAAGCTGTTGCTCAGCCTCATCTGGCCATGGCACTGCTCGCACAGAGGCACAGAGACTGGGGCTGCTTGCTTGTCTTGCCACCTCAAACTTCAGCTGTATCTTTCTCGGTCCGTGCATGGGTCCTCTGGCAGCCCTGCTCTGAAAATGCGAACGTCTGCAGATAGCTCGCAGCCAGAAAGAGCTAGCCTGGAAAGCTGTTGCTCAGCCTCATCTGCCCATGGCACTGCTCGCACAGAGGCACAGAGACTGTGGCTGCTTGCTTGTCTTGCCCCCCTCAAACTTCAAACGTAGATATGGGGTTCCGTGCAGGGGACCTGAAGCAACCCTGCTCTGAAAATGCGAACGTCTGCAGATAGCTCGCAGGCAGAAAAGCTGTTGCTCAGCCTCATTTGCCCATGGCACTGCTCGCACAGAGACACAGAGACTGCGGATGATTGCTTGTCTTGTCACCTCAAACTTGAGACGTATCTCTAGTGGTCCGTGACGGCCGCCTCAGGCAGCCCTGCTCTGAAAATGCGAACGTCTGCAGATAGCTCGCAGCCAGAAAGAGCTAGCCTGTAAAGCTGTTGCTCAGCCTCATCTGCCCATGGCACTACTCGCACAGAGGCACAGAGACTCCGGATGATTGCTTGTCCTTCCACCTCAAACTTCCAAAGTAGCTTTAGGGGTCAGTGCCGGGCGCATCCAGCAGCCCTGCTCCCAAAATGTAAACGTCTGCAGAAAGCTCGCATGCAGAAGAGCTAGCCTGGAAAGCTGTTGCTCAACCTCAACTGCTCATGGCACTGCTCGCACAGAGGCACAGAGACTGGGGCTGCTTGCTTGTCTTGCCACCTCAAACTTCAAACGTAGCGTAGGTGGTTCGTGCCGGGCGCCTCCGGCAGCGCTGCTCTGAAAATGCGAACGTCTGCACATAGCTCGCAGGCAGAAAGAGGTAGCCTGGAAAGCTGTTGCTCAGCCTCATCTGCAAATGGCACTGCTCGCACAGAGGCACAGAGATTCGGGCTGCTTGCTTGTCTTGCCACCTCAAACTTCAAACGTAGCTTTGGTGGTTCATGCCGCGCTCCTCTGGCAGGACTGCTCTGAAAATAAGAACGTCTACAGATAGCTCGCAGGCAGAAAGAGCTAGCCTGGAAAGCTGTTGCTCAGCCTCATCTTCCCACGGCACTGCTCGCACAGAGGCACAGAGACTGGGGCTGCTTGCTTGTCTTGCCACATCAAATTTCAAACGTAGTATTGGTCAGTTTTGCAGTGGTCCTCCAGCAGCCCTGCTCTGAAAATGCGAACGTCTGCAGATTGCTCACAGGCAGAAAGAGCTAGCCTGGAAAGCTGTTCTCAGCCTCATCTGCCCATGGCACTGCTCACACAGAGGCACAGAGACTGGGGCTGCTCGCTTGTCTTGCCACCTCAAACTTCAAACCTAGCTTAGGTGTTCCGTGCAGGGGGCCTCCGGCAGCCCTGCTCTGAAAATGCGAACGTCTGCAGATAGCTCGCAGGCAGAAAGAGCTAACCTGGAAAGCTGTTTCTCAGCCTCATCTGCCCATGGCACTGCTGGCACAGAGGCACAGAGAGTGGGGCTGCTTGCTTGTTTTGCTCCCTGAAACTTCAGATGTATCATTCTGGGTCCATGCATGGGTCCTCCGGCAGCCCTGCTCTGAAAATGCGAACGTCTGCAGATAGCTCGCAGCCAGAAAGAGCTAGCCTGTAAAGCTGTTGCTCAGCCTCATCTGCCCATGGCACTACTCGCACAGAGGCACAGAGACTCCGGATGATTGCTTGTCCTTTCACCTCAAACTTCCAAAGTAGCTTTAGGGGTCAGTGCTGGGCGCATCCAGCAGCCCTGCTCCCAAAATGTAAACGTCTGCAGAAAGCTCGCATGCAGAAGAGCTAGCCTGGAAAGCTGTTGCTCAACCTCAACTGCTCATGGCACTGCTCGCACAGAGGCACAGAG
Source organism: Opisthocomus hoazin (assembly GCF_030867145.1). NCBI lineage: Eukaryota > Metazoa > Chordata > Aves > Opisthocomiformes > Opisthocomidae > Opisthocomus > Opisthocomus hoazin. The sequence continues at coordinate 972,410 of NC_134438.1, read as the reverse complement.
ACTGGGGCTGCTTGCTTGTCTTGCCACCTCAAACTTCAAACGTAGCGTAGGTGGTTCGTGCCGGGCGCCTCCGGCAGCGCTGCTCTGAAAATGCGAACGTCTGCACATAGCTCGCAGGCAGAAAGAGGTAGCCTGGAAAGCTGTTGCTCAGCCTCATCTGCAAATGGCACTGCTCGCACAGAGGCACAGAGATTCGGGCTGCTTGCTTGTCTTGCCACCTCAAACTTCAAACGTAGCTTTGGTGGTTCATGCCGCGCTCCTCTGGCAGGACTGCTCTGAAAATAAGAACGTCTACAGATAGCTCGCAGGCAGAAAGAGCTAGCCTGGAAAGCTGTTGCTCAGCCTCATCTTCCCACGGCACTGCTCGCACAGAGGCACAGAGACTGGGGCTGCTTGCTTGTCTTGCCACATCAAATTTCAAACGTAGTATTGGTCAGTTTTGCAGTGGTCCTCCAGCAGCCCTGCTCTGAAAATGCGAACGTCTGCAGATTGCTCACAGGCAGAAAGATCTAGCCTGGAAAGCTGTTCTCAGCCTCATCTGCCCATGGCACTGCTCACACAGAGGCACAGAGACTGGGGCTGCTCGCTTGTCTTGCCACCTCAAACTTCAAACCTAGCTTAGGTGTTCCGTGCAGGGGGCCTCCGGCAGCCCTGCTCTGAAAATGCGAACGTCTGCAGATAGCTCGCAGGCAGAAAGAGCTAACCTGGAAAGCTGTTTCTCAGCCTCATCTGCCCATGGCACTGCTGGCACAGAGGCACAGAGAGTGGGGCTGCTTGCTTGTTTTGCTCCCTGAAACTTCAGATGTATCATTCTGGGTCCATGCATGGGTCCTCCGGCAGCCCTGCTCTGAAAATGCGAACGTCTGCAGATAGCTCGCTGGCAGAAAGAGGTAGCCTGGAAAGCTGTTGCTCAGCCTCATCTGCCCATGGCACTGCTCTCACAGAGGCACAGAGACTGGGTCTGCTTGCTTGTCTTGCCACCTCAAACTTCAAACGTAGCTTAGGTGTTTCGTGCCGGGCGCCTTCGGCAGCGCTGCTCTGCAAATGCGAACGTCTGCAGATAGCTGGCAGCCAGAAAGAGTTAGCCTGGAAAGCTGTTGCTCAGCCTCATCTGCAAATGGCACTGCTCGCACAGGCACAGAGACTGGGGCTGCTTGCTTGTCTTGCCATCTCAAACTTCAAATGTAGCTTTGGAAGTCAGTGCATTCGGCCTCCGTCAGACCTGCTCTGAAAATGCGAACATCTGCAGATAGCTCGCAGCCAGAAAGAGCTAGCCTGGAAAGCTGTTGCTCAGCCTCATCTGCCCATGGCACTGCTCGCACAGAGGCACAGAGACTGGGGCTGCTTGCTTGTCTTGCCACCTCAAACTTCAGCTGTATCTTTCTCGGTCCGTGCATGGGTCCTCTGGCAGCCCTGCTCTGAAAATGCGAACGTCTGCAGATAGCTCGCAGCCAGAAAGAGCTAGCCTGGAAAGCTGTTGCTCAGCCTCATCTGCCCATGGCACTGCTCGCACAGAGGCACAGAGACTGTGGCTGCTTGCTTGTCTTGCCCCCCTCAAACTTCAAACGTAGATATGGGGTTCCGTGCAGGGGACCTGAAGCAACCCTGCTCTGAAAATGCGAACGTCTGCAGATAGCTCGCAGGCAGAAAAGCTGTTGCTCAGCCTCATTTGCCCATGGCACTGCTCGCACAGAGACACAGAGACTGCGGATGATTGCTTGTCTTGTCACCTCAAACTTGAGACGTATCTCTAGTGGTCCGTGACGGCCGCCTCAGGCAGCCCTGCTCTGAAAATGCGAACGTCTGCAGATAGCTCGCAGGCAGAAACAGCTAGCCTGGGAAGCTGTTGCTCAGCCTCATCTGCAAATGGCACTGCTCGCACAGGCACAGAGACTGGGGCTGCTTGCTTGTCTTGTTCCCTCAAACTTCAAACGTAGCTTTGGAAGTTTGTGCAGTCGGCCTTCGTCAGACCTGATCTGAAAATGCGAACGTCTGCGGATAGATCGCAGCCACAGAGAGCTCGCCTGGAAAGCTGTTGCTCAGCCTCATCTGCTCATGGCACTGCTCGCACAGAGGCACAGAGACTGGGGCTGCTTGCTTGTCTTGCCACCTCAAACTTCAAACGTAGCGTAGGTTGTCCGTGACGGCCGCCTCAGGCAGCGCTGCTCTGAAAATGCGAACGTCTGCACATAGCTCGCAGGCAGAAAGAGGTAGCCTGGAAAGCTGTTGCTCAGCCTCATCTGCAAATGGCACTGCTCGCACAGAGGCACAGAGATTCGGGCTGCTTGCTTGTCTTGCCACCTCAAACTTCAAACGTAGCTTTAGTGGGTCATGCCGCGCTCCTCTGGCAGGACTGCTCTGAAAATAAGAACGTCTACAGATAGCTCGCAGGCAGAAAGAGCTAGCCTGGAAAGCTGTTGCTCAGCCTCATCTTCCCACGGCACTGCTCGCACAGAGGCACAGAGACTGGGGCTGCTTGCTTGTCTTGCCCCCTCAAACTTCAAACGTAGATTTGGGGGTCCGTGCAGAGGGCCAGAAGCAACCCTGCTCTGAAAATTCAAACGTCTGCATATAGCTCGCAGGCAGAAAGAGCTTGCCTGTAAAGCTGTTGCTCAGCCTCATCTGCCCATTGCGCTGCTCTCACAGAGGCACAGAGACTGGGGGTGCTTGCTTGTCTTGCCACCTCAAACTTGAGACGTATCTTTGGTGGTCCGTGACGGCCGCCTCAGGCAGCCCTGCTCTGAAAATGCGAATGTCTGCCCATAGCTCACAGGCAGAAAGAGCTAGCCTGGAAAGCTGTTGCTCAGCCTCATCTGCCCATGGCACTGCTCACACAGAGGCACAGAGACTGTGGCTGCTTGCTTGTCTTGCCCCCTCAAACTTCAAACTTATCTTAGGTGGTCCGTGCCGGCCGCCTCAGGGAGCCCTGCTCTGAAAATGCGAACGTCTGCAGATAGCTCGCAGCCAGAAAGAGCTAGCCTGGAAAACTGTTGCTCAGCCTCATCTTCCCATGGCACTGCTCGCACAGAGCCACAGAGACTGGGGCTGCTTGCTTGTCTTGCCCCCTCAAACTTCAGACATAACTTACGCGGTCCATCACGGGCACCTCCAACAGCCCTGCTCTGAAAATGCGAACGTCTGCAGATAGCTCGCAGCCAAAAAGAGCTAGCCTGGAAAGATGTTGCTCAGCCTCATCTGCCCATGGCACTGCTCGCACAGGCACAGACACTGGGGCTGCTTGCTTGTCTTGCCATCTCAAACTTGAAACGTAGCTTTGGAAGTCAGTGCAGTCGACCTCCGTCAGACCTGATCTGAAAATGCGAACGTCTGCAGATAGCTCGCAGCCACAGAGAGCTAGCCTGGAAAGCTGTTGCTCAGCCTGAACTGCTCATGGCACTGCTCGCACAGAGGCACAGAGACTGGGGCTGCTTGCTTGTCTTGCCCCCTCAAACTTCAGACATAACTTAGGCGGTCCATCACGGGCACCTCCAGCAGGCCTGCTCTGAAAATGCGAATGTCTGCAGATAGCTCGCAGGCAGAAAGAGCTAGCCTGGAAAGCTGTTGCTCAGCCTCATCTGCCCATGGCACTGTTCGCACAGAGGCACAGAGACTTTGGCTGCTTGCTTGTCTTGCTACCTCAAACTTAAAACATATATTAGGTGGTCCATGCCGGGCGCCTTCGGCAGCTCTGTTCCGAAAATGCGAATGTCTGCAGATAGCTCGCAGCCAGAAAGAGCTAGCCTGGAAAGCTGTTGCTCAGCCTCATCTGCCCATGGCACTGCTCGCACAGAGGCACAGAGACTGGGGCTGCTTGCTTGTCTTGCCCCCTCCAACTTCAAACGTAGCTTAGGTGGTCCATGCCGGGCACCTACGGCAGCCCTGCTCTGAAAATGCGAACGTCTGCAGATAGCTCGCAGGCAGAAAGAGCTAGCCTGGAAAGCTGTTGCTCAGCCTCATCTGCCCATGGCACTGCTCGCACAGAGGCACAGAGACTCCGGATGATTGCTTGTCTTGCCACCTCAAACTTCAGACTTAGGTTTGGGGGTCCATGACGAGCGCCTCCAGAAGCCCTGCTCTGAAAATGCGAACGTCTGCAGATAGCTCGCAGGCAGAAACAGCTAGCCTGGGAAGCTGTTGCTCAGCCTCATCTGCAAATGGCACTGCTCGCACAGGCACAGAGACTGGAGCTGCTTGCTTGTCTTGCCATCTCAAACTTCAAACGTAGCTTTGGAAGTCAGTGCAGTCGGCCTCCATCAGACCTGATCTGAAAATGCGAACGTCTGCAGATAGCTCGCAGCCACAGAGAGCTCGCCTGGAAAGCTGTTGCTCAGCCTCATCTGCCCATGGCACTGCTCTCACAGAGGCACAGAGACTGGGGCTGCTTGCTTGTCTTGCCCCCTCCAACTTCAAACGTAGCTTAGGTGGTCCATGCCTGGCACCTACGTCAGCCCTGCTCTGAAAATGCGAACGTCTGCAGATAGCTCGCAGGCAGAAAGAGCTAGCCTGGAAAGCTGTTGCTCAGCCTCATCTGCCCATGGCACTGCTCGCACAGAGGCACAGAGACTTTGGCTGCTAGCTTGTCTTGCTACCGCAAACTTAAAACATATATTAGGTGGTCCATGCCGGGCGCCTTCGGCAGCTCTATTCCGAAAATGCGAACGTCTACAGATAGCTCGCAGCCAGAAAGAGCTAGCCTGGAAAGCTGTTGCTCAGCCTCAACTGCTCATGGCACTGCTGGCACAGAAGCACAGAGACTGGGGCTGCTTGCTTGTCTTGCCCCCTCAAACTTAAGACATAACTTAAGCGGTCCATCACGGGCACCTCCAGCAGGCCTGCTCTGAAAATGCGAATGTCTGCAGATAGCTGGCAGGCATAAGGGGCTAGCCTGGAAAGCTGTTGCTCAGCCTCATCTGCCCATGGCACTGTTCGCACAGAGGCACAGAGACTTTGGCTTCTTGCTTGTCTTGCTACCTCAAACTTAAAACATATATTAGGTGGTCCATGCCGGGCGCCTTCGGCAGCTCTGTTCCGAAAATGCGAATGTCTGCAGATAGCTCGCAGCCAGAAAGAGCTAGCCTGGAAAGCTGTTGCTCAGCCTCATCTTCCCACGGCACTGCTCGCACAGAGGCACAGAGACTGGGGCTGCTTGCTTGTCTTGCCCCCTCAAACTTCAAACGTAGATTTGGGGGTCCGTGCAGAGGGCCAGAAGCAACCCTGCTCTGAAAATTCAAACGTCTGCATATAGCTCGCAGGCAGAAAGAGCTTGCCTGTAAAGCTGTTGCTCAGCCTCATCTGCCCATTGCGCTGCTCTCACAGAGGCACAGAGACTGGGGGTGCTTGCTTGTCTTGCCACCTCAAACTTGAGACGTATCTTTGGTGGTCCGTGACGGCCGCCTCAGGCAGCCCTGCTCTGAAAATGCGAATGTCTGCCCATAGCTCACAGGCAGAAAGAGCTAGCCTGGAAAGCTGTTGCTCAGCCTCATCTGCCCATGGCACTGCTCACACAGAGGCACAGAGACTGTGGCTGCTTGCTTGTCTTGCCCCCTCAAACTTCAAACTTATCTTAGGTGGTCCGTGCCGGCCGCCTCAGGGAGCCCTGCTCTGAAAATGCGAACGTCTGCAGATAGCTCGCAGCCAGAAAGAGCTAGCCTGGAAAACTGTTGCTCAGCCTCATCTTCCCATGGCACTGCTCGCACAGAGCCACAGAGACTGGGGCTGCTTGCTTGTCTTGCCCCCTCAAACTTCAGACATAACTTACGCGGTCCATCACGGGCACCTCCAACAGCCCTGCTCTGAAAATGCGAACGTCTGCAGATAGCTCGCAGCCAAAAAGAGCTAGCCTGGAAAGATGTTGCTCAGCCTCATCTGCCCATGGCACTGCTCGCACAGGCACAGACACTGGGGCTGCTTGCTTGTCTTGCCATCTCAAACTTGAAACGTAGCTTTGGAAGTCAGTGCAGTCGACCTCCGTCAGACCTGATCTGAAAATGCGAACGTCTGCAGATAGCTCGCAGCCACAGAGAGCTAGCCTGGAAAGCTGTTGCTCAGCCTGAACTGCTCATGGCACTGCTCGCACAGAGGCACAGAGACTGGGGCTGCTTGCTTGTCTTGCCCCCTCAAACTTCAGACATAACTTAGGCGGTCCATCACGGGCACCTCCAGCAGGCCTGCTCTGAAAATGCGAATGTCTGCAGATAGCTCGCAGGCAGAAAGAGCTAGCCTGGAAAGCTGTTGCTCAGCCTCATCTGCCCATGGCACTGTTCACACAGAGGCACAGAGACTTTGGCTGCTTGCTTGTCTTGCTACCTCAAACTTAAAACATATATTAGGTGGTCCATGCCGGGCGCCTTCGGCAGCTCTGTTCCGAAAATGCGAATGTCTGCAGATAGCTCGCAGCCAGAAAGAGCTAGCCTGGAAAGCTGTTGCTCAGCCTCATCTGCCCATGGCACTGCTCGCACAGAGGCACAGAGACTGGGGCTGCTTGCTTGTCTTGCCCCCTCCAACTTCAAACGTAGCTTAGGTGGTCCATGCCGGGCACCTACGGCAGCCCTGCTCTGAAAATGCGAACGTCTGCAGATAGCTCGCAGGCAGAAAGAGCTAGCCTGGAAAGCTGTTGCTCAGCCTCATCTGCCCATGGCACTGCTCGCACAGAGGCACAGAGACTCCGGATGATTGCTTGTCTTGCCACCTCAAACTTCAGACTTAGGTTTGGGGGTCCATGACGAGCGCCTCCAGAAGCCCTGCTCTGAAAATGCGAACGTCTGCAGATAGCTCGCAGGCAGAAACAGCTAGCCTGGGAAGCTGTTGCTCAGCCTCATCTGCAAATGGCACTGCTCGCACAGGCACAGAGACTGGAGCTGCTTGCTTGTCTTGCCATCTCAAACTTCAAACGTAGCTTTGGAAGTCAGTGCAGTCGGCCTCCATCAGACCTGATCTGAAAATGCGAACGTCTGCAGATAGCTCGCAGCCACAGAGAGCTCGCCTGGAAAGCTGTTGCTCAGCCTCATCTGCCCATGGCACTGCTCTCACAGAGGCACAGAGACTGGGGCTGCTTGCTTGTCTTGCCATCTCAAACTTCAAACGTAGCTTAGGTGGTCCATGCCTGGCACCTACGTCAGCCCTGCTCTGAAAATGCGAACGTCTGCAGATAGCTCGCAGGCAGAAAGAGCTAGCCTGGAAAGCTGTTGCTCAGCCTCATCTGCCCATGGCACTGCTCGCACAGAGGCACAGAGACTTTGGCTGCTAGCATGTCTTGCTACCGCAAACTTAAAACATATATTAGGTGGTCCATGCCGGGCGCCTTCGGCAGCTCTATTCCGAAAATGCGAACGTCTACAGATAGCTCGCAGCCAGAAAGAGCTAGCCTGGAAAGCTGTTGCTCAGCCTCAACTGCTCATGGCACTGCTGGCACAGAAGCACAGAGACTGGGGCTGCTTGCTTGTCTTGCCCCCTCAAACTTAAGACATAACTTAAGCGGTCCATCACGGGCACCTCCAGCAGGCCTGCTCTGAAAATGCGAATGTCTGCAGATAGCTGGCAGGCATAAGGGGCTAGCCTGGAAAGCTGTTGCTCAGCCTCATCTGCCCATGGCACTGTTCGCACAGAGGCACAGAGACTTTGGCTTCTTGCTTGTCTTGCTACCTCAAACTTAAAACATATATTAGGTGGTCCATGCCGGGCGCCTTCGGCAGCTCTGTTCCGAAAATGCGAATGTCTGCAGATAGCTCGCAGCCAGAAAGAGCTAGCCTGGAAAGCTGTTGCTCAGCCTCATCTGCCCATGGCACTGCTCGCACAGAGGCACAGAGACTGGGGCTGCTTGCTTGTCTTGCCAACTCAAACTTCAGCTGTATCTTTCTCGGTCCGTGCATGGGTCCTCTGGCAGCCCTGCTCTGAAAATGCGAACGTCTGCAGATAGCTCGCAGCCAGAAAGAGCTAGCCTGGAAAGCTGTTGCTCAGCCTCATCTGCCCATGGCACTGCTGGCACAGAGGCACAGAGAATGGGGCTGCTTGCTTGTCTTGCCCCCTCAACCTTCAGATGTATCATTCTGGGTCCAAGCATGGGTCCTCCGGCAGCCCTGCTCTGAAAATGAGAACATCTGCAGATATCTCGAAGCCAGAAAGAGCTAGCCTGGAAAGCTGTTGCTCAGCCTCATCTGCCCATGGCACTGCTCTCACAGAGGCACAGAGACTGGGTCTGCTTGCTTGTCTTGCCACCTCAAACTTCAAACGTAGTTTAGGTGTTTTGTGCCGGGCGCCTTCGTCAGCGCTGCTCTGAAAATGCGAACGACTGCAGATAGCTGGCAGCCAGAAAGAGTTAGCCTGGAAAGCTGTTGCTCAGCCTCATCTGCAAATGGCACTGCTCGCACAGGCAGAGAGACTGGAGCTGCTTACTTGTCTTGCCATCTCAAACTTCAAATGTAGCTTTGGAAGTCAGTGCATTCGGCCTCCGTCAGACCTGATCTGAAAATGTGAACGTCTGCGGATAGATCGCAGCCACAGAGAGTTTGTCTGGAAAGCTGTTGCTCAGCCTCATCTGCCCATGGCACTGCTCGCACAGAGGCACAGAGACTGGGGCTGCTTGCTTGTCTTGCCCCCTCCAACTTCAAACGTAGCTTAGGTGGTCCATGCCAGGCACCTACGGCAGCCCTGCTCTGAAAATGCGAACATCTGCAGATAGCTCGCAGCCAGAAAGAGCTAGCCTGGAAAGCTGTTGCTCAGCCTCATCTGCCCATGGCACTGCTCGCACAGAGGCACAGAGACTGTGGCTGCTTGCTTGTCTTGCCCCCCTCAAACTTCAAACGTAGATATGGGGTTCCGTGCAGGGGGCCTGAAGCAACCCTGCTCTGAAAATGCGAACGTCTGCAGATAGCTCGCAGGCAGAAAAGCTGTTGCTCAGCCTCTTTTGCCCATGGCACTGCTCGCACAGAGACACAGAGACTGTGGCTGCTTGCTTGTCTTGCCCCCTCAAACTTCAAACTTATCTTAGGTGGTCCGTGCCGGGCGCCTCCGGCAGCCGTGCTCTGAAAATGCGAACGTCTGCAGATAGCTCGCAGGCAGAAAGAGCTAGCCTGGAAAGCTGTTGCTCAGCCTCATTTGCCCATGGCACTGCTCGCACAGAGGCTCAGAGACTGGGTCTGCTTGCTTGTCTTGCCCCTTCAAACTTCAAAATTATATTAGGTGGTCCGTGCCGGCCGCCTCAGGGAGCCCTGCTCTGAAAATGCGAACGTCTGCAGATAGCTCGCAGCCAGAAAGAGCTAGCCTGGAAAGATGTTGCTCAGCCTCATCTGCCCATGGCACTGCTCGCACAGGCACAGACACTGGGGCTGCTTGCTTGTCTTGCCATCTCAAACTTCAAACGTAGCTTTGGAAGTCAGTGCAGTCGACCTCCGTCAGACCTGATCTGAAAATGCGAACGTCTGCAGATAGCTCGCAGCCACAGAGAGCTAGCCTGGAAAGCTGTTGCTCAGCCTGAACTGCTCATGGCACTGCTCGCACAGAGGCACAGAGACTGGGGCTGCTTGCTTGTCTTGCCCCCTCAAACTTCAGACATAACTTAGGCGGTCCATCACGGGCACCTCCAGCAGGCCTTCTCTGAAAATGCGAATGTCTGCAGATAGCTCGCAGGCAGAAAGAGCTAGCCTGGAAAGCTGTTGCTCAGCCTCATCTGCCCATGGCACTGTTCGCACAGAGGCACAGAGACTTTGGCTGCTTGCTTGTCTTGCTACCTCAAACTTAAAACATATATTAGGTGGTCCATGCCGGGCGCCTTCGGCAGCTCTGTTCCGAAAATGCGAATGTCTGCAGATAGCTCGCAGCCAGAAAGAGCTAGCCTGGAAAGCTGTTGCTCAGCCTCATCTGCCCATGGCACTGCTCGCACAGAGGCACAGAGACTGGGGCTGCTTGCTTGTCTTGCCCCCTCCAACTTCAAACGTAGCTTAGGTGGTCCATGCCGGGCACCTACGGCAGCCCTGCTCTGAAAATGCGAACGTCTGCAGATAGCTCGCAGGCAGAAAGAGCTAGCCTGGAAAGCTGTTGCTCAGCCTCATCTGCCCATGGCACTGCTCGCACAGAGGCACAGAGACTCCGGATGATTGCTTGTCTTGCCACCTCAAACTTCAGACTTAGGTTTGGGGGTCCATGACGAGCGCCTCCAGAAGCCCTGCTCTGAAAATGCGAACGTCTGCAGATAGCTCGCAGGCAGAAACAGCTAGCCTGGGAAGCTGTTGCTCAGCCTCATCTGCAAATGGCACTGCTCGCACAGGCACAGAGACTGGAGCTGCTTGCTTGTCTTGCCATCTCAAACTTCAAACGTAGCTTTGGAAGTCAGTGCAGTCGGCCTCCATCAGACCTGATCTGAAAATGCGAACGTCTGCAGATAGCTCGCAGGCAGAAAGAGCTCGCCTGGAAAGCTGTTGCTCAGCCTCATCTGCCCATGGCACTGCTCGCACAGAGGCACAGAGACTGGGGCTGCTTGCTTGTCTTGCCCCCTCCAACTTCAAACGTAGCTTAGGTGGTCCATGCCGGGCACCTACGTCAGCCCTGCTCTGAAAATGCGAACGTCTGCAGATAGCTCGCAGGCAGAAAGAGCTAGCTTGGAAAGCTGTTGCTCAGCCTCATCTGCCCATGGCACTGCTCGCACAGAGGCACAGAGACTTTGGCTGCTAGCTTGTCTTGCTACCGCAAACTTAAAACATATATTAGGTGGTCCATGCCGGGCGCCTTCGGCAGCTCTATTCCGAAAATGCGAACGTCTACAGATAGCTCGCAGCCAGAAAGAGCTACCCTGGAAAGCTGTTGCTCAGCCTCAACTGCTCATGGCACTGCTGGCACAGAAGCACAGAGACTGGGGCTGCTTGCTTGTCTTGCCCCCTCAAACTTAAGACATAACTTAAGCGGTCCATCACGGGCACCTCCAGCAGGCCTGCTCTGAAAATGCGAATGTCTGCAGATAGCTGGCAGGCATAAGGGGCTAGCCTGGAAAGCTGTTGCTCAGCCTCATCTGCCCATGGCACTGCTCGCACAGAGGCACAGAGACTGCGGATGATTGCTTGTCTTGCTACCTCAAACTTGAAACGTATCTTAGGTGGTCAGTGCTGGGCGCATTCAGCAGCCCTGCTCTGAAATGCGAACGTCTGCAGATAGCTCGCAGGCAGAAAGAGCTAGCCTGGAAAGATGTTGCTCAGCCTCATCTTCCCATGGCACTTCTCGCACAGAGGCACAGAGACTGGGGCTGCTTGCTTGGCTTGCCACGTCATATTTCAGACGTCGCTTTGGGGGTTCGTGCATGGGGCCTCGGGCAGGCCTGGTCTGAAAATGCGAACGTCTGCAGATAGCTCGCAGGCAGAAAGAGCTAGCTTGGAAAGCTGTTGCTCAGCCTCATCTGCCCATGGCACTGCTCACACAGAGGCACAGAGACTGGGGCTGCTTGCTTGTCTTGCCCAATCCAACTTCAAACGTAGCTTAGGTGGTCCATGCCGGGCACCTACGGCAGCCCTGCTCTGAAAATGCGAATGTCTGCAGATAGCTTGCAGGCAGAAAGAGCTAGCCTGAAAAGCTGTTGCTCAGCCTCATTTGCCCATGGCACTGCTCTCACAGAGGCACAGAGACTGGGGCTGCTTGCTTGTCTTGCCACCTCAAATTTCAAACGTAGTATTGGTCAGTTTTGCAGTGGTCCTCCAGCAGCCCTGCTCTGAAAATGCGAACGTCTGCAGATTGCTCACAGGCAGAAAGAGCCAGCCTGGAAAGCTGTTGCTCAGCCTCATCTGCCCATGGCACTGCTCTCACAGAGGCACAGAGACTGGGTCTGCTTGCTTGTCTTGCCATCTCAAACTTCAAATGTAGCTTTGGAAGTCAGTGCATTCGGCCTCCGTCAGACCTGATCTGAAAATGCGAACGTCTGCGGATAGATCGCAGCCACAGAGAGCTTGTCTGGAAAGCTGTTGCTCAGCCTCATCTGCCCATGGCACTGCTCGCACAGAGGCACAGAGACTGTGACTGCTTGCTTGTCTTGCCCCCTCCAACTTCAAACGTAGCTTAGGTGGTCCACGCCAGGCACCTACGGCAGCCCTGCTCTGAAAATGCGAACATCTGCAGATAGCTCGCAGCCAGAAAGAGCTAGCCTGGAAAGCTGTTGCTCAGCCTCATCTGCCCATGGCACTTCTCGCACAGAGGCACAGAGACTGGGGCTGCTTGCTTGTCTTGCCACCTCAAACTTCAGCTGTATCTTTCTCGGTCCGTGCATAGGTCCTCTGGCAGCCCTGCTCTGAAAATGCGAACGTCTGCAGATAGCTCGCAGCCAGAAAGAGCTAGCCTGGAAAGCTGTTGCTCAGCCTCATCTGCCCATGGCACTGCTGGCACAGAGGCACAGAGAATGGGGCTGCTTGCTTGTCTTGCCCCCTCAACCTTCAGATGTATCATTCTGGGTCCAAGCATGGGTCCTCCGGCAGCCCTGCTCTGAAAATGAGAACATCTGCAGATATCTCGAAGCCAGAAAGAGCTAGCCTGGAAAGCTGTTGCTCAGCCTCATCTGCAAATGGCACTGCTCTCACAGAGGCACAGAGACTGGGTCTGCTTTCTTGTCTTGCCACCTCAAACTTCAAACGTAGCTTAGGTGTTTCGTGCCGGGCGCCTTCGGCAGCGCTGCTCTGAAAATGCGAACGTCTGCAGATAGCTGGCAGCCAGAAAGAGTTAGCCTGGAAAGCTGTTGCTCAGCCTCATCTGCCCATGGCACTGCTCGCACAGAGGCACAGAGACTGGGGCTGCTTGCTTGTCTTGCCCCCTCCAACTTCAAACGTAGCTTAGGTGGTCCATGCCAGGCACCTACGGCAGCTCTGCTCTGAAAATGCGAACATCTGCAGATAGCTCGCAGCCAGAAAGAGCTAGCCTGGAAAGCTGTTGCTCAGCCTCATCTGCCCATGGCACTTCTCGCACAGAGGCACAGAGACTGGGGCTGCTTGCTTGTCTTGCCACCTCAAACTTCAGCTGTATCTTTCTCGGTCCGTGCATGGGTCCTCTGGCAGCCCTGCTCTGAAAATGCGAACGTCTGCAGATAGCTCGCAGCCAGAAAGAGCTAGCCTGGAAAGCTGTTGCTCAGCCTCATCTGCCCATGGCACTGCTGGCACAGAGGCACAGAGAATGGGGCTGCTTGCTTGTCTTGCCCCCTCAACCTTCAGATGTATCATTCTGGGTCCAAGCATGGGTCCTCCGGCAGCCCTGCTCTGAAAATGAGAACATCTGCAGATATCTCGAAGCCAGAAAGAGCTAGCCTGGAAAGCTGTTGCTCAGCCTCATCTGCCCATGGCACTGCTCGCACAGGCACAGAGACTGGGGCTGCTTGCTTGTCTTGCCATCTCAAACTTCAAATGTAGCTTTGGAAGTCAGTGCATTCGGCCTCCGTCAGACCTGATCTGAAAATGTGAACGTCTGCGGATAGATCGCAGCCACAGAGAGCTTGTCTGGAAAGCTGTTGCTCAGCCTCATCTGCCCATGGCACTGCTCGCACAGAGGCACAGAGACTGGGGCTGCTTGCTTGTCTTGCCCCCTCCAACTTCAAACGTAGCTTAGGTGGTCCATGCCAGGCACCTACGGCAGCCCTGCTCTGAAAATGCGAACGTCTGCAGATAGCTCGCAGGCAGAAAAGCTGTTGCTCAGCCTCATTTGCCCATGGCACTGCTCGCACAGAGACACAGAGACTGCGGATGATTGCTTGTCTTGCCACCTCAAACTTGAGACGTATCTCTGGTGGTCCGTGACGGCCGCCTCAGGCAGCCCTGCTCTGAAAATGCGAACGTCTGCAGATAGCTCGCAGGCAGAAAGAGCTAGCCTGGAAAGCTGTTGCTCAGCCTAATCTGCCCATGGCACTGCTCACACAGACGCACAGAGACTGGGGCTGCTTGCTTGTCTTGCCCCCTCAAACTTCAAACGTGTCTTTGGGGGTACGTGCAGGAGGCCTCCAGCAGCCCTGCTCTGAAAATGCGAACGTCTGCAGATAGCTCGCAGCCAGAAAGAGCTAGCCTGGAAAGCTGTTGCTCAGCCTCATCTGCCCATGGCACTGCTCGCACAGAGGCACAGAGACTGGGGCTGCTTGCTTGTCTTGCCCCCTCAAACTTGAAACGTAGCTTAGGTGTTACGTGCCGTTCGCCTCCGGCAGCCCTTGTCTAAAAATGCGAACGTCTGCAGATAGCTCGCAGGCAGAAAGAGCTAGCCTGGAAAGCTGTTGCTCAGCGTCATTTGCCCATGGCACTGCTCGCACAGACGCACAGAGACTGGGTCTGCTTGCTTGTCTTGCCCCCTCAAACTTCAGTTGTATCATTCTGGGTCCGTGCATGTGTCATCCGGCAGCCCTGCTCTGAAAATGCGAACGTCTGCAGATAGCTGGCAGCCAGAAAGAGTTAGCCTGGAAAGCTGTTGCTCAGCCTCATCTGCAAATGGCACTGCTCGCACAGGCACAGAGACTGGGGCTGCTTGCTTGTCTTGCCATCTCAAACTTCAAATGTAGCTTTGGAAGTCAGTGCATTCGGCCTCCGTCAGACCTGATCTGAAAATGCGAACGTCTGCGGATAGATCGCAGCCACAGAGAGCTTGTCTGGAAAGCTGTTGCTCAGCCTCATCTGCCCATGGCACTGCTCGCACAGAGGCACAGAGACTGGGGCTGCTTGCTTGTCTTGCCCCCTCCAACTTCAAACGTAGCTTAGGTGGTCCATGCCAGGCACCTACGTCAGCCCTGCTCTGAAAATGCGAATGTCTGCAGATAGCTCGCAGCCAGAAAGAGCTAGCCTGGAAAGCTGTTGCTCAGCCTCATCTGCCCATGGCACTGCTCGCACAGAGGCACAGAGACTGGGGCTGCTTGCTTGTCTTGCCCCCTCCAACTTCAAACGTAGCTTAGGTGGTCCATGCCGGGCACCTACGGCAGCCCTGCTCTGAAAATGCGAACGTCTGCAGATAGCTCGCAGGCAGAAAGAGCTAGCCTGGAAAGCTGTTGCTCAGCCTCATCTGCCCATGGCACTGCTCGCACAGAGGCACAGAGACTCCGGATGATTGCTTGTCTTGCCACCTCAAACTTCAGACTTAGGTTTGGGGGTCCATGACGAGCGCCTCCAGAAGCCCTGCTCTGAAAATGCGAACGTCTGCAGATAGCTCGCAGGCAGAAACAGCTAGCCTGGGAAGCTGTTGCTCAGCCTCATCTGCAAATGGCACTGCTCGCACAGGCACAGAGACTGGAGCTGCTTGCTTGTCTTGCCATCTCAAACTTCAAACGTAGCTTTGGAAGTCAGTGCAGTCGGCCTCCATCAGACCTGATCTGAAAATGCGAACGTCTGCAGATAGCTCGCAGGCAGAAAGAGCTCGCCTGGAAAGCTGTTGCTCAGCCTCATCTGCCCATGGCACTGCTCGCACAGAGGCACAGAGACTGGGGCTGCTTGCTTGTCTTGCCCCCTCCAACTTCAAACGTAGCTTAGGTGGTCCATGCCGGGCACCTACGTCAGCCCTGCTCTGAAAATGCGAACGTCTGCAGATAGCTCGCAGGCAGAAAGAGCTAGCTTGGAAAGCTGTTGCTCAGCCTCATCTGCCCATGGCACTGCTCGCACAGAGGCACGGAGACTTTGGCTGCTAGCTTGTCTTGCTACCGCAAACTTAAAACATATATTAGGTGGTCCATGCCGGGCGCCTTCGGCAGCTCTATTCCGAAAATGAGAACGTCTACAGATAGCTCGCAGCCAGAAAGAGCTAGCCTGGAAAGCTGTTGCTCAGCCTCAACTGCTCATGGCACTGCTGGCACAGAAGCACAGAGACTGGGGCTGCTTGCTTGTCTTGCCCCCTCAAACTTAAGACATAACTTAAGCGGTCCATCACGGGCACCTCCAGCAGGCCTGCTCTGAAAATGCGAATGTCTGCAGATAGCTGGCAGGCATAAGGGGCTAGCCTGGAAAGCTGTTGCTCAGCCTCATCTGCCCATGGCACTGCTCGCACAGAGGCACAGAGACTGCGGATGATTGCTTGTCTTGCTACCTCAAACTTGAAACGTATCTTAGGTGGTCAGTGCTGGGCGCATTCAGGAGCCCTGCTCTGAAATGCGAACGTCTGCAGATAGCTCGCAGGCAGAAAGAGCTAGCCTGGAAAGATGTTGCTCAGCCTCATCTTCCCATGGCACTTCTCGCACAGAGGCACAGAGACTGGGGCTGCTTGCTTGGCTTGCCACGTCATATTTCAGACGTAGATTTGGAGGTTCGTGCATGGGGCCTCGGGCAGGCCTGGTCTGAAAATGCGAACGTCTGCAGATAGCTCGCAGGCAGAAAGAGCTAGCTTGGAAAGCTGTTGCTCAGCCTCATCTGCCCATGGCACTGCTCACACAGAGGCACAGAGACTGGGGCTGCTTGCTTGTCTTGCCCCCTCCAACTTCAAACGTAGCTTAGGTGGTCCACGCCAGGCACCTTCGGCAGCCCTGCTCTGAAAATGCGAACATCTGCAGATAGCTCGCAGCCAGAAAGAGCTAGCCTGGAAAGCTGTTGCTCAGCCTCATCTGCCCATGGCACTTCTCGCACAGAGGCACAGAGACTGGGGCTGCTTGCTTGTCTTGCCACCTCAAACTTCAGCTGTATCTTTCTCGGTCCGTGCATAGGTCCTCTGGCAGCCCTGCTCTGAAAATGCGAACGTCTGCAGATAGCTCGCAGCCAGAAAGAGGTAGCCTGGAAAGCTGTTGCTCAGCCTCATCTGCCCATGGCACTGCTGGCACAGAGGCACAGAGAATGGGGCTGCTTGCTTGTCTTGCCCCCTCAACCTTCAGATGTATCATTCTGGGTCCAAGCATGGGTCCTCCGGCAGCCCTGCTCTGAAAATGAGAACATCTGCAGATATCTCGAAGCCAGAAAGAGCTAGCCTGGAAAGCTGTTGCTCAGCCTCATCTGCAAATGGCACTGCTCTCACAGAGGCACAGAGACTGGGTCTGCTTTCTTGTCTTGCCACCTCAAACTTCAAACGTAGCTTAGGTGTTTCGTGCCGGGCGCCTTCGGCAGCGCTGCTCTGAAAATGCGAACGTCTGCAGATAGCTGGCAGCCAGAAAGAGTTAGCCTGGAAAGCTGTTGCTCAGCCTCATCTGCCCATGGCACTGCTCGCACAGAGGCACAGAGACTGGGGCTGCTTGCTTGTCTTGCCCCCTCCAACTTCAAACGTAGCTTAGGTGGTCCATGCCAGGCACCTACGGCAGCTCTGCTCTGAAAATGCGAACATCTGCAGATAGCTCGCAGCCAGAAAGAGCTAGCCTGGAAAGCTGTTGCTCAGCCTCATCTGCCCATGGCACTTCTCGCACAGAGGCACAGAGACTGGGGCTGCTTGCTTGTCTTGCCACCTCAAACTTCAGCTGTATCTTTCTCGGTCCGTGCATGGGTCCTCTGGCAGCCCTGCTCTGAAAATGCGAACGTCTGCAGATAGCTCGCAGCCAGAAAGAGCTAGCCTGGAAAGCTGTTGCTCAGCCTCATCTGCCCATGGCACTGCTGGCACAGAGGCACAGAGAATGGGGCTGCTTGCTTGTCTTGCCCCCTCAACCTTCAGATGTATCATTCTGGGTCCAAGCATGGGTCCTCCGGCAGCCCTGCTCTGAAAATGAGAACATCTGCAGATATCTCGAAGCCAGAAAGAGCTAGCCTGGAAAGCTGTTGCTCAGCCTCATCTGCCCATGGCACTGCTCGCACAGGCACAGAGACTGGGGCTGCTTGCTTGTCTTGCCATCTCAAACTTCAAATGTAGCTTTGGAAGTCAGTGCATTCGGCCTCCGTCAGACCTGATCTGAAAATGTGAACGTCTGCGGATAGATCGCAGCCACAGAGAGCTTGTCTGGAAAGCTGTTGCTCAGCCTCATCTGCCCATGGCACTGCTCGCACAGAGGCACAGAGACTGGGGCTGCTTGCTTGTCTTGCCCCCTCCAACTTCAAACGTAGCTTAGGTGGTCCATGCCAGGCACCTACGGCAGCCCTGCTCTGAAAATGCGAACGTCTGCAGATAGCTCGCAGGCAGAAAAGCTGTTGCTCAGCCTCATTTGCCCATGGCACTGCTCGCACAGAGACACAGAGACTGCGGATGATTGCTTGTCTTGCCACCTCAAACTTGAGACGTATCTCTGGTGGTCCGTGACGGACCCCTCAGGCAGCCCTGCTCTGAAAATGCGAACGTCTGCAGATAGCTCGCAGGCAGAAAGAGCTAGCCTGGAAAGCTGTTGCTCAGCCTAATCTGCCCATGGCACTGCTCACACAGACGCACAGAGACTGGGGCTGCTTGCTTGTCTTGCCCCCTCAAACTTCAAACGTGTCTTTGGGGGTACGTGCAGGAGGCCTCCAGCAGCCCTGCTCTGAAAATGCGAACGTCTGCAGATAGCTCGCAGCCAGAAAGAGCTAGCCTGGAAAGCTGTTGCTCAGCCTCATCTGCCCATGGCACTGCTCGCACAGAGGCACAGAGACTGGGGCTGCTTGCTTGTCTTGCCCCCTCAAACTTGAAACGTATCTTAGGTGTTACGTGCCGTTCGCCTCCGGCAGCCCTTGTCTAAAAATGCGAACGTCTGCAGATAGCTCGCAGGCAGAAAGAGCTAGCCTGGAAAGCTGTTGCTCAGCGTCATTTGCCCATGGCACTGCTCGCACAGACGCACAGAGACTGGGGCTGCTTGCTTGTCTTGCCCCCTCAAACTTCAGTTGTATCATTCTGGGTCCGTGCATGTGTCATCCGGCAGCCCTGCTCTGAAAATGCGAACGTCTGCAGATAGCTGGCAGCCAGAAAGAGTTAGCCTGGAAAGCTGTTGCTCAGCCTCATCTGCAAATGGCACTGCTCGCACAGGCACAGAGACTGGGGCTGCTTGCTTGTCTTGCCATCTCAAACTTCAAATGTAGCTTTGGAAGTCAGTGCATTCGGCCTCCGTCAGACCTGATCTGAAAATGCGAACGTCTGCGGATAGATCGCAGCCACAGAGAGCTTGTCTGGAAAGCTGTTGCTCAGCCTCATCTGCCCATGGCACTGCTCGCACAGAGGCACAGAGACTGTGGCTGCTTGCTTGTCTTGCCCCCTCCAACTTCAAACGTAGCTTAGGTGGTCCATGCCAGGCACCTACGGCAGCCCTGCTCTGAAAATGCGAACGTCTGCAGAAAGCTCGCAGGCAGAAGAGCTAGCCTGGAAAGCTGTTGCTCAGCCTCATCTGCCCATGGCACTGCTCGCACAGAGGCACAGAGACTGGGGCTGCTTGCTTGTCTTGCCCCCTCAAACTTCAGTTGTATCATTCTGGGTCCGTGCATGTGTCATCCGGCAGCCCTGCTCTGAAAATGCGAACGTCTGCAGATAGCTCGCAGCCAGAAAGAGCTAGACTGGAAAGCTGTTGCTCAGCCTCATCTGCGCATGGCACTGCTCGCACAGAGGCACAGAGACTGTGGGTGCTTGCTTGTCTTGCCACCTCAAACTTCAAACGTAGGATTGGGCGTTTGTGCAGGGGGCCTCCAGCAGCCCTGCTCTGAAAATGCGAACGTCTGCAGAAAGCTCGCAGGCAGAAAGAGGTAGCCTGGAAAGCTGTTGCTCAGCCTCATCTGCGCATGGCACTGCTCGCACAGAGGCACAGAGACTGTGGCTGCTTGCTTGTCTTGCCACCTCAAACTTCAAACGTAACTTAGGTGGTTCGTGCCGGGCGCCTCCGGCAGCGCTGCTCTGAAAATGCGAACGTCTGCACATAGCTCGCAGGCAGAAAGAGGTAGCCTGGAAAGCTGTTGCTCAGCCTCATCTGCCCATGGCACTGCTCGCACAGAGGCACAGAGATTCGGGCTGCTTGCTTGTCTTGCCACCTCAAACTTCAAACGTATCTTAGGTGGTTCATGCCGCGCTCCTCTGGTAGGACTGCTCTGAAAATAAGAACGTCTACAGATAGCTCGCAGCCAGAAAGAGCTAGCCTGGAAAGCTGTTGCTCAGTCTCATCTGCCCACGGCACTGCCCGCACAGAGGCACAGAGACTGGGGCTGCTTGCTTGTCTTGCCACCACAAACTTCAAACGTAGAATTGTTCAGTTTTGCAGGGGGCCTCCAGCAGCCCTGCTCTGAAAATGCGAACGTCTGCAGATAGCTCGCAGGCAGAAAGAGCTAGCCTGCAAAGCTGTTGCTCAGCCTCATCTGCCCATGGCACTGCTCGCACAGAGGCACAGAGACTGTGGCTGCTTGCTTGTCTTGCCCCCCTCAAACTTCAAACGTAGATTTGGGGGTCCGTGCAGGGGGCCTGAAGCAACCCTGCTCTGAAAATTCAAACGTCTGCATATAGCTCGCAGGCAGAAAGAGGTAGCCTGGAAAGCTGTTTCTCAGCCTCATCTGCCCATGGCACTGCTCGCACAGAGGCACAGAGACTGGGGGTGCTTGCTTGTCTTGCCACCTCAAACTTGAGACGTATCTCTGGTGGTCCGTGACAGCCGCCTCAGGCAGCCCTGCTCTGAAAATGCGAACGTCTGCCCATAGCTCACAGGCAGAAAGACCTAGGCTAGAAAGCTGTTGCTCAGCCTAATCTGCCCATGGCACTGCTCGCACAGAGGCACAGAGAGTGGGGCTGCTTGCTTGTTTTGCCCCCTCAAACTTCAGATGTATCATTCTGGGTCCATGCATGGGTCCTCCAGCAGCCCTGCTCTGAAAATGCGAACGTCTGCAGATAGCTCGCAGGCAGAAAGAGCTAGCCTGGAAAGCTGTTGCTCAGCCTCATCTGCCCATGGCACTGCTCACACAGAGGCACAGAGACTGGGGCTGCTCGCTTGTCTTGCCACCTCAAACTTCAAACGTATCTTTGGGGGTCCGTGCAGGGGGCCTCCTGCAGCGCTGCTCTGAAAATGCGAACGTCTGCAGATAGCTCGCAGGCAGAAAGAGCTAGAATGGAAAGCTGTTGCTCAGCCTCATTTGCCCATGGCACTGCTCGCACAGAGGCTCAGAGACTGGGTCTGCTTGCTTGTCTTGCCCCTTCAAACTTCAAAATTATCTTAGGTGGTCCGTGCCGGCCGCCTCAGTGAGCCCTGCTTTGAAAATGCGAACGTCTGCAGATAGCTCGCAGCCAGAAAGAGCTAGCCTGGAAAACTGTTGCTCAGCCTCATCTGCCCATGGCACTGCTCTCACAGAGGCACAGAGACTGGGGCTGCTTGCTTGTCTTGCCCCCTCAAACTTCAGACATAACTTAGGCGGTCCATCACGGGCACCTTCAGCAGCCCTGCTCTGAAAATGCGAACGTCTGCAGATAGCTCGCAGCCAGAAAGAGCTAGCCTGGAAAGATGTTGCTCAGCCTCATCTGCCCATGGCACTGCTCGCACAGGCACAGAGACTGGGGCTGCTTGCTTGTCTTGCCATCTCAAACTTCAAACGTAGCTTTGGAAGTCAGTGCAGTCGACCTCCGTCAGACCTGATCTGAAAATGCGAACGTCTGCAGATAGCTCGCAGCCACAGAGAGCTAGCCTGGAAAGCTGTTGCTCAGCATCAACTGCTCATGGCACTGCTCGCACAGAGGCACAGAGACTGGGGCTGCTTGCTTGTCTTGCCCCCTCAAACTTCAGACATATCTTAGGCGGTCCATCACGGGCACCTCCAGCAGGCCTGCTCTGAAAATGCGAATGTCTGCAGATAGCTCGCAGCCAGAAAGAGCTAGCCTGGAAAGCTGTTGCTCAGCCTCATCTGCCCATGGCACTGCTCGCACAGAGGCACAGAGACTTTGGCTGCTTGCTTGTCTTGCTATCTCAAACTTAAAACATATATTAGGTGATTCATGCCGGTCGCCTTCGGCAGCTCTGTTCCGAAAATGCGAACGTCTGCATATAGCTCGCAGGCAGAAAGAGCTTGCCTGGAAAGCTGTTGCTCAGCCTCATCTGCCCATGGCACTGCTCGCACAGAGGCACAGAGACTGTGGCTGCTTGCTTGTCTTGCCACCTCAAACTTGAGACGTATCTCTGGTGGTCCGTGACGGCCGCCTCAGGCAGCCCTGCTCTGAAAATGCGAACGTCTGCCCATAGCTCACAGGCAGAAAGAGCTAGCCTGTAAAGCTGTTGCTCAGCCTCATCTGCAAATGGCACTGCTCGCACAGAGGCAAAGAGAGTGGGGCTACTTGCTTGTTTTGCCCCCTCAAACTTCAGATGTATCATTCTGGGTCCATGCATGGGTCCTCCGGCAGCCCTGCTCTGAAAATGCGAACGTCTGCAGATAGCTCGCAGGCAGAAAGAGGTAGCCTGGAAAGCTGTTGCTCAGCCTCATCTGCCCATGGCACTGCTCACACAGAGGCACAGAGAATGAGGGCTGCTCGCTTGTCTTGCCCCCTCAAACTTCAAACGTATCTTTGGGGGTCCGTGCAGGGGGCCTCCTGCAGCGCTGCTCTGAAAATGCGAACGTCTGCAGATAGCTCGCAGGCAGAAAGAGCTAGAATGGAAAGCTGTTGCTCAGCCTCATTTGCCCATGGCACTGCTCGCACAGAGGCTCAGAGACTGGGTATGCTTGCTTGTCTTGCCCCTTCAAACTTCAAAATTATCTTAGGTGGTCCGTGCCGGCCGCCTCAGGGAGCCCTGCTCTGAAAATGCGAACGTCTGCAGGTAGCTCGCAGGCAGAAAGAGCTAGCCTGGAAAGCTGTTGCTCAGCCTCATCTGGCCATGGCACTGCTCGCACAGAGGCACAGAGACTCCGGATGATTGCTTGTCTTGCCCCCTCAAACTTCAGACTTAGGTTTGGGGGTCCATGACGAGCGCCTCCAGCAGCCCTGCTCTGAAAATGCGAACGTCTGCAGATAGCTCGCAGGCAGAAAGAGCTAGCCTGGGAAGCTGTTGCTCAGCCTCATCTGCAAATGGCACTGCTCGCACAGAGGCACAGAGACTGGGGCTGCTTGCTTGTCTTGCCACCTCAAACTTCAAACGTAGGATTGGGCGTTTGTGCAGTGGGCCTCCAGCAGCCCTTCTCTGAAAATGCGAACATCTGCCGAAAGTTCGCAGGCAGAAGAGGTAGCCTGGAAAGCTGTTGCTCAGCCTCATCTGCCCATGGCACTGCTCGCACAGAGGCACCGAGACTGTGGCTGCTTGCTTGTCTTGCCCCCTCAAAATTCAGATGTATCATTCTGGGTCCGTGCATGTGTCATCCGGCAGCCCTGCTCTGAAAATGCGAACGTCTGCAGATAGCTCGCAGCCAGAAAGAGCTAGACTGGAAAACTGTTGCTCAGCCTCATCTGCCCATGGCACTGCTCTCACAGAGGCACAGAGACTGGGGCTGCTTGCTTGTCTTGCCACCTCAAACGTCAAAATTATCTTAGGTGGTCCGTGCCGGCCGCCTCAGGGAGCCCTGCTCGGAAAATGCGAACGTCTGCAGATAGCTCGCAGCCAGAAAGAGCTAGCCTGGAAAACTGTTGCTCAGCCTCATCTGCCCATGGCACTGCTGTCACAGAGGCACAGAGACTGGGGCTGCTTGCTTGTCTTGCCCCCTCAAACTTCAGACATAACTTAGGCGGTCCATCACGGGCACCTCCAGCAGGCCTGCTCTGAAAATGCGAATGTCTGCAGATAGCTCGCAGGCAGAAAGAGCTAGCCTGGAAAGCTGTTGCTCAGCCTCATCTGCAAATGGCACTGCTCGCACAGAGGCACAGAGACTGGGGCTGCTTGCTTGTCTTGCCATCTCAAACTTAAAACATATATTAGGTGGTTCATGCCGGGCGCCTTCGGCAGCCCTGCTCTGAAAATGCGAACGTCTGCATATAGCTCGCAGGCAGAAAGAGCTTGCCTGGAAAGCTGTTGCTCAGCCTCATCTGCCCATGGCACTGCTCGCACAGAGGCACAGAGACTGTGGCTGCTTGCTTGTCTTGCCACCTCAAACTTGAGACGTATCTCTGGTGGTCCGTGACAGCCGCCTCAGGCAGCCCTGCTCTGAAAATGCGAACGTCTGCCCATAGCTCACAGGCAGAAAGAGCTAGCCTGGAAAGCTGTTGCTCAGCCTAATCTGCCCATGGCACTGCTCGCACAGAGGCAAAGAGAGTGGGGCTACTTGCTTGTTTTGCCACCTCAAACTTCAGATGTATCATTCTGGGTCCATGCATGGGTCCTCCGGCAGCCCTGCTCTGAAAATGCGAACGTCTGCAGATAGCTCGCAGGCAGAAAGAGCTAGCCTGGAAAGCTGTTGCTCAGCCTCATCTGCCCATGGCACTGCTCGCACAGAGGCACAGAGACTGTGGCTGCTTGCTTGTCTTGCCCCCTCCAACTTCAAACGTATCTTAGGTGGTCCGTGCCGGCCGCCTCAGGCAGCCCTGCTCTGAAAATGCGAACGTCTGCAGATAGCTCTCAGGCAGAAAAAGCTAGAATGGAAAGCTGTTGCTCAGCCTCATTTGCCCATGGCACTGCTCGCACAGAGGCTCAGAGACTGGGGCTGCTTGCTTCTCTTGCCACTACAAACTTCAAAATTATCTTAGGTGGTCCGTGCCGGCCGCCTCAGGGAGCCCTGCTCTGAAAATGCGAACGTCTGCAGATAGCTCGCAGCCAGAAAGAGCTAGCCTGGAAAACTGTTGCTCAGCCTCATCTGCCCATGGCACTGCTCTCACAGAGGCACAGAGACTGGGGCTGCTTGCTTGTCTTGCCCCCTCAAACTTCAGACATAACTTAGGCGGTCCATCACGGGCACCTCCAGCAGCCCTGCTCTGAAAATGCGAACGTCTGCAGATAGCTCGCAGCCAGAAAGAGATAGCCTGGAAAGATGTTGCTCAGCCTCATCTGCCCATGGCACTGCTCGCACAGGCACAGAGACTGGGGCTGCTTGCTTGTCTTGCCATCTCAAACTTCAAACGTAGCTTTGGAAGTCAGTGCAGTCGACCTCCTTCAGACCTGATCTGAAAATGCGAACGTCTGCAGATAGCTCGCAGCCACAGAGAGCTAGCCTGGAAAGCTGTTGCTCAGCCTCAACTGCTCATGGCACTGCTCGCACAGAGGCACAGAGACTGGGGCTGCTTGCTTGTCTTGCCCCCTCAAAATTCAGACATAACTTAGGCGGTCCATCACGGGCACCTCCAGCAGCCCTGCTCTGAAAATGCGAACGTCTGCAGATAGCTCGCAGCCAGAAAGAGATAGCCTGGAAAGATGTTGCTCAGCCTCATCTGCCCATGGCACTGCTCGCACAGGCACAGAGACTGGGGCTGCTTGCTTGTCTTGCCATCTCAAACTTCAAACGTAGCTTTGGAAGTCAGTGCAGTCGACCTCCTTCAGACCTGATCTGAAAATGCGAACGTCTGCAGATAGCTCGCAGCCACAGAGAGCTAGCCTGGAAAGCTGTTGCTCAGCCTCAACTGCTCATGGCACTGCTCGCACAGAGGCACAGAGACTGGGGCTGCTTGCTTGTCTTGCCCCCTCAAAATTCAGACATAACTTAGGCGGTCCATCACGGGCACCTCCAGCAGGCCTGCTATGAAAATGCGAATGTCTGCAGATAGCTCGCAGCCAGAAAGAGTTAGCCTGGAAAGATGTTGCTTAGCCTCATCTGCCCATGGCACTGCTCTCACAGAGGCACAGAGACTGTGGCTGCTTGCTTGTCTTGCCACCTCAAACTTCAAACGTAGCTTAGGTGTTTCATGTCGGGCGCCTTCGGCAGCGCTGCTCTGAAAATGCGAACGTCTGCAGATAGCTCGCAGGCAGAAAGAGCTAGCCTGCAAAGCTGTTGCTCAGCCTCATCTGCCCATGGCACTGCTCGCACAGAGGCACAGAGACTGTGGCTGCTTGCTTGTCTTGCCCCCCTCAAACTTCAAACGTAGATTTGGGGGTCCGTGCAGGGGGCCTGAAGCAACCCTGCTCTGAAAATTCAAACGTCTGCATATAGCTCGCAGGCAGAAAGAGCTTGCCTGGAAAGCTGTTTCTCAGCCTCATCTGCCCATGGCACTGCTCGCACAGAGGCACAGAGACTGGGGGTGCTTGCTTGTCTTGCCACCTCAAACTTGAGACGTATCTCTGGTGGTCCGTGACAGCCGCCTCAGGCAGCCCTGCTCTGAAAATGCGAACGTCTGCCCATAGCTCACAGGCAGAAAGACCTAGGCTAGAAAGCTGTTGCTCAGCCTAATCTGCCCATGGCACTGCTCGCACAGAGGCACAGAGAGTGGGGCTGCTTGCTTGTTTTGCCCCCTCAAACTTCAGATGTATCATTCTGGGTCCATGCATGGGTCCTCCAGCAGCCCTGCTCTGAAAATGCGAACGTCTGCAGATAGCTCGCAGGCAGAAAGAGCTAGCCTGGAAAGCTGTTGCTCAGCCTCATCTGCCCATGGCACTGCTCACACAGAGGCACAGAGACTGGGGCTGCTCGCTTGTCTTGCCACCTCAAACTTCAAACGTATCTTTGGGGGTCCGTGCAGGGGGCCTCCTGCAGCGCTGCTCTGAAAATGCGAACGTCTGCAGATAGCTCGCAGGCAGAAAGAGCTAGAATGGAAAGCTGTTGCTCAGCCTCATTTGCCCATGGCACTGCTCGCACAGAGGCTCAGAGACTGGGTCTGCTTGCTTGTCTTGCCCCTTCAAACTTCAAAATTATCTTAGGTGGTCCGTGCCGGTCGCCTCAGTGAGCCCTGCTTTGAAAATGCGAACGTCTGCAGATAGCTCGCAGCCAGAAAGAGCTAGCCTGGAAAACTGTTGCTCAGCCTCATCTGCCCATGGCACTGCTCTCACAGAGGCACAGAGACTGGGGCTGCTTGCTTGTCTTGCCCCCTCAAACTTCAGACATAACTTAGGCGGTCCATCACGGGCACCTTCAGCAGCCCTGCTCTGAAAATGCGAACGTCTGCAGATAGCTCGCAGCCAGAAAGAGCTAGCCTGGAAAGATGTTGCTCAGCCTCATCTGACCATGGCACTGCTCGCACAGGCACAGAGACTGGGGCTGCTTGCTTGTCTTGCCATCTCAAACTTCAAACGTAGCTTTGGAAGTCAGTGCAGTCGACCTCCGTCAGACCTGATCTGAAAATGCGAACGTCTGCAGATAGCTCGCAGCCACAGAGAGCTAGCCTGGAAAGCTGTTGCTCAGCATCAACTGCTCATGGCACTGCTCGCACAGAGGCACAGAGACTGGGGCTGCTTGCTTGTCTTGCCCCCTCAAACTTCAGACATATCTTAGGCGGTCCATCACGGGCACCTCCAGCAGGCCTGCTCTGAAAATGCGAATGTCTGCAGATAGCTCGCAGCCAGAAAGAGCTAGCCTGGAAAGCTGTTGCTCAGCCTCATCTGCCCATGGCACTGCTCGCACAGAGGCACAGAGACTTTGGCTGCTTGCTTGTCTTGCTATCTCAAACTTAAAACATATATTAGGTGATTCATGCCGGTCGCCTTCGGCAGCTCTGTTCCGAAAATGCGAACGTCTGCATATAGCTCGCAGGCAGAAAGAGCTTGCCTGGAAAGCTGTTGCTCAGCCTCATCTGCCCATGGCACTGCTCGCACAGAGGCACAGAGACTGTGGCTGCTTGCTTGTCTTGCCACCTCAAACTTGAGACGTATCTCTGGTGGTCCGTGACGGCCGCCTCAGGCAGCCCTGCTCTGAAAATGCGAACGTCTGCCCATAGCTCACAGGCAGAAAGAGCTAGCCTGTAAAGCTGTTGCTCAGCCTCATCTGCAAATGGCACTGCTCGCACAGAGGCAAAGAGAGTGGGGCTACTTGCTTGTTTTGCCCCCTCAAACTTCAGATGTATCATTCTGGGTCCATGCATGGGTCCTCCAGCAGCCCTGCTCTGAAAATGCGAACGTCTGCAGATAGCTCGCAGGCAGAAAGAGGTAGCCTGGAAAGCTGTTGCTCAGCCTCATCTGCCCATGGCACTGCTCACACAGAGGCACAGAGACTGGGGCTGCTCGCTTGTCTTGCCCCCTCAAACTTCAAACGTATCTTTGGGGGTCCGTGCAGGGGGCCTCCTGCAGCGCTGCTCTGAAAATGCGAACGTCTGCAGATAGCTCGCAGGCAGAAAGAGCTAGAATGGAAAGCTGTTGCTCAGCCTCATTTGCCCATGGCACTGCTCGCACAGAGGCTCAGAGACTGGGTATGCTTGCTTGTCTTGCCCCTTCAAACTTCAAAATTATCTTAGGTGGTCCGTGCCGGCCGCCTCAGGGAGCCCTGCTCTGAAAATGCGAACGTCTGCAGGTAGCTCGCAGGCAGAAAGAGCTAGCCTGGAAAGCTGTTGCTCAGCCTCATCTGCCCATGGCACTGCTCGCACAGAGGCACAGAGACTCCGGATGATTGCTTGTCTTGCCCCCTCAAACTTCAGACTTAGGTTTGGGGGTCCATGACGAGCGCCTCCAGCAGCCCTGCTCTGAAAATGCGAACGTCTGCAGATAGCTCGCAGCCAGAAAGAGCTAGCCTGGGAAGCTGTTGCTCAGCCTCATCTGCAAATGGCACTGCTCGCACAGAGGCACAGAGACTGGGGCTGCTTGCTTGTCTTGCCACCTCAAACTTCAAACGTAGGATTGGGCGTTTGTGCAGGGGGCCTCCAGCAGCCCTTCTGTGAAAATGCGAACGTCTGCCGAAAGTTCGCAGGCAGAAGAGGTAGCCTGGAAAGCTGTTGCTCAGCCTCATCTGCCCATGGCACTGCTCGCACAGAGGCACCGAGACTGTGGCTGCTTGCTTGTCTTGCCCCCTCAAAATTCAGATGTATCATTCTGGGTCCGTGCATGTGTCATCCGGCAGCCCTGCTCTGAAAATGCGAACGTCTGCAGATAGCTCGCAGGCAGAAAGAGGTAGCCTGGAAAGCTGTTGCTCAGCCTCATCTGCCCATGGCACTGCTCACACAGAGGCGCAGAGACTGGGGCTGCTCGCTTGTCTTGCCCCCTCAAACTTCAAACGTATCTTTGGGGGTCCGTGCAGGGGGCCTCCTGCAGCGCTGCTCTGAAAATGCGAACGTCTGCAGATAGCTCGCAGGCAGAAAGAGCTAGCCTGGAAAGCTGTTGCTCAGCCTCATCTGCCCATGGCACTGCTCGCACAGAGGCACAGAGACTGTGGCTGCTTGCTTGTCTTGCCCCCTCCAACTTCAAACGTATCTTAGGTGGTCCGTGCCGGCCGCGTCAGGCAGCCCTGCTCTGAAAATGCGAACGTCTGCAGATAGCTCTCAGGCAGAAAAAGCTAGAATGGAAAGCTGTTGCTCAGCCTCATTTGCCCATGGCACTGCTCGCACAGAGGCTCAGAGACTGGGGCTGCTTGCTTCTCTTGCCACTACAAACTTCAAAATTATCTTAGGTGGTCCGTGCCGGCCGCCTCAGGGAGTCCTGCTCTGAAAATGCGAACGTCTGCAGATAGCTCGCAGCCAGAAAGAGCTAGCCTGGAAAACTGTTGCTCAGCCTCATCTGCCCATGGCACTGCTCTCACAGAGGCACAGAGACTGGGGCTGCTTGCTTGTCTTGCCCCCTCAAACTTCAGACATAACTTAGGCGGTCCATCACGGGCACCTCCAGCAGCCCTGCTCTGAAAATGCGAACGTCTGCAGATAGCTCGCAGCCAGAAAGAGCTAGCCTGGAAAGATGTTGCTCAGCCTCATCTGCCCATGGCACTGCTCGCACAGGCACAGAGACTGGGGCTGCTTGCTTGTCTTGCCATCTCAAACTTCAAACGTAGCTTTGGAAGTCAGTGCAGTCGACCTCCTTCAGACCTGATCTGAAAATGCGAACGTCTGCAGATAGCTCGCAGCCACAGAGAGCTAGCCTGGAAAGCTGTTGCTCAGCCTCAACTGCTCATGGCACTGCTCGCACAGAGGCACAGAGACTGGGGCTGCTTGCTTGTCTTGCCCCCTCAAACTTCAGACATAACTTAGGCGGTCCATCACGGGCACCTCCAGCAGGCCTGCTATGAAAATGCGAATGTCTGCAGATAGCTCGCAGCCAGAAAGAGTTAGCCTGGAAAGATGTTGCTTAGCCTCATCTGCCCATGGCACTGCTCTCACAGAGGCACAGAGACTGTGGCTGCTTGCTTGTCTTGCCACCTCAAACTTCAAACGTAGCTTAGGTGTTTCATGTCGGGCGCCTTCGGCAGCGCTGCTCTGAAAATGCGAACGTCTGCAGATAGCTGGCAGCCAGAAAGAGTTAGCCTGGAAAGCTGTTGCTCAGCCTCATCTGCAAATGGCACTGCTCGCACAGGCACAGAGACTGGGGCTGCTTGCTTGTCTTGCCATCTCAAACTTCAAATGTAGCTTTGGAAGTCAGTGCATTCGGCCTCCGTCAGACCTGATCTGAAAATGCGAACGTCTGCGGATAGATCTCAGCCACAGAGAGCTTGTCTGGAAAGCTGTTGCTCAGCCTCATCTGCCCATGGCACTGCTCGCACAGAGGCACAGAGACTGGGGCTGCTTGCTTGTCTTGCCCTCTCAAACTTCAGTTGTATCATTCTGGGTCCGTGCATGTGTCATCCGGCAGCCCTGCTCTGAAAATGCGAACGTCTGCAGATAGCTCGCAGCCAGAAAGAGCTAGACTGGAAAGCTGTTGCTCAGCCTCATCTGCGCATGGCACTGCTCGCACAGAGGCACAGAGACTGTGGCTGCTTGCTTGTCTTGCCACCTCAAACTTCAAACGTAGGATTGGGCATTTGTGCAGGGGGCCTCCAGCAGCCCTGCTCTGAAAATGCGAACGTCTGCAGAAAGCTCGCAGGCAGAAGAGCTAGACTGGAAAGCTGTTGCTCAGCCTCATCTGCCCATGGCACCGCTCGCACAGAGGCACAGAGACTGGGGCTTCTTGCTTGTGTTGCCACCTCAAACTTCAAACGTAGCTTAGGTGGTTCGTGCTGGGCGCCTCCGGCAGCGCTGCTCTGAAAATGCGAACGTCTGCACATAGCTCGCAGGCAGAAAGAGGTAGCCTGGAAAGCTGTTGCTCAGCCTCATCTGCAAATGGCACTGCTCGCACAGAGGCACAGAGATTCGGGCTGCTTGCTTGTTTTGCCACCTCAAACTTCAAACGTATCTTAGGTGGTTCATGCCGCACTCCTCTGGTAGGACTGCTCTGAAAATAAGAACGTCTACAGATAGCTCGCAGGCAGAAAGAGCTAGCCTGGAAAGCTGTTGCTCAGTCTCATCTGCCCACGGCACTGCTCGCACAGAGGCACAGAGACTGGGGCTGCTTGCTTGTCTTGCCACCACAAACTTCAAACGTAGAATTGTTCAGTTTTGCAGGGGGCCACCATCAGACCTGCTCTGAAAATGCGAACGTCTGCAGATAGCTCGCAGGCAGAAAGAGCTAGCCTGCAAAGCTGTTGCTCAGCCTCATCTGCCCATGGCACTGCTCGCACAGAGGCACAGAGAGTGGGGCTGCTTGCTTGTCTTGCCCCCCTCAAACTTCAAATGTAGATTTGGGGGTCCGTGCAGGGGGCCTGAAGCAACCCTGCTCTGAAAATTCAAATGTCTGCATATAGCTCGCAGGCAGAAAAAGCTTGCCTGGAAAGCTGTTGCTCAGCCTCATCTGCCCATGGCACTGCTCGCACAGAGGCACAGAGACTGGGGGTGCTTGCTTGTCTTGCCACCTCAAACTTGAGACGTATCTCTGGTGGTCCGTGACAGCCGCCTCAGGCAGCCCTGCTCTGAAAATGCGAACGTCTGCCCATAGCTCACAGGCAGAAAGACCTAGGCTAGAAAGCTGTTGCTCAGCCTAATCTGCCCATGGCACTGCTCGCACAGAGGCACAGAGAGTGGGGCTGCTTGCTTGTTTTGCCCCCTCAAACTTCAGATGTATCATTCTGGGTCCATGCATGGGTCCTCCAGCAGCCCTGCTCTGAAAATGCGAACGTCTGCAGATAGCTCGCAGGCAGAAAGAGCTAGCCTGGAAAGCTGTTGCTCAGCCTCATCTGCCCATGGCACTGCTCACACAGAGGCACAGAGACTGGTGCTGCTCGCTTGTCTTGCCCCCTCAAACTTCAAAGGTATCTTTGGGGGTCCGTGCAGGGGGCCTCCTGCAGCGCTGCTCTGAAAATGCGAACGTCTGCAGATAGCTCGCAGGCAGAAAGAGCTAGAATGGAAAGCTGTTTCTCAGCCTCATTTGCCCATGGCACTGCTCGCACAGAGGCTCAGAGACTGGGTCTGCTTGCTTGTCTTGCCCCTTCAAACTTCAAAATTATCTTAGGTGGTCCGTGCCGGCCTCCTCAGGGAGCCCTGCTCTGAAAATGCGAACGTCTGCAGATAGCTCGCAGCCAGAAAGAGCTAGCCTGGAAAGCTGTTGCTCAGCCTCATCTGCCCATGGCACTGCTCGCACAGAGGCACAGAGACTCCGGATGATTGCTTGTCTTGCCCCCTCAAACTTCAGACTTAGGTTTGGGGGTCCATGACGAGCGCCTCCAGCAGCCCTGCTCTGAAAATGCGAACGTCTGCAGATAGCTCGCAGGCAGAAAGAGCTAGCCTGGGAAGCTGTTGCTCAGCCTCATCTGCAAATGGCACTGCTCGCACAGAGGCACAGAGACTGGGGCTGCTTGCTTGTCTTGCCACCTCAAACTTCAAACGTAGGATTGGGCGTTTGTGCAGGGGGCCTCCAGCAGCCCTGCTCTGAAAATGCGAACGTCTGCAGAAAGTTCGCAGGCAGAAGAGGTAGCCTGGAAAGCTGTTGCTCAGCCTCATCTGCCCATGGCACTGCTCGCACAGAGGCACCGAGACTGTGGCTGCTTGCTTGTCTTGCCCCCTCAAAATTCAGATGTATCATTCTGGGTCCGTGCATGTGTCATCCGGCAGCCCTGCTCTGAAAATGCGAACGTCTGCCCATAGCTCACAGGCAGAAAGAGCTAGCCTGGAAAGCTGTTGCTCAGCCTAATCTGCCCATGGCACTGCTCTCACAGAGGCACAGAGACTGGGGCTGCTTGCTTGTCTTGCCCCCTCCAACTTCAAACGTATCTTAGGTGGTCCATGCCGGGCACCTACGGCAGCCCTGCTCTGAAAATGCGAACGTCTGCAGATAGCTCGCAGGCAGAAAGAGCTAGCCTGGAAAGCTGTTGCTCAGCCTCATTTGCCCATGGCACTGCTCTCACAGAGGCACAGAGACTGGGGCTGCTTGCTTGTCTTGCCACCTCAAATTTCAAACGTAGTATTTGTCAGTTTTGCAGTGGTCCTCCAGCAGCCCTGCTCTGAAAATGCGAACGTCTGCAGATTGCTCACAGGCAGAAAGAGCTAGCCTGGAAAGCTGTTGCTCAGCCTCATCTGCCCATGGCACTGCTCGCACAGAGGCACAGAGACTGGGGCTGCTTGCTTGTCTTGCCCCCTCCAACTTCAAACGTAGCTTAGGTGGTCCATGCCAGGCACCTACGGCAGCCCTGCTCTGAAAATGCGAACATCTGCAGATAGCTCGCAGCCAGAAAGAGCTAGCCTGGAAAGCTGTTGCTCAGCCTCATCTGCCCATGGCACTGCTCGCACAGAGGCACAGAGACTGTGGCTGCTTGCTTGTCTTGCCCCCCTCAAACTTCAAACGTAGATATGGGGTTCCGTGCAGGGGGCCTGAAGCAACCCTGCTCTGAAAATGCGAACGTCTGCAGATATCTCGCAGCCAGAAAAGCTGTTGCTCAGCCTCATTTGCCCATGGCACTGCTCGCACAGAGACACAGAGACTGCGGATGATTGCTTGTCTTGTCACCTCAAACTTGAGACGTATCTCTAGTGGTCCGTGACGGCCGCCTCAGGCAGCCCTGCTCTGAAAATGCGAACGTCTGCAGATAGCTCGCAGGCAGAAACAGCTAGCCTGGGAAGCTGTTGCTCAGCCTCATCTGCAAATGGCTCTGCTCGCACAGGCACAGAGACTGGGGCTGCTTGCTTGTCTTGTTCCCTCAAACTTCAAACGTAGCTTTGGAAGTTCGTGCAGTCGGCCTTCGTCAGACCTGATCTGAAAATGCGAACGTCTGCGGATAGATCGCAGCCACAGAGAGCTCGCCTGGAAAGCTGTTGCTCAGCCTCATCTGCCCATGGCACTGCTCGCACAGAGGCACAGAGACTGGGGCTGCTTGCTTGTCTTGCCACCTCCAACTTCAAACGTATCTTAGGTGGTCCATGCCGGGCACCTACGGCAGCCCTGCTCTGAAAATGCGAACGTCTGCAGATAGCTCGCAGCCAGAAAGAGCTAGCCTGTAAAGCTGTTGCTCAGCCTCATCTGCCCATGGCACTACTCGCACAGAGGCACAGAGACTCCGGATGACTGCTTGTCCTTCCACCTCAAACTTCCAAAGTAGCTTTAGGGGTCAGTGCCGGGCGCATCCAGCAGCCCTGCTCCCAAAATGTAAACGTCTGCAGAAAGCTCGCATGCAGAAGAGCTAGCCTGGAAAGCTGTTGCTCAACCTCAACTGCTCATGGCACTGCTCGCACAGAGGCACAGAGACTGGGGCTGCTTGCTTGTCTTGCCACCTCAAACTTCAAACGTAGCGTAGGTGGTTCGTGCCGGGCGCCTCCGGCAGCGCTGCTCTGAAAATGCGAACGTCTGCAGATAGCTCGCAGGCAGAAAGAGGTAGCCTGGAAAGCTGTTGCTCAGCCTCATCTGCAAATGGCACTGCTCGCACAGAGGCACAGAGATTCGGGCTGCTTGCTTGTCTTGCCACCTCAAACTTCAAACGTAGCTTAGGTGGTTCATGCCGCGCTCCTCTGGCAGGACTGCTCTGAAAATAAGAACGTCTACAGATAGCTCGCAGGCAGAAAGAGCTAGCCTGGAAAGCTGTGCTCAGCCTCATCTTCCCACGGCACTGCTCGCACAGAGGCACAGAGAATGGGGCTGCTTGCTTGTCTTGCCACCTCAAATTTCAAACGTAGTATTGGTCAGTTTTGCAGTGGTCCTCCAGCAGCCCTGCTCTGAAAATGCGAACGTCTGCAGATAACTCGCAGGCAGAAAGAGCTAACCTGGAAAGCTGTTTCTCAGCCTCATCTGCCCATGGCACTGCTGGCACAGAGGCACAGAGAATGGGTCTGCTTCCTTGTCTTGCCCCCTCAAACTTCAGATGTATCATTCTGGGTCAAAGCATGGGTCCTCCGGCAGCCCTGCTCTGAAAATGCGAACGTCTGCCCATAGCTCACAGGCAGAAAGAGCTAGCCTGGAAAGCTGTTGCTCAGCCTCATCTGCCCATTGCGCTGCTCGCACAGAGGCACAGAGACTGGGGCTGCTTGCTTGTTTTGCTCCCTGAAATTTCAGATGTATCATTCTGGGTCCATGCATGGGTCCTCCGGCAGCCCTGCTCTGAAAATGCGAACGTCTGCAGATAGCTCGCAGGCAGAAAGAGCTAGCCTGGAAAACTGTTGCTCAGCCTCATCTGCCCATGGCACTGCTCTCACAGAGGCACAGAGACTGGGTCTGCTTGCTTGTCTTGCCACCTCAAACTTCAAACGTAGCTTAGGTGGTTCGTGCTGGGCGCCTCCGGCAGCGCTGCTCTGAAAATGCGAACGTCTGCACATAGCTCGCAGGCAGAAAGAGGTAGCCTGGAAAGCTGTTGCTCAGCCTCATCTGCAAATGGCACTGCTCGCACAGAGGCACAGAGATTCGGGCTGCTTGCTTGTTTTGCCACCTCAAACTTCAAACGTATCTTAGGTGGTTCATGCCGCACTCCTCTGGTAGGACTGCTCTGAAAATAAGAACGTCTACAGATAGCTCGCAGGCAGAAAGAGCTAGCCTGGAAAGCTGTTGCTCAGTCTCATCTGCCCACGGCACTGCTCGCACAGAGGCACAGAGACTGGGGCTGCTTGCTTGTCTTGCCACCACAAACTTCAAACGTAGAATTGTTCAGTTTTGCAGGGGGCCACCATCAGACCTGCTCTGAAAATGCGAACGTCTGCAGATAGCTCGCAGGCAGAAAGAGCTAGCCTGCAAAGCTGTTGCTCAGCCTCATCTGCCCATGGCACTGCTCGCACAGAGGCACAGAGAGTGGGGCTGCTTGCTTGTCTTGCCCCCCTCAAACTTCAAATGTAGATTTGGGGGTCCGTGCAGGGGGCCTGAAGCAACCCTGCTCTGAAAATTCAAATGTCTGCATATAGCTCGCAGGCAGAAAAAGCTTGCCTGGAAAGCTGTTGCTCAGCCTCATCTGCCCATGGCACTGCTCGCACAGAGGCACAGAGACTGGGGGTGCTTGCTTGTCTTGCCACCTCAAACTTGAGACGTATCTCTGGTGGTCCGTGACAGCCGCCTCAGGCAGCCCTGCTCTGAAAATGCGAACGTCTGCCCATAGCTCACAGGCAGAAAGACCTAGGCTAGAAAGCTGTTGCTCAGCCTAATCTGCCCATGGCACTGCTCGCACAGAGGCACAGAGAGTGGGGCTGCTTGCTTGTTTTGCCCCCTCAAACTTCAGATGTATCATTCTGGGTCCATGCATGGGTCCTCCAGCAGCCCTGCTCTGAAAATGCGAACGTCTGCAGATAGCTCGCAGGCAGAAAGAGCTAGCCTGGAAAGCTGTTGCTCAGCCTCATCTGCCCATGGCACTGCTCACACAGAGGCACAGAGACTGGTGCTGCTCGCTTGTCTTGCCCCCTCAAACTTCAAAGGTATCTTTGGGGGTCCGTGCAGGGGGCCTCCTGCAGCGCTGCTCTGAAAATGCGAACGTCTGCAGATAGCTCGCAGGCAGAAAGAGCTAGAATGGAAAGCTGTTTCTCAGCCTCATTTGCCCATGGCACTGCTCGCACAGAGGCTCAGAGACTGGGTCTGCTTGCTTGTCTTGCCCCTTCAAACTTCAAAATTATCTTAGGTGGTCCGTGCCGGCCTCCTCAGGGAGCCCTGCTCTGAAAATGCGAACGTCTGCAGATAGCTCGCAGCCAGAAAGAGCTAGCCTGGAAAGCTGTTGCTCAGCCTCATCTGCCCATGGCACTGCTCGCACAGAGGCACAGAGACTCCGGATGATTGCTTGTCTTGCCCCCTCAAACTTCAGACTTAGGTTTGGGGGTCCATGACGAGCGCCTCCAGCAGCCCTGCTCTGAAAATGCGAACGTCTGCAGATAGCTCGCAGGCAGAAAGAGCTAGCCTGGGAAGCTGTTGCTCAGCCTCATCTGCAAATGGCACTGCTCGCACAGAGGCACAGAGACTGGGGCTGCTTGCTTGTCTTGCCACCTCAAACTTCAAACGTAGGATTGGGCGTTTGTGCAGGGGGCCTCCAGCAGCCCTGCTCTGAAAATGCGAACGTCTGCAGAAAGTTCGCAGGCAGAAGAGGTAGCCTGGAAAGCTGTTGCTCAGCCTCATCTGCCCATGGCACTGCTCGCACAGAGGCACCGAGACTGTGGCTGCTTGCTTGTCTTGCCCCCTCAAAATTCAGATGTATCATTCTGGGTCCGTGCATGTGTCATCCGGCAGCCCTGCTCTGAAAATGCGAACGTCTGCCCATAGCTCACAGGCAGAAAGAGCTAGCCTGGAAAGCTGTTGCTCAGCCTAATCTGCCCATGGCACTGCTCTCACAGAGGCACAGAGACTGGGGCTGCTTGCTTGTCTTGCCCCCTCCAACTTCAAACGTATCTTAGGTGGTCCATGCCGGGCACCTACGGCAGCCCTGCTCTGAAAATGCGAACGTCTGCAGATAGCTCGCAGGCAGAAAGAGCTAGCCTGGAAAGCTGTTGCTCAGCCTCATTTGCCCATGGCACTGCTCTCACAGAGGCACAGAGACTGGGGCTGCTTGCTTGTCTTGCCACCTCAAATTTCAAACGTAGTATTTGTCAGTTTTGCAGTGGTCCTCCAGCAGCCCTGCTCTGAAAATGCGAACGTCTGCAGATTGCTCACAGGCAGAAAGAGCTAGCCTGGAAAGCTGTTGCTCAGCCTCATCTGCCCATGGCACTGCTCGCACAGAGGCACAGAGACTGGGGCTGCTTGCTTGTCTTGCCCCCTCCAACTTCAAACGTAGCTTAGGTGGTCCATGCCAGGCACCTACGGCAGCCCTGCTCTGAAAATGCGAACATCTGCAGATAGCTCGCAGCCAGAAAGAGCTAGCCTGGAAAGCTGTTGCTCAGCCTCATCTGCCCATGGCACTGCTCGCACAGAGGCACAGAGACTGTGGCTGCTTGCTTGTCTTGCCCCCCTCAAACTTCAAACGTAGATATGGGGTTCCGTGCAGGGGGCCTGAAGCAACCCTGCTCTGAAAATGCGAACGTCTGCAGATATCTCGCAGCCAGAAAAGCTGTTGCTCAGCCTCATTTGCCCATGGCACTGCTCGCACAGAGACACAGAGACTGCGGATGATTGCTTGTCTTGTCACCTCAAACTTGAGACGTATCTCTAGTGGTCCGTGACGGCCGCCTCAGGCAGCCCTGCTCTGAAAATGCGAACGTCTGCAGATAGCTCGCAGGCAGAAACAGCTAGCCTGGGAAGCTGTTGCTCAGCCTCATCTGCAAATGGCTCTGCTCGCACAGGCACAGAGACTGGGGCTGCTTGCTTGTCTTGTTCCCTCAAACTTCAAACGTAGCTTTGGAAGTTCGTGCAGTCGGCCTTCGTCAGACCTGATCTGAAAATGCGAACGTCTGCGGATAGATCGCAGCCACAGAGAGCTCGCCTGGAAAGCTGTTGCTCAGCCTCATCTGCCCATGGCACTGCTCGCACAGAGGCACAGAGACTGGGGCTGCTTGCTTGTCTTGCCACCTCCAACTTCAAACGTATCTTAGGTGGTCCATGCCGGGCACCTACGGCAGCCCTGCTCTGAAAATGCGAACGTCTGCAGATAGCTCGCAGCCAGAAAGAGCTAGCCTGTAAAGCTGTTGCTCAGCCTCATCTGCCCATGGCACTACTCGCACAGAGGCACAGAGACTCCGGATGACTGCTTGTCCTTCCACCTCAAACTTCCAAAGTAGCTTTAGGGGTCAGTGCCGGGCGCATCCAGCAGCCCTGCTCCCAAAATGTAAACGTCTGCAGAAAGCTCGCATGCAGAAGAGCTAGCCTGGAAAGCTGTTGCTCAACCTCAACTGCTCATGGCACTGCTCGCACAGAGGCACAGAGACTGGGGCTGCTTGCTTGTCTTGCCACCTCAAACTTCAAACGTAGCGTAGGTGGTTCGTGCCGGGCGCCTCCGGCAGCGCTGCTCTGAAAATGCGAACGTCTGCAGATAGCTCGCAGGCAGAAAGAGGTAGCCTGGAAAGCTGTTGCTCAGCCTCATCTGCAAATGGCACTGCTCGCACAGAGGCACAGAGATTCGGGCTGCTTGCTTGTCTTGCCACCTCAAACTTCAAACGTAGCTTAGGTGGTTCATGCCGCGCTCCTCTGGCAGGACTGCTCTGAAAATAAGAACGTCTACAGATAGCTCGCAGGCAGAAAGAGCTAGCCTGGAAAGCTGTGCTCAGCCTCATCTTCCCACGGCACTGCTCGCACAGAGGCACAGAGAATGGGGCTGCTTGCTTGTCTTGCCACCTCAAATTTCAAACGTAGTATTGGTCAGTTTTGCAGTGGTCCTCCAGCAGCCCTGCTCTGAAAATGCGAACGTCTGCAGATAACTCGCAGGCAGAAAGAGCTAACCTGGAAAGCTGTTTCTCAGCCTCATCTGCCCATGGCACTGCTGGCACAGAGGCACAGAGAATGGGTCTGCTTCCTTGTCTTGCCCCCTCAAACTTCAGATGTATCATTCTGGGTCAAAGCATGGGTCCTCCGGCAGCCCTGCTCTGAAAATGCGAACGTCTGCCCATAGCTCACAGGCAGAAAGAGCTAGCCTGGAAAGCTGTTGCTCAGCCTCATCTGCCCATTGCGCTGCTCGCACAGAGGCACAGAGACTGGGGCTGCTTGCTTGTTTTGCTCCCTGAAATTTCAGATGTATCATTCTGGGTCCATGCATGGGTCCTCCGGCAGCCCTGCTCTGAAAATGCGAACGTCTGCAGATAGCTCGCAGGCAGAAAGAGCTAGCCTGGAAAACTGTTGCTCAGCCTCATCTGCCCATGGCACTGCTCTCACAGAGGCACAGAGACTGGGTCTGCTTGCTTGTCTTGCCACCTCAAACTTCAAACGTAGCTTAGGTGTTTCGTGCCGGGCGCCTTCGGCAGCGCTGCTCTGCAAATGCGAACGTCTGCAGATAGCTGGCAGCCAGAAAGAGTTAGCCTGGAAAGCTGTTGCTCAGCCTCATCTGCAAATGGCACTGCTAGCACAGGCACAGAGACTGGGGCTGCTTGCTTGTCTTGCCATCTCAAACTTCAAATGTAGCTTTGGAAGTCAGTGCATTCGGCCTCCGTCAGACCTGCTCTGAAAATGTGAACGTCTGCAGATAGCTCGCAGCCAGAAAGAGCTAGCCTGGAAAGCTGTTGCTCAGCCTCATCTGCCCATGGCACTGCTCGCACAGAGGCACAGAGACTGTGGCTGCTTGCTTGTCTTGCCCCCCTCAAACTTCAAACGTAGATATGGGGTTCCGTGCAGGGGACTTGAAGCAACCCTGCTCTGAAAATGCGAACGTCTGCAGATAGCTCGCAGGCAGAAAAGCTGTTGCTCAGCCTCATTTGCCCATGGCACTGCTCGCACAGAGACACAGAGACTGCGGATGATTGCTTGTCTTGTCACCTCAAACGTGAGACGTATCTCTAGTGGTCCGTGACGGCCGCCTCAGGCAGCCCTGCTCTGAAAATGCGAACGTCTGCAGATAGCTCGCAGGCAGAAACAGCTAGCCTGGGAAGCTGTTGCTCAGCCTCATCTGCAAATGGCACTGCTCGCACAGGCACAGAGACTGGGGCTGCTTGCTTGTCTTGTTCCCTCAAACTTCAAACGTAGCTTTGGAAGTTCGTGCAGTCGGCCTTCGTCAGACCTGATCTGAAAATGCGAACGTCTGCGGATAGATCGCAGCCACAGAGAGCTCGCCTGGAAAGCTGTTGCTCAGCCTCATCTGCCCATGGCACTGCTCGCAAAGAGGCACAGAGACTGGGGCTGCTTGCTTGTCTTGCCACCTCCAACTTCAAACGTATCTTAGGTGGTCCATGCCGGGCACCTACGGCAGCCCTGCTCTGAAAATGCGAACGTCTGCAGATAGCTCGCAGCCAGAAAGAGCTAGCCTGTAAAGCTGTTGCTCAGCCTCATCTGCCCATGGCACTACTCGCACAGAGGCACAGTGACTCCGGATGATTGCTTGTCCTTCCACCTCAAACTTCCAAAGTAGCTTTAGGGGTCAGTGCCGGGCGCATCCAGCAGCCCTGCTCCCAAAATGTAAACGTCTGCAGAAAGCTCGCATGCAGAAGAGCTAGCCTGGAAAGCTGTTGCTCAACCTCAACTGCTCATGGCACTGCTCGCACAGAGGCACAGAGACTGGGGCTGCTTGCTTGTCTTGCCACCTCAAACTTCAAACGTAGCGTAGGTGGTTCGTGCCGGGCGCCTCCGGCAGCGCTGCTCTGAAAATGCGAACGTCTGCACATAGCTCGCAGGCAGAAAGAGGTAGCCTGGAAAGCTGTTGCTCAGCCTCATCTGCAAATGGCACTGCTCGCACAGAGGCACAGAGATTCGGGCTGCTTGCTTGTCTTGCCACCTCAAACTTCAAACGTAGCTTTGGTGGTTCATGCCGCGCTCCTCTGGCAGGACTGCTCTGAAAATAAGAACGTCTACAGATAGCTCGCAGGCAGAAAGAGCTAGCCTGGAAAGCTGTTGCTCAGCCTCAACTGCTCATGGCACTGCTGGCACAGAAGCACAGAGACTGGGGATGCTTGCTTGTCTTGCCCCCTCAAACTTAAGACATAACTTAAGCGGTCCATCACGGGCACCTCCAGCAGACCTGCTCTGAAAATGCGAATGTCTGCAGATAGCTGGCAGGCATAAGGGGCTAGCCTGGAAAGCTGTTGCTCAGCCTCATCTGCCCATGGCACTGCTCGCACAGAGGCACAGAGACTGGGGCTGCTTGCTTGTCTTGCCCCCTCAAACTTCAGACTTAGGTTTGGGGGTCCATGACGAGCGCCTCCAGAAGCCCTGCTCTGAAAATGCGAACGTCTGCAGATAGCTCGCAGGCAGAAAGAGCTAGCCTGGGAAGCTGTTGCTCAGCCTCATCTGCAAATGGCACTGCTCGCACAGAGGCACAGAGACTGGGGCTGCTTGCTTGTCTTGCCACCTCAAACTTCAAACGTAGGATTGGGCGTTTGTGCAGGGGGCCTCCAGCAGCCCTGCTCTGAAAATGCGAACGTCTGCCGAAAGTTCGCAGGCAGAAGAGGTAGCCTGGAAAGCTGTTGCTCAGCCTCATCTGCCCATGGCACTGCTCGCACAGAGGCACCGAG
This sequence comes from Opisthocomus hoazin, assembly GCF_030867145.1. NCBI lineage: Eukaryota > Metazoa > Chordata > Aves > Opisthocomiformes > Opisthocomidae > Opisthocomus > Opisthocomus hoazin. The sequence goes on along the minus strand of NC_134438.1, from coordinate 930,350 downwards.
ACTGTGGCTGCTTGCTTGTCTTGCCCCCTCAAAATTCAGATGTATCATTCTGGGTCCGTGCATGTGTCATCCGGCAGCCCTGCTCTGAAAATGCGAACGTCTGCAGATAGCTCGCAGCCAGAAAGAGCTAGACTGGAAAACTGTTGCTCAGCCTCATCTGCCCATGGCACTGCTCTCACAGAGGCACAGAGACTGGGGCTGCTTGCTTGTCTTGCCCCTTCAAACTTCAAAATTATCTTAGGTGGTCCGTGCCGGCCGCCTCAGGGAGCCCTGCTCTGAAAATGCGAACGTCTGCAGATAGCTCGCAGCCAGAAAGAGCTAGCCTGGAAAACTGTTGCTCAGCCTCATCTGCCCATGGCACTGCTGTCACAGAGGCACAGAGACTGGGGCTGCTTGCTTGTCTTGCCCCCTCAAACTTCAGACATAACTTAGGCGGTCCATGACGGGCACCTCCAGCAGGCCTGCTCTGAAAATGCGAATGTCTGCAGATAGCTCGCAGGCAGAAAGAGCTAGCCTGGAAAGCTGTTGCTCAGCCTCATCTGCAAATGGCACTGCTCGCACAGAGGCACAGAGACTGGGGCTGCTTGCTTGTCTTGCCCTCTCAAACTTAAAACATATATTAGGTGGTTCATGCCGGGCGCCTTCGGCAGCTCTGTTCCGAAAATGCGAACGTCTGCATATAGCTCGCAGGCAGAAAGAGCTTGCCTGGAAAGCTGTTGCTCAGCCTCATCTGCCCATGGCACTGCTCGCACAGAGGCACAGAGACTGGGGCTGCTTGCTTGTCTTGCCCCCTCAAAATTCAGACATAACTTAGGCGGTCCATCACGGGCACCTCCAGCAGGCCTGCTATGAAAATGCGAATGTCTGCAGATAGCTCGCAGCCAGAAAGAGCTAGCCTGGAAAGATGTTGCTCAGCCTCATCTGCCCATGGCACTGCTCGCACAGAGGCACAGAGACTGGGGCTGCTTGCTTGTCTTGCCCCCTCAAACTTCAGTTGTATCATTCTGGGTCCGTGCATGTGTCATCCGGCAGCCCTGCTCTGAAAATGCGAACGTCTGCAGATAGCTCGCAGCCAGAAAGAGCTAGACTGGAAAGCTGTTGCTCAGCCTCATCTGCGCATGGCACTGCTCGCACAGAGGCACAGAGACTGTGGCTGCTTGCTTGTCTTGCCACCTCAAACTTCAAACGTAGGATTGGGCGTTTGTGCAGGGGGCCTCCAGCAGCCCTGCTCTGAAAATGCGAACGTCTGCAGAAAGCTCGCATGCAGAAGAGCTAGACTGGAAAGCTGTTGCTCAGCCTCATCTGCCCATGGCACCGCTCGCACAGAGGCACAGAGACTGGGGCTGCTTGCTTGTCTTGCCACCTCAAACTTCAAACGTAGCTTACGTGGTTCGTGCCGGGCGCCTCCGGCAGCGCTGCTCTGAAAATGCGAACGTCTGCACATAGCTCGCAGGCAGAAAGAGGTAGCCTGGAAAGCTGTTGCTCAGCCTCATCTGCAAATGGCACTGCTCGCACAGAGGCACAGAGATTCGGGCTGCTTGCTTGTCTTGCCACCTCAAACTTCAAACGTATCTTAGGTGGTTCATGCCGCGCTCCTCTGGTAGGACTGCTCTGAAAATAAGAACGTCTACAGATAGCTCGCAGGCAGAAAGAGCTAGCCTGGAAATCTGTTGCTCAGCCTCATCTGCCCATGGCACTGCTCTCACAGAGGCACAGAGACTGGGGCTGCTTGCTTGTCTTGCCACCACAAACTTCAAACGTATAATTGTTCAGTTTTGCAGGGGGCCTCCAGCAGCCCTGCTCTGAAAATGCGAACGTCTGCAGATAGCTCGCAGGCAGAAAGAGCTAGCCTGCAAAGCTGTTGCTCAGCCTCATCTGCCCATGGCACTGCTCACACAGAGGCACAGAGACTGGGGCTGCTTGCTTGTCTTGCCCCCCTCAAACTTCAAACGTAGATTTGGGGGTCCGTGCAGGGGGCCTGAAGCAACCCTGCTCTGAAAATTCAAACGTCTGCATATAGCTCGCAGGCAGAAAGAGCTTGCCTGGAAAGCTGTTGCTCAGCCTCATCTGCCCATGGCACTGCTCGCACAGAGGCACAGAGACTGGGGGTGCTTGCTTGTCTTGCCACCTCAAACTTGAGACGTATCTCTGGTGGTCCGTGACAGCCGCCTCAGGCAGCCCTGCTCTGAAAATGCGAACGTCTGCCCATAGCTCACAGGCAGAAAGACCTAGGCTAGAAAGCTGTTGCTCAGCCTAATCTGCCCATGGCACTGCTCGCACAGAGGCACAGAGAGTGGGGCTGCTTGCTTGTTTTGCCCCCTCAAACTTCAGATGTATCATTCTGGGTCCATGCATGGGTCCTCCATCAGCCCTGCTCTGAAAATGCGAACGTCTGCAGATAGCTCGCAGCCAGAAAGAGCTAGCCTGGAAAGCTGTTGCTCAGCCTCATCTGCCCATGGCACTGCTCACACAGAGGCACAGAGACTGGGGCTGCTCGCTTGTCTTGCCCCCTCAAACTTCAAACGTATCTTTGGGGGTCCGTGCAGGGGGCCTCCTGCAGCGCTGCTCTGAAAATGCGAACGTCTGCAGATAGCTCGCAGGTAGAAAGAGCTAGAATGGAAAGCTGTTGCTCAGCCTCATCTGCCCATGGCACTGCTCGCACAGAGGCACAGAGACTCCGGATGATTGCTTGTCTTGCCCCCTCAAACTTCAGACTTAGGTTTGGGGGTCCATGACGAGCGCCTCCAGAAGCCCTGCTCTGAAAATGCGAACGTCTGCAGATAGCTCGCAGGCAGAAAGAGCTAGCCTGGGAAGCTGTTGCTCAGCCTCATCTGCCCATGGCACTGCTCGCACAGAGGCACAGAGACTGGGGCTGCTTGCTTGTCTTGCCACCTCAAACTTCAAACGTAGGATTGGGCGTTTGTGCAGGGGGCCTCCAGCAGCCCTGCTCTGAAAATGCGAACGTCTGCAGAAAGTTCGCAGGCAGAAGAGGTAGCCTGGAAAGCTGTTGCTCAGCCTCATCTGCCCATGGCACTGCTCGCACAGAGGCACCGAGACTGTGGCTGCTTGCTTGTCTTGCCCCCTCAAAATTCAGATGTATCATTCTGGGTCCGTGCATGTGTCATCCGGCAGCCCTGCTCTGAAAATGCGAACGTCTGCAGATAGCTCGCAGCCAGAAAGAGCTAGACTGGAAAACTGTTGCTCAGCCTCATCTGCCCATGGCACTGCTCTCACAGAGGCACAGAGACTGGGGCTGCTTGCTTGTCTTGCCCCTTCAAACTTCAAAATTATCTTAGGTGGTCCGTGCCGGCCGCCTCAGGCAGCCCTGCTCTGAAAATGCGAACGTCTGCAGATAGCTCGCAGCCAGAAAGAGCTAGCCTGGAAAACTGTTGCTCAGCCTCATCTGCCCATGGCACTGCTGTCACAGAGGCACAGAGACTGGGGCTGCTTGCTTGTCTTGCCCCCTCAAACTTCAGACATAACTTAGGCGGTCCATGACGGGCACCTCCAGCAGGCCTGCTCTGAAAATGCGAATGTCTGCAGATAGCTCGCAGGCAGAAAGAGCTAGCCTGGAAAGCTGTTGCTCAGCCTCATCTGCCCATGGCACTGCTCGCACAGAGGCACAGAGACTGGGGCTGCTTGCTTGTCTTGCCATCTCAAACTTAAAACATATATTAGGTGGTTCATGCCGGGCGCCTTCGGCAGCTCTGTTCCGAAAATGCGAACGTCTGCATATAGCTCGCAGGCAGAAAGAGCTTGCCTGGAAAGCTGTTGCTCAGCCTCATCTGCCCATGGCACTGCTCGCACAGAGGCACAGAGACTGGGGCTGCTTGCTTGTCTTGCCCCCTCAAACTTCAGACATAACTTAGGCTGTCCATCACGGGCACCTCCAGCAGGCCTGCTATGAAAATGCGAATGTCTGCAGATAGCTCGCAGGCAGAAAGAGCTAGCCTGGAAAGATGTTGCTCAGCCTCATCTGCCCATGGCACTGCTCTCACAGAGGCACAGAGACTGGGGCTGCTTGCTTGTCTTGCCACCTCAAACTTCAAACGTAGCTTAGGTGTTTCATGTCGGGCGCCTTCGGCAGCGCTGCTCTGAAAATGCGAACGTCTGCAGATAGCTGGCAGCCAGAAAGAGTTAGCCTGGAAAGCTGTTGCTCAGCCTCATCTGCAAATGGCACTGCTCGCACAGGCACAGAGACTGGGGCTGCTTGCTTGTCTTGCCATCTCAAACTTCAAATGTAGCTTTGGAAGTCAGTGCATTCGGCCTCCGTCAGACCTGATCTGAAAATGCGAACGTCTGCGGATAGATCGCAGCCACAGAGAGCTTGTCTGGAAAGCTGTTGCTCAGCCTCATCTGCCCATGGCACTGCTCGCACAGAGGCACAGAGACTGTGGCTGCTTGCTTGTCTTGCCCCCTCCAACTTCAAACGTAGCTTAGGTGGTCCATGCCAGGCACCTACGGCAGCCCTGCTCTGAAAATGCAAACGTCTGCCGAAAGCTCGCAGGCAGAAGAGGTAGCCTGGAAAGCTGTTGCTCAGCCTCATCTGCCCATGGCACTGCTCGCACAGAGGCACCGAGACTGTGGCTGCTTGCTTGTCTTGCCCCCTCAAAATTCAGATGTATCATTCTGGGTCCGTGCATGTGTCATCCGGCAGCCCTGCTCTGAAAATGCGAACGTCTGCAGATAGCTCGCAGCCAGAAAGAGCTAGACTGGAAAACTGTTGCTCAGCCTCATCTGCCCATGGCACTGCTCTCACAGAGGCACAGAGACTGGGGCTGCTTGCTTGTCTTGCCCCTTCAAACTTCAAAATTATCTTAGGTGGTCCGTGCCGGCCGCCTCAGGGAGCCCTGCTCTGAAAATGCGAACGTCTGCAGATAGCTCGCAGCCAGAAAGAGCTAGCCTGGAAAACTGTTGCTCAGCCTCATCTGCCCATGGCACTGCTGTCACAGAGGCACAGAGACTGGGGCTGCTTGCTTGTCTTGCCCCCTCAAACTTCAGACATAACTTAGGCGGTCCATGACGGGCACCTCCAGCAGGCCTGCTCTGAAAATGCGAATGTCTGCAGATAGCTCGCAGGCAGAAAGAGCTAGCCTGGAAAGCTGTTGCTCAGCCTCATCTGCAAATGGCACTGCTCGCACAGAGGCACAGAGACTGGGGCTGCTTGCTTGTCTTGCCATCTCAAACTTAAAACATATATTAGGTGGTTCATGCCGGGCGCCTTCGGCAGCTCTGTTCCGAAAATGCGAACGTCTGCATATAGCTCGCAGGCAGAAAGAGCTTGCCTGGAAAGCTGTTGCTCAGCCTCATCTGCCCATGGCACTGCTCGCACAGAGGCACAGAGACTGGGGCTGCTTGCTTGTCTTGCCCCCTCAAACTTCAGACATAACTTAGGCGGTCCATCACGGGCACCTCCAGCAGGCCTGCTATGAAAATGCGAATGTCTGCAGATAGCTCGCAGCCAGAAAGAGCTAGCCTGGAAAGATGTTGCTCAGCCTCATCTGCCCATGGCACTGCTCTCACAGAGGCACAGAGACTGGGGCTGCTTGCTTGTCTTGCCACCTCAAACTTCAAACGTAGCTTAGGTGTTTCATGTCGGGCGCCTTCGGCAGCCCTGCTCTGAAAATGCGAACGTCTGCAGATAGCTGGCAGCCAGAAAGAGTTAGCCTGGAAAGCTGTTGCTCAGCCTCATCTGCAAATGGCACTGCTCGCACAGGCACAGAGACTGGGGCTGCTTGCTTGTCTTGCCATCTCAAACTTCAAATGTAGCTTTGGAAGTCAGTGCATTCGGCCTCCGTCAGACCTGATCTGAAAATGCGAACGTCTGCGGATAGATCGCAGCCACAGAGAGCTTGTCTGGAAAGCTGTTGCTCAGCCTCATCTGCCCATGGCACTGCTCGCACAGAGGCACAGAGACTGTGGCTGCTTGCTTGTCTTGCCCCCTCCAACTTCAAACGTAGCTTAGGTGGTCCATGCCAGGCACCTACGGCAGCCCTGCTCTGAAAATGCAAACGTCTGCAGAAAGCTCGCAGGCAGAAGAGCTAGCCTGGAAAGCTGTTGCTCAGCCTCATCTGCCCATGGCACTGCTCGCACAGAGGCACAGAGACTGGGGCTGCTTGCTTGTCTTGCCCCCTCAAACTTCAGTTGTATCATTCTGGGTCCGTGCATGTGTCATCCGGCAGCCCTGCTCTGAAAATGCGAACGTCTGCAGATAGCTCGCAGCCAGAAAGAGCTAGACTGGAAAGCTGTTGCTCAGCCTCATCTGCGCATGGCACTGCTCGCACAGAGGCACAGAGACTGTGGCTGCTTGCTTGTCTTGCCACCTCAAACTTCAAACGTAGGATTGGGCGTTTGTGCAGGGGGCCTCCAGCAGCCCTGCTCTGAAAATGCGAACGTCTGCAGAAAGCTCGCATGCAGAAGAGCTAGCCTGGAAAGCTGTTGCTCAGCCTCATCTGCCCATGGCACCGCTCGCACAGAGGCACAGAGACTGGGGCTGCTTGCTTGTCTTGCCACCTCAAACTTCAAACGTAGCTTAGGTGGTTCGTGCCGGGCGCCTCCGGCAGCGCTGCTCTGAAAATGCGAACGTCTGCACATAGCTCGCAGGCAGAAAGAGGTAGCCTGGAAAGCTGTTGCTCAGCCTCATCTGCAAATGGCACTGCTCGCACAGAGGCACAGAGATTCGGGCTGCTTGCTTGTCTTGCCACCTCAAACTTCAAACGTATCTTAGGTGGTTCATGCCGCGCTCCTCTGGTAGGACTGCTCTGAAAATGCGAACGTCTACAGATAGCTCGCAGGCAGAAAGAGCTAGCCTGGAAATCTGTTGCTCAGTCTCATCTGCCCACGGCACTGCTCGCACAGAGGCACAGAGACTGGGGCTGCTTGCTTGTCTTGCCACCACAAACTTCAAACGTATAATTGTTCAGTTTTGCAGGGGGCCTCCAGCAGCCCTGCTCTGAAAATGCGAACGTCTGCAGATAGCTCGCAGGCAGAAAGAGCTAGCCTGCAAAGCTGTTGCTCAGCCTCATCTGCCCATGGCACTGCTCGCACAGAGGCACAGAGAGTGGGGCTGCTTGCTTGTCTTGCCCCCCTCAAACTTCAAACGTAGATTTGGGGGTCCGTGCAGGGGGCCTGAAGCAACCCTGCTCTGAAAATTCAAACGTCTGCATATAGCTCGCAGGCAGAAAGAGCTTGCCTGGAAAGCTGTTGCTCAGCCTCATCTGCCCATGGCACTGCTCGCACAGAGGCACAGAGACTGGGGGTGCTTGCTTGTCTTGCCACCTCAAACTTGAGACGTATCTCTGGTGGTCCGTGACAGCCGCCTCAGGCAGCCCTGCTCTGAAAATGCGAACGTCTGCCCATAGCTCACAGGCAGAAAGACCTAGGCTAGAAAGCTGTTGCTCAGCCTAATCTGCCCATGGCACTGCTCGCACAGAGGCACAGAGAGTGGGGCTGCTTGCTTGTTTTGCCCCCTCAAACTTCAGATGTATCATTCTGGGTCCATGCATGGGTCCTCCATCAGCCCTGCTCTGAAAATGCGAACGTCTGCAGATAGCTCGCAGCCAGAAAGAGCTAGCCTGGAAAGCTGTTGCTCAGCCTCATCTGCCCATGGCACTGCTCACACAGAGGCACAGAGACTGGGGCTGCTCGCTTGTCTTGCCCCCTCAAACTTCAAACGTATCTTTGGGGGTCCGTGCAGGGGGCCTCCTGCAGCGCTGCTCTGAAAATGCGAACGTCTGCAGATAGCTCGCAGGCAGAAAGAGCTAGAATGGAAAGCTGTTGCTCAGCCTCATTTGCCCATGGCACTGCTCGCACAGAGGCTCAGAGACTGGGTCTGCTTGCTTGTCTTGCCCCTTCAAACTTCAAAATTATCTTAGGTGGTCCGTGCCGGCCGCCTCAGGGAGCCCTGCTCTGAAAATGCGAACGTCTGCAGATAGCTCGCAGCCAGAAAGAGCTAGCCTGGAAAGCTGTTGCTCAGCCTCATCTGCCCATGGCACTGCTCGCACAGAGGCACAGAGACTCCGGATGATTGCTTGTCTTGCCCCCTCAAACTTCAGACTTAGGTTTGGGGGTCCATGACGAGCGCCTCCAGCAGCCCTGCTCTGAAAATGCGAACGTCTGCAGATAGCTCGCAGGCAGAAAGAGCTAGCCTGGGAAGCTGTTGCTCAGCCTCATCTGCAAATGGCACTGCTCGCACAGAGGCACAGAGACTGGGGCTGCTTGCTTGTCTTGCCACCTCAAACTTCAAACGTAGGATTGGGCGTTTGTGCAAGGGGCCTCCAGCAGCCCTGCTCTGAAAATGCGAACGTCTGCAGAAAGTTCGCAGGCAGAAGAGGTAGCCTGGAAAGCTGTTGCTCAGCCGCATCTGCCCATGGCACTGCTCGCACAGAGGCACCGAGACTGTGGCTGCTTGCTTGTCTTGCCCCCTCAAAATTCAGATGTATCATTCTGGGTCCGTGCATGTGTCATCCGGCAGCCCTGCTCTGAAAATGCGAACGTCTGCAGATAGCTCGCAGCCAGAAAGAGCTAGACTGGAAAACTGTTGCTCAGCCTCATCTGCCCATGGCACTGCTCTCACAGAGGCACAGAGACTGGGGCTGCTTGCTTGTCTTGCCCCTTCAAACTTCAAAATTATCTTAGGTGGTCCGTGCCGGCCGCCTCAGGGAGCCCTGCTCTGAAAATGCGAACGTCTGCAGATAGCTCGCAGCCAGAAAGAGCTAGCCTGGAAAACTGTTGCTCAGCCTCATCTGCCCATGGCACTGCTGTCACAGAGGCACAGAGACTGGGGCTGCTTGCTTGTCTTGCCCCCTCAAACTTCAGACATAACTTAGGCGGTCCATCACGGGCACCTCCAGCAGGCCTGCTCTGAAAATGCGAATGTCTGCAGATAGCTCGCAGGCAGAAAGAGCTAGCCTGGAAAGCTGTTGCTCAGCCTCATTTGCCCATGGCACTGCTCGCACAGAGGCACAGAGACTGTGGCTGCTTGCTTGTCTTGCCACCTCAAACTTGAGACGTATCTCTGGTGGTCCGTGACGGCCGCCTCAGGCAGCCCTGCTCTGAAAATGCGAACGTCTGCCCATAGCTCACAGGCAGAAAGAGCTAGCCTGGAAAGCTGTTGCTCAGCCTAATCTGCCCATGGCACTGCTCGCACAGAGGCAAAGAGAGTGGGGCTACTTGCTTGTTTTGCCCCCTCAAACTTCAGATGTATCATTCTGGGTCCATGCATGGGTCCTCCGGCAGCCCTGCTCTGAAAATGCGAACGTCTGCAGATAGCTCGCAGGCAGAAAGAGGTAGCCTGGAAAGCTGTTGCTCAGCCTCATCTGCCCATGGCACTGCTCACACAGAGGCGCAGAGACTGGGGCTGCTCGCTTGTCTTGCCCCCTCAAACTTCAAACGTATCTTTGGGGGTCCGTGCAGGGGGCCTCCTGCAGCGCTGCTCTGAAAATGCGAACGTCTGCAGATAGCTCGCAGGCAGAAAGAGCTAGCCTGGAAAACTGTTGCTCAGCCTCATCTGCCCATGGCACTGCTCGCACAGAGGCACAGAGACTGTGGCTGCTTGCTTGTCTTGCCCCCTCCAACTTCAAACGTATCTTAGGTGGTCCGTGCCGGCCGCCTCAGGCAGCCCTGCTCTGAAAATGCGAACGTCTGCAGATAGCTCGCAGGCAGAAAAAGCTAGAATGGAAAGCTGTTGCTCAGCCTCATTTGCCCATGGCACTGCTCGCACAGAGGCTCAGAGACTGGGTCTGCTTGCTTGTCTTGCCCCTTCAAAATTCAAAATTATCTTAGGTGGTCCGTGCCGGCCGCCTCAGGGAGCCCTGCTCTGAAAATGCGAACGTCTGCAGATAGCTCGCAGCCAGAAAGAGCTAGCCTGGAAAACTGTTGCTCAGCCTCATCTGCCCATGGCACTGCTCTCACAGAGGCACAGAGACTGGGGCTGCTTGCTTGTCTTGCCCCCTCAAACTTCAGACATAACTTAGGCGGTCCATCACGGGCACCTCCAGCAGCCCTGCTCTGAAAATGCGAACGTCTGCAGATAGCTCGCAGCCAGAAAGAGCTAGCCTGGAAAGATGTTGCTCAGCCTCATCTGCCCATGGCACTGCTCGCACAGGCACAGAGACTGGGGCTGCTTGCTTGTCTTGCCATCTCAAACTTCAAACGTAGCTTTGGAAGTCAGTGCAGTCGACCTCCTTCAGACCTGATCTGAAAATGCGAACGTCTGCAGATAGCTCGCAGCCACAGAGAGCTAGCCTGGAAAGCTGTTGCTCAGCCTCAACTGCTCATGGCACTGCTCGCACAGAGGCACAGAGACTTTGGCTGCTTGCTTGTCTTGCTACCTCAAACTTAATACATATATTAGGTGGTCCATGTCGGGCGCCTTCGACAGCTCTGTTCCGAAAATGCGAATGTCTGCAGATAGCTCGCAGCCAGAAAAAGCTAGCCTGGAAAGCTGTTGCTCAGCCTCATCTGCCCATGGCACTGCTCGCACAGAGGCACAGAGACTGGGGCTGCTTGCTTGTCTTGCCCCCTCCAACTTCAAACGTAGCTTAGGTGGTCCATACCGGGCACCTACGGCACCCCTGCTCTGAAAATGCGAACGTCTGCAGATAGCTCGCAGGCAGAAAGAGCTAGCCTGTAAAGCTGTTGCTCAGCCTCATCTGCCCATGGCACTGCTCGCACAGAGGCACAGAGACTCCGGATGATTGCTTGTCTTGCCCCCTCAAACTTCAGACTTAGGTTTGGGGGTCCATGACGAGCGCCTCCAGCAGCCCTGCTCTGAAAATGCGAACGTCTGCAGATAGCTCGCAGGCAGAAAGAGCTAGCCTGGGAAGCTGTTGCTCAGCCTCATCTGCAAATGGCACTGCTCGCACAGGCACAGAGACTGGGGCTGCTTGCTTGTCTTGCCATCTCAAACTTCAAACGTAGCTTTGGAAGTTCGTGCAGTCGGCCTTCGTCAGACCTGATCTGAAAATGCGAACGTCTGCAGATAGATCGCAGCCACAGAGAGCTCGCCTGGAAAGCTGTTGCTCAGCCTCATCTGCCCATGGCACTGCTCGCACAGAGGCACAGAGACTGGGGCTGCTTGCTTGTCTTGCCACCTCCAACTTCAAACGTATCTTAGGTGGTCCATGCCGGGCACCTACGGCAGCCCTGCTCTGAAAATGCGAACGTCTGCAGATAGCTCGCAGGCAGAAAGAGCTAGCCTGTAAAGCTGTTGCTCAGCCTCATCTGCCCATGGCACTGCTCGCACAGAGGCACAGAGACTCCGGATGATTGCTTGTCCTTCCACCTCAAACTTCCAAAGTAGCTTTAGGGGTCAGTGCCGGGCGCATCCAGCAGCCCTGCTCCCAAAATGTAAACGTCTGCAGAAAGCTCGCATGCAGAAGAGCTAGCCTGGAAAGCTGTTGCTCAACCTCAACTGCTCATGGCACTGCTCGCACAGAGGCACAGAGACTGGGGCTGCTTGCTTGTCTTGCCACCTCAAACTTCAAACGTAGCGTAGGTGGTTCGTGCCGGGCGCCTCCGGCAGCGCTGCTCTGAAAATGCGAACGTCTGCAGATAGCTCGCAGGCAGAAAGAGCTAGCCTGGAAAGCTGTTGCTCAGCCTTATCTGCAAATGGCACTGCTCGCACAGAGGCACAGAGACTGTGGCTGCTTGCTTGTCTTGCCCCCCTCAAACTTCAAACGTAGATTTGGGGGTCCGTGCAGGGGGCCTGAAGCAACCCTGCTCTGAAAATTCAAACGTCTGCATATAGCTCGCAGGCAGAAAGAGCTTGCCTGGAAAGCTGTTGCTCAGCCTCATCTGCCCATTGCACTGCTCGCACAGAGGCACAGAGACTGGGGGTGCTTGCTTGTCTTGCCACCTCAAACTTGAGACGTATCTTTGGTGGTCCGTGACGGCCGATTCAGGCAGCCCTGTTCTGAAAATGCGAACATCTGCAGATAGCTCACAGGCAGAAAGAGCTAGCCTGGAAAGCTGTTGCTCAGCCTAATCTGCCCATGGCACTGCTCGCACAGAGGCACAGAGAGTGCGGCTGCTTGCTTGTTTTGCCCCCTCAAACTTCAGATGTATCATTCTGGGTCCATGCATGGGTCCTCCGGCAGCCCTGCTCTGAAAATGCGAACGTCTGCAGATAGCTCGCAGCCAGAAAGAGCTAGCCTGGAAAGCTGTTGCTCAGCCTCATCTGCCCATGGCACTGCTCACACAGAGGCACAGAGACTGGGGCTGCTCGCTTGTCTTGCCACCTCAAACTTCAAAAGTATCTTTGGGGGTCCGTGCAGGGGGCCTCCTGCAGCGCTGCTCTGAAAATGCGAACGTCTGCAGAGAGCTCGCAGCCAGAAAGAGCTAGCCTGGAAAGCTGTTGCTCAGCCTCATCTGCCCATGGCACTGCTCGCACAGAGGCACAGAGACTGTGGCTGCTTGCTTGTCTTGCCCCCTCAAACTTCAAACGTATCTTAGGTGGTCTGTGCCGGGCGCCTCCGGCAGCCGTGCTCTGAAAATGCGAACGTCTGCAGATAGCTCGCAGCCAGAAAGAGCTAGCCTGGAAAACTGTTGCTCAGCCTCATCTGCCCATGGCACTGCTGTCACAGAGGCACAGAGACTGGGGCTGCTTGCTTGTCTTGCCCCCTCAAACTTCAGACATAACTTAGGCGGTCCATCACGGGCACCTCCAGCAGGCCTGCTCTGAAAATGCGAATGTCTGCAGATAGCTCGCAGGCAGAAAGAGCTAGCCTGGAAAGCTGTTGCTCAGCCTCATCTGCCCATGGCACTGCTCGCACAGAGGCACAGAGACTTTGGCTGCTTGCTTGTCTTGCTATCTCAAACTTAAAACATATATTAGGTGGTTCATGCCGGGCGCCTTCGGCAGCTCTGTTCCGAAAATGCGAACGTCTGCATATAGCTCGCAGCCAGAAAGAGCTTGCCTGGAAAGCTGTTGCTCAGCCTCATCTGCCCATGGCACTGCTCGCACAGAGGCACAGAGACTGTGGCTGCTTGCTTGTCTTGCCACCTCAAACTTGAGACGTATCTCTGGTGGTCCGTGACGGCGGCCTCAGGCAGCCCTGCTCTGAAAATGCGAACGTCTGCCCATAGCTCACAGGCAGAAAGAGCTAGCCTGGAAAGCTGTTGCTCAGCCTAATCTGCCCATGGCACTGCTCGCACAGAGGCAAAGAGAGTGGGGCTACTTGCTTGTTTTGCCCCCTCAAACTTCAGATGTATCATTCTGGGTCCATGCATGGGTCCTCCGGCAGCCCTGCTCTGAAAATGCGAACGTCTGCAGATAGCTCGCAGGCAGAAAGAGGTAGCCTGGAAAGCTGTTGCTCAGCCTCATCTGCCCATGGCACTGCTCACACAGAGGCACAGAGACTGGGGCTGCTCGCTTGTCTTGCCCCCTCAAACTTCAAACGTATCTTTGGGGGTCCGTGCAGGGGGCCTCCTGCAGCGCTGCTCTGAAAATGCGAACGTCTGCAGATAGCTCGCAGGCAGAAAGAGCTAGCCTGGAAAGCTGTTGCTCAGCCTCATCTGCCCATGGCACTGCTCGCACAGAGGCACAGAGACTGTGGCTGCTTGCTTGTCTTGCCCCCTCCAACTTCAAACGTATCTTAGGTGGTCCGTGCCGGCCGCCTCAGGCAGCCCTGCTCTGAAAATGCGAACGTCTGCAGATAGCTCGCAGGCAGAAAGAGCTAGCCTGGAAAGCTGTTGCTCAGCCTCATCTGCCCATGGCACTGCTCGCACAGAGGCACAGAGACTGTGGCTGCTTGCTTGTCTTGCCCCCTCCAACTTCAAACGTATCTTAGGTGGTCCGTGCCGGCCGCCTCAGGCAGCCCTGCTCTGAAAATGCGAACGTCTGCAGATAGCTCGCAGCCAGAAAGAGCTAGCCTGGAAAACTGTTGCTCAGCCTCATCTGCCCATGGCACTGCTCTCACAGAGGCACAGAGACTGGGGCTGCTTGCTTGTCTTGCCCCCTCAAACTTCAGACATAACTTAGGCGGTCCATCACGGGCACCTCCAGCAGCCCTGCTCTGAAAATGCGAACGTCTGCAGATAGCTCGCAGCCAGAAAGAGCTAGCCTGGAAAGATGTTGCTCAGCCTCATCTGCCCATGGCACTGCTCGCACAGGCACAGAGACTGGGGCTGCTTGCTTGTCTTGCCATCTCAAACTTCAAACGTAGCTTTGGAAGTCAGTGCAGTCGACCTCCTTCAGACCTGATCTGAAAATGCGAACGTCTGCAGATAGCTCGCAGCCACAGAGAGCTAGCCTGGAAAGCTGTTGCTCAGCCTCAACTGCTCATGGCACTGCTCGCGCAGAGGCACAGAGACTGGGGCTGCTTGCTTGTCTTGCCCCCTCAAACTTCAGACATAACTTAGGCGGTCCATCACGGGCACCTCCAGCAGGCCTGCTATGAAAATGTGAATGTCTGCAGATAGCTCGCAGGCAGAAAGAGCTAGCCTGGAAAGCTGTTGCTCAGCCTCATCTGCCCATGGCACTGCTCGCACAGAGGCACAGAGACTTTGGCTGCTTGCTTGTCTTGCTACCTCAAACTTAAAACATATATTAGGTGGTCCATGTCGGGCGCCTTCGACAGCTCTGTTCCGAAAATGCGAATGTCTGCAGATAGCTCGCAGCCAGAAAAAGCTAGCCTGGAAAGCTGTTGCTCAGCCTCATCTGCCCATGGCACTGCTCGCACAGAGGCACAGAGACTGGGGCTGCTTGCTTGTCTTGCCATCTCAAACTTAAAACATATATTAGGTGGTTCATGCCGGGCGCCTTCGGCAGCTCTGTTCCGAAAATGCGAACGTCTGCATATAGCTCGCAGCCAGAAAGAGCTTGCCTGGAAAGCTGTTGCTCAGCCTCATCTGCCCATGGCACTGCTCGCACAGAGGCACAGAGACTGTGGCTGCTTGCTTGTCTTGCCACCTCAAACTTGAGACGTATCTCTGGTGGTCCGTGACGGCGGCCTCAGGCAGCCCTGCTCTGAAAATGCGAACGTCTGCCCATAGCTCACAGGCAGAAAGAGCTAGCCTGGAAAGCTGTTGCTCAGCCTAATCTGCCCATGGCACTGCTCGCACAGAGGCAAAGAGAGTGGGGCTACTTGCTTGTTTTGCCCCCTCAAACTTCAGATGTATCATTCTGGGTCCATGCATGGGTCCTCCGGCAGCCCTGCTCTGAAAATGCGAACGTCTGCAGATAGCTCGCAGGCAGAAAGAGGTAGCCTGGAAAGCTGTTGCTCAGCCTCATCTGCCCATGGCACTGCTCACACAGAGGCACAGAGACTGGGGCTGCTCGCTTGTCTTGCCCCCTCAAACTTCAAACGTATCTTTGGGGGTCCGTGCAGGGGGCCTCCTGCAGCGCTGCTCTGAAAATGCGAACGTCTGCAGATAGCTCGCAGGCAGAAAGAGCTAGCCTGGAAAGCTGTTGCTCAGCCTCATCTGCCCATGGCACTGCTCGCACAGAGGCACAGAGACTGTGGCTGCTTGCTTGTCTTGCCCCCTCCAACTTCAAACGTATCTTAGGTGGTCCGTGCCGGCCGCCTCAGGCAGCCCTGCTCTGAAAATGCGAACGTCTGCAGATAGCTCGCAGGCAGAAAGAGCTAGCCTGGAAAGCTGTTGCTCAGCCTCATCTGCCCATGGCACTGCTCGCACAGAGGCACAGAGACTGTGGCTGCTTGCTTGTCTTGCCCCCTCCAACTTCAAACGTATCTTAGGTGGTCCGTGCCGGCCGCCTCAGGCAGCCCTGCTCTGAAAATGCGAACGTCTGCAGATAGCTCGCAGCCAGAAAGAGCTAGCCTGGAAAACTGTTGCTCAGCCTCATCTGCCCATGGCACTGCTCTCACAGAGGCACAGAGACTGGGGCTGCTTGCTTGTCTTGCCCCCTCAAACTTCAGACATAACTTAGGCGGTCCATCACGGGCACCTCCAGCAGCCCTGCTCTGAAAATGCGAACGTCTGCAGATAGCTCGCAGCCAGAAAGAGCTAGCCTGGAAAGATGTTGCTCAGCCTCATCTGCCCATGGCACTGCTCGCACAGGCACAGAGACTGGGGCTGCTTGCTTGTCTTGCCATCTCAAACTTCAAACGTAGCTTTGGAAGTCAGTGCAGTCGACCTCCTTCAGACCTGATCTGAAAATGCGAACGTCTGCAGATAGCTCGCAGCCACAGAGAGCTAGCCTGGAAAGCTGTTGCTCAGCCTCAACTGCTCATGGCACTGCTCGCGCAGAGGCACAGAGACTGGGGCTGCTTGCTTGTCTTGCCCCCTCAAACTTCAGACATAACTTAGGCGGTCCATCACGGGCACCTCCAGCAGGCCTGCTATGAAAATGTGAATGTCTGCAGATAGCTCGCAGGCAGAAAGAGCTAGCCTGGAAAGCTGTTGCTCAGCCTCATCTGCCCATGGCACTGCTCGCACAGAGGCACAGAGACTTTGGCTGCTTGCTTGTCTTGCTACCTCAAACTTAAAACATATATTAGGTGGTCCATGTCGGGCGCCTTCGACAGCTCTGTTCCGAAAATGCGAATGTCTGCAGATAGCTCGCAGCCAGAAAAAGCTAGCCTGGAAAGCTGTTGCTCAGCCTCATCTGCCCATGGCACTGCTCGCACAGAGGCACAGAGACTGGGGCTGCTTGCTTGTCTTGCCCCCTCCAACTTCAGACTTAGGTTTGGGGGTCCATGACGAGCGCCTCCAGCAGCCCTGCTCTGAAAATGCGAACGTCTGCAGATAGCTCGCAGGCAGAAAGAGCTAGCCTGGGAAGCTGTTGCTCAGCCTCATCTGCAAATGGCACTGCTCGCACAGGCACAGAGACTGGGGCTGCTTGCTTGTCTTGCCATCTCAAACTTCAAACGTAGCTTTGGAAGTTCGTGCAGTCGGCCTTCGTCAGACCTGATCTGAAAATGCGAACGTCTGCAGATAGATCGCAGCCACAGAGAGCTCGCCTGGAAAGCTGTTGCTCAGCCTCATCTGCCCATGGCACTGCTCGCACAGAGGCACAGAGACTGGGGCTGCTTGCTTGTCTTGCCACCTCCAACTTCAAACGTATCTTAGGTGGTCCATGCCGGGCACCTACGGCAGCCCTGCTCTGAAAATGCGAACGTCTGCAGATAGCTCGCAGGCAGAAAGAGCTAGCCTGTAAAGCTGTTGCTCAGCCTCATCTGCCCATGGCACTGCTCGCACAGAGGCACAGAGACTCCGGATGATTGCTTGTCCTTCCACCTCAAACTTCCAAAGTAGCTTTAGGGGTCAGTGCCGGGCGCATCCAGCAGCCCTGCTCCCAAAATGTAAACGTCTGCAGAAAGCTCGCATGCAGAAGAGCTAGCCTGGAAAGCTGTTGCTCAACCTCAACTGCTCATGGCACTGCTCGCACAGAGGCACAGAGACTGGGGCTGCTTGCTTGTCTTGCCACCTCAAACTTCAAACGTAGCGTAGGTGGTTCGTGCCGGGCGCCTCCGGCAGCGCTGCTCTGAAAATGCGAACGTCTGCAGATAGCTCGCAGGCAGAAAGAGCTAGCCTGGAAAGCTGTTGCTCAGCCTTATCTGCAAATGGCACTGCTCGCACAGAGGCACAGAGACTGGGGCTGCTTGCTTGTCTTGCCCCCCTCAAACTTCAAACGTAGATTTGGGGGTCCGTGCAGGGGGCCTGAAGCAACCCTGCTCTGAAAATTCAAACGTCTGCATATAGCTCGCAGGCAGAAAGAGCTTGCCTGGAAAACTGTTGCTCAGCCTCATCTGCCCATGGCACTGCTCTCACAGAGGCACAGAGACTGGGGCTGCTTGCTTGTCTTGCCCCCTCAAACTTCAGACATAACTTAGGCGGTCCATCACGGGCACCTCCAACAGCCCTGCTCTGAAAATGCGAACGTCTGCAGATAGCTCGCAGCCAAAAAGTGCTAGCCTGGAAAGATGTTGTTCAGTCTCATCTGCCCATGGCACTGCTCGCACAGGCACAGAGACTGGGGCTGCTTGCTTGTCTTGCCATCTCAAACTTCAAACGTAGCTTTGGAAGTCAGTGCAGTCGACCTCCGTCAGACCTGATCTGAAAATGCGAACGTCTGCAGATAGCTCGCAGCCACAGAGAGCTAGCCTGGAAAGCTGTTGCTCAGCCTGAACTGCTCATGGCACTGCTCGCACAGAGGCACAGAGACTGGGGCTGCTTGCTTGTCTTGCCCCCTCAAACTTCAGACATAACTTAGGCGGTCCATCACGGGCACCTCCAGCAGGCCTTCTCTGAAAATGCGAATGTCTGCAGATAGCTCGCAGGCAGAAAGAGCTAGCCTGGAAAGCTGTTGCTCAGCCTCATCTGCCCATGCCACTGTTCGCACAGAGGCACAGAGACTTTGGCTGCTTGCTTGTCTTGCTACCTCAAACTTAAAACATATATTAGGTGGTCCATGACGGGCGCCTTCGGCAGCTCTGTTCCGAAATTGCGAATGTCTGCAGATAGCTCGCAGCCAGAAAGAGCTAGCCTGGAAAGCTGTTGCTCAGCCTCATCTGCCCATGGCACTGCTCGCACAGAGGCACAGAGACTGGGGCTGCTTGCTTGTCTTTCCCCCTCCAACTTCAAACGTAGCTTAGGTGGTCCATGCCGGGCACCTACGGCAGCCCTGCTCTGAAAATGCGAACGTCTGCAGATAGCTCGCAGGCAGAAAGAGCTAGCCTGGAAAGCTGTTGGTCAGCCTCATCTGCCCATGGCACTGCTCGCACAGAGGCACAGAGACTTCGGATGATTGCTTGTCTTGCCCCCTCAAACTTCAGTTGTATCATTCTGGGTCCGTGCATGTGTCATCCGGCAGCCCTGCTCTGAAAATGCGAACGTCTGCAGATAGCTCGCAGGCAGAAAGAGCTTGACTGGAAAGCTGTTGCTCAGCCTCATCTGCGCATGGCACTGCTCGCACAGAGGCACAGAGACTGTGGCTGCTTGCTTGTCTTGCCACCTCAAACTTCAAACGTAGGATTGGGCCTTTGTGCAGGGGGCCTCCAGCAGCCCTGCTCTGAAAATGCGAACGTCTGCAGAAAGCTCGCATGCAGAAGAGCTAGCCTGGAAAGCTGTTGCTCAGCCTCATCTGCCCATGGCACCGCTCGCACAGAGGCACAGAGACTGGGGCTGCTTGCTTGTCTTGCCACCTCAAACTTCAAACGTAGCTTAGGTGGTTCGTGCCGGGCGCCTCCGGCAGCGCTGCTCTGAAAATGCGAACGTCTGCACATAGCTCGCAGGCAGAAAGAGGTAGCCTGGAAAGCTGTTGCTCAACCTCATCGGCAAATGGCACTGCTCGCACAGAGGCACAGAGATTCGGGCTGCTTGCTTGTCTTGCCACCTCAAACTTCAAACGTATCTTAGGTGGTTCATGCCGCGCTCCTCTGGTAGGACTGCTCTGAAAATAAGAACGTCTACAGATAGCTCGCAGGCAGAAAGAGCTAGCCTGGAAATCTGTTGCTCAGTCTCATCTGCCCACAGCACTGCTCGCACAGAGGCACAGAGACTGGGGCTGCTTGCTTGTCTTGCCACCACAAACTTCAAACGTATAATTGTTCAGTTTTGCAGAGGGCCTCCAGCAGCCCTGCTCTGAAAATGCGAACGTCTGCAGATAGCTCGCAGGCAGAAAGAGCTAGCCTGCAAAGCTGTTGCTCAGCCTCATCTGCCCATGGCACTGCTCGCACAGAGGCACAGAGACTGGGGCTGCTTGCTTGTCTTGCCCCCCTCAAACTTCAAACGTAGATTTGGTGGTCCGTGCAGGGGGCCTGAAGCAACCCTGCTCTGAAAATTCAAACGTCTGCATATAGCTCGCAGGCAGAAAGAGCTTGCCTGGAAAGCTGTTGCTCAGCCTCATCTGCCCATGGCACTGCTCGCACAGAGGCACAGAGACTGGGGGTGCTTGCTTGTCTTGCCACCTCAAACTTGAGACGTATCTCTGGTGGTCCGTGACAGCCGCCTCAGGCAGCCCTGCTCTGAAAATGCGAACGTCTGCCCATAGCTCACAGGCAGAAAGACCTAGGCTAGAAAGCTGTTGCTCAGCCTAATCTGCCCATGGCACTGCTCGCACAGAGGCACAGAGAGTGGGGCTGCTTGCTTGTTTTGCCCCCTCAAACTTCAGATGTATCATTCTGGGTCCATGCATGGGTCCTCCAGCAGCCCTGCTCTGAAAATGCGAACGTCTGCAGATAGCTCGCAGGCAGAAAGAGCTAGCCTGGAAAGCTGTTGCTCAGCCTCATCTGCCCATGGCACTGCTCACACAGAGGCACAGAGACTGGGGCTGCTCGCTTGTCTTGCCCCCTCAAACTTCAAACGTATCTTTGGGGGTCCGTGCAGGGGGCCTCCTGCAGCGCTGCTCTGAAAATGCGAACGTCTGCAGATAGCTCGCAGGCAGAAAGAGCTAGAATGGAAAGCTGTTGCTCAGCCTCATTTGCCCATGGCACTGCTCGCACAGAGGCTCAGAGACTGGGTCTGCTTGCTTGTCTTGCACCTTCAAACTTCAAAATTATCTTAGGTGGTCCGTGCCGGCCGCCTCAGGGAGCCCTGCTCTGAAAATGCGAACGTCTGCAGATAGCTCGCAGGCAGAAAGAGCTAGCCTGGAAAGCTGTTGCTCAGCCTCATCTGCCCATGGCACTGCTCGCACAGAGGCACAGAGACTCCGGATGATTGCTTGTCTTGCCCCCTCAAACTTCAGACTTAGGTTTGGGGGTCCATGACGAGCGCCTCCAGCAGCCCTGCTCTGAAAATGCGAACGTCTGCAGATAGCTCGCAGGCAGAAAGAGCTAGCCTGGGAAGCTGTTGCTCAGCCTCATCTGCAAATGGCACTGCTCGCACAGAGGCACAGAGACTGGGGCTGCTTGCTTGTCTTGCCACCTCAAACTTCAAACGTAGGATTGGGCGTTTGTGCAGGGGGCCTCCAGCAGCCCTGCTCTGAAAATGCGAACGTCTGCAGAAAGTTCGCAGGCAGAAGAGGTAGCCTGGAAAGCTGTTGCTCAGCCTCATCTGCCCATGGCACTGCTCGCACAGAGGCACCGAGACTGTGGCTGCTTGCTTGTCTTGCCCCCTCAAAATTCAGATGTATCATTCTGGGTCCGTGCATGTGTCATCCGGCAGCCCTGCTCTGAAAATGCGAACGTCTGCAGATAGCTCGCAGCCAGAAAGAGCTAGACTGGAAAACTGTTGCTCAGCCTCATCTGCCCATGGCACTGCTCTCACAGAGGCACAGAGACTGGGGCTGCTTGCTTGTCTTGCCCCTTCAAACTTCAAAATTATCTTAGGTGGTCCGTGCCGGCCGCCTCAGGGAGCCCTGCTCTGAAAATGCGAACGTCTGCAGATAGCTCGCAGCCAGAAAGAGCTAGCCTGGAAAACTGTTGCTCAGCCTCATCTGCCCATGGCACTGCTGTCACAGAGGCACAGAGACTGGGGCTGCTTGCTTGTCTTGCCCCCTCAAACTTCAGACATAACTTAGGCGGTCCATCACGGGCACCTCCAGCAGGCCTGCTCTGAAAATGCGAATGTCTGCAGATAGCTCGCAGGCAGAAAGAGCTAGCCTGGAAAGCTGTTGCTCAGCCTCATCTGCCCATGGCACTGCTCGCACAGAGGCACAGAGACTTTGGCTGCTTGCTTGTCTTGCTATCTCAAACTTAAAACATATATTAGGTGGTTCATGCCGGGCGCCTTCGGCAGCTCTGTTCCGAAAATGCGAACGTCTGCATATAGCTCGCAGGCAGAAAGGGCTTGCCTGGAAAGCTGTTGCTCAGCCTCATCTGCCCATGGCACTGCTCGCACAGAGGCACAGAGACTGTGGCTGCTTGCTTGTCTTGCCACCTCAAACTTGAGACGTATCTCTGGTGGTCCGTGACAGCCGCCTCAGGCAGCCCTGCTCTGAAAATGCGAACGTCTGCCCATAGCTCACAGGCAGAAAGACCTAGGCTAGAAAGCTGTTGCTCAGCCTAATCTGCCCATGGCACTGCTCGCACAGAGGCACAGAGAGTGGGGCTGCTTGCTTGTTTTGCCCCCTCAAACTTCAGATGTATCATTCTGGGTCCATGCATGGGTCCTCCGGCAGCCCTGCTCTGAAAATGCGAACGTCTGTAGATAGCTCGCAGGCAGAAAGAGCTAGCCTGGAAAGCTGTTGCTCAGCCTCATCTGCCCATGGCACTGCTCACACAGAGGCACAGAGACTGGGGCTGCTCGCTTGTCTTGCCCCCTCAAACTTCAAACGTATCTTTGGGGGTCCGTGCAGGGGGCCTCCTGCAGCGCTGCTCTGAAAATGCGAACGTCTGCAGATAGCTCGCAGGCAGAAAGAGCTAGAATGGAAAGCTGTTGCTCAGCCTCATTTGCCCATGGCACTGCTCGCACAGAGGCTCAGAGACTGGGTCTGCTTGCTTGTCTTGCCCCTTCAAACTTCAAAATTATCTTAGGTGGTCCGTGCCGGCCGCCTCAGGGAGCCCTGCTCTGAAAATGCGAACGTCTGCAGATAGCTCGCAGCCAGAAAGAGCTAGCCTGGAAAGCTGTTGCTCAGCCTCATCTGCCCATGGCACTGCTCGCACAGAGGCACAGAGACTCCGGATGATTGCTTGTCTTGCCCCCTCAAACTTCAGACTTAGGTTTGGGGGTCCATGACGAGCGCCTCCAGCAGCCCTGCTCTGAAAATGCGAACGTCTGCAGATAGCTCGCAGGCAGAAAGAGCTAGCCTGGGAAGCTGTTGCTCAGCCTCATCTGCAAATGGCACTGCTTGCACAGAGGCACAGAGATTGGGGCTGCTTGCTTGTCTTGCCACCTCAAACTTCAAACGTAGGATTGGGCATTTGTGCAGGGGGCCTCCAGCAGCCCTGCTCTGAAAATGCGAACGTCTGCAGAAAGTTCGCAGGCAGAAGAGTTAGCCTGGAAAGCTGTTGCTCAGCCTCATCTGCCCATGGCACTGCTCGCACAGAGGCACCGAGACTGTGGCTGCTTGCTTGTCTTGCCCCCTCAAAATTCAGATGTATCATTCTGGGTCCGTGCATGTGTCATCCGGCAGCCCTGCTCTGAAAATGCGAACGTCTGCAGATAGCTCGCAGCCAGAAAGAGCTAGCCTGGAAAGCTGTTGCTCAGCCTCATCTGCCCATGGCACTGCTCTCACAGAGGCACAGAGACTGGGGCTGCTTGCTTGTCTTGCCCCTTCAAACTTCAAAATTATCTTAGGTGGTCCGTGCCGGCCGCCTCAGGGAGCCCTGCTCTGAAAATGCGAACGTCTGCAGATAGCTCGCAGCCAGAAAGAGCTAGCCTGGAAAACTGTTGCTCAGCCTCATCTGCCCATGGCACTGCTGTCACAGAGGCACAGAGACTGGGGCTGCTTGCTTGTCTTGCCCCCTCAAACTTCAGACATAACTTAGGCGGTCCATCACGGGCACCTCCAGCAGGCCTGCTCTGAAAATGCGAATGTCTGCAGATAGCTCGCAGGCAGAAAGAGCTAGCCTGGAAAGCTGTTGCTCAGCCTCATCTGCCCATGGCACTGCTCGCACAGAGGCACAGAGACTTTGGCTGCTTGCTTGTCTTGCTATCTCAAACTTAAAACATATATTAGGTGGTTCATGCCGGGCGCCTTCGGCAGCTCTGTTCCGAAAATGCGAACGTCTGCATATAGCTCGCAGGCAGAAAGAGCTTGCCTGGAAAGCTGTTGCTCAGCCTCATCTGCCCATGGCACTGCTCGCACAGAGGCACAGAGACTGTGGCTGCTTGCTTGTCTTGCCACCTCAAACTTGAGACGTATCTCTGGTGGTCCGTGACGGCCGCCTCAGGCAGCCGTGCTCTGAAAATGCGAACGTCTGCCCATAGCTCACAGGCAGAAAGAGCTAGCCTGGAAAGCTGTTGCTCAGCCTAATCTGCCCATGGCACTGCTCGCACAGAGGCAAAGAGAGTGGGGCTACTTGCTTGTTTTGCCCCCTCAAACTTCAGATGTATCATTCTGGGTCCATGCATGGGTCCTCCGGCAGCCCTGCTCTGAAAATGCGAACGTCTGCAGATAGCTCGCAGGCAGAAAGAGGTAGCCTGGAAAGCTGTTGCTCAGCCTCATCTGCCCATGGCACTGCTCGCACAGAGGCGCAGAGACTGGGGCTGCTCGCTTGTCTTGCCCCCTCAAACTTCAAACGTATCTTTGGGGGTCCGTGCAGGGGGCCTCCTGCAGCGCTGCTCTGAAAATGCGAACGTCTGCAGATAGCTGGCAGCCAGAAAGAGCTAGCCTGGAAAACTGTTGCTCAGCCTCATCTGCCCATGGCACTGCTCGCACAGAGGCACAGAGACTGTGGCTGCTTGCTTGTCTTGCCCCCTCCAACTTCAAACGTATCTTAGGTGGTCCGTGCCGGCCGCCTCAGGCAGCCCTGCTCTGAAAATGCGAACGTCTGCAGATAGCTCGCAGGCAGAAAAAGCTAGCCTGGAAAGCTGTTGCTCAGCCTCATTTGCCCATGGCACTGCTCGCACAGAGGCTCAGAGACTGGGTCTGCTTGCTTGTCTTGCCCCTTCAAACTTCAAAATTATCTTAGGTGGTCCGTGCCGGCCGCCTCAGGGAGCCCTGCTCTGAAAATGCGAACGTCTGCAGATAGCTCGCAGCCAGAAAGAGCTAGCCTGGAAAACTGTTGCTCAGCCTCATCTGCCCATGGCACTGCTCTCACAGAGGCACAGAGACTGGGGCTGCTTGCTTGTCTTGCCCCCTCAAACTTCAGACATAACTTAGGCGGTCCATACCGGGCACCTCCAGCAGCCCTGCTCTGAAAATGCGAACGTCTGCAGATAGCTCGCAGCCAGAAAGAGCTAGCCTGGAAAGATGTTGCTCAGCCTCATCTGCCCATGGCACTGCTCGCACAGGCACAGAGACTGGGGCTGCTTGCTTGTCTTGCCATCTCAAACTTCAAACGTAGCTTTGGAAGTCAGTGCAGTCGACCTCCTTCAGACCTGATCTGAAAATGCGAACGTCTGCAGATAGCTCGCAGCCACAGAGAGCTAGCCTGGAAAGCTGTTGCTCAGCCTCAACTGCTCATGGCACTGCTCGCACAGAGGCACAGAGACTGGGGCTGCTTGCTTGTCTTGCCCCCTCAATCTTCAGACATAACTTAGGCGGTCCATCACGGGCACCTCCAGCAGGCCTGCTCTGAAAATGTGAATGTCTGCAGATAGCTCGCAGGCAGAAAGAGCTAGCCTGGAAAGCTGTTGCTCAGCCTCATCTGCCCATGGCACTGCTCGCACAGAGGCACAGAGACTTTGGCTGCTTGCTTGTCTTGCTACCTCAAACTTAAAACATATATTAGGTGGTCCATGTCGGGCGCCTTCGACAGCTCTGTTCCGAAAATGCGAATGTCTGCAGATAGCTCGCAGGCAGAAAGAGCTAGCCTGGAAAGCTGTTGCTCAGCCTCATCTGCCCATGGCACTGTTCGCACAGAGGCACAGAGACTGGGGCTGCTTGCTTGTCTTGCCCCCTCCAACTTCAAACGTAGCTTAGGTGGTCCATACCGGGCACCTACGGCACCCCTGCTCTGAAAATGCGAACGTCTGCAGATAGCTCGCAGGCAGAAAGAGCTAGCCTGTAAAGCTGTTGCTCAGCCTCATCTGCCCATGGCACTGCTCGCACAGAGGCACAGAGACTCCGGATGATTGCTTGTCTTGCCCCCTCAAACTTCAGACTTAGGTTTGGGGGTCCATGACGAGCGCCTCCAGCAGCCCTGCTCTGAAAATGCGAACGTCTGCAGATAGCTCGCAGGCAGAAAGAGCTAGCCTGGGAAGCTGTTGCTCAGCCTCATCTGCAAATGGCACTGCTCGCACAGGCACAGAGACTGGGGCTGCTTGCTTGTCTTGCCATCTCAAACTTCAAACGTAGCTTTGGAAGTTCGTGCAGTCGGCCTTCGTCAGACCTGATCTGAAAATGCGAACGTCTGCAGATAGATCGCAGCCACAGAGAGCTCGCCTGGAAAGCTGTTGCTCAGCCTCATCTGCCCATGGCACTGCTCGCACAGAGGCACAGAGACTGGGGCTGCTTGCTTGTCTTGCCACCTCCAACTTCAAACGTATCTTAGGTGGTCCATGCCGGGCACCTACGGCAGCCCTGCTCTGAAAATGCGAACGTCTGCAGATAGCTCGCAGGCAGAAAGAGCTAGCCTGTAAAGCTGTTGCTCAGCCTCATCTGCCCATGGCACTGCTCGCACAGAGGCACAGAGACTCCGGATGATTGCTTGTCCTTCCACCTCAAACTTCCAAAGTAGCTTTAGGGGTCAGTGCCGGGCGCATCCAGCAGCCCTGCTCCCAAAATGTAAACGTCTGCAGAAAGCTCGCATGCAGAAGAGCTAGCCTGGAAAGCTGTTGCTCAACCTCAACTGCTCATGGCACTGCTCGCACAGAGGCACAGAGACTGGGGCTGCTTGCTTGTCTTGCCACCTCAAACTTCAAACGTAGCGTAGGTGGTTCGTGCCGGGCGCCTCCGGCAGCGCTGCTCTGAAAATGCGAACGTCTGCAGATAGCTCGCAGGCAGAAAGAGCTAGCCTGCAAAGCTGTTGCTCAGCCTTATCTGCAAATGGCACTGCTCGCACAGAGGCACAGAGACTGTGGCTGCTTGCTTGTCTTGCCCCCCTCAAACTTCAAACGTAGATTTGGGGGTCCGTGCAGGGGGCCTGAAGCAACCCTGCTCTGAAAATTCAAACGTCTGCATATAGCTCGCAGGCAGAAAGAGCTTGCCTGGAAAGCTGTTGCTCAGCCTCATCTGCCCATTGCACTGCTCGCACAGAGGCACAGAGACTGGGGGTGCTTGCTTGTCTTGCCACCTCAAACTTGAGACGTATCTTTGGTGGTCCGTGACGGCCGATTCAGGCAGCCCTGTTCTGAAAATGCGAACATCTGCCCATAGCTCACAGGCAGAAAGAGCTAGCCTGGAAAGCTGTTGCTCAGCCTAATCTGCCCATGGCACTGCTCGCACAGAGGCACAGAGAGTGCGGCTGCTTGCTTGTTTTGCCCCCTCAAACTTCAGATGTATCATTCTGGGTCCATGCATGGGTCCTCCGGCAGCCCTGCTCTGAAAATGCGAACGTCTGCAGATAGCTCGCAGCCAGAAAGAGCTAGCCTGGAAAGCTGTTGCTCAGCCTCATCTGCCCATGGCACTGCTCACACAGAGGCACAGAGACTGGGGCTGCTCGCTTGTCTTGCCACCTCAAACTTCAAACGTATCTTTGGGGGTCCGTGCAGGGGGCCTCCTGCAGCGCTGCTCTGAAAATGCGAACGTCTGCAGAGAGCTCGCAGCCAGAAAGAGCTAGCCTGGAAAGCTGTTGCTCAGCCTCATCTGCCCATGGCACTGCTCGCACAGAGGCACAGAGACTGTGGCTGCTTGCTTGTCTTGCCCCCTCAAACTTCAAACGTATCTTAGGTGGTCTGTGCCGGGCGCCTCCGGCAGCCGTGCTCTGAAAATGCGAACGTCTGCAGATAGCTCGCAGCCAGAAAGAGCTAGCCTGGAAAACTGTTGCTCAGCCTCATCTGCCCATGGCACTGCTGTCACAGAGGCACAGAGACTGGGGCTGCTTGCTTGTCTTGCCCCCTCAAACTTCAGACATAACTTAGGCGGTCCATCACGGGCACCTCCAGCAGGCCTGCTCTGAAAATGCGAATGTCTGCAGATAGCTCGCAGGCAGAAAGAGCTAGCCTGGAAAGCTGTTGCTCAGCCTCATCTGCCCATGGCACTGCTCGCACAGAGGCACAGAGACTTTGGCTGCTTGCTTGTCTTGCTATCTCAAACTTAAAACATATATTAGGTGGTTCATGCCGGGCGCCTTCGGCAGCTCTGTTCCGAAAATGCGAACGTCTGCATATAGCTCGCAGGCAGAAAGAGCTTGCCTGGAAAGCTGTTGCTCAGCCTCATCTGCCCATGGCACTGCTCGCACAGAGGCACAGAGACTGTGGCTGCTTGCTTGTCTTGCCACCTCAAACTTGAGACGTATCTCTGGTGGTCCGTGACGGCCGCCTCAGGCAGCCGTGCTCTGAAAATGCGAACGTCTGCAGATAGCTCGCAGTCAGAAAGAGCTAGCCTGTAAAGCTGTTGCTCAGCCTCATCTGCCCATGGCACTGCTCGCACAGAGGCACAGAGACTCCGGATGATTGCTTGTCCTTCCATCTCAAACTTCCAAAGTAGCTTTAGGGGTCAGTGCCGGGCGCATCCAGCAGCCCTGCTCCCAAAATGTAAACGTCTGCAGAAAGCTCGCATGCAGAAGAGCTAGCCTGGAAAGCTGTTGCTCAACCTCAACTGCTCATGGCACTGCTCGCACAGAGGCACAGAGACTGGGGCTGCTTGCTTGTCTTGCCACCTCAAACTTCAAACGTAGCGTAGGTGGTTCGTGCCGGGCGCCTCCGGCAGCGCTGCTCTGAAAATGCGAACGTCTGCAGATAGCTCGCAGGCAGAAAGAGCTAGCCTGCAAAGCTGTTGCTCAGCCTTATCTGCAAATGGCACTGCTCGCACAGAGGCACAGAGACTGTGGCTGCTTGCTTGTCTTGCCCCCCTCAAACTTCAAACGTAGATTTGGGGGTCCGTGCAGGGGGCCTGAAGCAACCCTGCTCTGAAAATGCGAACGTCTGCATATAGCTCGCAGGCAGAAAGAGCTTGCCTGGAAAGCTGTTGCTCAGCCTCATCTGCCCATTGCACTGCTCGCACAGAGGCACAGAGACTGGGGGTGCTTGCTTGTCTTGCCACCTCAAACTTGAGACGTATCTTTGGTGGTCCGTGACGGCCGATTCAGGCAGCCCTGTTCTGAAAATGCGAACATCTGCCCATAGCTCACAGGCAGAAAGAGCTAGCCTGGAAAGCTGTTGCTCAGCCTAATCTGCCCATGGCACTGCTCGCACAGAGGCACAGAGACTGGGGCTGCTTGCTTGTTTTGCCCCCTCAAACTTCAGATGTATCATTCTGGGTCCATGCATGGGTCCTCCGGCAGCCCTGCTCTGAAAATGCGAACGTCTGCAGATAGCTCGCAGCCAGAAAGAGCTAGCCTGGAAAGCTGTTGCTCAGCCTCATCTGCCCATGGCACTGCTCACACAGAGGCACAGAGACTGGGGCTGCTCGCTTGTCTTGGCACCTCAAACTTCAAACGTATCTTTGGGGGTCCGTGCAGGGGGCCTCCTGCAGCGCTGCTCTGAAAATGCGAACGTCTGCAGAGAGCTCGCAGTCAGAAAGAGCTAGCCTGGAAAGCTGTTGCTCAGCCTCATCTGCCCATGGCACTGCTCGCACAGAGGCACAGAGACTGTGGCTGCTTGCTTGTCTTGCCCCCTCAAACTTCAAACGTATCTTAGGTGGTCTGTGCCGGGCGCCTCCGGCAGCCGTGCTCTGAAAATGCGAACGTCTGCAGATAGCTCGCAGCCAGAAAGAGCTAGCCTGGAAAACTGTTGCTCAGCCTCATCTGCCCATGGCACTGCTGTCACAGAGGCACAGAGACTGGGGCTGCTTGCTTGTCTTGACCCCTCAAACTTCAGACATAACTTAGGCGGTCCATCACGGGCACCTCCAGCAGGCCTGCTCTGAAAATGCGAATGTCTGCAGATAGCTCGCAGGCAGAAAGAGCTAGCCTGGAAAGCTGTTGCTCAGCCTCATCTGCCCATGGCACTGCTCGCACAGAGGCACAGAGGCTTTGGCTGCTTGCTTGTCTTGCTATCTCAAACTTAAAACATATATTAGGTGGTTCATGCCGGGCGCCTTCGGCAGCTCTGTTCCGAAAATGCGAACGTCTGCATATAGCTCGCAGGCAGAAAGAGCTTGCCTGGAAAGCTGTTGCTCAGCCTCATCTGCCCATGGCACTGCTCGCACAGAGGCACAGAGACTGTGGCTGCTTGCTTGTCTTGCCACCTCAAACTTGAGACGTATCTCTGGTGGTCCGTGACGGCCGCCTCAGGCAGCCCTGCTCTGAAAATGCGAACGTCTGCCCATAGCTCACAGGCAGAAAGAGCTAGCCTGGAAAGCTGTTGCTCAGCCTAATCTGCCCATGGCACTGCTCGCACAGAGGCAAAGAGAGTGGGGCTACTTGCTTGTTTTGCCCCCTCAAACTTCAGATGTATCATTCTGGGTCCATGCATGGGTCCTCCGGCAGCCCTGCTCTGAAAATGCGAACGTCTGCAGATAGCTCGGAGGCAGAAAGAGGTAGCCTGGAAAGCTGTTGCTCAGCCTCATCTGCCCATGGCACTGCTCACACAGAGGCACAGAGACTGGGGCTGCTCGCTTGTCTTGCCCCCTCAAACTTCAAACGTATCTTTGGGGGTCCGTGCAGGGGGCCTCCTGCAGCGCTGCTCTGAAAATGCGAACGTCTGCAGATAGCTCGCAGGCAGAAAGAGCTAGCCTGGAAAGCTGTTGCTCAGCCTCATCTGCCCATGGCACTGCTCGCACAGAGGCACAGAGACTGTGGCTGCTTGCTTGTCTTGCCCCCTCCAACTTCAAACGTATCTTAGGTGGTCCGTGTCGGCCGCCTCAGGCAGCCCTGCTCTGAAAATGCGAACGTCTGCAGATAGCTCGCAGGCAGAAAAAGCTAGAATGGAAAGCTGTTGCTCAGCCTCATTTGCCCATGGCACTGCTCGCACAGAGGCTCAGAGACTGGGTCTGCTTGCTTGTCTTGCCCCTTCAAACTTCAAAATTATCTTAGGTGGTCCGTGCCGGCCGCCTCAGGGAGCCCTGCTCTGAAAATGCGAACGTCTGCAGATAGCTCGCAGCCAGAAAGAGCTAGCCTGGAAAACTGTTGCTCAGCCTCATCTGCCCATGGCACTGCTCTCACAGAGGCACAGAGACTGGGGCTGCTTGCTTGTCTTGCCCCCTCAAACTTCAGACATAACTTAGGCGGTCCATCACGGGCACCTCCAGCAGCCCTGCTCTGAAAATGCGAACGTCTGCAGATAGCTCGCAGCCAGAAAGAGCTAGCCTGGAAAGATGTTGCTCAGCCTCATCTGCCCATGGCACTGCTCGCACAGGCACAGAGACTGGGGCTGCTTGCTTGTCTTGCCATCTCAAACTTCAAACGTAGCTTTGGAAGTCAGTGCAGTCGACCTCCTTCAGACCTGATCTGAAAATGCGAACGTCTGCAGATAGCTCGCAGCCACAGAGAGCTAGCCTGGAAAGCTGTTGCTCAGCCTCAACTGCTCATGGCACTGCTCGCACAGAGGCACAGAGACTGGGGCTGCTTTCTTGTCTTGCCCCCTCAAACTTCAGACATAACTTAGGCGGTCCATCACGGGCACCTCCAGCAGGCCTGCTATGAAAATGTGAATGTCTGCAGATAGCTCGCAGGCAGAAAGAGCTAGCCTGGAAAGCTGTTGCTCAGCCTCATCTGCCCATGGCACTGCTCGCACAGAGGCACAGAGACTTTGGCTGCTTGCTTGTCTTGCTACCTCAAACTTAAAACATACATTAGGTGGTCCATGTCGGGCGCCTTCGACAGCTCTGTTCCGAAAATGCGAATGTCTGCAGATAGCTCGCAGCCAGAAAAAGCTAGCCTGGAAAGCTGTTGCTCAGCCTCATCTGCCCATGGCACTGCTCGCACAGAGGCACAGAGACTGGGGCTGCTTGCTTGTCTTGCCCCCTCCAACTTCAAACGTAGCTTAGGTGGTCCATACCGGGCACCTACGGCACCCCTGCTCTGAAAATGCGAACGTCTGCAGATAGCTCGCAGCCAGAAAAAGCTAGCCTGTAAAGCTGTTGCTCAGCCTCATCTGCCCATGGCACTGCTCGCACAGAGGCACAGAGACTCCGGATGATTGCTTGTCTTGCCCCCTCAAACTTCAGACTTAGGTTTGGGGGTCCATGACGAGCGCCTCCAGCAGCCCTGCTCTGAAAATGCGAACGTCTGCAGATAGCTCGCAGGCAGAAAGAGCTAGCCTGGGAAGCTGTTGCTCAGCCTCATCTGCAAATGGCACTGCTCGCACAGGCACAGAGACTGGGGCTGCTTGCTTGTCTTGCCATCTCAAACTTCAAACGTAGCTTTGGAAGTTCGTGCAGTCGGCCTTCGTCAGACCTGATCTGAAAATGCGAACGTCTGCAGATAGATCGCAGCCACAGAGAGCTCGCCTGGAAAGCTGTTGCTCAGCCTCATCTGCCCATGGCACTGCTCGCACAGAGGCACAGAGACTGGGGCTGCTTGCTTGTCTTGCCACCTCCAACTTCAAACGTATCTTAGGTGGTCCATGCCGGGCACCTACGGCAGCCCTGCTCTGAAAATGCGAACGTCTGCAGATAGCTCGCAGGCAGAAAGAGCTAGCCTGTAAAGCTGTTGCTCAGCCTCATCTGCCCATGGCACTGCTCGCACAGAGGCACAGAGACTGTGGCTGCTTGCTTGTCTTGCCCCCTCAAACTTCAAACGTATCTTAGGTGGTCTGTGCCGGGCGCCTCCGGCAGCCGTGCTCTGAAAATGCGAACGTCTGCAGATAGCTCGCAGCCAGAAAGAGCTAGCCTGGAAAACTGTTGCTCAGCCTCATCTGCCCATGGCACTGCTGTCACAGAGGCACAGAGACTGGGGCTGCTTGCTTGTCTTGCCCCCTCAAACTTCAGACATAACTTAGGCGGTCCATCACGGGCACCTCCAGCAGGCCTGCTCTGAAAATGCGAATGTCTGCAGATAGCTCGCAGGCAGAAAGAGCTAGCCTGGAAAGCTGTTGCTCAGCCTCATCTGCCCATGGCACTGCTCGCACAGAGGCACAGAGACTTTGGCTGCTTGCTTGTCTTGCTATCTCAAACTTAAAACATATATTAGGTGGTTCATGCCGGGCGCCTTCGGCAGCTCTGTTCCGAAAATGCGAACGTCTGCATATAGCTCGCAGGCAGAAAGAGCTTGCCTGGAAAGCTGTTGCTCAGCCTCATCTGCCCATGGCACTGCTCGCACAGAGGCACAGAGACTGTGGCTGCTTGCTTGTCTTGCCACCTCAAACTTGAGACGTATCTCTGGTGGTCCGTGACGGCCGCCTCAGGCAGCCCTGCTCTGAAAATGCGAACGTCTGCCCATAGCTCACAGGCAGAAAGAGCTAGCCTGGAAAGCTGTTGCTCAGCCTAATCTGCCCATGGCACTGCTCGCACAGAGGCAAAGAGAGTGGGGCTACTTGCTTGTTTTGCCCCCTCAAACTTCAGATGTATCATTCTGGGTCCATGCATGGGTCCTCCGGCAGCCCTGCTCTGAAAATGCGAACGTCTGCAGATAGCTCGGAGGCAGAAAGAGGTAGCCTGGAAAGCTGTTGCTCAGCCTCATCTGCCCATGGCACTGCTCACACAGAGGCACAGAGACTGGGGCTGCTCGCTTGTCTTGCCCCCTCAAACTTCAAACGTATCTTTGGGGGTCCGTGCAGGGGGCCTCCTGCAGCGCTGCTCTGAAAATGCGAACGTCTGCAGATAGCTCGCAGGCAGAAAGAGCTAGCCTGGAAAGCTGTTGCTCAGCCTCATCTGCCCATGGCACTGCTCGCACAGAGGCACAGAGACTGTGGCTGCTTGCTTGTCTTGCCCCCTCCAACTTCAAACGTATCTTAGGTGGTCCGTGTCGGCCGCCTCAGGCAGCCCTGCTCTGAAAATGCGAACGTCTGCAGATAGCTCGCAGGCAGAAAAAGCTAGAATGGAAAGCTGTTGCTCAGCCTCATTTGCCCATGGCACTGCTCGCACAGAGGCTCAGAGACTGGGTCTGCTTGCTTGTCTTGCCCCTTCAAACTTCAAAATTATCTTAGGTGGTCCGTGCCGACCGCCTCAGGGAGCCCTGCTCTGAAAATGCGAACGTCTGCAGATAGCTCGCAGCCTGAAAGAGCTAGCCTGGAAAACTGTTGCTCAGCCTCATCTGCCCATGGCACTGCTCTCACAGAGGCACAGAGACTGGGGCTGCTTGCTTGTCTTGCCCCCTCAAACTTCAGACATAACTTAGGCGGTCCATCACGGGCACCTCCAGCAGCCCTGCTCTGAAAATGCGAACGTCTGCAGATAGCTCGCAGCCAGAAAGAGCTAGCCTGGAAAGATGTTGCTCAGCCTCATCTGCCCATGGCACTGCTCGCACAGGCACAGAGACTGGGGCTGCTTGCTTGTCTTGCCATCTCAAACTTCAAACGTAGCTTTGGAAGTCAGTGCAGTCGACCTCCTTCAGACCTGATCTGAAAATGCGAACGTCTGCAGATAGCTCGCAGCCACAGAGAGCTAGCCTGGAAAGCTGTTGCTCAGCCTCAACTGCTCATGGCACTGCTCGCACAGAGGCACAGAGACTGGGGCTGCTTTCTTGTCTTGCCCCCTCAAACTTCAGACATAACTTAGGCGGTCCATCACGGGCACCTCCAGCAGGCCTGCTCTGAAAATGCGAATGTCTGCAGATAGCTCGCAGGCAGAAAGAGCTAGCCTGGAAAGCTGTTGCTCAGCCTCATCTGCCCATGGCACTGCTCGCACAGAGGCACAGAGACTTTGGCTGCTTGCTTGTCTTGCTATCTCAAACTTAAAACATATATTAGGTGGTTCATGCCGGGCGCCTTCGGCAGCTCTGTTCCGAAAATGCGAACGTCTGCATATAGCTCGCAGGCAGAAAGAGCTTGCCTGGAAAGCTGTTGCTCAGCCTCATCTGCCCATGGCACTGCTCGCACAGAGGCACAGAGACTGTGGCTGCTTGCTTGTCTTGCCACCTCAAACTTGAGACGTATCTCTGGTGGTCCGTGACGGCCGCCTCAGGCAGCCCTGCTCTGAAAATGCGAACGTCTGCCCATAGCTCACAGGCAGAAAGAGCTAGCCTGGAAAGCTGTTGCTCAGCCTAATCTGCCCATGGCACTGCTCGCACAGAGGCAAAGAGAGTGGGGCTACTTGCTTGTTTTGCCCCCTCAAACTTCAGATGTATCATTCTGGGTCCATGCATGGGTCCTCCGGCAGCCCTGCTCTGAAAATGCGAACGTCTGCAGATAGCTCGCAGGCAGAAAGAGCTAGCCTGGAAAGCTGTTGCTCAGCCTCATCTGCCCATGGCACTGCTCACACAGAGGCACAGAGACTGGGGCTGCTCGCTTGTCTTGCCCCCTCAAACTTCAAACGTATCTTTGGGGGTCCGTGCAGGGGGCCTCCTGCAGCGCTGCTCTGAAAATGCGAACGTCTGCAGATAGCTCGCAGGCAGAAAGAGCTAGCCTGGAAAGCTGTTGCTCAGCCTCATCTGCCCATGGCACTGCTCGCACAGAGGCACAGAGACTGTGGCTGCTTGCTTGTCTTGCCCCCTCCAACTTCAAACGTATCTTAGGTGGTCCGTGCCGGCCGCCTCAGGCAGCCCTGCTCTGAAAATGCGAACGTCTGCAGATAGCTCGCAGGCAGAAAAAGCTAGAATGGAAAGCTGTTGCTCAGCCTCATTTGCCCATGGCACTGCTCGCACAGAGGCTCAGAGACTGGGTCTGCTTGCTTGTCTTGCCCCTTCAAACTTCAAAATTATCTTAGGTGGTCCGTGCCGGCCGCCTCAGGGAGCCCTGCTCTGAAAATGCGAACGTCTGCAGATAGCTCGCAGCCAGAAAGAGCTAGCCTGGAAAACTGTTGCTCAGCCTCATCTGCCCATGGCACTGCTCTCACAGAGGCACAGAGACTGGGGCTGCTTGCTTGTCTTGCCCCCTCAAACTTCAGACATAACTTAGGCGGTCCATCACGGGCACCTCCAGCAGCCCTGCTCTGAAAATGCGAACGTCTGCAGATAGCTCGCAGCCAGAAAGAGCTAGCCTGGAAAGATGTTGCTCAGCCTCATCTGCCCATGGCACTGCTCGCACAGGCACAGAGACTGGGGCTGCTTGCTTGTCTTGCCATCTCAAACTTCAAACGTAGCTTTGGAAGTCAGTGCAGTCGACCTCCTTCAGACCTGATCTGAAAATGCGAACGTCTGCAGATAGCTCGCAGCCACAGAGAGCTAGCCTGGAAAGCTGTTGCCTAGCCTCAAGTGCTCATGGCACTGCTCGCACAGAGGCACAGAGACTGGGGCTGCTTTCTTGTCTTGCCCCCTCAAACTTCAGACATAACTTAGGCGGTCCATCACGGGCACCTCCAGCAGGCCTGCTATGAAAATGTGAATGTCTGCAGATAGCTCGCAGGCAGAAAGAGCTAGCCTGGAAAGCTGTTGCTCAGCCTCATCTGCCCATGGCACTGCTCGCACAGAGGCACAGAGACTTTGGCTGCTTGCTTGTCTTGCTACCTCAAACTTAAAACATATATTAGGTGGTCCATGTCGGGCGCCTTCGACAGCTCTGTTCCGAAAATGCGAATGTCTGCAGATAGCTCGCAGCCAGAAAAAGCTAGCCTGGAAAGCTGTTGCTCAGCCTCATCTGCCCATGGCACTGCTCGCACAGAGGCACAGAGACTGGGGCTGCTTGCTTGTCTTGCCCCCTCCAACTTCAAACGTAGCTTAGGTGGTCCATACCGGGCACCTACGGCACCCCTGCTCTGAAAATGCGAACGTCTGCAGATAGCTCGCAGGCAGAAAGAGCTAGCCTGTAAAGCTGTTGCTCAGCCTCATCTGCCCATGGCACTGCTCGCACAGAGGCACAGAGACTCCGGATGATTGCTTTTCTTGCCCCCTCAAACTTCAGACTTAGGTTTGGGGGTCCATGACGAGCGCCTCCAGCAGCCCTGCTCTGAAAATGCGAACGTCTGCAGATAGCTCGCAGGCAGAAAGAGCTAGCCTGGGAAGCTGTTGCTCAGCCTCATCTGCAAATGGCACTGCTCGCACAGGCACAGAGACTGGGGCTGCTTGCTTGTCTTGCCATCTCAAACTTCAAACGTAGCTTTGGAAGTTCGTGCAGTCGGCCTTCGTCAGACCTGATCTGAAAATGCGAACGTCTGCAGATAGATCGCAGCCACAGAGAGCTCGCCTGGAAAGCTGTTGCTCAGCCTCATCTGCCCATGGCACTGCTCGCACAGAGGCACAGAGACTGGGGCTGCTTGCTTGTCTTGCCACCTCCAACTTCAAACGTATCTTAGGTGGTCCATGCCGGGCACCTACGGCAGCCCTGCTCTGAAAATGCGAACGTCTGCAGATAGCTCGCAGGCAGAAAGAGCTAGCCTGTAAAGCTGTTGCTCAGCCTCATCTGCCCATGGCACTGCTCGCACAGAGGCACAGAGACTCCGGATGATTGCTTGTCCTTCCACCTCAAACTTCCAAAGTAGCTTTAGGGGTCAGTGCCGGGCGCATCCAGCAGCCCTGCTCCCAAAATGTAAACGTCTGCAGAAAGCTCGCATGCAGAAGAGCTAGCCTGGAAAGCTGTTGCTCAACCTCAACTGCTCATGGCACTGCTCGCACAGAGGCACAGAGACTGGGGCTGCTTGCTTGTCTTGCCACCTCAAACTTCAAACGTAGCGTAGGTGGTTCGTGCCGGGCGCCTCCGGCAGCGCTGCTCTGAAAATGCGAACGTCTGCAGATAGCTCGCAGGCAGAAAGAGCTAGCCTGCAAAGCTGTTGCTCAGCCTTATCTGCAAATGGCACTGCTCGCACAGAGGCACAGAGACTGGGGCTGCTTGCTTGTCTTGCCCCCCTCAAACTTCAAACGTAGATTTGGGGGTCCGTGCAGGGGGCCTGAAGCAACCCTGCTCTGAAAATTCAAACGTCTGCATATAGCTCGCAGGCAGAAAGAGCTTACCTGGAAAGCTGTTGCTCAGCCTCATCTGCCCATTGCACTGCTCGCACAGAGGCACAGAGACTGGGGGTGCTTGCTTGTCTTGCCACCTCAAACTTGAGACGTATCTTTGGTGGTCCGTGACGGCCGATTCAGGCAGCCCTGTTCTGAAAATGCGAACATCTGCCCATAGCTCACAGGCAGAAAGAGCTAGCCTGGAAAGCTGTTGCTCAGCCTAATCTGCCCATGGCACTGCTCGCACAGAGGCACAGAGAGTGCGGCTGCTTGCTTGTTTTGCCCCCTCAAACTTCAGATGTATCATTCTGGGTCCATGCATGGGTCCTCCGGCAGCCCTGCTCTGAAAATGCGAACGTCTGCAGATAGCTCGCAGCCAGAAAGAGCTAGCCTGGAAAGCTGTTGCTCAGCCTCATCTGCCCATGGCACTGCTCACACAGAGGCACAGAGACTGGGGCTGCTCGCTTGTCTTGCCACCTCAAACTTCAAACGTATCTTTGGGGGTCCGTGCAGGGGGCCTCCTGCAGCGCTGCTCTGAAAATGCGAACGTCTGCAGAGAGCTCACAGCCAGAAAGAGCTAGCCTGGAAAGCTGTTGCTCAGCCTCATCTGCCCATGGCACTGCTCGCACAGAGGCACAGAGACTGTGGCTGCTTGCTTGTCTTGCCCCCTCAAACTTCAAACGTATCTTAGGTGGTCTGTGCCGGGCGCCTCCGGCAGCCGTGCTCTGAAAATGCGAACGTCTGCAGATAGCTCGCAGGCAGAAAGAGCTAGCCTGGAAAGCTGTTGCTCAGCCTCATTTGCCCATGGCACTGCTCGCACAGAGGCTCAGAGACTGGGTCTGCTTGCTTGTCTTGCCCCTTCAAACTTCAAAATTATCTTAGGTGGTCCGTGCCGGCCGCCTCAGGGAGCCCTGCTCTGAAAAGGCGAACGTCTGCAGATAGCTCGCAGCCAGAAAGAGCTAGCCTGGAAAACTGTTGCTCAGCCTCATCTGCCCATGGCACTGCTCTCACAGAGGCACAGAGACTGGGGCTGCTTGCTTGTCTTGCCCCCTCAAACTTCAGACATAACTTAGGCGGTCCATCACGGGCACCTCCAGCAGCCCTGCTCTGAAAATGCGAACGTCTGCAGATAGCTCGCAGCCAGAAAGAGCTAGCCTGGAAAGATGTTGCTCAGCCTCATCTGCCCATGGCACTGCTCGCACAGGCACAGAGACTGGGGCTGCTTGCTTGTCTTGCCATCTCAAACTTCAAACGTAGCTTTGGAAGTCAGTGCAGTCGACCTCCTTCAGACCTGATCTGAAAATGCGAACGTCTGCAGATAGCTCGCAGCCACAGAGAGCTAGCCTGGAAAGCTGTTGCTCAGCCTCAACTGCTCATGGCACTGCTCGCACAGAGGCACAGAGACTGGGGCTGCTTTCTTGTCTTGCCCCCTCAAACTTCAGACATAACTTAGGCGGTCCATAACGGGCACCTCCAGCAGGCCTGCTATGAAAATGTGAATGTCTGCAGATAGCTCGCAGGCAGAAAGAGCTAGCCTGGAAAGCTGTTGCTCAGCCTCATCTGCCCATGGCACTGCTCGCACAGAGGCACAGAGACTTTGGCTGCTTGCTTGTCTTGCTACCTCAAACTTAAAACATATATTAGGTGGTCCATGTCGGGCGCCTTCGACAGCTCTGTTCCGAAAATGCGAATGTCTGCAGATAGCTCGCAGCCAGAAAAAGCTAGCCTGGAAAGCTGTTGCTCAGCCTCATCTGCCCATGGCACTGCTCGCACAGAGGCACAGAGACTGGGGCTGCTTGCTTGTCTTGCCCCCTCCAACTTCAAACGTAGCTTAGGTGGTCCATACCGGGCACCTACGGCACCCCTGCTCTGAAAATGCGAACGTCTGCAGATAGCTCGCAGGCAGAAAGAGCTAGCCTGTAAAGCTGTTGCTCAGCCTCATCTGCCCATGGCACTGCTCGCACAGAGGCACAGAGACTCCGGATGATTGCTTGTCTTGCCCCCTCAAACTTCAGACTTAGGTTTGGGGGTCCATGACGAGCGCCTCCAGCAGCCCTGCTCTGAAAATGCGAACGTCTGCAGATAGCTCGCAGGCAGAAAGAGCTAGCCTGGGAAGCTGTTTCTCAGCCTCATCTGCAAATGGCACTGCTCGCACAGGCACAGAGACTGGGGCTGCTTGCTTGTCTTGCCATCTCAAACTTCAAACGTAGCTTTGGAAGTTCGTGCAGTCGGCCTTCGTCAGACCTGATCTGAAAATGCGAACGTCTGCAGATAGATCGCAGCCACAGAGAGCTCGCCTGGAAAGCTGTTGCTCAGCCTCATCTGCCCATGGCACTGCTCGCACAGAGGCACAGAGACTGGGGCTGCTTGCTTGTCTTGCCACCTCCAACTTCAAACGTATCTTAGGTGGTCCATGCCGGGCACCTACGGCAGCCCTGCTCTGAAAATGCGAACGTCTGCAGATAGCTCGCAGGCAGAAAGAGCTAGCCTGTAAAGCTGTTGCTCAGCCTCATCTGCCCATGGCACTGCTCGCACAGAGGCACAGAGACTCCGGATGATTGCTTGTCCTTCCACCTCAAACTTCCAAAGTAGCTTTAGGGGTCAGTGCCGGGCGCATCCAGCAGCCCTGCTCCCAAAATGTAAACGTCTGCAGAAAGCTCGCATGCAGAAGAGCTAGCCTGGAAAGCTGTTGCTCAACCTCAACTGCTCATGGCACTGCTCGCACAGAGGCACAGAGACTGGGGCTGCTTGCTTGTCTTGCCACCTCAAACTTCAAACGTAGCGTAGGTGGTTCGTGCCGGGCGCCTCCGGCAGCGCTGCTCTGAAAATGCGAACGTCTGCAGATAGCTCGCAGGCAGAAAGAGCTAGCCTGGAAAGCTGTTGCTCAGCCTTATCTGCAAATGGCACTGCTCGCACAGAGGCACAGAGACTGGGGCTGCTTGCTTGTCTTGCCCCCCTCAAACTTCAAACGTAGATTTGGGGGTCCGTGCAGGGGGCCTGAAGCAACCCTGCTCTGAAAATTCAAACGTCTGCATATAGCTCGCAGGCAGAAAGAGCTAGCCTGGAAAACTGTTGCTCAGCCTCATCTGCCCATGGCACTGCCCTCACAGAGGCACAGAGACTTTGGCTGCTTGCTTGTCTTTCCCCCTCCAACTTCAAACGTAGCTTAGGTGGTCCATGCCGGGCACCTATGGCACCCCTGCTCTGAAAATGCGAACGTCTGCAGATAGCTCGCAGGCAGAAAGAGCTAGCCTGTAAAGCTGTTGCTCAGCCTCATCTGCCCATGGCACTGCTCGCACAGAGGCACAGAGACTGCGGATGATTGCTTGTCTTGCTACCTCAAACTTGAAACGTATCTTAGGTGGTCAGTGCTGGGCGCATTCAGCAGCCCTGCTCTGAAATGCGAACGTCTGCAGATAGCTCGCAGACAGAAAGAGCTAGCCTGGAAAGCTGTTGCTCAGCCTCATCTTCCCATGGCACTGCTCGCACAGAGGCACAGAGACTGTGGCTGCTTGCTTGTCTTGCCACCTCAAACTTGAGACGTATCTCTGGTGGTCCGTGACGGACGCCTCAGGCAGCCCTGCTCTGAAAATGCGAACGTCTGCCCATAGCTCACAGGCAGAAAGTGCTAGCCTGCAAAGCTGTTGCTCAGCCTAATCTGCCCATGGCACTGCTCGCACAGAGGCAAAGAGAGTGGGGCTACTTGCTTGTTTTGCCCCCTCAAACTTCAGATGTATCATTCTGGGTCCATGCATGGGTCCTCCGGCAGCCCTGCTCTGAAAATGCGAACGTCTGCAGATAGCTCGCAGCCAGAAAGAGCTAGCCTGGAAAGATGTTGCTCAGCCTCATCTGCCCATGGCACTGCTCGCACAGGCACAGAGACTGGGGCTGCTTGCTTGTCTTGCCATCTCAAACTTCAAAAGTAGCTTTGGCAGTCAGTGCAGTCGACCTCCTTCAGACCTGATCTGAAAATGCGAACGTCTGCAGATAGCTCGCAGCCACAGAGAGCTAGCCTGGAAAGCTGTTGCTCAGCCTCAACTGCTCATGGCACTGCTCGCACAGAGGCACAGAGACTGGGGCTGCTTGCTTGTCTTGCCCCCTCAAACTTCAGACATATCTTAGGCGGTCCATCACGGGCACCTCCAGCAGGCCTGCTATGAAAATGCGAATGTCTGCAGATAGCTCGCAGCCAGAAAGACCTAGCCTGGAAAGCTGTTGGTCAGCCTCATCTGCCCATGGCACTGCTCGCACAGAGGCACAGAGACTTTGGCTGCTTGCTTGTCTTGCTACCTCAAACTTAAAACATATATTAGGTGGTCCATGCCGGGCGCCTTCGGCAGCTCTGTTCCGAAAATGCGAATGTCTGCAGATAGCTCGCAGGCAGAAAGAGCTAGCCTGGAAAGCTGTTGCTCAGCCTCATCTGCCCATGGCACTACTCGCACAGAGGCACAGAGACTGGGGCTGCTTGCTTGTCTTGCCACCTCAAACTTCAAACGTAGCTTAGGTGGTCCATACCGGGCACCTACGGCACCCCTGCTCTGAAAATGCGAACGTCTGCAGATAGCTCGCAGGCAGAAAGAGCTAGCCTGGAAAGCTGTTGCTCAGCCTCATCTGCCCATGGCACTGCTCACACAGAGGCACAGAGACTCCGGATGATTGCTTGTCTTGCCCCCTCAAACTTCAGACTTAGGTTTGGGGGTCCATGACGAGCGCCTCCAGCAGCCCTGCTCTGAAAATGCGAACGTCTGCAGATAGCTCGCAGGCAGAAACAGCTAGCCTGGGAAGCTGTTGCTCAGCCTCATCTGCCCATGGCACTGCTCACACAGAGGCACAGAGACTGGGGCTGCTCGCTTGTCTTGCCACCTCAAACTTCAAACGTATCTTTGGGGGTCCGTGCAGGGGGCCTTCTGCAGCGCTGCTCTGAAAATGCGAACGTCTGCAGATAGCTCGCAGCCAGAAAGAGCTCACCTGGAAAGCTGTTGCTCAGCCTCATCTGCCCATGGCACTGCTCGCACAGAGGCACAGAGACTGGGGCTGCTTGCTTGTCTTGCCCCCTCCAACTTCAAACGTAGCTTAGGTGGTCCATGCCGGGCACCTACGGCAGCCCTGCTCTGAAAATGCGAACGTCTGCAGATAGCTCGCAGCCAGAAAGAGCTAGCCTGTAAAGCTGTTGCTCAGCCTCATCTGCCCATGGCACTGCTCGCACAGAGGCACAGAGACTCCGGATGATTGCTTGTCCTTCCACCTCAAACTTCCAAAGTAGCTTTAGGGGTCAGTGCCGGGCGCATCCATCAGCCCTGCTCCCAAAATGTAAACGTCTGCAGAAAGCTCGCATGCAGAAGAGCTAGCCTGGAAAGCTGTTGCTCAACCTCAACTGCTCATGGCACTGCTCGCACAGAGGCACAGAGACTGGGGCTGCTTGCTTGTCTTGCCACCTCAAACTTCAAACGTAGCATAGGTGGTTCGTGCCGGGCGCCTCCGGCAGCGCTGCTCTGAAAATGCGAACGTCTGCAGATAGCTCGCAGGCAGAAAGAGGTAGCCTGGAAAGCTGTTGCTCAGCCTCATCTGCAAATGTCACTGCTCGCACAGAGGCACAGAGATTCGGGCTGCTTGCTTGTCTTGCCACCTCAAACTTCAAACGTAGCTTAGGTGGTTCATGCCGCGCTCCTCTGGCAGGACTGCTCTGAAAATAAGAACGTCTACAGATAGCTCGCAGGCAGAAAGAGCTAGCCTGGAAAGCTGTTGCTCAGCCTCATCTTCCCACGGCACTGCTCGCACAGAGGCACAGAGACTGGGGCTGCTTGCTTGTCTTGCCCCCCTCAAACTTCAAACGTAGATTTGGGGGTCCGTGCAGGGGGCCTGAAGCAACCCTGCTCTGAAAATTCAAACGTCTGCATATAGCTCGCAGGCAGAAAGAGCTTGCCTGCAAAGCTGTTGCTCAGCCTCATCTGCTCATTGCACTGCTCGCACAGAGGCACAGAGACTGGGGGTGGTTGCTTGTCTTGCCACCTCAAACTTGAGACGTATCTTTGGTGGTCCGTGACGGCCGCCTCAGGCAGCCCTGCTCTGAAAATGCGAACGTCTGCCCATAGCTCACAGGCAGAAAGAGCTAGC
The DNA here is from genome assembly GCF_030867145.1 of Opisthocomus hoazin. Lineage (NCBI taxonomy): Eukaryota > Metazoa > Chordata > Aves > Opisthocomiformes > Opisthocomidae > Opisthocomus > Opisthocomus hoazin. The sequence continues at coordinate 886,713 of NC_134438.1, read as the reverse complement.
CTGGAAAGCTGTTGCTCAGCCTAATCTGCCCATGGCACTGCTCGCACAGAGGCACAGAGACTGGGGCTGCTTGCTTGTTTTGCCCCCTCAAACTTCAGATGTATCATTCTGGGTGTATGCATGGGTCCTCCGGCAGCCCTGCTCTGAAAATGCGAACGTCTGCAGATAGCTCGCAGGCAGAAAGAGGTAGCCTGGAAAGCTGTTGCTCAGCCTCATCTGCCCATGGCACTGCTCACACAGAGGCACAGAGACTGGGGCTGCTCGCTTGTCTTGCCACCTGAAACTTCAAACGTATCTTTGGGGGTCCGTGCAGGGGGCCTTCTGCAGCGCTGCTCTGAAAATGCGAACGTCTGCAGATAGCTCGCAGGCAGAAAAAGCTAGCCTGGAAAGCTGTTGCTCAGCCTCATCTGCCCATGGCACTGCTCGCACAGAGGCACAGAGACTCCGGATGATTGCTTGTCATGCCCCCTCAAACTTCAGACTTAGGTTTGGGGGTCCATGACGAGCGCCTCCAGCAGCGCTGCTCTGAATATGCGAACGTCTGCAGATAGCTCGCAGGCAGAAAGAGCTAGCCTGGAAAGCTGTTGCTCAGCCTCATCTGCAAATGGCACTGCTCGCACAGGCACAGAGACTGGGGCTGCTTGCTTGTCTTGCCACCTCAAACTTCAAACGTAGCATAGGTGGTTCGTGCCGGGCGCCTCCGGCAGCGCTGCTCTGAAAATGCGAACGTCTGCAGATAGCTCGCAGGCAGAAAGAGGTAGCCTGGAAAGCTGTTGCTCAGCCTCATCTGCAAATGTCACTGCTCGCACAGAGGCACAGAGATTCGGGCTGCTTGCTTGTCTTGCCACCTCAAACTTCAAACGTAGCTTAGGTGGTTCATGCCGCGCTCCTCTGGCAGGACTGCTCTGAAAATAAGAACGTCTACAGATAGCTCGCAGGCAGAAAGAGCTAGCCTGGAAAGCTGTTGCTCAGCCTCATCTTCCCACGGCACTGCTCGCACAGAGGCACAGAGACTGGGGCTGCTTGCTTGTCTTGCCCCCCTCAAACTTCAAACGTAGATTTGGGGGTCCGTGCAGGGGGCCTGAAGCAACCCTGCTCTGAAAATTCAAACGTCTGCATATAGCTCGCAGGCAGAAAGAGCTTGCCTGCAAAGCTGTTGCTCAGCCTCATCTGCTCATTGCACTGCTCGCACAGAGGCACAGAGACTGGGGGTGGTTGCTTGTCTTGCCACCTCAAACTTGAGACGTATCTTTGGTGGTCCGTGACGGCCGCCTCAGGCAGCCCTGCTCTGAAAATGCGAACGTCTGCCCATAGCTCACAGGCAGAAAGAGCTAGCCTGGAAAGCTGTTGCTCAGCCTCATCTGCCCATGGCACTGCTCGCACAGAGGCACAGAGACTGGGGCTGCTTGCTTGTTTTGCCCCCTCAAACTTCAGATGTATCATTCTGGGTGTATGCATGGGTCCTCCGGCAGCCCTGCTCTGAAAATGCGAACGTCTGCAGATAGCTCGCAGGCAGAAAGAGGTAGCCTGGAAAGCTGTTGCTCAGCCTCATCTGCCCATGGCACTGCTCACACAGAGGCACAGAGACTGGGGCTGCTCGCTTGTCTTGCCACCTGAAACTTCAAACGTATCTTTGGGGGTCCGTGCAGGGGGCCTTCTGCAGCGCTGCTCTGAAAATGCGAACGTCTGCAGATAGCTCGCAGGCAGAAAAAGCTAGCCTGGAAAGCTGTTGCTCAGCCTCATCTGCCCATGGCACTGCTCGCACAGAGGCACAGAGACTCCGGATGATTGCTTGTCATGCCCCCTCAAACTTCAGACTTAGGTTTGGGGGTCCATGACGAGCGCCTCCAGCAGCCCTGCTCTGAATATGCGAACGTCTGCAGATAGCTCGCAGGCAGAAAGAGCTAGCCTGGGAAGCTGTTGCTCAGCCTCATCTGCAAATGGCACTGCTCGCACAGGCACAGAGACTGGGGCTGCTTGCTTGTCTTGCCATCTCAAACTTCAAACGTAGCTTTGGAAGTTCGTGCAGTCGGCCTTCGTCAGACCTGATCTGAAAATGCGAACGTCTGCGGATAGATCGCAGCCACAGAGAGCTCGCCTGGAAAGCTGTTGCTCAGGCTCATCTGCCCATGGCACCGCTCGCACAGAGGCACAGAGACCGGCGCTGCTTGCTTGTCTTGCCACCTCCAACTTCAAACGTATCTTAGGTGGTCCATGCCGGGCACCTACGGCAGCCCTGCTCTGAAAATGCGAACGTCTGCAGATAGCTCGCAGCCAGAAAGAGCTAGCCTGTAAAGCTGTTGCTCAGCCTCATCTGCCCATGGCACTGCTCGCACAGAGGCACAGAGACTCCGGATGATTGCTTGTCCTTCCACCTCAAACTTCCAAAGTAGCTTTAGGGGTCAGTGCTGGTCGCATCCAGCAGCCCTGCTCCCAAAATGTAAACGTCTGCAGAAAGCTCGCATGCAGAAGAGCTAGCCTGGAAAGCTGTTGCTCAACCTCAACTGCTCATGGCACTGCTCGCATAGAGGCACAGAGACTGGGGCTGCTTGCTTGTCTTGCCACCTCAAACTTCAAACGTAGCGTAGGTGGTTCGCGCCGGGCGCCTCCGGCAGCGCTGCTCTGAAAATGCGAACGTCTGCACATAGCTCGCAGGCAGAAAGAGCTAGCCTGGAAAGCTGTTGCTCAGCCTCATCTGCAAATGGCACTGCTCGCACAGAGGCACAGAGATTCGGGCTGCTTGCTTGTCTTGCCACCTCAAACTTCAAACGTAGCTTAGGTGGTTCATGCCGCGCTCCTCTGGCAGGACTGCTCTGAAAATAAGAATGTCTACAGATAGCTCGCAGGCAGAAAGAGCTAGCCTGGAAAGCTGTTGCTCAGCCTCATCTTCCCACGGCACTGCTCGCACAGAGGCACAGAGACTGAGGCTGCTTGCTTGTCTTGCCCCCCTCAAACTTCAAACGTAGATTTGGGGGTCCGTGCAGGGGGCCTGAAGCAACCCTGCTCTGAAAATTCAAACGTCTGCATATAGCTCGCAGGCAGAAAGAGCTTGCCTGGAAAGCTGTTGCTCAGCCTCATCTGCCCATTGCACTGCTCGCACAGAGGCACAGAGAGTGCGGCTGCTTGCTTGTTTTGCCCCCTCAAACTTCAGATGTATCATTCTGGGTCCAAGCATGGGTCCTCCGGCAGCCCTGCTCTGAAAATGCGAACGTCTGCAGATAGCTCGCAGGCAGAAAGAGCTAGCCTGGAAAGCTGTTGCTCAGCCTCATCTGCCCATGGCACTGCTCACACAGAGGCACAGAGACTGGGGCTGCTCGCTTGTCTTGCCACCTCAAACTTCAAACGTATCTTTGGGGGTCCGTGCAGGGGGCCTCCTGCAGCGCTGCTCTGAAAATGCGAACGTCTGCAGATAGCTCGCAGGCAGAAAGAGCTAGCCTGGAAAGCTGTTGCTCAGCCTCATCTGCCCATGGCACTGCTCGCACAGAGGCACAGAGACTGTGGCTGCTTGCTTGTCTTGCCCCCTCAAACTTCAAACGTATCTTAGGTGGTCCGTGCCGGGCGCCTCCGGCAGCCGTGCTCTGAAAATGCGAACGTCTGCAGATAGCTCGCAGGCAGAAAGAGCTAGCCTGGAAAGCTGTTGCTCAGCCTCATCTGCCCATGGCACTGCTCGCACAGAGGCTCAGAGACTGGGTCTGCTTGCTTGTCTTGCCCCTTCAAACTTCAAAATTATCTTAGGTGTTCCGTGCCGGCCGCCTCAGGGAGCCCTGCTCTGAAAATGCGAACGTCTGCAGATAGCTCGCAGCCAGAAAGAGCTAGCCTGGAAAACTGTTGCTCAGCCTCATCTGCCCATGGCACTGCCCTCACAGAGGCACAGAGACTGGGGCTGCTTGCTTGTCCTGCCCCCTCAAACTTCAGACATAACTTAGGCGGTCCATCACGGGCACCTCCAACAGCCCTGCTCTGAAAATGCGAACGTCTGCAGATAGCTCGCAGCCAAAAAGAGCTAGCCTGGAAAGATGTTGCTCAGTCTCATCTGCCCATGGCACTGCTCGCACAGGCACAGAGACTGGGGCTGCTTGCTTGTCTTGCCATCTCAAACTTGAAACGTAGCTTTGGAAGTCAGTGCAGTCGACCTCCGTCAAACCTGATCTGAAAATGCGAACGTCTGCAGATAGCTCGCAGCCACAGAGAGCTAGCCTGGAAAGCTGTTGCTCAGCCTGAACTGCTCATGGCACTGCTCGCACAGAGGCACAGAGACTGGGGCTGCTTGCTTGTCTTGCCCCCTCAAACTTCAGACATAACTTAGGCGGTCCATCACGGGCACATCCAGCAGGCCTGCTCTGAAAATGCTAATGTCTGCAGATAGCTCGCAGGCAGAAAGAGCTAGCCTGGAAAGCTGTTGCTCAGCCTCATCTGCCCATGGCACTGCTCGCACAGAGGCACAGAGACTTTGGCTGCTTGCTTGTCTTTCCCCCTCCAACTTCAAACGTAGCTTAGGTGGTCCATGCCGGGCACCTATGGCACCCCTGCTCTGAAAATGCGAACGTCTGCAGATAGCTCGCAGGCAGAAAGAGCTAGCCTGTAAAGCTGTTGCTCAGCCTCATCTGCCCATGGCACTGCTCGCACAGAGGCACAGAGACTGCGGATGATTGCTTGTCTTGCTACCTCAAACTTGAAACGTATCTTAGGTGGTCAGTGCTGGGCGCATTCAGCAGCCCTGCTCTGAAATGCGAACGTCTGCAGATAGCTCGCAGACAGAAAAAGCTAGCCTGGAAAGCTGTTGCTCAGCCTCATCTTCCCATGGCACTGCTCGCACAGAGGCACAGAGACTGTGGCTGCTTGCTTGTCTTGCCACCTCAAACTTGAGACGTATCTCTGGTGGTCCGTGACGGACGCCTCAGGCAGCCCTGCTCTGAAAATGCGAACGTCTGCCCATAGCTCACAGGCAGAAAGTGCTAGCCTGCAAAGCTGTTGCTCAGCCTAATCTGCCCATGGCACTGCTCGCACAGAGGCAAAGAGAGTGGGGCTACTTGCTTGTTTTGCCCCCTCAAACTTCAGATGTATCATTCTGGGTCCATGCATGGGTCCTCCGGCAGCCCTGCTCTGAAAATGCGAACGTCTGCAGATAGCTCGCAGCCAGAAAGAGCTAGCCTGGAAAGATGTTGCTCAGCCTCATCTGCCCATGGCACTGCTCGCACAGGCACAGAGACTGGGGCTGCTTGCTTGTCTTGCCATCTCAAACTTCAAAAGTAGCTTTGGCAGTCAGTGCAGTCGACCTCCTTCAGACCTGATCTGAAAATGCGAACGTCTGCAGATAGCTCGCAGCCACAGAGAGCTAGCCTGGAAAGCTGTTGCTCAGCCTCAACTGCTCATGGCACTGCTCGCACAGAGGCACAGAGACTGGGGCTGCTTGCTTGTCTTGCCCCCTCAAACTTCAGACATATCTTAGGCGGTCCATCACGGGCACCTCCAGCAGGCCTGCTATGAAAATGCGAATGTCTGCAGATAGCTCGCAGCCAGAAAGACCTAGCCTGGAAAGCTGTTGGTCAGCCTCATCTGCCCATGGCACTGCTCGCACAGAGGCACAGAGACTTTGGCTGCTTGCTTGTCTTGCTACCTCAAACTTAAAACATATATTAGGTGGTCCATGCCGGGCGCCTTCGGCAGCTCTGTTCCGAAAATGCGAATGTCTGCAGATAGCTCGCAGGCAGAAAGAGCTAGCCTGGAAAGCTGTTGCTCAGCCTCATCTGCCCATGGCACTACTCGCACAGAGGCACAGAGACTGGGGCTGCTTGCTTGTCTTGCCACCTCAAACTTCAAACGTAGCTTAGGTGGTCCATACCGGGCACCTACGGCACCCCTGCTCTGAAAATGCGAACGTCTGCAGATAGCTCGCAGGCAGAAAGAGCTAGCCTGGAAAGCTGTTGCTCAGCCTCATCTGCCCATGGCACTGCTCACACAGAGGCACAGAGACTCCGGATGATTGCTTGTCTTGCCCCCTCAAACTTCAGACTTAGGTTTGGGGGTCCATGACGAGCGCCTCCAGCAGCCCTGCTCTGAAAATGCGAACGTCTGCAGATAGCTCGCAGGCAGAAACAGCTAGCCTGGGAAGCTGTTGCTCAGCCTCATCTGCCCATGGCACTGCTCACACAGAGGCACAGAGACTGGGGCTGCTCGCTTGTCTTGCCACCTCAAACTTCAAACGTATCTTTGGGGGTCCGTGCAGGGGGCCTTCTGCAGCGCTGCTCTGAAAATGCGAACGTCTGCAGATAGCTCGCAGCCAGAAAGAGCTCACCTGGAAAGCTGTTGCTCAGCCTCATCTGCCCATGGCACTGCTCGCACAGAGGCACAGAGACTGGGGCTGCTTGCTTGTCTTGCCCCCTCCAACTTCAAACGTAGCTTAGGTGGTCCATGCCGGGCACCTACGGCAGCGCTGCTCTGAAAATGCGAACGTCTGCAGATAGCTCGCAGGCAGAAAGAGGTAGCCTGGAAAGCTGTTGCTCAGCCTCATCTGCAAATGTCACTGCTCGCACAGAGGCACAGAGATTCGGGCTGCTTGCTTGTCTTGCCACCTCAAACTTCAAACGTAGCTTAGGTGGTTCATGCCGCGCTCCTCTGGCAGGACTGCTCTGAAAATAAGAACGTCTACAGATAGCTCGCAGGCAGAAAGAGCTAGCCTGGAAAGCTGTTGCTCAGCCTCATCTTCCCACGGCACTGCTCGCACAGAGGCACAGAGACTGGGGCTGCTTGCTTGTCTTGCCCCCCTCAAACTTCAAACGTAGATTTGGGGGTCCGTGCAGGGGGCCTGAAGCAACCCTGCTCTGAAAATTCAAACGTCTGCATATAGCTCGCAGGCAGAAAGAGCTTGCCTGCAAAGCTGTTGCTCAGCCTCATCTGCTCATTGCACTGCTCGCACAGAGGCACAGAGACTGGGGGTGGTTGCTTGTCTTGCCACCTCAAACTTGAGACGTATCTTTGGTGGTCCGTGACGGCCGCCTCAGGCAGCCCTGCTCTGAAAATGCGAACGTCTGCCCATAGCTCACAGGCAGAAAGAGCTAGCCTGGAAAGCTGTTGCTCAGCCTAATCTGCCCATGGCACTGCTCGCACAGAGGCACAGAGACTGGGGCTGCTTGCTTGTTTTGCCCCCTCAAACTTCAGATGTATCATTCTGGGTCTATGCATGGGTCCTCCGGCAGCCCTGCTCTGAAAATGCGAACGTCTGCAGATAGCTCGCAGGCAGAAAGAGGTAGCCTGGAAAGCTGTTGCTCAGCCTCATCTGCCCATGGCACTGCTCACACAGAGGCACAGAGACTGGGGCTGCTCGCTTGTCTTGCCACCTGAAACTTCAAACGTATCTTTGGGGGTCCGTGCAGGGGGCCTTCTGCAGCGCTGCTCTGAAAATGCGAACGTCTGCAGATAGCTCGCAGGCAGAAAAAGCTAGCCTGGAAAGCTGTTGCTCAGCCTCATCTGCCCATGGCACTGCTCGCACAGAGGCACAGAGACTCCGGATGATTGCTTGTCTTGCCCCCTCAAACTTCAAACGTATCTTAGGTGGTCCGTGCCGGGCGCCTCCGGCAGCCGTGCTCTGAAAATGTGAACGTCTGCAGATAGCTCGCAGGCAGAAAGAGCTAGCCTGGAAAGCTGTTGCTCAGCCTCATTTGCCCATGGCACTGCTCGCACAGAGGCTCAGAGACTGGGTCTGCTTGCTTGTCTTGCCCCTTCAAACTTCAAAATTATCTTAGGTGGTCCGTGCCGGCCGCCTCAGGGAGCCCTGCTCTGAAAATGCGAACGTCTGCAGATAGCTCGCAGCCAGAAAGAGCTAGCCTGGGAAACTGTTGCTCAGCCTCATCTGCCCATGGCACTGCTCTCACAGAGGCACAGAGACTGGGGCTGCTTGCTTGTCTTGCCCCCTCAAACTTCAGACATAACTTAGGCGGTCCATCACGGGCACCTCCAACAGCCCTGCTCTGAAAATGCGAACGTCTGCACATAGCTCGCAGCCAAAAAGAGCTAGCCTGGAAAGATGTTGCTCAGCCTCATCTGCCCATGGCACTGCTCGCACAGGCACAGAGACTTTGGCTGCTTGCTTGTCTTGCCATCTCAAACTTCAAACGTAGCTTTGGAAGTCAGTGCAGTCGACCTCCGTCAGACCTGATCTGAAAATGCGAACGTCTGCAGATAGCTCGCAGCCACAGAGAGCTAGCCTGGAAAGCTGTTGCTCAGCCTGAACTGCTCATGGCACTGCTCGCACAGAGGCACAGAGACTGGGGCTGCTTGCTTGTCTTGCCCCCTCAAACTTCAGACATAACTTAGGCGGTCCATCACGGGCACCTCCAGCAGGCCTGCTATGAAAATGCGAATGTCTGCAGATAGCTCGCAGGCAGAAAGAGCTAGCCTGGAAAGCTGTTGCTCAGCCTCATCTGCCCATGGCACTGCTGGCACAGAGGCACAGAGAATGGGGCTGCTTGCTTGTCTTGCTACCTCAAACTTAAAACATATATTAGGTGGTCCATGCCGGGCGCCTTCGGCAGCTCTGTTCCGAAAATGCGAATGTCTGCAGATAGCTCGCAGCCAGAAAGAGCTAGCCTGGAAAGCTGTTGCTCAGCCTCATCTGCCCATGGCACTGCTCGCACAGAGGCACAGAGACTGGGGCTGCTTGCTTGTCTTGCCCCCTCCAACTTCAAACGTAGCTTAGGTGGTCCATGCCGGGCACCTACGGCAGCCCTGCTCTGAAAATGCGAACGTCTGCAGATAGCTCGCAGGCAGAAAGAGCTAGCCTGTAAAGCTGTTACTCAGCCTCATCTGCCCATGGCACTGCTCGCACAGAGGCACAGAGACTCCGGATGATTGCTTGTCTTGCCACCTCAAACTTCAGACTTAGGTTTGGGGGTCCATGACGAGCGCCTCCAGAAGCCCTGCTCTGAAAATGCGAACGTCTGCAGATAGCTCGCAGGCAGAAACAGCTAGCCTGGGAAGCTGTTGCTCAGCCTCATCTGCAAATGGCACTGCTCGCACAGGCACAGAGACTGGAGCTGCTTGCTTGTCTTGCCATCTCAAACTTCAAACTTAGCTTTGGAAGTCAGTGCAGTCGGCCTCCATCAGACCTGATCTGAAAATGCGAACATCTGCAGATAGCTGGCAGGCATAAGGGGCTAGCCTGGAAAGCTGTTGCTCAGCCTCATCTGCCCATGGCACTGCTCGCACAGAGGCACAGAGACTGCGGATGATTGCTTGTCTTGCTACCTCAAACTTGAAACGTATCTTAGGTGTTCAGTGCTGGGCGCATTCAGCAGCCCTGCTCTGAAATGCGAACGTCTGCAGATAGCTCGCAGACAGAAAGAGCTAGCCTGGAAAGATGTTGCTCAGCCTCATCTGCCCACGGCACTGCTCGCACAGGCACAGAGACTGGGGCTGCTTGCTTGTCTTGCCATCTCAAACTTCAAACGTAGCTTTGGAAGTCAGTGCAGTCGACCTCCTTCAGACCTGATCTGAAAATGCGAACGTCTGCAGATAGCTCGCAGCCACAGAGAGTTAGCCTGGAAAGCTGTTGCTCAGCCTCAACTGCTCATGGCACTGCTCGCACAGAGGCACAGAGACTGGGGCTGCTTGCTTGTCTTGCCCCCTCAAACTTCAGACATAACTTAGGCGGTCCATCACGGGCACCTCCAGCAGGCCTGCTATGAAAATGCGAATGTCTGCAGATAGCTCGCAGGCAGAAAGAGCTAGCCTGGAAAGCTGTTGCTCAGCCTCATCTGCCCATGGCACTGCTCGCACAGAGGCACAGAGACTTTGGCTGCTTGCTTGTCTTGCTACCTCAAACTTAAAACATATATTAGGTGGTCCATGCCGGGCGCCTTCGGCAGCTCTGTTCCGAAAATGCGAATGTCTGCAGATAGCTCGCAGGCAGAAAGAGCTAGCCTGCAAAGCTGTTGCTCAGCGTCATGTGCCCATGGCACTGCTCGCACAGAGGCACAGAGACTGGGGCTGCTTGCTTGTCTTGCCCCCTCCAACTTCAAACGTAGCTTAGGTGGTCCATACCGGGCACCTACGGCACCCCTGCTCTGAAAATGCGAACGTCTGCAGATAGCTCGCAGGCAGAAAGAGCTAGCCTGTAAAGCTGTTGCTCAGCCTCATCTGCCCATGGCACTGCTCGCACAGAGGCACAGAGACTGGGGCTGCTTGCTTGTCTTGCCCCCTCCAACTTCAAACGTAGCTTAGGTGGTCCATACCGGGCACCTACGGCACCCCTGCTCTGAAAATGCGAACGTCTGCAGATAGCTCGCAGGCAGAAAGAGCTAGCCTGGAAAGCTGTTGCTCAGCCTCATCTGCCCATGGCACTGCTCACACAGAGGCACAGAGACTCCGGATGATTGCTTGTCTTGCCCCCTCAAACTTCAGACTTAGGTTTGGGGGTCCATGACGAGCGCCTCCAGCAGCCCTGCTCTGAAAATGCGAACGTCTGCAGATAGCTCGCAGGCAGAAACAGCTAGCCTGGGAAGCTGTTGCTCAGCCTCATCTGCCCATGGCACTGCTCACACAGAGGCACAGAGACTGGGGCTGCTCGCTTGTCTTGCCACCTCAAACTTCAAACGTATCTTTGGGGGTCCGTGCAGGGGGCCTTCTGCAGCGCTGCTCTGAAAATGCGAACGTCTGCAGATAGCTCGCAGCCAGAAAGAGCTCACCTGGAAAGCTGTTGCTCAGCCTCATCTGCCCATGGCACTGCTCGCACAGAGGCACAGAGACTGGGGCTGCTTGCTTGTCTTGCCCCCTCCAACTTCAAACGTAGCTTAGGTGGTCCATGCCGGGCACCTACGGCAGCCCTGCTCTGAAAATGCGAACGTCTGCAGATAGCTCGCAGGCAGAAAGAGCTAGCCTGTAAAGCTGTTGCTCAGCCTCATCTGCCCATGGCACTGCTCGCACAGAGGCACAGAGACTCCGGATGATTGCTTGTCCTTCCACCTCAAACTTCCAAAGTAGCTTTAGGGGTCAGTGCCGGGCGCATCCATCAGCCCTGCTCCCAAAAAGTAAACGTCTGCAGAAAGCTCGCATGCAGAAGAGCTAGCCTGGAAAGCTGTTGCTCAACCTCAACTGCTCATGGCACTGCTCGCATAGAGGCACAGAGACTGGGGCTGCTTGCTTGTCTTGCCACCTCAAACTTCAAACGTAGCGTAGGTGGTTCGTGCCGGGCGCCTCCGGCAGCGCTGCTCTGAAAATGCGAACGTCTGCAGATAGCTCGCAGGCAGAAAGAGCTAGCCTGGAAAGCTGTTGCTCAGCCTCATCTGCAAATGTCACTGCTCGCACAGAGGCACAGAGATTCGGGCTGCTTGCTTGTCTTGCCACCTCAAACTTCAAACGTAGCTTAGGTGGTTCATGCCGCGCTCCTCTGGCAGGACTGCTCTGAAAATAAGAACGTCTACAGATAGCTCGCAGGCAGAAAGAGCTAGCCTGGAAAGCTGTTGCTCAGCCTCATCTTCCCACGGCACTGCTCGCACAGAGGCACAGAGACTGGGGCTGCTTGCTTGTCTTGCCCCCCTCAAACTTCAAACGTAGATTTGGGGGTCCGTGCAGGGGGCCTGAAGCAACCCTGCTCTGAAAATTCAAACGTCTGCATATAGCTCGCAGGCAGAAAGAGCTTGCCTGCAAAGCTGTTGCTCAGCCTCATCTGCTCATTGCACTGCTCGCACAGAGGCACAGAGACTGGGGGTGGTTGCTTGTCTTGCCACCTCAAACTTGAGACGTATCTTTGGTGGTCCGTGACGGCCGCCTCAGGCAGCCCTGCTCTGAAAATGCGAACGTCTGCCCATAGCTCACAGGCAGAAAGAGCTAGCCTGGAAAGCTGTTGCTCAGCCTAATCTGCCCATGGCACTGCTCGCACAGAGGCACAGAGACTGGGGCTGCTTGCTTGTTTTGCCCCCTCAAACTTCAGATGTATCATTCTGGGTCTATGCATGGGTCCTCCGGCAGCCCTGCTCTGAAAATGCGAACGTCTGCAGATAGCTCGCAGGCAGAAAGAGGTAGCCTGGAAAGCTGTTGCTCAGCCTCATCTGCCCATGGCACTGCTCACACAGAGGCACAGAGACTGGGGCTGCTCGCTTGTCTTGCCACCTGAAACTTCAAACGTATCTTTGGGGGTCCGTGCAGGGGGCCTTCTGCAGCGCTGCTCTGAAAATGCGAACGTCTGCAGATAGCTCGCAGGCAGAAAAAGCTAGCCTGGAAAGCTGTTGCTCAGCCTCATCTGCCCATGGCACTGCTCGCACAGAGGCACAGAGACTCCGGATGATTGCTTGTCTTGCCCCCTCAAACTTCAAACGTATCTTAGGTGGTCCGTGCCGGGCGCCTCCGGCAGCCGTGCTCTGAAAATGTGAACGTCTGCAGATAGCTCGCAGGCAGAAAGAGCTAGCCTGGAAAGCTGTTGCTCAGCCTCATTTGCCCATGGCACTGCTCGCACAGAGGCTCAGAGACTGGGTCTGCTTGCTTGTCTTGCCCCTTCAAACTTCAAAATTATCTTAGGTGGTCCGTGCCGGCCGCCTCAGGGAGCCCTGCTCTGAAAATGCGAACGTCTGCAGATAGCTCGCAGCCAGAAAGAGCTAGCCTGGGAAGCTGTTGCTCAGCCTCATCTGCAAATGGCACTGCTCGCACAGGCACAGAGACTGGAGCTGCTTGCTTGTCTTGCCATCTCAAACTTCAAACTTAGCTTTGGAAGTCAGTGCAGTCGGCCTCCATCAGACCTGATCTGAAAATGCGAACATCTGCAGATAGCTGGCAGGCATAAGGGGCTAGCCTGGAAAGCTGTTGCTCAGCCTCATCTGCCCATGGCACTGCTCGCACAGAGGCACAGAGACTGCGGATGATTGCTTGTCTTGCTACCTCAAACTTGAAACGTATCTTAGGTGTTCAGTGCTGGGCGCATTCAGCAGCCCTGCTCTGAAATGCGAACGTCTGCAGATAGCTCGCAGACAGAAAGAGCTAGCCTGGAAAGATGTTGCTCAGCCTCATCTGCCCACGGCACTGCTCGCACAGGCACAGAGACTGGGGCTGCTTGCTTGTCTTGCCATCTCAAACTTCAAACGTAGCTTTGGAAGTCAGTGCAGTCGACCTCCTTCAGACCTGATCTGAAAATGCGAACGTCTGCAGATAGCTCGCAGCCACAGAGAGTTAGCCTGGAAAGCTGTTGCTCAGCCTCAACTGCTCATGGCACTGCTCGCACAGAGGCACAGAGACTGGGGCTGCTTGCTTGTCTTGCCCCCTCAAACTTCAGACATAACTTAGGCGGTCCATCACGGGCACCTCCAGCAGGCCTGCTATGAAAATGCGAATGTCTGCAGATAGCTCGCAGGCAGAAAGAGCTAGCCTGGAAAGCTGTTGCTCAGCCTCATCTGCCCATGGCACTGCTCGCACAGAGGCACAGAGACTTTGGCTGCTTGCTTGTCTTGCTACCTCAAACTTAAAACATATATTAGGTGGTCCATGCCGGGCGCCTTCGGCAGCTCTGTTCCGAAAATGCGAATGTCTGCAGATAGCTCGCAGCCAGAAAGAGCTAGCCTGGAAAGCTGTTGCTCAGCCTCATCTGCCCATGGCACTGCTCGCACAGAGTCACAGAGACTGGGGCTGCTTGCTTGTCTTGCCCCCTCCAACTTCAAACGTAGCTTAGGTGGTCCATACCGGGCACCTACGGCACCCCTGCTCTGAAAATGCGAACGTCTGCAGATAGCTCGCAGGCAGAAAGAGCTAGCCTGTAAAGCTGTTGCTCAGCCTCATCTGCCCATGGCACTGCTCGCACAGAGGCACAGAGACTCCGGATGATTGCTTGTCTTGCCCCCTCAAACTTCAGATTTGTTTTGGGGGTCCATGACGAGCGCCTCCAGCAGCCCTGCTCTGAAAATGCGAACGTCTGCAGATAGCTCGCAGGCAGAAACAGCTAGCCTGGGAAGCTGTTGCTCAGCCTCATCTGCAAATGGCACTGCTCGCACAGGCACAGAGACTGGGGGTGCTCGCTTGTCTTGCCACCTCAAACTTCAAACGTATCTTTGGGGGTCCGTGCAGGGGGCCTTCTGCAGCGCTGCTCTGAAAATGCGAACGTCTGCAGATAGCTCGCAGGCAGAAAGAGCTAGCCTGGAAAGCTGTTGCTCAGCCTCATCTGCCCATGGCACTGGTCGCACAGAGGCACAGAGAGTGGGGCTGCTTGCTTGTCTTGCCCCCTCAAACTTCAAACGTATCTTAGGTGGTCCGTGCCGGGCGCCTCCGGCAGCCGTGCTCTGAAAATGCGAACGTCTGCAGATAGCTCGCAGGCAGAAAGAGCTAGCCTGGAAAGCTGTTGCTCAGCCTCATTTGCCCATGGCACTGCTCGCACAGAGGCTCAGAGACTGGGTCTGCTTGCTTGTCTTGCCCCTTCAAATTTCAAAATTATCTTAGGTGGTCCGTGCCGGCCGCCTCAGGGAGCCCTGCTCTGAAAATGCGAACGTCTGCAGATAGCTCGCAGCCAGAAAGAGCTAGCCTGGAAAACTGTTGCTCAGCCTCATCTGCCCATGGCACTGCTCGCACAGGCACAGACACTGGGGCTGCTTGCTTGTCTTGCCATCTCAAACTTCAAACGTAGCTTTGGAATTCAGTGCAGTCGACCTCCGTCAGACCTGATCTGAAAATGCGAACGTCTGCAGATAGCTCGCAGCCACAGAGAGCTAGCCTGGAAAGCTGTTGCTCAGCCTGAACTGCTCATGGCACTGCTCGCACAGAGGCACAGAGACTCCGGATGATTGCTTGTCTTGCCCCCTCAAACTTCAGATATAACTTAGGCGGTCCATCACGGGCACCTCCAGCAGGCCTGCTCTGAAAATGCGAATGTCTGCAGATAGCTCGCAGGCAGAAAGAGCTAGCCTGGAAAGCTGTTGCTCAGCCTCATCTGCCCATGGCACTGTTCGCACAGAGGCACAGAGACTTTGGCTGCTTGCTTGTCTTGCTACCTCAAACTTAAAACATATATTAGGTGGTCCATGCCGGGCGCCTTCGGCAGCTCTGTTCTGAAAATGCGAATGTCTGCAGATAGCTCGCAGGCAGAAAGAGCTAGCCTGGAAAGCTGTTGCTCAGCCTCATCTGCCCATGGCACTGCTCGCACAGAGGCACAGAGACTCCGGGTGATTGCTTGTCTTGCCACCTCAAACTTCAGACTTAGGTTTGGGGGTCCATGACGAGCGCCTCCAGAAGCCCTGCTCTGAAAATGCGAACGTCTGCAGATAGCTCGCAGGCAGAAACAGCTAGCCTGGGAAGCTGTTGCTCAGCCTGAACTGCTCATGGCACTGCTGGCACAGAAGCACAGAGACTGGGGCTGCTTGCTTGTCTTGCCCCCTCAAACTTAAGACATAACTTAAGTGGTCCATCACGGGCACCTCCAGCAGGCCTGCTCTGAAAATGCGAATGTCTGCAGATAGCTGGCAGGCATAAGGGGCTAGGCTGGAAAGCTGTTGCTCAGCCTCATCTGCCCATGGCACTGCTCGCACAGAGGCACAGAGACTGCGGATGATTGCTTGTCTTGCTACCTCAAACTTGAAACGTATCTTAGGTGGTCAGTGCTGGGCGCATTCAGCAGCCCTGCTCTGAAATGCGAACGTCTGCAGATAGCTCGCAGGCAGAAAGAGCTAGCCTGGAAAGATGTTGCTCAGCCTCATCTGCCCATGGCACTTCTCGCACAGAGGCACAGAGACTGGGGCTGCTTGCTTGGCTTGCCCCGTCATATTTCAGACGTCGCTTTGGGGGTTCGTGCATGGGGCCTCGGGCAGGCCTGGTCTGAAAATGCGAACGTCTGCAGATAGCTCGCAGGCAGAAAGAGCTAGCCTGGAAAGCTGTTGCTCAGCCTCATTTGCCCATGGCACTGCTCTCACAGAGGCACAGAGACTGGGGCTGCTTGCTTGTCTTGCCCCCTCCAACTTCAAACGTAGCTTAGGTGGTCCATGCCGGGCACCTACGGCAGCCCTGCTCTGAAAATGCGAATGTCTGCAGATAGCTCGCAGGCAGAAAGAGCTAGCCTGGAAAGCTGTTGCTCAGCCTCATCTGCCCATGGCACTGCTCGCACAGAGGCACAGAGACTTTGGCTGCTTGCTTGTCTTGCTACCTCAAACTTCCAAAGTGGCTTTAGGGGTCAGTGCCGGGTGCATCAAGCAGCCCTGCTCTGAAAATGTAAACGTCTGCAGGTAGGTCGCAGCCAGAAAGTGCTAGCCTGGAAAGCTGTTGCTCAACCTCAACTGCTCATGGCACTGCTCGCACAGAGGCACAGAGACTGGGGCTGCTTGCTTGTCTTGCCCCCTCCAACTTCAAACGTAGCTTAGGTGGTCCATGCCAGGCACCTACGGCAGCCCTGCTCTAAAAATGCGAACGTCTGCAGATAGCTCGCAGGCAGAAAGAGCTAGCCTGGAAAGCTGTTGCACAGCCTCAACTGCCCATGGCACTGCTCGCACAGAGGCGCAGAGACTTCAGTGGCTTAATTGTCTTGCTACCTCAAACCTCAAACATATATTAGGTGGTCCATGCCGGGCGCCTTCGGCAGCTCTGTTCCGAAAATGCGAACGTCTGGAGATAGCTCTCAGCCAGAAAGAGCTAGCCTGGAAAGCTGTTGCTCAGCCTCATCTGCCCATGGCACTGCTCGCACAGAGTCACAGAGACTGGGGCTGCTTGCTTGTCTTGCGCCCTCAAACTTCAGACTTAGCTTTGGGGGTCCATGAAGGGGCGCCTCCAGCAGCCCTGCTCTGAAAATGCGAACGTCTGCAGATAGCTCGCAGGCAGAAAGAGCTAGCCTGGAATGATGTTGCTCAGCCTCATCTGCCCATGGCACTGCTCGCACAGGCACAGAGACTGGGGCTGCTTGCTTGTCTTGCCATCTCAAACTTCAAACGTAGCTTTGGAAGTCAGTGCAGTCGGCCTCCGTCAGACCTGATCTGAAAATGCGAACGTCTGCAGATAGCTCGCAGCCACAGAGATCTCGCCTGGAAAGCTGTTTCTCAGCCTCATCTGCAAATGGCACTGCTCGCACAGAGGCACAGAGACTGGTTCTGCTTGCTTGTCTTGCCACCTCAAACTTCAAACGTAGCTTTGGTGTTCCGTGCAGGGGGCCTCCGGTAGCCCTGCTCTGAAAATGCGAACGTCTGCAGATAGGTCGCAGCCAGAAAGAGCTAGCCTGGAAAGCTGTTGCTCAGCCTCATCTGCCCATGGCACTGCTCGCACAGAGGCACAGATACTTTGGCTGCTTGCTTGTCTTGCTACCTCAAACTTAAAACATATATTAGGTGGTTCATGCCGGACGCCTTCGGCAGCTCTGTTCCGAAAATGCGAATGTCTGCAGATAGCTCGCAGCCAGAAAGAGCTCGCCTGGAAAGCTGTTGCTCAGCCTCATCTGCCCATGGCACTGCTCGCACAGAGGCACAGAGACTGGGGCTGCTTGCTTGTCTTGCCACCTCCAACTTCAAACGTAGCTTAGGTGGTCCATGCCGGGCACCTACGGCAGCCCTGCTCTGAAAATGCGAACGTCTGCAGATAGCTCGCAGGCAGAAAGAGCTAGCCTGTAAAGCTGTTGCTCAGCCTCATCTGCTCATGGCACTGCTCACACAGAGGCACAGAGACTCCGGATGATTGCTTGTCTTGCCCCCTCAAACTTCAGACTTATCTTTGGGGGTCCATGACGAGCGCCTCCAGCAGCCCTGCTCTGAAAATGCGAACGTCTGCAGATAGCTCGCAGGCAGAAAGAGCTAGCCTGGGAAGCTGTTGCTCAGCCTCATCTGCCCATGGCACTTCTCGCACAGGCAAAGAAACTGGGGCTGCTTGCTTGTCTTGCCATCTCAAACTTCAAACGTAGCTTTGGAAGTCAGTGCAGTCGACCTCCGTCAGACCTGATCTGAAAATGCGAACGTCTGCAGATAGCTCGCAGCCACAGAGAGCTCGCCTGGAAAGCTGTTGCTCAGCCTCATCTGCCCATGGCACTGCTCGCACAGAGGCACAGAGACTGGGGCTGCTTGCTTGTCTTGCCCCCTCCAACTTCAAACGTAGCTTAGGTGGTCCATGCCGGGCGCCTCCGGCAGCCCTGCTCTCAAAATGCGAACGTCTGCAGATAGCTCGCAGCCAGAAAGAGCTAGCCTGGAAAGCTGTTGCTCAGCCTCATCTGCCCATGGCACTGCTCGCACAGAGGCACAGAGACTGCGGATGATTGCTTGTCTTGTCCCCTCAAACTTCACACATATCTTCGGGGGTTCGTGCCGGGTGCCTCCAGCAGCCCTGCTCTGAAAATGTGAACGTCTGCAGATAGCTCGCAGCCAGAAAGAGCTCGCCTGGAAAGCTGTTGCTCAACCTCAACTGCTCATGGCACTGCTCGCACAGAGGCACAGAGACTGTTTCTGCTTGCTTGTCTTGCCTCCTCCAACTTCAAACGTAGCTTTGGTGTTCCTTGCAGGGGGCCTCCGGTAGCCCTGCTCTAAAAATGCGAACGTCTGCATATAGCTCGCAGGCAGAAAAAGCTAGCCTGTAAAGCTGTTGCTCAGCCTCATCTGCCCATGGCACTGCTCTCACAGAGGCACAGGGACTGGGGCTGCTTGCTTGTCTTGCCACCTCAAACTTCAAACGTAGATTAGGTGTTCCGTGCCGAGGGCCTCCGGCAGCCCTGCTCTGAATATGCCAACATCTGCAGATAGCTCACAGCTTAACAGGAAGAATGATGTGGGGAGTTGGAAACGTAAGAATGGGTCATTCCTCCCTTTTCCCCACCGCTGTTTGAGCAGGAGCGGAGTGTAGTTCCGCAGGCATTTGTGACCAGCTGCAGTTCGCGTAACGCACTTTCCATGGGACTCGCACCACAGATGGGGAAGATACTGCGGAAAAGTCACCTGCTGTGCTTACACGTGACAGGCAGTGATGGTCTGGGGCTGTGACTGCCCTGAGGTGGGGGTCCTCGCTACTGCAGAAAGCCAGCAGCAGTCAGTTAATACAGAGTTGTTGCAAAGTGTTTCCTTCTCATCCCTCCCAAATGAATAGAGACAGTGTTTATTAGGGAACTCGGTCACCAAGATGTGTGGGTTTTTTATTCTTTCAACCCTCAGACTTACGGCAAGAGCTAGCAGTACTGGAGAAGCAACAAGAAGTCACCCGAAAGTCAGCGCCCAGTTCTCCGACTCTAGACTGTGAAAAGATGGATTCGGCTGTCCAGGCATCTCTCTCCTTGCCAGCTACACCTGTTGGAAAAGGATCAGAAAATAGTTTTCCTTCCCCAAAATGTATAATTTGTAGAATCTGTGTCTAGTTGTTAGGCAGTACCTGCAGCTTGTTAACAAACAATTTCAGGCCAGGTGCTTGTTGGTGAACTTCAAGTAAGTGTAGGTAGGGGTGGATCCCACCTGCATTGGATCAGGTGTGTTTAAATCCGGGGGCAGCATCAGGTGCATTTAAGGAGTATAATCAGTAAACAGCATGGAGAAGCAGGATGGTGAAGCTTAGATACTGCTTTTACCGGGGCAAGGGTTTGTGCTCTGCAGTGGATGCCTGCAGCAGAGCTCTGAAGACCTTTGAGATCGCAGGGAAGTGCAGTGGCTGATATTTCTGCTTAAATGTGGGGCAGCAGTGGTGAGTAAATAGTGGGCAGTAATTCAAACAGTCTAGACTGCCCCTGTTACAACACACACTTTTTGGGGGTCTTGTTTTCTCTATGAGGCAGCAGGGTGTTAGTCCAGTCCGCTTCCCTGTCTGGAAGGCTCTGGACAACTGCAAGGATTAATACGTTATTTTTCAAATTAGAAAGAATAGATTCCAGGGGAAGCTCTGGCTGGATTAGATGGATTGCGGGCAATAGCCTTGCAGATGGAGAGTGCGAGAACTCTGTGTGTAGTTCTAATGGGAAAGAGGGCAGTGGACAGGAATTAAGCTTTTTCATTTTTCCATGGCTAGTGATCATGTAGTCTGCGTGTTATTGTGGGGTAATTGTGTGAATAGCCTGCAGTAGGATTTTAGATTTACTTTTTTAGGTTGGAGTTGATTTATTGAAATTGAAACAAACAAAAAAAAACCAAATAAAAAAACCTGTGGAGAAGTGCAGCAGGTAATAAAATGTGTCTGTGTTTGCAGCTATACCAAATGGATTTGGTACCAGCCCCCTTACTCCTTCGGCTAGAATATCTGCGCTCAACATTGTGGGAGATCTGTTGCGGAAAGTAGGGAGAGTGCTCTGAACTGAAGTATTCCTGTCTCGGTGGGGTTGTCACTGAGCTTTCATCCTTGTGCACAATCACAAGGTCTTGGCCTGTGCTGTAGTTTCCAAAGCATCCATATTCAGTGTTTAGTATGTGATAATGTATTTTTTTAATGATCTTGATTTGGAAAGCATATTACTAAGGTTCTGATTCCAACTTTGGGTGATAAAATTCGTATTTGGAGTAAGAAGTTTCTCAAGCACTTTTGTGTATGGGGTTAGACATTGTCAGCCACTTGTTCTTACCTCAGGTGTGGCCTGTGGCTTCCTCTCTAGTGAGACCCAGGTGCAGAACTGGCACTCAGACTCTGGGTGCCTGCTGCACAGTAACTGTGTGTCATGGGAGGGGAGCTGAGATCATGCCTGGGGAGATCTGCAACAGGTGCTGAAAACAGAAAAAAAAGTAGAAGCCTGTGATAAGAAAGTGAGGAAATAAATCAGGAGAAAGCCAAATGTTCCCATCTGTAGTTGATGGGGAATTGAAATGCGTGAGCCTTTAAAGGGATTACCACAATAAGCAAGGAAGAAGTGGTTTAAACATCTGTTACAGTGTTGTTTAGG
This sequence comes from Opisthocomus hoazin, assembly GCF_030867145.1. Lineage (NCBI taxonomy): Eukaryota > Metazoa > Chordata > Aves > Opisthocomiformes > Opisthocomidae > Opisthocomus > Opisthocomus hoazin. Next base: position 865,937 of record NC_134438.1, on the reverse strand, counting down.
ATGCCAGGCTTTCCAGTTGAATGAAGGCGACTCTTGAGTTATGAGAAGCTTGTTGACATGCCTCAGTGGCTGATGTTCTGAGTGGAAGCATGGGTAGCCTCCGTGTCTCGCCGCCGGTGCTGGCTTTCCTCTGTCTCTTGTGGTTAGCACTGAGAACAGCAATAGCTGCAGTACAGGCAGTTGTTTTAGCAAAGTTTGAAATTAAAAATTAACTCATTGTTCATGTTTGGAGTCGGTGAGCTCGTAGCTGGTTTGAAAGGGCAGCAGGATAACTCGGGGCTATGGAGTAACATGTTTAAAATGGGATCATTGTGAGTAAGAGTCTGCAGGGGATTTAGAGAGCTTAAGCACAATCCCGTGTGATTACTCTGCAAGGACAGGAAATTCCAAATAAGAATGCTTGTTCCCAGCCTGCTCCGAGACACACGCTCTGCCACTGGTACAAAATTCCAGCTCATGCATTTGTTCAGTAATGATTAGAGGATGTTTAGGATTTCTGTGGCTTTGGCTACTCATAAGATGCCTCATCCTGAGCCTCAGACTCCATTTCTCTGCAAGAAGTTTCCCCTCAGCTTTCTTGCATGCAGCTGAGATAGAGTCACTTGGCACAGATCACACAGGCTATTTCCAGCTGATAGGTGCTTTGAGACCAAGAGGTAGGTAGTTATCTATATCTCACAGGGTCACAGAATGGTGGGGGTTGGAAGGGACCTCTGTGGGTCACCCAGTCCAGCCCCCTGACCAAGCAGGGTCACCCAGAGCAGGCTGCACAGGACCTTGTCCAGGAGGGTCTGAGTATCTCTAGAGAAGGAGACTCCACAGCCTCTCTGGGTAGCCTGTTCTAGTGCTCTGTCACCCTCAGAGTGAAGAAGTTGTTCTTCATGTTCAGCTGGAACTTCCTATTGTTCAATTTGTACCTGTTGCCCCTTGTCGCTGGGCACCACTGAAAAGAATCTGGCCCCATCCTCTTGACACCGACCCTGAAGATGTTTCTAGGCAGTTATAAGGTCCCCTCTCTGCCTTCTCTTCTCCAGGCTGAACAAGCCCAGCTCCCTTAGCCTTTCCTCGTAGGAGAGATGCTCCAGTCCCCTCACCATCTTTGCAGCCCTCCGCTGGACTCTCTCCAGTAGCTCCTCATCTTTCTTGAACTGGGGAGCCCAGAACTGGACAGACTACTGCAGATGGGGCCTCACTAGGACCAAGTAGAGGGGAAGGAGAACCTCCCTCGACCTGCTGACCACAATATATCTGCCTATATAGCCACTGAGTAAGCTTGCATGGATTTCTAGAACACTGTGTAGTGTTCACTTACTTGTGATAGCATGCCAGTGTCTTATCAGTGGAATATTTTTCTACGTGGAATGGGACCAAGCCCCGTGTTTGGGGAGATGAGGTTTTGTCTCCGCTGTATGCATTTGCAAGTGTATGAATGCTCCCATGCGCAGGGTGGATGTAATAAATTGTTGCAAGGACTTTCTGCTAGACCGGACTGCTATTGAAGCAAAGCCTCAGTTTGTGACAGACAGCAGAAAGGGCAGGGGGTGTGCTGCAGTGAAGGAGAGAATCAGGATTTTGGCCTCCCTTCTGGCAGGAGTCAGCAGATGAGGCAGAGACTGTCACCTTGTACAGGGGAACAAGATCTCACCAGGCTTGCTGCGAAGTAATACAGATGAGGTACAGACCACAGAGACAGGCTTAGTTGCTGCCTTGGGTTCCTCATCTGATGCTGTAGCACTTCTTGTTCTGAAGCATACCAATGGCACTTAACAAACTGGCTTTGTTTTGCAGGCCAAGATTAAGAAAGAAATGCTAGAAGGCATTGCCCTGGAGAAAAAAATTCGAATTTCCAAATACAAACTCCCAAATACAAAGTCCCTCGTAAAACTTGAGGATTCTGCTTTAGGCTCTGTCTTAGACTTCTGATTAGCTTATGCCAGCCTTACTGCAGCTGTTGAAGCAGGAAGTTTTGGTAACTGCTGCTAGGAATTGGCTTCCTTATTTTAGGTAATTAATTGAGTGTTGATATGTTGTAAAATCTGAGCCCTGATGGAGCTGAGTCACACGTGGCAGTCTGCGTCAGCATCTCGTTGTGTGGGTTTCCTTTGTGGTTGGATGACAGAGAAAATGACAGCTTTGTTCCCATTCAGTTCAGCTTTTGCCAAAGGTGATCACACTGGGTTCCTGATCGTGGTGATCTTGGGGTCATGACACAGACTGAACTTGAGCAGCAAAATACTTCCTCTTAATGGTATTACTTTTTTGACGTCATTTTTTTTTTCCCCTTTCACAGGCCTTAGAATCCAAATTAGCTGCTTGCAGAAATTTTGCAAAGGACCAGGCATCACGGAAATCCTACATTTCAGGGAATGTTAACAGCGGCGTGATGAACAGCAATGGCACAAAGTACCCTCATCCGGGACATACTTCTTTCTTTGACAAAGGGTAAGTAAGGATATGCTTTTATCCTGAAAGGGAGTGTGTTTCAGGATGCTACTTGGAGCAGAAGTTATTCTTGGTTTGTCTTTAGCCCACCACAGCTTTCATCCTATAGGACAAATAAATTGTGGAGCCAGTCTCAAGGGGATGGGGAGGGTGACAGTGCTGATTTCTGTAAAGCACAGAGCAAAGCAAGCGTGATTGTCTCGTAGCTGGCAGGGGGTCAGTGCCTGTCCTGTCCCTCTGCTGCCGAATCTCTTGGCAGCTGCATCTCAGGTAATAAAAAAATCAACCCAGGCAGCAAACCTGCTGGTGAAGTGAACGTGCCCTTCGAAAGGATCTCAAGTAAGTAGCGGTGGAGTTGCCATAGCTACTGGTGTGCTCACACGGGGGAAGTACGTGATGGCAAATCTGGAGGTTCCCTTGGTGAGAACAGCTGAGTGCAGGCAGCAAATGCTCGCTTGGAGGGTGGTGTCCTGTTTGCTCTACTTCCCCCTCTATGAGGGGAAAAAGAAAACGTCATTAAGGGCATAGTTCTGGCTGATCGAGGGAGCAACTGCTTCCATGCTGTCTGTGCTGTGCGTCAGCCGTGAAGCCAGAAACTGCTTTCACAGGAGAAACGACCCCGTGTGTCTCCCGTGACTCGCCCGTGGTCAGGGCTTTCCGCACATCCTCAATGCAGAATTTATTTTGGAGAAGTAAATGAGCAGTTGCCGACTGAGCTGAGCTTCCTACATTCATCCTCGTTTGAGCTGAATTGTGTTGCTACGTGGGTAGCGGGGCAAGTTGCATCTTAGAAACTGGTATTCAGAGTTTTTTTAGAGTCACTGTTGTTTGCTGGTTTTGGAAAAGAAGACTTTGGAGACATAACAAAGTCAGTGTCCTGTGTAAATCGGACAGACTTTTGGGTCGTCTGTGCACTGCAAGGCTGGCTGGGGTCTGTGCATCACCACGGCAGCTCACACTTGCAGGGCACGGGCGATATTTCAGGTACAAGCTGTCAGGGTAGTTGCTAGGGAGAGATTATAGCTGTTCTTAGGATGCAGCATGGCTATATCGAGTTGTGGTGTGACAAATAACCTGATTGCTGTGTGGGGTGGGGTCACTTTTAATTATCTGGATTGTCATCACACTTGCTATCTGGGCTGGCTGCCTGGAGTTACCAGCAGGTTGTAGCTGAAAAAGGTTTAGAAACCCACCCTCCTGAAAACTAACTTCTACAGCAGAGCTGGAGGATGTTAGTGGGCTAGAAAAGGGGGTGGAAATGACTGACGTCCTTATCGGCAGGTTGTTAGAGATCCCTGCTGTCCTGTCCTCCTCCTCTGCGCGCCCACATGCTGTTGACAGCGGATGGCCCGTGCCTCTTCCCCGCATCGGCTCCTGCTCAATCTTGCTGCCCCTGTGGAGGTCTCTGAGTGCTGGGGCTGATGGCAGTGTCTGTGCTGGGCACGCGTCTCCGTGGCTGCCGTGTAAAACCTGTACAACTTTGCATGTGTAAGCTGAACCGAGCTCTGAACCGCAATGTGGTCAGCCCCATCACGCCCGCACGCTGCAGCAGCCGCCCAGCTCCAGCCGCGCTGGCAGGAGTCGGACCTGGAGCATGCGGCGGTGGCTGGGCACGAGGGGTTGAGGCAAGGCATGCCTTGCTTATCCCCTCTTCTCCTCTCTCCCCAGCCCCTGTACTCTCCTCCCTGCCCTTCATTGTTGCTGGAGCCTGAAACAGCCACATGTGATTGTAGATGCCATCCCATCTGCAGCCGCTGCCTAAAGAGCAGCCGGTTGTTGGGTGGTGGGAATGGGACAGAGGTAACTCAGCTGCAGCATTACATTTCCCCTTACTTTCCTTCCTCTGCCATTTTGTTGGTTAAAGTGTTTGGCCAGTCTCCATCTCCTGTCAAACATCTGTTCTTTGCTTGCTGAGCGGAGCTGAGCAGGCAGCCGAAGACAGCGATGGGCAGGAGCTGACATAGGGGAGCGTCACTTTAGCAGAGGCCTGGAGGACAGCTGGGCCCGCAGCGAGGCTTTGCTGGGGAATTGGAAGAGTCAGGACTTGCCTACTTTTTCAAAACTCAGTGTCTGCTGTGAGATTAGATTCCTGCAGACTTGTTCCTTCAGGAATGTGCTGTTACTGTTCGGATGCCTGGGCATGGCAGAACAGCACCTGAGGATGTTCTCGAATAGATACTTGTTTTTTTTGGTGTTGTAATATTTCTTAATTGGTTATTAACTTCGATCCAGTTGGGGAACAAAATGGCTCTGACTTTGATGGGCTCTGCAGAGCCTTGGCACTTGAACAGCTGAGCTGAGGCAGCATGTGAGCCAGCATGTAGTGTTTGTTGCTTGAGGCATGAACTCCGTGTTCACTGCTCCCCCACTCCCCTGCCCGCACTCTTATCAAAGTCCTTGTAGATGGTGTTTATGCTTAGGTTATTTTGGTCAATCTGCTGGGCTTTGTTTTATTCAAACAAGCTCAGGTTTGAATGTGAGAAGCACCTCTGCTTGCACACTTGTAGCAGTCCCGTGAAGCACGTAGGGATATTTACACAGTGCACACAGTTACCCCAACCCTGATCGTAATACATCAGGCAGTGAAAGCAGGGCGGTCTTCCCGTTCCCTAGTCCGCCTTATGAAAAAGTTTTCCTGGAAAAGAGGGACGTGTGGGTACCTCGGATGCAGGTGAGTAATCCCATGTCCTGTAACGTGCTTTGCAATGCTCCAGGCTTTTATCTGGGTCACGCGCTTGCGGCCGTGGAGTATGGTGGGAGTGCTGGTTTTTGCTGAAATAGGACCCCTCGTCTGCCCGGGCAGAGGTGGAAGGGGAGAGGTCTGGTGAGGTTCAGCTGAACACCTTTGCTTTGCCCCATTCCTTGCGTCCAGGGTTAGGGCCAAGAACGTCTTTATCGTGTGCATAAACTGTTTCAATTTTTCTCCACTAGGCGTGAAAAGGTCGTATTCCCCACCTTGGTCATGGGTAAATGAATTCATTTGCAATGATAAGCTGCATGCGTTTTAACTCGGTGCTTGGAGGTGCAGAGTCGGTGGTTGTGCTAACTGCGTGGGGTAGTTCTCTCAGCGTTACAAACTAATGGTCCATGATCAAAGCCTGAGGCCGCAATCCCTCTCTTTCTCCTTACTTTAGATAAACTCCTCTGCTGCTGTGACCTGTTGCAAACATAAGATCGAGTGCTGCTTGCTTTCTTGATCTAATCAATAGTTCTTCAAATACATGCATGGTTCTGATTGAATCAGTCACATCAGAGATACAGGATGAAGTATCCCTGCTGTTAATTTAGTGAATTTTGAAAGTTAGTTTGCCCTTTGGTCGTGTATTTCCTTCGACGTTTCATTGCTGTCGTCTTGTCGATGCTCGGTTGCCGTGGTTCTGGCCGATGGGAAAGCCAACAAAGGCACAGATGTGCTGGGAGCCAGCCAGGGTTGCAGAGCAGGGGCGGAGGACGGTGTGATCAGCAGCGTGCGCGTCGAGACAGCAGTGCTCCGGCTCGGTGCCACCGTCCCTGCCCGCCACAGCCGTGCCAGCTGGAAGAAGCCTGCGCAGACCCCGGGGTCCCGGGCTCTGTGGGGGGATCCTGGGCACAGGGGCTCGGTGCAGGCACCACCTCCAGCATCCAAGGGTCTGGCTCGTCTCCCTCATCTGCCTCTCGAGGGAGCGCGGAGAGTTCCCTGTGCTGTCGAAAGGTGCAGGTCCCTGCCAGGTTCATCTGCCACAGCCTTGTCCCCATCTTCACAGAATCACAGAATCACAGAATAGTAGGGGTTGGAAGGGACCTCTGTGGGTCATCTAGTCCAACCCCCCTGCCGAAGCAGGGTCACCTACAGTAGGCTGCACAGGATCTTGTCCAGGCGGGTCTTGAATATCTCCAGAGAAGGAGACTCCACAACCTCCCTGGGCAGCCTGTTCCAGTGCTCCGTCACCCTCAGAGGGAAGAAGTTCCTCCTCATGTTCAGACGGAACTTCCTGTGCCTCAGTTTGTGCCCATTGCCCCTTGTCCTGTCAGTAGGCACCACTGAAAAGAGCTTGTCCCCATCCTCCTGACACCCACCCTTCAGATATTCGTAGGCATTTATAAGGTCCCCTCGCAGCCTTCTCTTCTTCAGGCTGAACAAGCCCAGTTCCCTCAACCTCTCCTCGTAGTGGAGATGCTCCAGTCCCCTCACCATCCTTGTAGCCCTCCGCTGGACTCTCTCCAGTAGCTCTTCATCCTTCTTGAACTGGGGAGCCCAGAACTGGACACAGTACTCCAGATGGGGCCTCACCAGGGCAGTGTAGAGGGGAAGGAGAACCTCCCTTGTCCTGCTGGCCACACTCTTCTTGATGCACCCCAGGATCCCATTGGCTTTCTTGGCAGCCAGGGCACACTGTTGGCTCATGGTTAACCTGTCGTCCACCAGGACACCCAGGTCCCTCTCCGCAGAGCTGCTCTCCAGCAGGTCCACCCCAAGCCTGTACTGGTGCCTGGGGTTGTTCCTCCCCAGGTGCAGGACCCTGCACTTGCCCTTGTTGAACCTCATCAGGTTCCTCTCTGCCCAGCTTTCCAGCCTATCCAGGTCACGCTGAATGGCAGCACAGCCTTCTGGTGTATCTACCACACCTCCCAGTTTGGTGTCATCAGCAAACTTGCTGAGGGTACATTCTAACTCTTCATCCAGGTCGTTGATGAAGAAGTTAAACAAGACTGGGCCCAGTACTGACCCCTGAGGGACACCACTTGTCACCAGCCTCCAACTAGACTCAGCGCCGCTGATGACAACCCTCTGAGTTCTGCCATTCAGCCAGTTCTCAATCCACTTCACCGACCACTCATCCAGCCCACACTTCCTCAGCTTCCCCAGAAGGATATCATGGGAGACTGTGTCGAAAGCCTTGCTGAAGTCAAGGTAGATAACATCCACGGCTCTCCCTTCGTCTACCCAGCCAGTCATGTCATCGTAGAAAGCTATCAGATTGGTCAGGCATGATTTCCCCTTGGTGAATCCATGCTGACTACTCCTGATAACCTTCTTTTCTTCCACTTGCCTCATGATGGCCTCCAGGATAAGCTGCTCCATCACCTTTCCCGGGATGGAGGTGAGGCTGACCGGCCTGTAGTTCCCTGGGTCCTCCTTCTTGCCCTTTTTGAAGATTGGAGTGACATTGGCCTTTCTCCAGTCCTCAGGCACCTCTCCTGTCCTCCAGGACCTCTCAAAGATGATGGAGAGTGGCTCAGCAATGACATCCACCAGCTCCCTCAGCACTCGTGGGTGCATTCCATCGGGGCCCATGGATTTGTGGATGTCCAGATCGCTTAAGCGATTCCTCACACAGTCCTCCTCGACCAAGGGAAAGTCGTTCTCTTTGTAGGCTTCATCTCTTACCTCCGGGGCCTGGGATTCCTGAGGGCCAGTCTTAGCACTGAAGACTGAAGCAAAGAAGGCATTCATTAGCTCTGCCTTCTCCGCATCCTCCGTCACCAGGACACCCTCCTCATTCAGCAGCGGCCCCACGTTGTCCCTAGCCTTCCTTTTGCTGCTGATGTAGTTGAAGAAGCCCTTCTTGTTGTTTTTGACATCCCTTGCCAGCTTCAATTCCAGGTGAGCCTTGGCCTTCCTCGTCGCATCCCTGCATGCTCTCACTACGTTTCTGTACTCTTCCCAAGTGGCCTGTCCCTCTTTCCACATTCTATGCACCTTTCTCTTCTGCCTGATCTCCGCTAGAAGCTCTTTGTTTAACCATGCAGGTCTCCTGCCTCCTTTGCTAAATTTCTTTCTCAGGGGGATGCATTGCTCCTGTGCATGGAAGAAGTGTTGTTTAAAAAGCGACCAGCTTCCTCCTTGCATCTCCGTGCTGGGCGTTCCTCTGCCTCCTTGTGCTGTTACTGCTGCTTGGGTGTGTTTCAAAGCACTGCCCTGCCTGAAAACTCCCTTTTCCTCTTGTTTTATTGGGGGGCTGGTCTCCAAGCATGCTTTGAGCCCATCCATTTACTCCTCAGCCTGGGCTATTCAGCAACAGGAGAATTTTCTGCTGAGGCTTTGTTGGATACTTAGAGTTGAGAGAGTCTTGGAGATAAGGTGCCAAGCACAAAATACAGCTTGGAATAAAGATTAATATGTAAAAATCTGTCTTTAGCAATCACAGGGCAGAGAGAGCAGTTGGAAACGGGCACAAGGTCCACGTCACTGCACGGGCAGGCAGTCAGGAGCATCCATCAGAAACCACTGCTGGGGCTGTTCCCAGCAGGGACTGGGGCTTCGGCTCCCTGTGAAGCACCCCTGAGCCCAGTTTCTTAGGAAGCCCAGAGCAAGGGCGCAGCGCGGGCCCCGCAGAGTGGGTCGGGTCTGAGGGATGGCGAAATGAGGCAGAAGCAGCAGGCAAGTGATCTGGCTGGGATTAATGGCTGCGGACAGGTCTCCAGGCTGTCGGGCAGCGTCAGCTCCGTGCAGGATCCCCGCGCCTGTGTCAGGCCTGGGCAGAGCAGCTGAAGGCTGGAGCGATGCGTGTGCTCCTCCCAGCACTGTCGGAGACCTTGGAGACCGGGCGCAAGAACTTCTCTTCCCCGCTCTCCTCTGGGAGGTTAGCCAGGAGTCATCCAGCATACTTTATTTGTTATTTTTCACAGTTCCTCTGTTTAATGTATTTTAATTTCACAGAATCACAGAATGGTAGGGGTTGCAAGGGACCTCTGTGGGTCTCCAGCCCAACCCCCTGCCCAAGCAGGGTCACCCAGAGCAGGTTGCACAGCACCGCATCCAGGCAGGTCTGGAATATCTCCAGAGAAGGAGACTCCACAGCCTCCCTGGGCAGCCTGGGCCAGGGCTCCGTCACCCTCAGAGGGAAGAAGTTCTTCCTCATGTTCAGCTGGAGCTTCCTCTGCTTCAGTCTGTGCCCGTTGACCCTTGTCCTGTCGCTGGGCACCTACTTACTGCAGGGGGATGGGCTAGATGGCCTCTGAAGGTCCCTTCCAACCCAAACCATTCTGTGAAAGAGCAGCCCGGAGTTTAGTGCAGGAAAAGTGACAGAGTTGTAGAGCTGGGCTTGAACGCAGCTCATCAGACCTGAGCACACCCAGGCTGCTGACGTGGAATGCCACTTTTCTCTGATCCTTTCAGAAGGGAGCAAAGTACCACGTTTTAATCCAGTTTGGGTTGTTTTTTTTTTGTTGTTGTTTGGTTTTGTTTCCCCCCCCCATCCTACTTGTCAGAGGTGCTTCCGAGCTGTTAACTAATTTGCAGAGTCGTGTCAGGATCAGGTTGGCTTCATGGCCCGTCATCCAAATGTAGACAGTGAGATACGTCTGCCCCTGAGCTTCTTCCAGCAGCTTTTTACTGCGTGCAGCCAGGGAGGCACCTCCCTGTATCAAGGCAATGCTCGAATGGGAGTTGAAGTTTCCAGCTCAATGGGGAGGAGGTGGGAAAGGTGGTTTCTCCCTGCTCTGAGCCAGGCTGTGCTAGTGTGGGTGTTTAACAACGAGGCTTTCGACACGGTTTCCCATAACATCCTTCTAGGGAAGCTCAGGAAGTGTGGACTGGAGGAGTGCTCGGTGTGGTGGATTGAGAACTGGCTGAATGGCAGAGCTCAGCGGGTTGTCATCAGTGGTGCTGAGTCTAGTTGGAGGCCAGTAACTAGTGGTGTCCCTCAGGGGTCAGTACTGGGCCCAGCCTTGTTCAACTTCTTCATCAATGACCTGTATGAAGAGACTGAGTGTACCCTCAGCAAGTTTGCTGATGACACCAAACTGGGAGGTGTGATAGACACAGCGGAAGGCTGTGCTGCCATTCAGCGTGACCTGGACAGGCTGGAGAGCTGGGCAGAGAGGAACCTGATGAGGTTCAACAAGGGCAAGTGCAGGGTCCTGCACCTGGGAAGGAACAACCCCAGGCACCAGTACAGGCTGGGGCGGACCTGCTGGAGAGCAGCTCTGCAGAGAGGGACCTGGGTGTCCTGGTGGATGACAGGGTGACCATGAGCCAGCAGTGTGCCCTGGGTGCCAAGAAGGCCAATGGGATCCTGGGGTGCATCAAAAGGAGTGTGGGCAGCAGGGTGAGGGAAGTTCTCCTTCCCCTCTACTCTGCCCTGGTGAGGCCCCATCTGGAGTACTGTGTCCAGTGCTGGGCACCCCAGTTTAAGAAAGATGAAGAGCTACTGGAGAGAGTCCAGCGCAGGGCTATGAGGATGGTGAGGGGACTGGAGCATCTCTCCTACGAGGAAAGGCTGAGGGAGCTGGGCTTGTTCAGCCTGAAGAAGAGAATGCTGAGAGGGGACCTTAGAAATGCTGATAAATATCTGCAGGGTGGGTGTCAGGAGGACGGGGCCAGACTCTTTCCAGTGGTGCCCAGCGACAGGACAAGGGGCAATGGGCACAAACCGAAGCTGAGGAAGTTCCAGCTGAACACGAGGAAGAACTTCTTCCCTCTGAGGGTGACGGAGCCCTGGCCCAGGCTGCCCAGGGAGGCTGTGGAGTCTCCTTCTCTGGAGATATTCCAGTCCCGCCTGGACGCGGTGCTCTGCAGCCTGCTCTGGGTGACCCTGCTTGGGCAGGGGGTTGGGCTGGGTGACCCACAGAGGTCCCTTCCAACCCCCACCATTCTGAGATTCTATGGGGAAAGGAAACAGCCTGACTCCCTGCGGCAGCGAGCTGCGTTACCATGGGAATCTGTTCTTGCTAGCGACTGTCGGGATTTTAGCTCTTCATGGAAGGAGCTTGTGACTGCCCAGTGCAACGGCAGCAGCCTCTGAGGTTGCTGGCGGGGTTTTTTCATCCCTGACGCAGGAGCTGCAAGGTCACAGGTGAATGTGCGCAGCACAGGAACGGGAGTGCGGAAACTGCACTGCTCTGCCCGGGGATGCAGTAGTGAGCCACCGCGCGTGGGCTGGTGGCATCTCGGTCCCGTGGGCAGTGACGGCAGCGAGCGGGATGTGCTCCGCGGAGTGGACGCAGCCTGGGACCCCGGAACTGCCGGTTCCTGGCTTGGCTTCGAGCTCGTCAGGAGAGCCCTCGGCTTCTCTTCCTTCTTGCTTCTACTCACCGCAGCTCTGGGCAGCAGAGGCTGTCTCCTCAGGTGTTCCCTCTCCCAAACGTAGCTCTGCCAGGAGGGATCTCAATGGCATCTTCTGGGGTGCCGGTGGTTCGGGCGAAGCTGGTGAAGGGCTGCAGAGGCAGCACTTGGGAGCCAGCAGATGTCGAGGTAGGGACCTTGCATGGCTGGGGGAGTTCTCCCTCGCCTTTGTTATTACAAACCCGACTGTGAGGGCAGGGTGCTGGTTCTGGGACAACAGTGGGGGTGGACGTGCTGTCCTGATATGGGGATGCCATCGCTTCTGGTTGTCAAGGCTGTGGTGGTGGTGATGATCAGCAGATGGTGATCCTGGGCAGACGCTGTGTGTTGAGCCTGATCACAGAAGATCTGCCAAAGCCAGAACGGAGTAGAGATGGAAAAGCTGTCAGACCCGTGTTCTCCTCTCGCAGCCCACCAGCACCCGTGAAGAGGAGAGGGGAGCTGGCCGTGGGGAGCGAGCCTGCAGCGCTGCTGTGCCCGGCCCCTCAGCTGCCCAGAGCCCGGCGTGGGGGCCTGGGGTCTGCGCAGGAGCTGCTTGTCCTCCTGGGGTGGTCATCAGGCAGCACCCACCACCTCCAGGCAGCGGGGTGAGCACCCACCTGCGCCTGTCCCTGGCTGCGGGTGGGCGCAGCCATGGGAGCCCTGTTGTGGTCACAGTGGCCTTGCAGCCATCGTACAGCCAGGGTGAGGTGAGAGGGGAGGAGAGGGGTCTGTTCTCCAGCTGCTGGGGCCGGGAGGGGTGAGCGGTGCCATCTCCTGGGGCTCATCACTTACCGGCCTGTCTCTTCTTGCTCCTCAGGGCAGTAAACGGCTTTGCTCAAGGTCCCCCCGGACTGGGAGCCTCTCGACCGTCCTCGGCGCCTGGCATGCTCCCCCTGAGCGTATGAGCCCGCAGGAGGTCGTGTTTGGACTTGCGGATGCTTTTCTCAGCCCACCATGAGCAGAACTGCTCCCGATTGCTGCCCATTCCTGCCCCGCTGGAACACGACCTGCGCCCTGCTGCCCGAGGAGACCCTGAGCTCATGGCCCTCCATGTCACATTAATACAGTTTGTTTTCTCCTGTCGCTGTAGCGGACGTTCTCTGCCTTGGCCCCACACTCCGTGCTGCTCAAGCTGCCACCCGCAGTGCTCTGTTTCACGGGCTGCAGGAGTCTTGCTCGGCCCAGCGGTCCTCAGCCCCTCACCGTATCTCTTCTCTAACTTAGGTTTGGCAGTGTTTCTCCCTGCCTGCTCCAGCATCCTGCTGCTCAGGACGGGCAGCTGCTGCCCTCCCGGTAAGGCTCAGACCTCAGACCCCTGGCTGAGGCTGCGCCGCGGCTCTTTGGACAGGAATCAGGTCCATGACTCAGTTACCGCAGCTTAATAAATCACTGCGGGGCCAGCGCGTGGCTGTGGGTTGGAGTGGGCATGGGAGGCTGAGCTGCGCAGCCCTACGGGGGGGAGGGATGGAGGGGCTGGGGGCACGGGGGTGACTGTCCCGTGCCCAGCACTCGTCAGTCAGAACATCGCATGCCTTGCTGGGTGCTGGCGTGGCTGAGCCGTGCTGAAGCGGCCCCTCGGCGCTCCCCCACCCGTGCAGCAACGCAGCGAGCGGCTGGAGCGTGCTCCCGGTGCCTTCGTCAGGCAAGCATCCACGCACCGCCACACTGGGAACTCCGCCGGAGCGTTAGGAAGCCACAAATCCACAAAGCCCCCTCCTGGGACCCTGCCACCACCCCACCCCTGTTCCGATCCGTGTAATATAGGACTGGATCTCACAGCGTCACCTGCGCGCTTCTGCGACAGTGTTGGGTGACTGCGTGTACCTCGTGGGTCTTTCGAGCAACGTGTTTGTGCGAGTTCTCTGTCCGTGTGCCTCGGAGTCGGTGGATTTTATACAAAGAACCAGCAAACCCAGCCGGGGTTTGATCTGTGGGTTTAGAAATCTTCATTCCCGCTCGGGGCCGTCACGTTCACTTGGCTCTGCAGCTCCAAGCTGGTTTATTTACAAGTGCTGAGAAAAAAACCATCGGCCCCAGCAGAGGGGAGGCGGGAAGCCCCCCCCTCGCCGTCAGGGTTTGTATGGTCGTCCTTTCCTGTGCATCCTCTGCTGCATTTGACTGTTTACATTTGTTTTAATGTACATAGGTTTGTAAACATAATTATCTTTGCCGAAGATCTTTGTACATAACTTGGGCTTTGTAGCTTTATTTATTCGAAATCTATATGGCATGTTGCAGTAGGACAGTGTACCATACCACCGTGGTGACACAGATCGTGAAGGGGTTTTCAAAAAAAAAACCAAACCCAAATTACCGCCATCTTCCAAAAATAAAGGTCTTTTAATGTGAAATCAGTGGATTTTGCAGAAGCGGTGGCAGTGGCCGTGGTTTTGTCACGTAGCGATGCTGCTGTGCGCCGCTGAGAAGCGCTTGCTGCCTTTCCCTTGCAGTGTTACCTCCCCCTTCCCTCTGCGCAGAGAGGGGAGCGGCGGCTGAGCAAGCGCCTTCCCTCTATGGCACCGACTGTCTTGGACCTCAAGATCTGATTTTTGGGAAGAGCCTGCAAAGCGACGGAGGCCTCCAGCTCCCGCCAGAGCCCCAGTGCCATGCAGGGGGAGGCCACACAGCTCCCCCCACCCTGGGACCAGCTCCCTCCTCGGGGGAGCAGGAACACCCTCCCCTTAAAAAATCCCCAGTAAGAGGATGCTGTTCTTGCACAGAGCCTGGGCCTTCTGCATGTTCATGGAACCATAGGATGGTCTGGGTTGGAAGGGGCCTTACAGGTCATCCAGGTCCAGCCCCCCATGTCATGGGCAGGGATCCCTTCCACCAGCCTGGGGTGCTCCAAGCCCCCTCCAACCTGGCCTTGAACCCTGCCAGGGAGGAGGCAGCCACAGCTTCTCTGGGCAGCCTGGGCCAGGGCCTCACAACCCACAGAGTGGAGAATTTCTTTCTCACGTTCAATCAAACCCTCCCTTCTTGCAGCTTGAAGCCATCACTCCTTGGCCTATCACTCCATGCCCTTGTCACAAGACCCTCTCCAGTTCTCTCGCAGGTCCCTTCAGGCTGCTCTTAGGTGTCCCCGGAGCCTTCCCTTCCCCAGGCTAAGCAGCCCCAGCTGTCCCAGCCTTTCCTCCCAGCAGAGGGGTTCCAGCCCTCAGATCATTGCTGGGGCCTCCTCTGGCCCCGCTCCACCAGCTCCAGGTCTGTCCTGTGCCGAGGGCTCCAGAGCTGGATGCAGGGCTCCCACGGAATCACAGAGTGGTGGGGGTTGGAAGGGACCTCTGTGGGTCATCTGGTCCAACCCCCCCCCACCCCGCCGAAGCAGGGTCTGTAGCCATCCATGACAGCATGCCAGTCATGCGAGCTCTCCCACCACATTTCTGTGATGACGACCTAGCTGTCCTGCTGTACAATGGCTTCCAGCTCCTCCTGTTTATTGCCCATGCTACGTGCATTAGTGTAGATGCACTTGAGCTGGGCTGTCGATCTCCCCCTGACCCTGCCATGACACACCTGGGCTCATCCCTAGTGATGTGATCCCCCTTGGAACCTTGTTTAAAGCCCTCTCAGTGAATCCTTTTTCCCCTTTGAGACAGCTGTACTCCGTCTGTCCCCAGCAGGCCCGGTGCTGTGTGCACCTCCCCATGATCAAAGAAGCCAAAATTCAACCGAAGGCACCAGTCCCTGAGCCACTTGTTAACCAGGTGAGCTTTCCTCCCCTTTCAGTGCTGTTCCCTGCCACTGATGGGATGGAGGAAAACACCACCTGTGCCCCCGATCCCTCGACCAGTGCCCTGAAGTCCCCTTTGATGGCCTTGGGACTTCTCTCCGCGATCTTGTCCCCGCCAACCTGCATTACCAAGAGGGGGTAACAGTCAGAGGACCACACCAGACCAGGGAGTTTCCAAGCAACATCCCTGACCCGGGCCCCAGGGAGGCAGCAGACTTCCCTTGGGATGGGTCCTGTCAGCAGATCGGGCCCTCTGTTCCCCTCCGCAGGGAATCGCCTGTGACAGTTACCCTCCTTTTTTTTCTTAGCTGAGGCAGCCGTAATGCGTGGGGCTGACCGACTCATCCTGGGCAACCTCCTGGTTGGAGCTTCACCCGCATCCTCATCAGCCGGGCCCTCACATTCCAAAGCCCCGTACCCCGGGGGGTCTCACCAGCGTGGGGCAGAGAGGCAGAATCCCCCCCTTGCCCTGTGAGCACACACGGCTGGGTCGTGTCCAGCTTCTCACCCAGCAGCACCCCAAGCCTTTCTCCTCAGGGCCGCTCTCGCTCCCATTCTCTGCCCAGCCTGTGTTTGTGCCTGGTAGTGGCCCAACCCCTGCCCTGAGGTATGGAAGCCATGAGAGAGGCAGGGAAAAGCCCTTCAGCATCCCCTGCCCCCTCCCCAGTATGGTCCTCACAGCAGGAGGAGCAGCAGCCACTGCCTTGAAGGAGACACCTGAGGTAACGGTACCCCTGACTGAACTGGGTTCCAGGAGTGGGTGCCTGGGATCAGCTCTGGTCCCCAGCAGCCCTTCGGTGCTGGAGGCTCCCTCAGCCCAGGCTTGCTGGCACCAGAGGGACCACTGACAGCAGCCCTGGACTGTAGAGCCCAGGCAGGGGCTTCCTGCTCTCCCCCACCCCTCTCCTCTCACTCCAGTTTTAAGCCCACCATCTCCCTGCTCCTATCAGCTCCCCACGCTCGTCCACCTTCTCTGTGCAGGGACCAGCCCCAGGGCACCAGTGACAGCCTTGGCCTTACCCAACGCCATCACTGCCTTGGGCCAGGGGAGCAGGTACTGCACACTGGGACCTCCGAAACAGGAGATTCCACCGCCCAGCAGAAAGCCCAGACCCCGCTGAAGGCAGCCATGGGGCCTCTGCCTGGGTCCCAGCCCTGCAGGTCAGCAGGAGGGGACTTTGGACTCTAATGGCAACACAAAGGCTCAGCCCTGACCAGGCCATTTACACTGTGTTTAGGTCAAAAGAGAAAAAAAACCCTGAGCAAACAAAAGAGGAAGAAGGGTAAATGCAGCTTCCAGTCATATTCTTGTTTATTAAGGTCTAGGCCAGCCTCAGGAGATAGCTCTTCCTGTAAGTAAACAGAGCAGGCGGCCACATCTATAATGAATAAATTTATTGTCTTACAAAAATCATTGTCTAGAAATATGGGTATACAAGAAAACAAGATATTTGCAGTCAGATGCCTGGTGGTCAACAGCCAGTTTGATTAAAAGTATCCAAACACACACAACAAAACCTTTGTGACAGATGTTAAAGCTTTTAACCAAAAAAGGAAATCCACGGTTTTTGATTATGTGGTGGAGGAAGGTTCCTAGTTAACACTGATTCATTGTCACTAATATCAATAATACCACTTGGACTAGAGAGGTACGTGATATGAAGCACAGTCAAAATTAATACATTAAATCATTGTTATATAGGCAAATTATATATGTAACATTGTCTTAGTACTGTAGTGTCTAAGGCACTTTCTGTAATGTCAGATTTTCAGCTATTTAAACAAAAAGAATGCTAACTACTCGCTGTAATACTGTTCAAAATTAAAAAAAAAAAAAACACCACAGCAACAACAAAAAGGATTCACATCCACTGGCATGTCAACTCCTAGGCAGGCAACATCCGTCACTGAACCCCTGTCACCGCCGGCTCCGCACCCGCCCCGCGCGGCCCCGGAGCCGCTCCCGCCGGAGCCGCCGCACCGCCTCGGCCTCCATGCACCGTGCAGCCGCTCGGCTCTGCGGCTTGAAGGCTAACTCGGCCCTAAATTAATAAATTAATTTCGCCTGCGTTGTCTGTTTATTTTCCACTGGTGTTCACATTATAGTAGCCTTAATATATACACAGATCTGTCGGGCGTGGTGATAGCGGGTCTCTACAAACGCAGAAGTACTGTACAGATGAGGAACGGCGACGCTGTTTCAGTTTGCCTGTACTGCAGGAACGCTAACTGATGAAGCAGGTGCTGAGAACACTTCAAAAGGGTATTGCAGGTTAAAAATGGACACTACTCGTTCATCCCTACATCTCCCTCTAACACTTCCCAAGGCCTTTTCACAGTTCGCTCGCTGACTGTGTGCTGATCACAACAATTAGGAGAAAAGAAAAAAAAAATACAGGTGCAGTTTGGTCTTCAATGATCCACCAGACTTGATACAGCCACGGGCCGCCTGAGCACAGGAGAAACGGAAGGATGCTGTCTGTACAACAAAGCATGCATAGTCATGACGACGGGTCTGCCCCAACCACCTACCCTCTGGGAATGAAGTTTCCGTGTTGATAAAAAAAAAAGTTCCATCCTTCACATGATGCTTTATAAAATGGCTATACAATGAGTATCTGGAAAATAGATGCACTGAACAGAGACAACTCCATTTTATTTACTACAGAAAAAAAGCAGTTGTAACTATATCTGAAGCAGGGTACAGTATGGTGAGGCTGGAGAGCCTTAAGACATAGTTGACCTAGGATAAGTAACCTTGTAGCATGCCGATGTCTCGTAAGGCAGATTGATGGCCACAAGGCAGTTGGGTGGTCAGGAAAGTCCTCCTCCTCCTGCCGACTGTTGTGTCAAAGGTCTCTGCATGCAAGCGGTGTGATGGGGCTCTACTCGGCGGGCGCCGGCTGCGCTTCGTTCACGTCGCTGCCTTTGCTCTCCGCATCGTCGTCCGAGAGCTCCAGCGAGGCCCCTTCGAAGTGCAGCTTGCATCTCCCGGATCGACTCGAGGAGAAGGTGATGGGGCCCCCCCTTCCTGCAAACAGCAACCAGACAATACACGAAGGGTCGTGGCTCGCCCACAGCCCACGGCCCCATGCTGGTGGCTGCTCCGGGAAGACCTCCGCACTGAACCATGGAGGAACAGTTTGCCCCCAGCCACGGGGCAAATTTCACACACAGGGTCTTGAAACCCCTTCTCTGACCAAGGAGAAGACAGGCTGTGCGCAAACATTCCAGTATTCTGGTATTCCTACTTACCGTGTACCATCATCTTAATTTTGCAAGTCCCAAGCAACCTAAAATGTTGCCTCTGTACAAGCACCAAGCACAGACCAAGTCCTAAACAGAGCAGGGTCTCTAAAATAATACCAACTACTCGTTTGTGTAGCGCTGCGCTGCAGCCCTCCTGCCGCTCCTGTAAGCCTCTCTCCACCCCCGAGATGGTTTTGTTCTGCAGCAAACTCACCACTGCTGTCTCCCATCTGTACTCGGTAGAGACCTTGATCTCCAAGAGCTGCTCTCAAGGAAAATGCTGAGACATTCCCACTGGAGTGGGTATGGGAAAAAAAGGGATTGGTGCCAGCCACTGGAAAAATCACATAACCACAGAATGGTGGGGGTTGGAAGGGACCTCTGTGGGTCACCCAGCCCAACCCCCTGCCCAAGCAGGGTCACCCAGAGCAGGGTGCACAGCACCGCGTCCAGGTGGGGCTGGAATATCTCCAGAGAAGGAGAATCCACAGCCTCCCTGGGCAGCCTGGGCCAGGGCTCCGTCACCCTCAGAGGGAAGAAGTTCTTCCTCGTGTTCAGCTGGATCTTCCTCAGCTTCAGTTTGTGCCCATTGCCCCTTGTCCTGTCGCTGGGCACCACTGGAAAGAGTCTGGCCCCGTCCTCCTGACACTCACTCTGCAGATAATTATCTATTATCTATATTATATATAATATAATATATATATATAATATATATAATTATCTATATTTCTAAGGTCCCCTCTCAGCCTTCTCTTCTTCAGGCTGAACAAGCCCAGCTCCCTCAGCCTCTCCTCGTAGGAGAGATGCTCCAGTCCCCTCACCATCCTCATAGCCCTCCGCTGGACTCTCTCCAGTAGCTCTTCATCTTTCTTGAACTGGGGAGCCCAGCACTGGACACAGCACTCCAGATGAGGCCTCACTAGGGCAGTGTAGAGGGGAAGGAGAACCTCCCTCGACCTGCTGCCCACACTCCTTTTGATGCACCCCAGGATCCCATTGGCCTTCTTGGCAGCCAGGGCACGCTGCTGGCTCATGGTCAACCTGTCGTCCGCCAGAACACCCAGGTCCCTCTCTGTGAGCTGCTCTCCAGCAGGTCCGCCCCAGCCTGTACTTGTGCCTGGGGTTGTTCCTCCCCAGGTGCAGGACCCTGCACTTGCCCTTGCTGAACCTCATCAGGTTCCTTTCTGCCCAACTCTCCAGTCTGTCCAGGTCTCGCTGAATGGCAGTACAGCCTGCTGGTGTATCTACCACTCCTCCCAGTTTGGTGTCATCAGCAAACTTGCTGAGGGTACACTCCGTCTCTTCATCCAGGTCACTGATGAAGTTAAACAAGACTGGGCCCAGTACTGACCCCTGAGGCACACCACTAGTTACCGGCCTCCAACCAGACTCGGCGCCGCTGATGACAGCCCTCTGAGCTCTGCCATTCAGCCAGTTCTCAATCCACCGCACCGAGCACTCATCCAGCCCACATTTCCTGAGCTGAACATCCCTAACACCAGCAGAGCCACAGCTGGATACTCCCCAAGGATGCACTGCGGAGAGTCTGTGGGCACACGAGGGCTCAGACAAACCCTGCCCACCGCCACTGGCACCACCTACCTTAGCCTGTTCTTCAGGGGGCTGATCTCCCGGCTCAGGCCCTCGTTAGCCTCTGTGGCATCGTCCAGCTCACGCTGAAGTTTACATCGGGAAGCATTTGCAAGTGTGGCTTCCTCTTCATCCTCCTCCAGCTGGCGTTTGAGCTGCTTCATTCTGGCATTTGCCTTTTCCATCTGAAATATAAACCCAGGGACTCAGGATCAAACTAGACAGCTGCAACGCCACGACCAGGAGTTAGCCAACGTCCTGTCCACACAACCACTCCAGCTGGAGATGAACCAACACAGCCTCACTGCAGACTCCAGCCCGGGCTCCTGGAAACACTGCAGAGCTCCTGGGTCTGGGAGACCAGGATGCGTAACGGACCGTCACATCAGAGCTATCACGGGGAGGTTTTGACCACTGGGAACTACTCTAGTGGTTTAGTCATCAAGATAGATTCCCCAACATCTTTTCATTAACATACTTCTTAGCAAGCCCTTTCTACTTAAAGTATGGTTTTATTTACCTTTTCTGAGAAATAGGCCTCAAAAGCTAAGCCCTTCCACCTACCGGCTCCTTGTACTGGTCTGCGTGTCGACGCTCATCCTCCACCTGCATGAAGACTTCCTTCAATTTCTTCTCCGTACGACGGACCAGTTTGTTAGCAGCTGCTCTTTCCCTAGAATAATCAAAAGCCGTCATTTGTCCCAGTACTTGAAGGCCAGGAAGACAAAATCTGTTCCTTCTGAAAGGCTCTCGCCTCATGGTGTAACTGATACTTGAGTTCTCCTAACACGCCTGCCACCATCAACAGCAGCAACAGTTTTAGCGTGCTGGTGGTTGGCTGGGATGCAGCTTTGAAAACATGAAGCCTTTGCACTGGAGCAATACCAGTATGGTATGCAGGCTCAAAAGAGGGATATCAAGGTGCTTCTTACAGAGTTATTGCTAACCAGTAACATGTTCCTCCCATAGAGCCAAAAGCACAGAAAGAACAAAGATTGTTATAAGACCTTCAGATTCTGGGAGGAACTAGCTTAAAACAAATACATATATTTGGAGGACCAAGATGACAAGGATAGACAGGAAGAGCTCACTGCAGAAAGACTTCTGCAGAGTACAGGATTCATCTCAACCAACTAAAGCTGTCACACCTAAGCTCTTCAACTGGCTTCCTCTAACCAAAGAGACCAGGTGTCTCAAGGCGATGTTTCATCTTGTCTCAAGAAACTTCTGCATCACCTTGTGCATCCTGGGACTACCAGTCAACATATTCACCTGGTTAATGTCCAGAGTTAATTCAGCAGCTTTAGTTACGGAGCAAATCGTTTCTGAAAGTTTCAACCCCAGTTACTTTGCAGCTCTCTTGTCAAAATGTGTCCCCCAGACAGTAGGTTTCCTGATCAGAAACCCCAATGCCTTTGCCGGAAGCTCATATCTCAGCCCTACAAAAACCTAAGGCACAGAGGTTTCAGACATGGCAAACACAAGCAAACAGATTTCTTTTTTTTCTTTTTCTCCTTACTTGGCTTCCTGCTCAAGCTGTTCTTCTAGCTGCACAATCTTGGCTTCTAGAGTAGAAATTGTTGCCTTGAACTTCGACTTCACAGATCCCTCCAGTTCCCGCAACTTGGCTTTCAGCTCTTTGTTCTGCCTTTCTAGCTGCTGCCGTGCGTTTTCACTCTTCTGGGCAGCACTCCGCTCCCCAGCTAGCTCAGAATTCAGCATGTCAATCTTTCAGAGGAGAACGATAGAAGATCATTTGGTGCTATTGAGATCCTCCACTTATCTGCACACTGAAACATAGATTGCCCCTACAGCATTGCCACCAACGGACTCACCTGCAACGTGGTCTTTAGGAACCGCTCATTGAGAAGCTCCATGTTGCTCTGCTCTTCCTCGAGCTCTTCCTCCAATTGTGCAATCCGAGCTTCCAGCCGGCGCTTCTCATCCAGCAGCGCTGACCTAGAAAAGAAGTATTTGGGTCAAGACACGCGCAGATCTGATACAAAGCAACCAGCTATTTTGCTTTTGATACTTTAGACATTCCAAACTGTAACGAGAAGCTACTGTGTAAGCAATTCTGTTCGTAACAAGAAGCAATTTTTATCGGGACAACAGGTCAAAACAGAAATTGCAAGCAGGCTACCAAGAACTGCAGCTGCTGGTGCCTGAAGTTCTTCAGATGCACAATTAATACATTTGATGACTCACTTTCCCGAAGCACTGTTTGCAATCTCATCAGCCAACTCATCCCTTTCTTGCTCAGCATGACGACGAGCTCTTTCAGACGCAGCAAACTCCTGTGAAGGTTTAGGAAATATTCATTACAGCATTAGGAATCTCAAAACTTCTGCAACAATTATGCCTTCTAATAACTTCTGGGAGATGCTGTGAAGTGTGATATCGCCGAGGTCTTTTCATGGATAAACAGAATCAACAGCTGTAAAAGCTAGCAGGACGCATCACCTTGATCTTTCCCTCCTGTAACTGCCACATGACTACTATGAATTTACTTCTCCCCGTCCCCTGAAAAGGCCAGTAACATTCAAGCCCTAAGCAGGAGGAGAAAACCGTTCTGTCACATGCTCTAATTCATTAAGTATAACGTGGGCACTAAATTAAGCAAATTTTTTAGGTTCCTACAGAGTACGTAGCATGACTGAAAGCAAAGTATAGAAAATGAATTTTTAGCACAAAAGTATAACAGTACTGAATCTTGTATTGTGAAATTGTATTGAGTGGTAGAAACACCCAGACATTCACCAAGAAGGACACAATCTAATGCACTGCAAGTGCAAGACAGACAAGTTTGAAGTCTGTGAAAGAATGACATGGAGAAGCTCTAGTAAGTTGTAGGTAAAAGTCTCAAACATTAAGTGCAGTGTAAGCTGAGTGATTGCTTCAACCTTTGCAGCTAACAGGGTAAAAAGAGGTCGTCTCTCACACAAGGCAATTCTGTTGCCTTCAAACCTCAAACGTTTAACCTTGTGGCAGACAACGGAGATAATCGGGGATAAGTGACAGTGATATGTAGCACGACTTGGAGCTCTTACATGAATTGCCAACAATGAGGGAACAGATGCCCGTAAAAGAAAGGGATGAGGACCTCAGATAGCAGAGAGATAAACCTCCACAGACTTACATGGTGCACTGAGGTACTGGAGAGATTGTTAGGTTTTTATGTACTTCCAATGACCAGTTTTAGTACTGACAGTGTGCACCACAGCTTCCAGAGACTCTCAAACCACCTTGTAAATTTTAGTGAGGCTTGAAATCTGTTTAAGCAGTAGTAAGGCTTCCCTGCTACCCAGGCAGGGAAAGGAAGTCCAGACTACTAGAAGGATTCCTACAAAGCTATAAGAAGCTCACTAATGACCTGGGGCAGTGAGGAAGAGAAACATCTCCAGGCTCCCACTTTTCTGTTCAACTCACTGGATGGCTTTTTACTTTTTCTTTTTTTAAAAAAACACAAACACCCTCTGGCCTTCCCCTTTTCTCTAGAAAGAAAAACAGATTTCTTGGATTTCAATCTCATCTCTTGGAGCTGGAGTATTTCTGCTTCAAGACATTTGAGCTTCTTTTCACTTTCTTTGGACTGTGCAAAGATCTCATCTCTGGATGCAAGGGCTTCTTCTAGCTCCAGCTGGTAGTCTTTCATTTGAGCCTGCAGTTGGAGAGCAGAGGAAAGAATAAGCCATGATACAGCAGGACAACCACAAGATTTATTAGTAGCTCTGAAGCTTTTTTGCCCTTAGGAGGCAAGACCTTCCTCCTAAAGTGGCTTCATTCCACTTAAATATATTTATTTTCAGTTCTTATTTTCATAGAATTATAGAATGGTTTGGGTTGGACAGGACCTTTAAAGATCAGAGTTCTATCCCTCTGCCACGGGCAGAGACACCTTCCAGGCTGCTCAAAGCCCCATCCAACCTGGCCTTGAACACTGCCAGGGAGGGGGCAGCCACAGCTTCTCTGGGCAACCTGGGCCAGTGCCTCATCACCCTCAGAGTGAAGAATTTCTTTCTTATATCCAATTTAAAGCTACCCTCTTTCAGTCTAAAACCTTCATTTTCTCATCTTTCCATCACTCACTCCTCATCAGAAATATCCCATTAGAAGACTTCACTTCATTTATTAGTATATTTCTTGTAGGAAAAAACCTCTAGTAGAGGTAGTAGAGATACCTTTGTAGTAGATAGGTAATGCTCTTGCAATTGTCTTGGAAAAAAACAAACCTATTTACTTAAATTGACTGATAAAACCTATTACAAGTACTCAAGGTAAGAAACTTCTCAGTGTAGAAGTACCACAATTCACCATTTTGCACATATAACGTAGAAGCACATACTTTCCTTCCCGTAAGACACTTAACACAGACTGATATCTTAATTCACACAAGTTTGACTTCAGATGCTAAAAGAATAAAGCTAGAGAAACTGCATTTAAGTTGTACCTGCATCTTCGCAATACCACTAGTCATGAGACCACTTATTTCAGGTGCTTGCATGAAAGTGTACAGAGATCAGGTATGAACTCTGTAACTGACTCAGCCTCTGGGAATAGAGAAGCCGCTACTGCTAGGTACCAGCATTTCTTGCTTTAATCTCCATTCCCTTCTCATCCAGCGCCTGGACCAAGTTCCAAAATTGCCCTCATTCAGTTGAAGTAGGATTGCCAAGGAATAGAGTGGACAGGGCAGAAAGGCAATGCAGTTTGCTCTATGCTTTACATGGTCTTGCCATGGCCTCATACTCCTGCAGCTTTGGGCCATGGCACTGAAAGCCTTGGGAAAACTGACCTCTACTAAAGATGGAGTATTTCTCTGGGAATGGGAAATAAATCCTTGACACAAGTACTGGATTCTTCTTGCCAATCTAAAAAGAATAGGCATCTTGGAGCTTTTTCAAAGCAACTAAAATTTACTCCTCCTATTTCTCTGGAGCATTTTTGGCTTCCTCAACTAGAGGAAGTAGCAATCAGCAAGAGCTGAGCTGAAATCAGTAAATTCAAAGATACAAACAACCATAAATTTTAAAGATTCAGCCTCAAAAGCAATCCTCAGTAAATCCTTATGCAAAGCATTGAAAATGATGACTATTGAATAGAAGTACGTGGGGGACAATCTTAACTCCTTAGCAACAAAAGGATGAGAGGAGTTTTGAGCGGCTGATAAGTTCAGGCCAGATACTGTGACGTGTGCCAGCATAGCTGAGTCTGATACTCCTTCTTGCCTTCACACTACAAATGCATGTAACGAAAAGCAGCACCCTTGACACACTGTCAGCAGGAGGGAAAGCAGCTCAGCTGATTTGCTGTGCCTACCTGGAGCTTACGTAGCTGTTTGATTGCTTCACCTCGAGCCTTGTTTGCAGCTTCTATCTGACCTTCCAGGTCTTTCGTATCCATCTCCATTTCCTTCTTGGCTGCCACAGCAAGAGCCCTCTGTTTGCACTCATCTTCCAGTTCTGCCTCCAGCTCTCGCACCTGTGAAATCAAGGGATTTAACAGGCTCAAGCTCCAGGAACAGAGCAAACACAAAATCCTAACAAAATGGCTGATGAATCCAAAAGGCCTTTGCAGATCAGAATTAGCATTACTTGATTCGAAGAGCCTACAGAACTCAGCTACATGGGAAGACACTGCAGACGGCAAAAAAATCCACAAACTGGAAGCAGAGATCTCTGAACTGACAAAAGGAAAATAAAGAAAAGAGCTCAGCATCTGAAGCATTTCCATTTCATCTGTTCAGCTACTTCATGATCAGCTTCTGGCCCAGTACATCTGTCTACATTTAGGTATGACTTGGGGGCAGATGTTGCTAATTCTGATCGAACCACTAAGAGGAAAATACGACATAGAATCACCACACATTCTCAAGAAAAAAAAAAAGAAATAATTCTCTTTGAAACAGATGTGCTACTAGAATGTATACACCAACAACTTTTCTTTTTTTCAAAAGAAAACAGAGAAGCAAAGTATCTAAGAAAACAACTAACAAGAACTAAGATGAACTCATACAACAATAAAAGTGAGCCAGAAGTGCCACAGGTTACCAACATGAAGGAATATGTTTCTTTTGAATCAAGCCTCCCTCCTCATGCCAGGTCAGGAGCTTTTGTCCAGTGCAAAACAATAGCAATTCAGCATTGCAGGGAACATCAAAAGCCTTCCAGGTCAATGCTTTTATTTATTTCTAGGAGATCTCTATACAGGTGATTCTCAGTAAGTTTTTGTTTTCTTGTGATAAATCTTGAAATATTCGGTGCTTTTTCCTTAAAGCTTTAGAAATGTTAATTTAGATCTATCTTCTCCTACAAGCATGAAATTTTAAAGGCATTTCTTTAGAACTCTAGTATCATAAAACAGATCTGAAGAGACTCAAGTCTGGCAAATCTGGAATCTTTGCTACGTTTTTCATTTAAGAAACTGTTCACTTAATTACAGTCTTTCAGTCTATGTCGGCATCCATGGATTTGTTGCTGTACACCAAACAGGACGGGCTTGAAGGACACCCATGCAGCAACAGCCAAATCTACTTGCATGTTGAGTGCTTTGGAGGCAAGGTACAGTTGAATTGGAGGACCATCACTGGCAGACTAACATGAACAGTGGCTAATCCACAACAAGACCTATTGTCTTGTTGGTAAAGATCCATGCTTGGGACTTCTATAGGATGGGATCTTTAAGCATAGAGTTTTATTTTCCTGGTAGCAAGTTCTCAAAGCCATAGAGCTTTGTCAAAGATCATCACGCCCTTCCCACTATGAAGCACAGTAAGATACATACTTGTTTAACCAGAATCCTCTTTTTCTCTTCATTCTGTTCATCTCTGGCTTGCAGATCTCTCTCAAACTGGGCTTTCATAGCTTGCATGTTCACCTCCAAACGAAGTTTAGCATCTTCTGTGGCCTGCAGTTCATCTTCCAGTTCCTCAAGCTCAGTCGTCATCTCTTCAACCTGTAGCTCTAAAGTTCTTTTTGATTTCTCCAGTTCATGGACCTAAGCCACAAACATTAATCAGACCCTCTCAAAATCAGCAGTTAACAGCAAAAGTAGACATTATATGAACTCAGTACACCACACTTTGTGATGCTCCAAACTGGACAATCAGAACAGGGAGAGCAGCATCTCTAAGATACAGATTAGAGAACCAAACAAACATCCGTGCAGATGAATGGAGAGATGAGCTGTGCAATATTCACAGAGAAAAAGTAGTAGTAGTAAGACAAGCTCTTAAATCCAGCACAAGTGCCATTAGGCATTTGGCCAGCAACTGTTGCTCTCCAAGTCTTCACATCTTTTGAACAGGCCTCATCTTAATAGAGACCACCCTCTTGTTCTGAGCATTAATTCCTCCAGAATTCTGGGTTACAAATCAGCCTCAAAACGTTCCATATTTGTGTCAAAAACACTTCTCCAACCAGGGAATTTTCCTGTGTTGTTCCCTGTGCAGTTCATAACAAAATAGGGTGTGGAAAGTTACTTACATTTTTGCCCACATCATCTTTCGAGCTCATTAAGTCTTCCATATCTGCCTGCAACTGTTTGTTCTGTCTTTCAAACTCTTCCTTAGCTTCCAGGGCTTCTTCCAAAGCCCGAGCCAGAGACAGTGCTTTGGTTTCCTTCTCCCTTGCCTCTGCTTCAGCACGATCTCTTTCCTCTGCATATCTGGCAGAAATGTTCTTTTCTTCTGCCAGCATCTGAATATAAGAAACAATTAATCCATCTCATCAGTTCTATAATCAGGTCCTTCCTGCCTCAGAGGTGTTTTAGTCACTGAAGTGGTGAATGCTCTAAGTTTAACTGGCATTCAGAAGCTGTCTAGTCTCTCAGTCTTGATCCAAAGGCTAGTAAGAAAACAGCTACAGCTACTCTGGAATGAGGTGAGGAAAGCAAGCTACTAATAAAGATGAAATAATTTTCCTATTATTTCCATCGTTCAGTCTTCACACTCTTTCTTAGTCTATCCTGAGGGATTACAATAATAGTCTGAAGTTTTTGTTCCAATAGAATTTCTTTTTTGTATATAAAGAGCTTATTACTTGATCTAACAAGACTCCAAGATGGCATTTAGCTCACTGAAATTAGAAGCAACAAGTTACTCCTAACAAAGGCCAAGCTGCTCCCAAAAGATTTATCAATCAACACAAACAAGATGCCATTTAAAAATCATAGAAATCAGCAAGATGACAGGAAACTAGACTACCTGATCAAACTTCTTCAGCTTTTTCTTCAGGCTATAAACAATCTGGCGCTGATGATCTAGGTCTACCACCACGTAATCCAGCTCTTGCTGCAGGCCATTCTTTGTCTTTTCCAGTTTGTCATAAGCCATTGCCTTCTCCTCTAGACGTTGGCTTAAGGACTCCGCGTCCTTCAGTAATTTCTTTTTGTTTTCCTCCAAGCCTTCAATGGTTCCCAAGTCATCATCTACCTTTTTCTTAGCATCAGCCAACTGAAATTAAATAAAAGAAAATAATGTTCCTTGGTACATCATGAAAAGGAAAGAAAGGCAACAAGTCAAAAACACAAAACTAGGTGTTATTGCTAGCTAGAGTAACACAAAAATTATGAGCTAACAGGAGTCCAAGTAGGGGAAAGTCCTGTCCACTGCAGTTAGTTGTACTGGTCACTATGGCAATTGAGAAAGTCCATGGAAAATTTTATTCCAAAGTGTGGTCGAGCATACATGCAAGTTACATGACATTTTTCCAAGAGGTTTAGGACACCAATTCATCTCACCTGGAACGTGCAGCCCTTACAGAAGTCTTGCCATGTACAACAGCTTACCTGTGATTGTAAGGCAAGCATCTGTTTCTCCAGATTCTTTCTGGCCTCCTCTTCCTCTTCCTGCTGCTCTTCCAGGTTGTTCTTCTCCTCTTCCAGCTGCCTAATCCTACTGCTCAGGTTGAGTTTCTGGCGGGTTTCTTCCTGAAGCAGCTCCTGTTACACAAACAGGCATATTCAAAGTTCAGTTTGGTTCATAGAGTGTTAAGTGTGGCCTTGGCCCACCACCCTCCATTACTCTACTTGGAGGTTCAGGTTTGATTATTTTTCTCTCAGCAGTTTTGTACAACGACATGCTTATGAAGCCATCCGTAATCTGGGTTTTCAAAAAGGTACTGCTCAGTCATTTGGGGCACACTTAAGCCTTTATGAAGCGTATTTCTCAGAGAATCCATGCCACTGTCTGTTCAGAGAAGCCAATGGATGATACTTTTCTATCTTCAAAGGGACAAGCACAGCAGTTGCCTTCAAAATATATCTTTCTTTTCCAACAAGCATATAGAGTCCCTATTTTAAACCACCTGAGACGAATATATAGCAACAAATCCTGCAATGACAGCATGCTTTCAAGATTCACTGCATTGCTTAAATGTAAAGGTCAGTTTAAAGACAGCTGTAATTTGGCAGTGGAAATTTCTGTCATAACCGAGACTAATGAAAAGTGTAACCACCAGCCCTCTCTTCCCTCACCCTGTTCCTCACAGAACTCTCCAACTGTAATGAACATTACTCAAATAGTCACCATTAGCATTTTTATACAGGGGAAAAAAAAAAGAGTATATTTAAGTGATGAATACATGTATCAAGCTGCACTATTTAACCCAAAAAGCAAACACTGGCAGTTTCAACAACTTAAGCTGAAGTCAGTAAAGAACTTCAGCCTAAGTCAGTAAAAGACAGGGTATTGTCCCTCGTGCCTTTCACACACCCCAAGGACCTTATTTGCATTAACATCCTACTTGGAAAGGTTTTTTTGACTTAATGCTTATCTCCCACAGAGACTAAGAAATAAAAAAGAGAAACTGAAAGGCTACAGTCTATCAAGCAGTAAATCTTAGATAATGAAAAACTGGCTCCACATGTAGCTGAGCAATCATCATACATCGCATTTCACTAGACTTCAATAGGAAATACAGCTTCTACCCATGGGGCTTTCCAAACCATGAATGAAAATGTATTTTCTGTTATGCAGTTAGCATTTCAATGAGGAACAAAGCTTCAGCGTTAAGTTCAAGCTTCACTGCACACACACCTGTGTATCCTGAAGCTGAGATTCCAAACTAGCCGCATCCTTGGCAAACTTAATGCCTTTCTTCTCTGCTTCCTCCAGGAGACTTGAGACATTATCCAACTCGTTCTGCAAAGCAAGCAGTCTAAAGGTAATAACGCGCAGCAGATCCATGGCAAAGCCTACATCTGACACGGAACACAAAACCTCCACAAATTCCGTGGAAGGCAAGACAACAACACATCCCAGGTACAACAAGCTAAGAATACTGAAGTTTGGTTAGAAACGTGTCAGTCCTGAACTTAAGACAGAACATAATAAGAGTTAGCCATGGTATTTAGCAGAGCATGTCATTCCAAAATCTACAGTCATATTTAAAGCTATTTTTCATTATAGGATCATGTATTTTATAGGACCGTGTATTTTACAGTGCCATTAATTCAAGGATTATCAGGGTGGCAGCTGGGTTTAAAGCATCACTGCAAGAGAAAAGGTCAATGCCAGGTGCCAATTCTTGCTATTTTAGGCTATGCTACTTGTATATACAGTGAGAGACTGCCAAAACGCTTCCCCCAAAAAGAATGGGGCCATTCCCTTTTTCAAGCACTTTAGCTTGATTTACTCATAATACTCTTTGCTGTGGCTAAGAAGTCAGCTCTGACTGCATTTTGTCTGTTTTCTCCATTTCGCAGAGGAACAGCCCTTTACTTGCAATCCCTATCTGTCAAGTTCCTTTTGAAGCACAAAAGGAAACGTGTGGCCATCATCAATCAGTACATTTTTGCTCAAGCCTACAAATGAGCTCAGCCCACTCTACTCAACTCCACATCCAAGCCAAAAACCTGTAGGCCAGCTGTCAGCAGAGCCTCCTACAGGATTTGGTCTCCAAAATGGGAAGCCATGTACTTCAAAGCCACTGTGATTCTTACATAGTCCAAAAAGTTCAGGATTCATGTCATGGCTCTCCAGCTATCTGAGGTGTGTCACCACTTTCAAGCCCCTCAAGTACACGAGTACATGACTGAGATCGCCTCCCACATCAACTACAGTCCCCGTTCCTGTAGACCTAGCTGCATCTTTGATAGTCATTCCTCCTAGCCACTTCTGTATATGGTTAAAGCTTTTACTTTCTTGTGTATAGTTCAGCAGTTTAGGAATTCCATACAGCCTTACCTGCAGCTTGTTAGCTTTCTCCACCAGCTCCACCCTCAGTCTTTCTCCTTCTGTGACCCTAGCAGTTAGCTCTTGCACCTGAGCATCGAGCTTCTTCCTCTCATGTTCAGACTCTGCCTCAACCTGCTGCAGTACCTTCACTTCACAGGCCAACTCCTTGTTGTCGGACTCTAGGCCTTGCTTGTTTTGTTCAAGATTTGCTTTGAACTAGGAAAAACAAAAGGGAAGAACTTCAACGCTTTTTTACATATCAATAAAGTTTTCTGCTAAAAATATTCAGTCCAGCAAATCAGGATTATAAGCTCAAAGATAAAACAACTGCTCAGCAAGTTGTAAGTAGGGAGCATTTAAAATCCTGCTGTGTAA
The DNA here is from genome assembly GCF_030867145.1 of Opisthocomus hoazin. Taxonomy (NCBI): domain Eukaryota; kingdom Metazoa; phylum Chordata; class Aves; order Opisthocomiformes; family Opisthocomidae; genus Opisthocomus; species Opisthocomus hoazin. The sequence continues at coordinate 834,344 of NC_134438.1, read as the reverse complement.
CATTTTGCATATGTTAGCCAAAAAAATTAAGGTAATGCAAGTTAATCCACTCTCAGATATCACAGGTAACAGCGAGGACCAGAAGATATTTCTATGAATTCAGTAAGATCTGGGATGTCAGTGCTGTGAAAGGGAGTAGCACTGAGCAGGAAGGAATGTGCCCATTAACAGATCAGCATGGCTCATCTCACAGAAATAAAAGGAAAGATATCAGCTACAGCTGCCCTGATTTTCGTAGGCATAGCAGCCTGGAGGTGCATAATAAAGCACTTTTCACCACTGCGCTGACATTTGTCAAAAACCTTTTTAAAAAGGTAGTAATTGCCATAAGGGATGTTTAAGTGCCATTCTTACTATATTGCCAGAACTGACAATCTTATCACAGGACCTTTGTTTAAGATTGTAGGGTATTTTTCTGTCTTTTTATGCTCTTATTGAGAATATTTAATGAATAAGGACCACAGGAAACACGTAAGATTTTCAGGTGAATAAACTATAATTTCCATCAGGTTTAACTACTATATTTCTCACGTAGTATTTTAAACTAAGGAGGCTTCTGAAATATTCCTACACAAAAATATTACTACAGTATATGAACTGTCCACACCTATATCTGTGAATGACTAGAAATAAAATTTTACAAGCTAGAGATACTTTTTTTTTTTTTGGCAGTGTTGGATTAATTCTACTTCTGAACAAAGACACTGAAGCTGCACTGGTAGGAACCACGTTGTCCAGGTGTGCCGCTTCCTCTGCTCTGGCAGGGGTTACCAGAGACACAATATAACTCTGCAAATCAGCAAGATACTCCACAGATATCTAGCACTGGAGGTCACGGTACAAGCATAAAGTGAAGAGTGGCTGGAAGAACTTTTACGCTACCCGTACTCACAGTTTGTTATTTGTGAGTGTTGACATGACAATTACCTTATTTGCAACCATTCCGCAGTTCGCTTAGGCAGAGAACTGCTTTTCACCAAATAAGCACATAGGCTGCTCGAGAATTCCGACAAAAGTACTACATCAATTTATCTCTAGGTGCACTGTTTCCAGGTCTAACAAACACTTTTAGATAGTCTTGGCATCTATCTGAAAAGTTGCTATATGTTCAAACCAGCAGGATATATTTGATTCGACTGCAGTAGTTAAGTATGTACAGAGGACAATCACTGGAAGTGACCACGCCACTTATGTTACTTATAAAAGTCCTGAAGCTGAAAAATGTATTTCTGTAATTAATTTTCTGCTCACCCTTTTGGCCTGTTCCAGTTGTTCAGAGAGCTCTTCCAGGGCAGTAGCATGCCTCTGCCTGATTTCCTGGATCTGTGCTTCATGGTTTTTGGTTTCCTCTTCAATTGCTTTCTTCAGTTCAGCCACCTCCTGCTCTCGCTTTGTCCTAGAGGAAGCATCAATAGTTATCAAAAATCAACATTTTAGTCTTTTGTAAATTCAAGGTGCATTTTAATGGTGCCTGCTTATACAGACACATGATCCTACCGCAGCTCTTGCTGTGCTGCAGTGGTATCCAAGGTATCTTCTTGTTCAGTTTTTAAAGCCTCCAGCTCTTCACTTAAATCTCTTTTCTGCTTTTCCGCCTTGTTGCGAGATGTCTTCTCCTCCTTTTTTTGTCTTCTCCTTTTTTTTTGTCTTCCCCTTTTTTTTGTCTTCTCCTCCTTTTTTAAGCACTCTATGGAAGTAAAGGATTACATTTGTAAGCAATTTTTTCCTGTTGTTATCCTCAGAAGGTTCAGGGGCAGGGCAATGGGACAGCAAGAAGGGTGGGAAGTTTAATATACACTGTGTCAATTCTTTCTCCAGACTGCAGCTGGAAGGGTGACTGGGAAAGATGAAATAGCAAAGTAGAACTGCATGATTCAGATAGAAAGTCAAGAAAAAGTCAATGACTGGAGAAAAAAATTTGAAGTAAGGTAACAAACATAATCACATGTTGACAGAAAAATAAGGAATAGAATCTAACAGAAGAGCAGTTTGAGCTGCTCGGCCAGGTGATCGCAGACATCAGGATTCAAAAATGAAGAACTACGGACTGGAAAAAATTATGGCTTGCATAGTTGTGGAAGGGCTAGGCTAGACTCCAAAAGGTCTACTGGAAAATAGTGTAACTTAAAGAAAACTTGGATACACAATTTTTGCAAGTATCTGTACCACTAACTCACATCCCATTGATATTTAGCAAGACTTTGCAACCCTGATAGCCTCCAGTAATTTCCTTGTGTAGCCAAGATACTCCTGCCCTAAGGTATTTCTTTGTGAAAACCATCCAGTTATCAGTGCCCTAGCAATAAAATACATTTAGATGATCTGCCTGTGGTCTGATTAAGATAGTTATTGGCTGCATTGTCTACAGTTAGCTAATGACCAGGTATGTAATATATTGAAGTCACAGGAAGGTTTTGCTTAGCATAGCATTAGCACAATTCAACATCTATTAGAATAAATGTAAGTTATTAGACTTGTTCAATACTTTGTGGGTTCTCAGTGCAGGGGTTTCTCACACCCCTCCTAAGTCTGCTACAAGATCAGGACATCTTCTACATGGAGCCATATTCAAGAATCATATCTTAGAGCTACCGAGGGGTATTTGGGATTTTCCAGACAATCTAAAGTAACATTGTTTTTCTCTAAACAGCTCCTCATTCAAAAAAAAAAAAATAGCACTTTTCTCTGTTTTTACATTATATTTCTGGCAGGTGACAGAAGAGTGGCATAAGACACAATTTCGCAATGGGGAAAACTCACAGTAAACTGAATAAGTGGGGTTTTTTTTGGGTTTTGTGGGTTTTTGTTGCCCCCCCCCCAAATTTCAGTACTTACCTGTGTCAAGACGCTAGCAGAGTGACCTTCATGGCTTCTTGAATTGTCTCAAAGAGTATCATTTTACTGTGCTTTACTAGCCAAGCAGTTGCATGCCTTATATTTAAGCTTTAATTTCCATTTCTAAGGCCATCACTCTGGGAACAGCACCATAACCAACCACATCTGTCAAGTATCTTCAGAAACACTAGTCCCAATTTAAGTACACAACTACTCAAGCATTATTTTCCAATGAGTACAGCTTACTTATGCCCATATTAAAGTCCCTTGAATAGGCTTTTTAAATAAAAGGTACATCAATCATCTATTATTCCTATTACTTCAATACCTTCCTACACAGATAAGACTAAACTTTGGTATTTTTCCATAAGCGCATCAGTATTAAAATATGTAGCAAGACAACCCATAACAGTAAGTGAAAAAAATATTTCCAAATTAGGGCAGATAGCAACATTGCCTTATATTTTGCAACTTTGGCTTGGCAGTTTATTAATGTTGCACAATACCTATTTACAACCATAAGTAATTAAAAAACCCACCATAACATCATGAAAGGTTACATATAGGGCTAATTCAGTCGTGACAACACAGGCAAAACAATCAGAAATAAATGGCCAAAGAAATTGAACCATTTTAGATAAACAAAGCATCAAGAAAGGCAGAACAATTCGGATTTGCTTATTCAAAAAATATTAGAAGACTAATGAATCCCTACTAACATTTTTCCAGAAATATGTTGTTCTAATGTGTTATTATAGAAAAGTGTAGCGCCTTCCCAAGAGACAGATGTTTTACCTTGTTACTAAGGGATGCATGCAACAACATGAATTTCTGGAGTGTATCGTTAAATAAAATGGATTCTCAAAAATGAAAAGCTAACAAATTAAACACGAGAAAGACTGAGCAGCCAAATGAAACAAGGCTTGCAAGCAATAAATTATTCTTTCAAGATTTAGATAAAAGCAACAGCTATTAAGGTATCTACATAGAAGGTTACACTTAGCAGACTGGACCAGATACTGCATACACTGTAATAAGTGATCCACTCCTTTCTCGCATGATGTACAACCTGTTAACAGGCAAATGTAGCAAGAACAAACCTTCCAAATCAGTGATCATCATTTCCTGTTTGTTCTTGAGTTTGGCCAAGTTTTTGGCCTTTTCTTCTTCTTCAGCCAGCTGAGAAGTACATTCAGCAATTGGATCCTCCATCAGCTTCTTTTCCTAGCCATGAGAAAGGGGAGAAAGAATAACTTCTACAATAGAATTTGAATCACAGAATCACAGCATTGTAGGGGTTAGAAGGGACCTCTGTGGGTCACCCAGTCCAACAACCCTGCCGAAGCAGGGTCACCCAGACCAGGCTGCACAGGACCACGTCTAGGCAGGTCTTGAATATCTCCAGAGAAGGAGACTCCACAACAATAGTCTCTAAGCAACACAAATAACTGAATATACAAAATCCATACAGAGGTCTCATACACCAGATATAATACAGATTTCATTTCAAGTGACTGACCTGTCAATACTACGGATCAACTGGAACCGTACAGAGACATGAACACTTGTTTTCCAAGAAAGCGAGACTTGGAATTGAACACACAGGAGGTCTGGTTTTAGCACAGCCTTTGTTTTACACTTTTGGAAGTCTGTTTGCAATGAACAACAGTAGCTATGATAAACACTGTTTCCAGCTCTTAGGTTTGGAAGACCCATGGAATTGGAAAGAATGCATGGCAAATATCTCCCTTTTAAAGCTCTCAGTGTCTCAGCTTCCACTTGGTCAAACCCCACAAGTCTTCAGGCGCAAACTCTATAGATAACGCAACAGCAGCCTGAAATGCTTTGAGAGCTATCACTTGGTACTACCATCACTTAAGAGCAGAATCTCCACCACGCATACTGGTCTCACCTTCAGAAATTTGGAATTTTGGTCCTCCAACAAACAGAAAGGGGGGCTTGCAAGACAAGCAAGACTTGAATTAGTCAGACTGGCCAGGCCTCCGGCAGCCCTGCTTTCCACAGTTTTGACAAACAACAACAAAAATAAACCCACAACACCAAGTAACTGTCTCGACAGCCTTAGTCACTGCAAGGTGTTTTTGTATGGATAAGATCATCACTATTTTTCAAAAATCAAAAAGGTTATGAAAGAACCAAGAGGAAAGCAATACTTACAGAGCCTGTGGCTTTGTTTTTGCCCTGTACTTCAAGTACTTAAGAAAGGCAATCCTACAATCGAGACAGAAGCTTTCTTTCAAGAATTACCGTCCACATGAGAAACAAAGTCTTAAAAAACTGGAATACCTTTAACTTTTGCCAGAAAGAAGGGTAAATGGAACATGAGTGTAATAAAGCAAAACAAAAAAATCCCCAAAATCCAAATTTGCAGTTTCTGCAGAAACGCAGAAATTTTCAGTTCCCCTATTCCCTTGTCTCAGTCAGCAAATGTAACAATCTTGAGCTTCACACCGGAGAGCCTAGGGAGAAAACGTGGTGGTGAAACTCAGACCACAAGAAATTTTCACACCAAGACAGATGCACACTTCTTCCGTTTATGTCTACTAATTTAAATAACTAGCAACTAGCACTGTTTTAGTGAAGAATAACAGGTTTTGACAGAGTTCTGTAAAGCAGCTAGCAAAGGTTTAGTTTACTCAGCTAAGTGATGTGAATTTTGCAAAGCTGCATCATACCTGCTCAGAAAACAACTCAGGATCTAAAAATAAGGTTAGATGTTTCAGTATGAAGCTACCGCTCCTTCCGAAATCACTGGAGAAGGATAGGTACACCTGGGAACTTAAGAGGCATTTCTTTTGCTTATCTTCAGACAGGATAGACTGCTTCCTCAGGGTGTCCATCTCTGTCCTCACTTAGAAACAGAACGGAACATAATCAGACACACACTTAACTTCTGTGTTTCAATTAGGGCAGTTAAAGCTCATCCGGGAAATCCTCACCAAGGGGAGCTTCAGTCTGAATGAGCCTACCCATGATCCTGTACTTCAAAGCCAATTATATTTCTTCTGAAATTCATAAAACAGATTAAACAATTTAGTATTTCAGCTACAAAGGCAAATGCAGTCACTGAAAGCCATCATTAACCTGCAAGTACCAGTAATTATGTTATGGTTGAACTCGATGACCTTAAAGGTCTTTTCCAGTTTAAGTGATTCTATGCTTCTATTTCTGAAGCTTAAAACGGCACCACCTAGAAACCTGAATTTTAGTGACAATAAGAGTGGGTTTGGGATGTGAAGGCTTTGAGGAGCAGGGAAGTGAACAAAAGTCTAATTCCATTCACCTGAACCAGAGGTACACAGTACCAGAATGCCTAGAACTGGATACAGCGGTGGTAGATGGATGCAGTTATTTATAGAACTTTACTTCGCACACTACCACGATGGAACACACCTGCCCATTTCAGGTATCTGACCATGAATAGGGTCCAGGTATGGCCACAGTCCAGCTTAGAGTACCCCCTTAACCTCACGCAGCCTGGAGAACCTGCAAGTTCATGGCAGCCCCCAGGCAGTGAGTGACAACCAGCACTTTTCCTTCTTTTGGAAAGCTGTGTATGCAAACTTTTTTTTAGTTATTTCTACATTTTGCACTGACTTCCCTCCCCATTCAAAAACACAAAGTTTCTAAACTAAAGCAGAGCCCAAGAGTCAGAATTAGGACTCATTACTTAACCTTATTAAAGCAGCTCTAACACATGCATTAACACGATTTCATTCTTTTCTCTCTTTCCCATGCCACTTAGTGCACACAGGAGTGATGAGCCACAAAGCCAAGTAGTTTAGAAGACTCTGTTTACTCCCTACCCTCCTTGCTTAATCTGTCAAAAACCCTCTCTGGACACATGAGCCCCCCCCTCCACTCACCAGTTACCTGTCCTTGTTCTCTTCCTCACCCTTTCATTCTAAATAACCTTTTCTCCACACCACCTGAGTCTACAGAGGAATAATTGAGAGCAAAGGCAAGAGAGGCTCCTATGCTGGCCTAGGAGCATGGGATAGCTGACCAGACCAACAGACACCAGTGTGGGTCACCTTTGGTCTGAGATGCCCAGGCTAAAGCACAATGGTTGCCTTTAGAAAGCTGGTCCATGTATGACCTGGTTAACAACCGAATAAACCACAATATGCCTGGTGCAGATAAAATTTGCAGATTTACTGGTAAAGTTCTTAACACTACCACCCCACTCCCCCCAAATTCATTAGAGCGCAGATGTGTTGGATGTGAAGCTAAAGCTTCCAGTTATTTACAACAGATATCTTCCATCTTTTCTCCCTTGCTACGCACCAACTAGAACTGTACACGTGTTAGTTCTGATGCTCAACCAAGCACACTGCAGACAAGGATTCAGGCTCACTTTCATTCCACCTTCAATCTATAGATGAGCCTGTTCATAACTCACTGCCGTGCGCTTCTCCCTGCTCTCCATCACCTGGCTCTAGAAAGCCCAGACTCAATTCCTAATTGAAGGGACTACCCTAGTCTCACCTAGCTCTGCCAAGTCCCACAAGCACTAAAGCTTCTCTTCTACCTTTTTACCACCACCACCCACCCACGCTTCCTAGCACTGTGCCCAAGACAATACCTTTAACATTCTTTGTGATTAAACAGAAATGAGACAGTGTGGCTACAGATTCAAACACTCAAAAACTAGGAAACGTTAGTATTCAGGCTGTTCGGCGCTGTAATTCCACCCTCCGTGGTTACACTGTGTTACTGGCTCCGTTCCCCACAGGACCCCTGTGCCTGGGGATGACGTGCCAAGGGATACGCAGGACTCCTCTGCAGGCACACAGCCACCAGCTGTGATGAAACAGGGCGGCTGGGAAAGAAAAGTGTCACAGACAAACAGCTGAATGCCAGACACAAGAAGGCTGTTGAAGGGATGAGTAGAGCTCCTATGTGATGCTCCTTGCGTAAGCCAAGCATTTCACAGCCAGTGCCGCTGGAGAACGTACATGGTGAGCATCTGTGGCATGGCAGACCATTACTGTTACTCTGGCCATGGCCTGAGGTGTCAAACTGGGGGCTGCGTTTGTTTGTAATACTTCTACAGCACCCTGTAAAGGTTTACCTCTCAGGCAAAAGAGACAAAGTTAACCCTACACTTCAGAATGGTGTCGGGAAGATAATTATTCATTCATCAGCATACAAATTGTTCATAAAAAAAAATCCATGCAACTTTCAGAAGTCTCAGTAATATGCATAGCACTGATAATTATTCGTTACAGGATGGATAAAAGTAAATCCATGACTTGCTGTCTATTTAACAAGCCTGTTTAGCATCATCTTTGTGCACAGGTCAGTGCAAAGGCTGTACAGATGGATACTACGGATCACCACCAGCCCTCTACAGTTTTCTAATGTATATGTGAACAGGAACAAGTTAGGGCTGCTTAAATATAACCAATTCTGACACTTCCTAACTTTTGAGTGTTAGGTGTGTAGATTAGACATTCTTCATCTGCAGTATATAAATAAAAATTAATTGTTACAGAAGCGAGACTCATTTGTGTTTTCAAAACGGTTTAGGTTACGTGAACATTTTGCATTTTTCATAAACATATACTTCATTCAGTGCTTACTATAGCAGTGCATTGAATGAAGCGCACAATCAAAGTATCAAACTTCTATTCAGGACACTACCCTATTCTTTTTACTGTGTCTGAACTATGTTTTACAAAGAATAAAAACTTTTCCAGTCTTCATCATGACAGTCTTCGATGGCTCACGAAGCAGCTGATTACACCCACCATCTTAAACTCCTGTCCCATTTGATCACGCTGCTAAGTAGAGAATAAGATTCCAGTTCAACCAGCAACTTAAACAGAATTAGCCAGCACTGCATTAGACTGAGCAACTCATCCTTCCCTTCATCAACATCTTCTACCCCAGCTTTTTTCTGTGCCTTCACTTCATATCAGTTATGCAGCCACGCAACAAACAGAGGAAACTTGTTTCATCTAAAGCCAGATGGACTTCATTTCTTCCCCATGAGGGTGATGAAACACTGGTCCAGGTTGCCCAGAGAAGCTGTGGCTGCCCCCTCCCTGGCAGGGTTCAAGGCCAGGTTGGATGGAGCTGTGAGCAACCTGGTCTGGTGGAAGATGTCCCTGCTGATGGCAGGGGGGTTGGAACCAGATGATCTTTAAGGCCCTTTCCAACCCAAACCATTCTATGATTCTATGACTTTCAGAACAGTAGTTTGAGCCTGCAGTCTCCAAGCCCAGTGAGTGGCCACAGGAATTGTTACGATGACAAAACTCAAAAAGGGGACTACTTTTAGCACAGGTACTGGCACAAAGTGCTTATGGAAACACAGCCAAACAAACAAGGAGTACTTTTTAAACCCCTGTTTTTGACTGTTTAAGTGGTTAAGCACAGGAAAAGTTTTGCAGAAAGGTTGTATAATCTTCATCACACAAGGTTTTCAAAACTCAGCTTTAAAGGGAAGCATATTTTGAAAGGAGGCTCGACAAGAGGCTCACAGAAGTCTCTTCAACCTGGTGCATTCCAAGCTGTCAATAGTGTGTTTAGAAGTACTTGGTATACAAACTCTGTGCAGTTCCATTCTCTGCATAATTCCCTTCCCCCAAAAAAAGTTGTAGGCAATTATACTCCTGTAGAAATTTTAAAAACACTAGTTTTGTTCAAGGCTGCACAGCCATAAATCCAAGAATATTTATAAATCAAAATCCACACAGAAAACAAGTTCTGAAGGATGACTTTCTAATTAGCATTCTGCAGAGCCATGTATTCCCCTAGCACATGACAATGCTAATGCTGCCGACACTCCAGTCACAGCATCCTCCTAAGGCCTCCAAATCTATCTGCAGAGCAATCTTTCCCTCTCTCCAACTTCAAATTATTGCTTTTTTTCCTTCACAGACTGGTCAAAAGTCCTCTCCTGGTTTTCTAGGAGTTTGAGTCTTGACACATTCCAGAATATCTTAATATTAAGTGTTATACACTAGAAATTACAGAAGCTGATGCTTCTGAGTCTGATATAGTTTGAAAACTTCCAACCACATACGCCAGTATCGAATATAGCAAGCCACTTGCTTCTAGCAAGTTGAATTAATATTCCACTGCAAAGAGATCCAAGTGCTCATAGCAACAGATATTCAAACCCATTCATGTCTTGTAAAGCAAAATATTGATAAAAACTCATTGTGAATTTTGAAGTCTAGCAGTAAATCTGAAGAAAGTTCTACATAAATCAGTTAGTGACAAGTTACCAAAAAACCCAAGACTCTGACATAAGTGCATATGCTTTTGTCTGTAATGTACTAAAACTAGAGCTTTTTATTAGCTGCTCGCTTGTAGACATATCAAGTCTACAGCAGTTTTGAAGCTTGATGATTTTTCTTATCTACAAGATAATTTTTGAAAGAACAGAAAGCTTGTTCACAAATATAGTACTGAAAACTGCATCTGAGGGAACCAAATTCACTAAGACTTGCCCAAGTTAATTAAATTTGTGGAAAACTGGCATACACTGCATCAGAAAGCTTTGATACCATTCCTAGTTACAATGGTTGCATAAAGCCTTTAATTTCAGAAGAGAAGTTAAACAGCTAACATCAACTGGAAATTTTAATGGAACTGCTCATTTCAGCCCCTACTAAAGAGAAAATAACGGTTGAGAAAATTATGTGGATTACATTCCAGCTTATCTTTAATAAAAAAGTGATGTTTTTTTTAAATGCAAAGATGGTGGTTTTCAAAAAGAACAATAAACAAATGACAAAATATCCCAACTTACGGGAATATTATGGTCCTTTCTTCCTTTATGGGAGGAACCAACACGAGCAAGGTGTTGAATAACCTTCTTCGGGTTTTCAGTCTTCCCAGCACCAGATTCACCTCTGCAAAACATTTCAGACATTTTCCTCAAAACTGATTTTCAACAACTTATGAAACCTTTGTTTAAAGCAACCTCATTTCATTCCATTTACGGCTTTGACTACACAACAGACCTTCACTGTCTAGAACAAAAAGCACCGATGTTGCAGGGAACTACACGGTGTTTGTTTAAAATACTTTCTTCATCCTAAAGATCATCTTAGCATTAAGATGTTGATACAATGCATCACATTAGTGTGATTAAAAGCTTTTTGCTATGTGCCTGAATTCCTGTGTTACCTTAAGTAACAAGAAACAGCCCTGTCCTCTGCCTTGATCACAAGTCCAGAGACAGATTTATTCAGAGTGCAGAGACATATATATTAGTTTTCTTAAAATCATTATACACACACACTTTTATATTTAGCATCATTTTAATATATTGTATATACCAGGAGCTGGTTATGAGTATTACCAAGTTGATGGAAACATTCGGTATCTTTAGAAGCCAGTTTCAAAGTACAGTAAAACATATTTTAAAGAAACAGATTCTTTGCACTGCTTATCACAGACTCTTAGCTAGTTAAAAAATATATTTCTGGCCACACGGCTACATGAATTCATTAAGAAATGAATTTATTCGTGCAGAGTGGTACAGTACAGAGATAAATAAAGACAGCAAATGCACATTTACTTCTTAAGACAGAGGTAGAGTTAAAGCAGAACGTGTTTAGACAGAATTTATTGTAGTGTTTACATACACGATATTGTAGGCAGGAAGCGTGACCAAGTTCATATCACTATAATTACAAATGATGTTACTACAGCTCTTTTTAAAAAAATAAAAATTAGGTCTTGTCTTCAGATAAGTCCAGGCACATCAATGGGATTACCAGGTCTCACTTAGCCCTGATTAACTGACAGTAGATTACTGGAGAAAGATCCTATTTCAAGCGAGACAGTGACTGCCACTAGCAACTCTGATGGGTGTGAAGCAGAAACGCATTTCATTAGAGGGATTTGTGTGGAAAAAGTCAAAGTAGTTCCGTCATTCAACAGTCCTTCAGAAATTAAAGGTTGGAAACCAACTACTTTAAGAATGACAAGTGTACATTTTGCATGCTTGCATATTTCTCAGCTAAGATACTCAGAACAGCAATGTTAATTTAGCAGGGGGAGTTTAAGCACATTCTTACAGTCTTCACCTTCCTCCACCATGCTGCATACGTCAGTTTTGCAGCTAGTCTGCATTCACTTGGGTATTTAGTACCTTCAGACCTGCACTTCTTGATCAGATAGGCAGCTTAGAAGCATCCCTATCCTCACATTACACTTAACCTCTGCAAAAATGAGACAATATAGCACTTGAAATTTTAACTTTGCATATACAGAAAGGATATCACCCCAGAAAGGATATCACCCCAGAAAGGATATCACCCCAGATGTTCAAAGAGAATGGACTCTAAAACAATCTCATTTCTTCTTACCTTCCAACCTTCTCAAATGACGGAAAGCCCACGGGACAGCTGCGCTAGCAGAGGTGACCTCTTGCTATGAGGTGGCCATATGTGCACTCCTCCACCCATGAGCAAGCAGCAATGGAGACTGAGGAAGTGCACTCACAGCAGCTTAGCAAACCCATCACGGAAAAGTAGCCTACAAGAGCTAGGTACAAACTTCAGGTGAAACAGCTTATCTGTTTGACCTGACAGAACAGTATCAGTCCCTAGGTTTTGCAGGAGAAAACTTTTAACTGAAAACACTAAAAAAAAAAGTTGATTCTGCAGACAAGCTATGGGATATTTATCACAGCCTCAGTTACCAAGTTGTGACCTGCAATACTAGAGGGTTAATCAAGGCACCTGATTTTATTGATGGCATACATCAATAAAACAGACCCGCTCTCTCGGACCGCACCGGCGCCGCACGCTCCCGAATTCTCAGAAGCAACTACATCAACCTGTACAAAACCATTTTGTTCCATTGTTCCTCATAAGACAAACATCACTGAAAAATAATACAGAATACCAGAGATTAAAAATCACTGTGCTCAATTAGTCAAAACTTTCCAGTGATTGAGAGGGTAGTTCCTTGAAACTTGTTGACTATGCTAGCTTTACTCATTGCATGGGAAAACTTGGAAGGTATTACTTGAAGAGCTGGTTACAAAGAAGATTACTCTGAAAATTAGCTAATGGATAACTCGGTTTCCTTTTAGCCAAGATACCATCGATGTGCAACACAAACTGGGTGTACTTTGGGACCGCTACAAGTGGAAGAACACACTTTGACTCTTAATGAACAATCCCATTTCTACCCAGTCCAGAGTCTCCACATACAAGACAAATGTGAAGACTGACAAGCAGGAATAAAAGACCTCAGGTGCCAATACAGTCTCCCTTTTACTACAGTGTTTACATTAACATAATTCATGACTTCAAGCAATATAATAATATAATAAAAGCAGTCTTGCCTGTTTCTAGATGTGTATTAAAATATGCTTAATGCTAAAACTATTCTAGCAGATAAGAGAAGCAAGAAGAGTAGTACAGCAAAATATCCATTTACGTTTTAAAACAATACCGTTTGTTCTAACTGTCATCAGAGCTTGGGAACGCATTATTAGTCGTGCCTTTAAAATTGCACAAAATCTTTTCTGCCAAATCATAGAAACAAAGTTTATCAAAATTTAAAGGAGGAAAATCTACTCTGACACATCCAGTGACGAGAAAATAGTAGAATAAATACAGTCCAGATGTCGACTTTCTAAAAGGGCAGCACACATTGGAAGAGTCCAGTAATCAACAGGATTTTCTGGCATACGCACCAGTAAAGCTTCATACAGCACAGGAAGGTCGAAAGCTTGCAATACATTCCTTTTGCTAAAAAGCCTTTAAATCTAATAGTGATTTTTTTTTTTCCTCGAGAAAATCTTTATGCAAGTTCTCATTCAAAAGCAACGCTAATGGATGTTATCATCCTAGTTCTCCTCTCCCTGGAGCTTACAAGTATGCCAAATATTTCCTGCAGGACAGAGTGTTAGATAGCTCTGCTGCCATATACTATAAAAGAATTAGAAGATTTAGGATTAAGTCCTTTTCATTTACAGAAATAATGACATCTGCGTACTTTAGTTCTTTCCTAGGAGTGCAAACACACAGATTATAAAAATAAATTAAAATCTACCTCTATCATCCTGTCCAAAAAAGGTAAACTTTTAGTAACACTATGTACAATATTTATGGAATGGAGATTGTATCACGAAGCTAAAGATTAACTTTTTCAAAACCTTATTTTAATACAACTCAATTAATATGTTACCATAAATTTAACAACCAAAACCCTTGGCAGAGATCCTAGCCTTACTTCAGTCAATGGCAGCTTTGCTAATGACTTCAGTAAGGTCGTAATTTCACCTGCTTTATTTCAGTCTCAATTCCACTACCAGTAGAAACAAAACTTACCAGCCTGAATTCAAATGCTGTATCAACTCCAGCCAGGGGCTACGGCAAACAGCGCATCCAAGCAAGCAAACCGTCCTTAGCAATAGCCTCAGGCTGGAGGTACAAGGTTATTCCATCAATTAACTGAAGGATCTCTCCATTACAAACTACGTTACAGAGACAGGTCAAGGAAAGTCTGACAGTCGCTGGTAAATTGATGCAGTATCTAGAATTAAAGCTTTTTCCCTAGAGCAGCAAAAGCTTCTGCTCTGAAGCAGCTTCAAACACATTTAAAAGACAAAAAGCTCAGCTGGCATAAGCACTTTGAAGTTTCTACATGGTTTTAAATTCATTGCGTGTAAAGCTATAGAGTCCTTTCCAATAAAGGAAAGTACTTTTCAGGCAAATTTATCTCAGCTACAATTTGGTTAGCAAAAATTAGTGACTGACTTCTCAACCAGCTGCAATTTCCCCCCCAAGCAACTTGAGCCCAGATCTTGCACAGAAGTAAAAGGCATTTCCTCTGCTGAACAGATCGCCATCGAGAAAACAAGTAAAGCAAACATAGCGGGAGAGGACTCGCAGGTCATAAAGCAAATCAGCAACACGCAGGAACGGAAGCCAGTCTTCTGACTTCCAGGAGAACAGCATGCTCTTCCCATGCGGCCCACTTCTAGTGGCAGTTGTTATTCCACGAACAGGTCAAACGCCTGCCTGGGAAAGACGCTGTTCTAAAGGAAAACGGTAGCAAAACAGTTGCTTTTCTTATTGTCAGGCAGGTTTGCAACATCTGCACATCTTCTTGTGACAGCTACAGTGCTTTGGTTTCAGCTGCCGCCGGCAACAAAAGCGCCACACGGCCCCCCCTCCCCCCTGCTGCGGTGCGGAGGAGAATGGAAAGAAAACAGGCAGAAAACCGGCGGGTCGGGATAAGGGCAGTTTAACAGAACAGCAAACAGAGGGAAACAGGAACAACAACGATACAGATAAGGAGAAAACACGAGAAAAAACAGACCCGCTCTCTCGGACCGCACCGGCGCCGCACACTCCCGAGCCGCGAGAGGGTTCTCGCCGAGCCGCCCCCCCCACCGGAACCCAGTGTGACGTCACAGGGTATGGAACACCGGGCTCTGTTTGGCCAGGTGGGGTCAGCCCCCACCCCCCGGCTGTGCCCCTTCCTGGAGTCCGGTGAAAATTAACCCTGTTCTGGCCGAACCCAGGACATACAGCACTCAGCACTGGCAGGACAAGGCAACACCACCACCTCTTCCTGAACTGGTAAATGAGTTTCTGGATTTTAGGGAAGTCTAACTAGTTTGAAATTCCTTACTGAAATCGCACTGCGAGAACTGGCACCCTTCCACCACCACCCAGCTAGCCGTGAATGTCACTAGCAGATCAGGGGCTCCGCAGAACGTGCAGTGTAGTGCTGCGAGTCACGTAGACAGAAGGACACAAAATGACACATGCAAAGAAAGCTTTAAAATTCAAAGACAGACTTCTCTTCCTCTTGCTACCTTTGCACAAAGTCTACTGCAAGCTAACAATATTTCCAAAGATAAACATCTGGAGTATATTAGGATGGTCAGATGCAGTTAGTGTCATCTGTCCCATTACAGATCATATCTGTGACTTAAATTGCTGAAAAACTGTTTTGGTTTCGGCTGCCGCCGGCAACAAAAGCGCCACGCAGCCGCCCCTCCCCCCGCCGGCGTGCGGAGGAGAATGAAAAGAAAGAGGCAGAAACAGGTGGGTCGGGATAAGGGCAGTTTAACAGAACAGCAAACAGAGGGAAAACAGGAACAACAACGATACAAATAAGGAGGAAACACAACAACGAACCGTACAACCCAGACAGCCGCTCTCCCGAAACAGGACCGGCGCTGCGTCCCCCCAAGCCGCGAGTGCCTTCCCGCCGCCCCGCCCCCCCTACCGGAACCCAGCGTGACGTCACAGGGTATGGAATACCGGGCTCTGTTTGACCAGGTGGGGTCAGCCCCCACCCCCCGGCTGTGCCCCTTCCTGGATTCCGGTGAAAATTAACCCTGTTCTGGCCAAACCCAGGGCATTATCCACCCCTTATTCCATACCGTCTACGTCATGCCCAGGTCCCCCATTGTCCAGTTGATCACCACCACTTCTCCTGTCTCCAGATATCATTCCCTTAGTCTATGGATCATCACTCTAAAGTGTCCATTGAGTTCATTTAATCCATGACTTTGGGCTCCATCTGTCGTAATGGTCTTCCGTGGCAGGAGGGGTGATGTGTGGTGATGGTCGGTCACTTGCTGCATCCGGAGCTCACGGCTGATGTATCTGGTGCGGCCCGTGCCCACAGTCTGCAGGAGATGTTGATCTTGATGAAGTTGCTGGATGCCAGTTGTTGAAAACCAGGTCCAGTTCCATCATCGCTGTGCTCTGCTAGGTTTTCATCGAAAAAGTCCATCCTTCTTTAATCTGGATGATTCTTACTATGCTACTACTGGTACAAAATATAACAATTATAACAGTGATGACAGACAGTGACAGGGTTATTTAACAATTAACTTTATACAATTTATTTATGGACTATTCTCGCCCGTAATCAAATCCCCATGAGGTACACATCGGACTTCCCCATCCTTCCGCATTACCCACCAGGTACACCCAGGACCTTGAGCATAAAGAATCCCGTGGACGGGCTTGCCTTTGCCCGAGGCAGGACTAACCCAAACCGTCTTCCCTAACATGTTCCGCATGTGCACTACAGGGACTTTATCTCCTTCTACGGGGCGCTGAGGTTTTGACTGGGCAGGACCAGGCTGGTTGGTGGATCCCCGGCTGTTAACCAACCAGGTGACCTTTGCTAAATGGGGATCCCAATTTTTGAAAGTCCCACCCCCCATTGCCCTCAGATAGGTTTTTTAGCAGCCCGTTGTACCGTTTGATCTTTCCAGAGGCTGGTGCATGGTAGGGGATGTGATACACCCACTCAATACCGTGTTCTTTGGCCCAGGTGTCTATGAGGCTGTTACGAAAATGAGTCCCGTTTTCTGACTCAATTCTTTTGGGGGTGCCATGTCACCACAGGACTTGTTTTTCAAGGCCCAGGATGTTATTCTGGGATGTGGCATGGGGCACAGGGTAGGTTTCCAGCCATCCGGTGGTGGCCTCCACCATTGTGAGCATATAGCGCTTGCCTTGGCAGGTTTGTGGCAGTGTGATGTAGTCAATCTGCCAAGCCTCCCCATATTTATATTTTAGCCATCGTCTTCCATACCACTGAGGCTTTACCTGCTTGGCTTGCTTGATTGCAGCACATGTTTCACGTTCATGGATAACCTGTGCGATCGTATCCATGGCCAAGTCCACCCCTCGGTCACGAGCCCATCGGTATGTCGCGTCTCTTCCTTGGTGGCCCGAGGTGTCATGGGCCCACCGAGCTATAAACAGTTCACCCTTATGTTGCCAGTCCAGATCCACCTGAGCCACTTCAATCTTAGCAGCCTGATCTACCTGGTGGTTGTTTTGATGTTCCTCAGTGGCCAGACTCTTAGGGATGTGAGCGTCCACGTGACGGACTTTTATAGCCAACTGCTCTAGCCGGGCAGCAATATCTTGCCACAATGGGGCAGCCCAGATAGGTTTGCCTCTGCGCTGCCAGTTGTTCTTCTTCCATTGCTGCAGCCACCCCCACAGGCATTGGCCACCATTCAGGAGTCGGTGGAAAGATAGAGCACTGGCCACTTCTCTCGACTGGCAATGTCTAAAGCCAACTGGATGGCTTTCACCTCTGCAAACTGGCTGGACTCACCTTCTCCCTCGGCAGTTTCCGCGACTTGTCGTGTAGGGCTCCATACAGCAGCCTTCCACCTCCGCTGCTTCCCCACAATGCGACAGGACCCATCCATGAACAGGGCATACTGTTTCTCATCTTCTGGCAGCTGGTTATACAGTGGGGCCTCTTCAGCACGTGTCACCTCCTCCTCTGGCGATGCTCCAAAATCTTTGCCTTCTGGCCAGTCCATGATTACCTCCAGAATTCCTGGGCGACTGGGGTTTCCCATTCGGGCGTGCTGGGTGATCAGATCGACCCACTTACTCCACGTATCATCAGTGGCATGAAGCGTAGAGGGGACCCTCTCTTTGAACATCCAGCCCAGGACCGGCAACCGTGGTACTAGGAGGAGCTGTGCTTCAGTGCCCACCACTTCTGAAGCACCTCGAACGCCTTCATATGCTGCCAGAATGTCTTTTTCAGTGGGAGTATAGCGGGCCTCGGATCCTATGTATCCCCGGCTCCAAAACCCCAGGAGTCGACCTCGAGTCTCCCCTGGTGCTTTCTGCCAGAGACTCCAGGTTGGGCCATTCTCCCCGGCTGCAGTGTAGAGCACGTTTTTAAAATCTTGCTCTGATCGGACTGGACCAAGGGCTGCGGCATGTACTATCTCCCGTTTAATCTGTTCAAATGCCTGTCGTTGCTCAGGGCCCCATTCAAAATCATTCTTCTTCCGGGTCACGTGATACAGAGGACTCACAATTTGGCTGTAATTTGGGATGTGCATCCTCCAAAAACCCACAACACCCAGGAAAGCCTGTGCTTCCTTTTTGCTGGTTGGTGGAGACATAGCTGCTATTTTGTTGATGACATCCATTGGGATTTGACGGCGCCCATCCTGACATTTTATCCCCAAAAACTGGATCTCTTGCGCAGGTCCCTTGACTTTACTTCGCTTAATGGCGAAACCGGCTTTCAGAAGGATTTGAACTATTTTCTCCCCTTTCTCAAAAACCTCCTCCGCTGTGTCGCCCCATATAATGATGTCGTCAATGTACTGCAGATGTTCTGGGGCTTTACCCTTTTCCAGTGCAGTCTGGATTAGTCCATTGCAAATGGTGGGACTGTGTTTCCACCCCTGGGGCAGTCGGTTCCAGGTGTACTGGATGCCCCTCCAGGTGAAAGCAGACTGTGGCCTGCACTCTGCTGCCAAAGGGATGGAGAAGAATGCATCAGCGATGTCAGTTGTCGCATACCACTTGGCTGCCTTTGACTCCAGCTGATATTGAAGTTCTAGCATGTCTGGCACGGCAGCACTCAGCGGTGGTGTGACTTCATTCAGGCCACGGTAGTCTATTGTCAGTCTCCACTCTCCAGTAGATTTTCTTACTGGCCATATGGGACTATTAAAGGGTGAGCGAGTTTTGGTGATCACTCCTTGACTCTCCAGCTGGCGGATCAGCTGATGAATGGGGAGAAGGGAGTCTCGGTTGGTACGATACTGTCGCCGGTGCACCATTGTGGTTGCGATGGGTACCTGTTATTCTTCAACCCTCAGCAACCCCACAACGGAAGGATCCTCTGAGAGACCAGGCAAAATCGACAGCTGTTTAATTTCTTCCGTCTCCACAGCAGCTATGCCAAAAGCCCACCGATACCACTTTGGGTCCTTGAAATAGCCTCTCCTAAGATAGTCTATCCCAAGGATGCACGGAGCCTCGGGGCCAGTTACAATGGGGTGCTTCTGCCAGTCCTGCCCAGTGAGGCTCACTTCAGCCTCCAGTAGACTCAGCTCTTGGGACCCCCCTGTCACCCCAGAAATGCAAATGGACTCTGACCCTTTGAACTCTGATGGCATTAAAGTACACTGTGCACCAGTGTCCACTAGAGCTTTATACTCTTGTGGATCTGACGTGCCAGGCCACCGAATCCACACCGTCCAATAAACACGGTTGTCCCTTTCCTCCACCTGGCTGGAGGCAGGGCCCCTCTAATCCTCGTCAGAGAATTTGCTGCTCACCTGCTGTAAAAATAACTTGGAGGTCCCCTCCAGAGGATCGGAATCAAGGTCAAACTGTCTACCTGGTCTGGAGAGCTGGCTTCTGGAAACTGGAGCGGCACTTTTCCTAACAGAATCCCTTTTGGTGATTGTTTTACCTCGCAACTCACGTACTCGGGCCTCTAGACTTGAGGTGGGTTTTCCATCCCACTTCCTCATGTCCTCTCCGTGGTCACGCAAGTAGAACCACAGGGTGCCCCGGGGTGTATAGCCTCTGTATTCCCTCTCCTGAGCAGAGAAACGCCTGCCCCTAATAGCTGAGACACTGGCCCGTACAGGCGGGGAGTAGGACATATTCCTGTCTAGTCGCTTGACCAGTTTCTCCACGGCTGAGACAAGGGAGGAAGAGAGACTTTCCTCATATTGGCGGAGTCTGACAGCCACCTCATCCACTGTTGGTGCGTCTTTACCTTTCCAGTTTACAACTGCCAGTGAGTTAGCATGCAAGGAGGGTGCGCTCCACACAAACTTCCTCCACATGGATTGTGAGCACTGGAGTTCATCTGGGTCTGTGGGTACCTGCTCATCGTCTGTGTCACAGTAAACCAGCTCCCGCACAGCTAATTCCCTCAAGTACTGAATACCCCTTTCCATATTGGTCCACTTGCCAGGGTAGCATACATAATCGTCACTGAAGGGGTACCTCTCCCTCACGCCTGACAGAAGTCTCCTCCAGAGGCTGAGGATTTGTTCCTTTTTCCCAACGGCCTTGTCAATGCCCCCATCCCTGGCCAGGGATCCCAGCTGCTTGGCTTCCTTGCCCTCTAATTCCAAGCTGCTGGCCCCGTTATCCCAGCACCGCAGCAGCCAGGTGGCAATGTTCTCGCCAGGGTGGCGGCTGAAATCTTTCCGCATGTCCCGCAGCTCGCCCAGGGACAGGGACCGGGTGATGATCTCTGTCTCTATCTCCCGTGATGACCCTGGCTCATCATCATCCCTCCCAGAGCGATCTGCTCTCTTTGCGTCTTTCTTTAGTTTTACAGGGGCGACTGCTACCGGCACAGGTTGGTCACTGGGCTCAGCCACGCTGCCTGCAGCTGAAGCTGGGGCTGGAGCAGCTGCTGTGCCCGCTGGGGAAACCGAGGTAGACCCTGCAGCTGTGGCTGCAGCAGCCGTGGTGCCGGTCGGGGGGGCTGTGACTGCCTGCTGGGCTGGAGGGGCTGCAGGGCCGGCTGGGGGGGCAGCGTCAGTCGCAGCGCCTGCCGCTTCGCTTCCCCCCCTTTCCCCTTTAAGGCACTGAACAGTGTTGAACATGGCTCGGTAGGCATGGGCCAGACCCCAGCACATTGTGGTGATCTGTGTCTCTCTGGAGTTCCCAGGGTGGCAGCACACTTTTTTCAGATATTTTAATAGTTTTTCCGGATTCTGTATTTGTTCGGGGGTGAGTTTAAAACACACTGGTGGTGCCCACTGCTCTAGACATCTGCCCATGCTGTCCCACACACCCAGCCACTCACAGCTATCCAGCCCCGGGGCAGGTCTCTGCAGGATGTTCTTAACGACTTGCTTAACCCTAAACAAAACCCAGAACCCGTTCAGCAGGCAGAACAAAAGGAGAGTGCTGCCCTGAGCATCCCACGGGTACTCGAAATTCTCAAAAGCAGTTAGGACCAGCCTGAGGAAAAGAGGGGGGGCGAAAGAGTGGGGGAAGGTATCCCCTTCGGTTTTCCCCACAGGCTGGGTTTGATTATTAACAAAATCTAAGACATAGGATCCGAGGTACGGAAATGACCGCAGTGCCGCATGCAAATACAAGCCTAATTTCATGCACAGTGATGTTATCATATCATAAGTCGATATTGTACAGTACAGCAAAATCATCATCCTGATCTTTTTTCCCGAGGTAACAAACAGCACGGCGGCAAACACATACAGCAAGTAAGGATTTACGTAGCACAGATATTTGATCAAAGTCAGAAACATTTTTACCGGCGACTTTAACTAGCACAGTAAATGCGTATAATAAATTTTAACAAAATCTATGAAAGCAGTTTTAACACCCGCTGCTCAGCCCTGCCGTTATCCCCGCTCCACGTCTGGGTGCCAATTTAATGTTTCGGTTTCGGCTGCCGCCGGCAACAAAAGCGCCACGGGACCGCCCCTCCCCTTGCCGGCGTGCAGAGGAAAATGAAAAGAAAAAGGCAGAAACTGGTGGGTCGGGATAAGGGCAGTTTAACAGAACAGCAAACAGAGGGAAACAGGAACAACTACGGTACAAATAAGGAGAAAACACAACAACGAACCACACGACCCAGACAGCCGCTCTCCCGAACAGCACCGGCGCCGCACCCCCCCCAAGCCGTGAGTCCCTATCCGCTGCACAGCCCCCCCAGCAGAAGCCAGCGTGCTGTCACATGATATGGAATACCGGGCTCTGTTTGGCCAGGTGGGGTCAGACCCCACCCCCCGGCTGTGCCCCTTCCTGGAGTCCAGTGAAAATTAACCCTGTCCTGGCCAAACCCAAGACATCGGGACACCTACAGCAGGCTGCACAGGACCTTGTCCAGGCGGGTCTTGAATATCTCCAGAGAAGGAGACTCCACAACCTCCCTGGGCAGCCTGTTCCAGGGTTCCATCACCCTCAGAGGGAAGAAGTTCTTCCTCATGTTCAGGTGGAACTTCCTGTGCCTCAGTTTGTGCCCATTGCCCCTTGTCCTGTCACTGGGCACCACTGAAAAGAGCTTGCCCCCATCCCCCTGACACCCACCCTTCAGATATTTATCAGCATTTCTAAGGTCCCCTCGCAGCCTTCTCTTCTTCAGGCTGAACAAGCCCAGCTCCCTCAGCCTCTCCTCGTAGGGAACATGTTCCAGTCCCCTCACCATCCTTGTAGCCGTCCGCTGGACTCTCTCCAGTAGCTCCTCATCTTTCTTGAACTGGGGAGCCCAGAACTGGACAGCGTACTTCAGATGAGGCCTCACCAGGGCAGTGTAGAGGGGAAGGAGAACCTCCCTCGTCCTGCTGGCCACACTCTTCTTGATGCACCCTAGGATCCCATTGGCTTTCTTGGCAGCCAGGGCACACTGCTGCCTCATGGTTAACCTGTCGTCCACCAGGACACCCAGGTCCCTCTCCGCAGAGCTGCTCTCCAGCAGGTCCACCCCAAGCCTGCACTGATGCATGGGGTTGTTCCTCCCCAGGTGCAGGACCCTGCATTTGCCTTTGTTAAACCTCATCAGGTTCCTCTCTTCCCAAATTTCCAGCCTATCCAGGTCATGCTGAATGGCAGCACAGCCTTCCGCTGTGTCCACCACACCTCCCATTTTTGTGTCATCAGCAAACTTGCTGAGGGTACATTCTAACTCTTCATCCAGGTCGTTGATGAAGAAGCTAAACAAGACTGGGCCCAGCACTGACCCCTGAGGGACACCACTAGTTACCAGCCTCCAACTAGACTCAGCGCCACTGATGACAACCCTCTGAGTTCTGCCATTCAGCCAGTTCTCAATCCACTTCACCGACCACTCATGCAGCCAACACTTCCTGAGCATCCCTAGGAGGATATTATGGGAGACAGTGTGGAAAGCCTTGCTGAAGTCAAGTCAACACAACAGAACACAACACGTGAGAACACATCAGAACACAACAGAACACAACAAAACACTACACATGAGAAAACATCAGAACACGTCAGAACACAACAGAACACAGCAGAACACTACACATGAGAACACAAGACAACACAACAGAACACAAAAGACCACAACAGAACACAAAAGTACACAACAGAATAGAATACTACACATGAGAACACAACAGAACAAAACCGAAAAAAACAGAACAAAACAGAACAGTACACATGAGAACACATCACAAAACAACAGAACACAAAAGATCACTACACATCAGAACACAACAGAACACAGCAGAACACAGCAGAACACAACAAAATACATGAGAAAACAATAGAACACAATAAAAAACCCAGAACACTAAATATGAGAACACAACAGAACACAAGAGAACACAACAGAACACAAGAGAACACAACAGAACAAAACAGAACACTACATGTGAACAGAAGAGAACACAAAAGAGCACAAGAGATCACAACAGAAAACAACAGAACACTACACATGAGAACACATCAGAACACAACAGAAGACACAGAACACAACAGAACACCACTGAACACAACACAACACAACACATGAGAACACAGCAAAACACAACAGAACGCAACAGAACACAACAGAACACTACAGAGCACAAGAGAACACTACACATAAGAACACATCAGAACACAGCAGAACACTACAGAACACAACAGAACACATCAGAACACAGCAGAACACAACAGAAAACAACAGAACACAACAGAACAAAACAGAACACTACACATCAGAACACAACAGAACGCTGCAGAACACAACAGAACACAGCAGAACACAGCAGAACACAAAAGAATACATCAGAACACAACAGAACACAACAAAAAACAACAGAACACTAAACATGAGAACACATGAGAACATATCAGAACACAACAGAACACAAGAGAACACTACACATGAGAACACATCAGAACACATCAGAACACAACAGAAAACAACAGAACGCTACAGAACACAATACATCAGAACACAACAGAACACCACTGAACACAACACAACACAACACATGAGAACACAGCAAAACACAACAGAACGCAACAGAACACAACAGAACACTACAGAGCACAAGAGAACACTACACATAAGAACACATCAGAACACAGCAGAACACTACAGAACACAACAGAACACATCAGAACACAGCAGAACACAACAGAAAACAACAGAACACAACAGAACAAAACAGAACACTACACATCAGAACACAACAGAACGCTGCAGAACACAACAGAACACAGCAGAACACAGCAGAACACAAAAGAATACATCAGAACACAACAGAACACAACAAAAAACAACAGAACACTAAACATGAGAACACATGAGAACATATCAGAACACAACAGAACACAAGAGAACACTACACATGAGAACACAACAGAACACATCAGAACACATCAGAACACAACAGAAAACAACAGAACGCTACAGAACACAATACATCAGAACACAACAGAACACATAAGAACACAGCAGAACACAACAGAAAACAACAGAACACAACAGAACACAACACAATACTACACATGAGAACACATGAGAACACAACAGAACAAAACAAAAAACAATAGAAAACTAAACATGAGAACGAATCAGAACACAACAGAACACAGCAGAACACATCAGAACACAACAGAATACATCAGAACACAATAGAACACAACAAAAAACAAAAGAACACTAAACATGAGAACGCGTGAGAACATATCAGAACACAGCAAAACACAACACAATATTACAGAACACAGGAGAACACTACACGTAAACACAACAGAGTACAAGAGCTCACAACAGAACACAGCTGAACACTACACATGAGAACACATCAGAACACAACAGAAGACACAGAACACAACAGAACACCACTGAACACAACAGAACACTACACATGAGAACACTTCAAAACACAACAGAACGCAACAGAACACAAGAGAACACTACACATAAGAACACATCAGAACACAAAAGAACAAATCAAAAAACAACAGACCACTAAACATGAGTACACACCAGAACACAGGAGAACACAACACAACACTACAGAACGCAACAGAACACTACATGTGAACACAACAGAAGAGAAGAAGGAAAGAAAACAGAATTAGTTGCCTGGACAGGTTGCAAAAAAAATATATACGTATTCCCTCAGGGATAGGTTCTTACCTATGTACACTTTCCCTATGTCCAAACAAAAAATTAATTCAAATAGTGTTACATGTCCTTACAGAAACTGTATATCTGATGTTTCCTTCTTCAGTAGTTATCCCTAAACAAATTTTCTTCTGTGCTAAACACATATGCTTCTAGTATTAGGGCATGTAGATCGCAGCCAGAAGAGGTTTACCTGGAAAGCGGTTGCTCAGCCTCATCTGCCCATGGCACTGCTCGCACAGAGGCACAGAGACTGGGGCTGCTTGCTTGTCCTGCTATCTGAAATTTCAAAAGTAGACCAGGCGTGCCTGTCGGGCGCTTTTCGCAGCCCTGCTCTGAAAATACGAACGTCTGCAGATAGCTCGCAGCCAGAAAGAGCTAGCCTGGAAAGCTGTTGCTCAGCCCCATCTGCCCATGGCACTGCTCGCACAGAGGCACAGAGACTGAGGCTGCTTGCTTGTCTTGCCCCCTCCAACTTCAAACGCATATCTGGGGGTCCGTGCAAAAGGCTCCGGCAGCCCTGCTTCAAAAATGCTAACGTCTGCAGATAGCTCGCTGCCAGAAAGAGCTAGCCTGGAAAGCTGTTGCTCAGCCTCATCTGCTCATGGCACTGTTCGCACAGAGACACAAAGACTGGGGCTGCTTGCTTGCCTTGCCACCTCAAACTTCAAACGTATATTAAGGGGTCCCTGCTGGGCCCTTTTTGCAGCCCTGCTCCCAAAACGCGAACATCTGCAGCTAGCTCGCAGCCAAAAGTGGCTAGCCTGGAAAGCTGTTGCTCAGCGTCATGTGCCCATGGCACTGCTCGCACAGAGGCACAGAGACTGGGGCTGCTTGCTTGTCTTGCCACCTCAAACTTCATACGTATCTTTGGGGGTACATGCCAGGCGCCATTCGCAGCACTGCTCCAAAAATACAAACGTCTGCAGATAGCTCGCAGACAGAAAGAGCTAGCCTGGAAAGCTGTTGCTCAGATCCATCTGCCCAGGGCACTGCTCGCAGAGAGGCACAGAGACTGGGGCTGCTTGCTTGTCTTGCCACCTCAAAGTTCAAACCTAGCCTGGGAATGGGAGGAGTCTCTGCCAGGCGCCTGCACAGCATTGCTCCGAGAATGCGAACGTCTGCAGATAGCTCGCAGGCAGAAGGGGCTAGCCTGGAAAGCTGTTGCTCAGCCTCATCTGACCATGGCAGTGCTCTCACAGAGGCACAGAGACTGGGGTACTTGCTTGTTTGCCCTGTCAAACTTCAAACGTAGCTTTGAGGGTTCGTGCCGGGCTCCTCCGGCGGAAGAGCTCCGAAAATACAAACGTCTGCACATAGCTAGCATCCAGAAAAAGCCAGTCTGGAAATCTGTTGCTCAGCCTCATCTGCCCATGGCACTGCTCGCACAGAGGCACAGAGACTGGGGGTGCTTACTTGTCTTGCCCTCTCAAATTTCAAACGTAGATTTGGGTGTCCGTGCTGGGGGCTACGGCATCCCTGCTAAAAAAGTGCGAACGTCTGCAGATAGCTCTCAGGCAGAAAGACCTAGCCTGGAAAACTGTTGCTCAGCCTCATCTGCCCATGGCACTGCTCGCACAGAGGCACAGAGAGTGGGGCTGCTTGCTTGTCTTGCCCCCTCAAACTTGAAACGTATCTGTGGTGGTCCGTGACGGCCGCCTCAGGCAGCCCTGCTCTGAAAATGCGAACGTCTGCAGATAGCTCGCAGGCAGAAAGAGCTAGCCTGGAAAGCTGTTGCTCAGCCTCATCTGCCCATGGCACTGCTCGCACAGAGGCACAGAGACTGTGGCTGCTTGCTTGTCTTGCCACCTCAAACTTCAAACGTAGGATTGGGGGTTTGTGCAGGGGGCCTCCAGCAGCCTTGCTCTGAAAATGCGAACGTCTGCAGATAGCTCGCAGGCAAAAAGAGCTAGCCTGGAAAGCTGTTGCTCAGCCTCATCTGCCCATGGCACTGCTCGCACAGAGGCACAGAGTGGAGCTGCTTGCTTGTCTTTCCATCTCAAACTACAAACGTGGCTTTGTGGGTCCGTGCAGGAGGCCTCCGGAAGCCCTGCTCTCAAAATGCCAACGTCTGTAGATAGCACGCTGGCAGAAAGAGCTAGCCTGGAAAGCTGTTGCTCAGCCTCATCTGTCCATGGCACTGCTGGCACAGCGGCACAGAGACTGGGGCTGCTTGCTTGTCTTGCCACCTCAAACTTCAAAAGTATCTTAGGTGGTCCATGCTGCGCGCATCCAGCAACCCTGCTATGAAATGCGAACGTCTGCAGATAGCTCGCAGGCAGAAAGATCTAGCCTGGAAAGCTGTTGCTCAGCCTCATCTGCCCATGGCACTCCTCGCACAGAGGCACAGAGACTGGGGCTGCTTGCTTGTCTTGCCACCTCAAACTTCAAATGTAGCTTTGGGGGTCCTTTTAGGGGGCCTCCAGCAGCCCTGCTGTGAAAAGGCGAACGTCTGCAGATAGCTCGCAGCCAGAAAGAGCTAGCCTGGAAAGCTGTTGCTCAGCCTCATCTGCCCATGGCACTGCTCGCACAGAGGCACAGAGACTGTAGCTGCTTGCTTGTCTTGGCACCTCAAACTTCAAACGTAGATTAGGTGGTCCGTGCTGGGCGCCTCCAGCAGTCCTGCTCTGAAAAGGGAAACGTCTGCAGATAGCTCGCAGCCAGAAAGATCTAGCCTGGAAAGCTGTTGCTCAAACTCATCTGCCCATGGCACTGCTCGCACAGAGGCACAGAGACTGTAACTGCTTTCTTGTCTTGCCACCTCAAACTTCAAACGTGTCTTTGGGTGTGCGTGCAGGAGGACTCCGGCAGCCCTGCTCTCAAAATGCGAATGTCTGCAGATAGCTCGCAGGCAGAAAGAGCTAGCCTGGAAAGCTGTTGCTCAGCCTCATCTGCCCATGGCACTGCTCGCACAGAGGCACAGAGACTGGGGCTGCTTGCTTGTCTTGCCACCTCAAACTTCATACCTAGCTTAGGTGTTCCGTGCAGGGGGCCTCCGGCAGCCCTGCTTTGAACATGCGAACGTCTGCAGATAGCTCGCAGGCAGAAAGAGCTAGCCTGGAAAGCTGTTGCTCAGCCTCATCTGCCCATGGCACTGCTGGCACAGAGGCACAGAGACTGGGGCTGCTTGCTTGTCTTGCACTCTCAAACCTCAATCATAGCTTAGGTGTTCCGTGCTGCGCGCATCCAGCAGCCCTCCTCTGAAATGCGAACGTCTGCAGATAGCTCGCAGGCAGAAAGAGCTAAACTGGAAAGCTGTTGCTCAGCCTCATCTGCCCATGGCACTGCTCATACAGAGACACAGAGAGTAGGGCTGCTTGCTTGTCTTGCACTCTCAAACCTCAAACATAGCTTAGGTGTTCCGTGCTGGGCGCATCCAGCAGCCCTCCTCTGAAATGCGAACGTCTGCAGATAGCTCGCAGCCAGAAAGAGCTAAACTGGAAAGCTGTTGCTCAGCCTCATCTGCCCATGGCACTGCTTGCACAGAGGCACACAGACTGGGGCTGCTTGCTTGTCTTGCCACCTCAAACTTCAAACGTAGCTTAGGTGTTCTGTGCATGGGGCCTCCGGCAGCCCTGCTTTGAACATGCGAACGTCTGCAGATAGCTCGCAGGCAGAAAGAGCTAGCCTGGAAAGTTGTTGCTCAGCCTCATATGCCCATGGCTCTGCTGGCACAGAGGCACAGAGACTGGGGCTGCTTGCTTGTCTTGCCCACTCAAACTTCAAACGTAGATTAGGTGGTTCCTGCTGGGCGCCTCCGGCAGCCCTGCTCTGAAAATGCGAACGTCTGCAGGTAGCTCGCAGGCAGAAACAGCTAGCGTGGAAAGCTGTTGCTCAGCCTCATTTGCCCATGGCACTGCTCGCACAGAGGCACAGAGACTGTGGCTGCTTGCTTGTCTTGCCCCCTAAAACTTCAAACGTAGTATTGGTCAGTTTTGCATGGGGCCTCTAGCAGCCCTGCTCTGAATATGCGAATGTCTGCAAATAGCTCACAGGCAGAAAGTATTAGCCTGGAAAGCTGTTGCTCAGCCTCATCTGCCCATGGCACTGCTCGCACAGAGGCACAGAGACTGTGGCTGCTTGCTTGTCTTGCCCCCCTCAAACTTCAAACGTAGATTTGGGGGTCCGTGCAGGGGCCTGAAGCAACCCTGCTCCGAAAATGCGAACGTCTGCAGATAGCTCGCAGGCAGAAAAGCTGTTGCTCAGCCTCATTTGCCCATGGCACTGCTCGCACAGAGGCACAGAGACTGGGGCTGCTTGCTTGTCTTGCCACCTCAAACTTCAAAAGTATCTTAGGTGGTCCGTGCTGTGCGCATCCAGCAACCATGCTCTGAAATGCGAACGTCTGCAGATAGCTCGCAGGCAGAAAGATCTAGCCTGGAAATCTGTTGCTCAGCCTCATCTGCCCATGGCACTGCTCGCACAGAGGCACAGAGACTGGGGCTGCTTGCTTGTCTTGCCACCTCAAACTTCAAATGTAGCTTTGGGGGTCCGTTTAGGGGGCCTCCAGCAGCCCTGCTGTGAAAAGGCGAACGTCTGCAGATAGCTCGCAGGCAGAAAGAGCTAGCCTGGAAAGCTGTTGCTCAAACTCATCTGCCCATGGCACTGCTCGCACAGAGGCACAGAGACTGTAACTGCTTTCTTGTCTTGCCACCTCAAACTTCAAACGTGTCTTTGGGTGTGCGTGCAGGAGGACTCCGGCAGCCCTGCTCTCAAAATGCGAATGTCTGCAGATAGCTCGCAGGCAGAAAGAGCTAGCCTGGAAAGCTGTTGCTCAGCCTCATCTGCCCATGGCACTGCTCGCACAGAGGCACAGAGACTGGGGCTGCTTGCTTGTCTTGCCACCTCAAACTTCATACCTAGCTTAGGTGTTCCGTGCAGGGGGCCTCCGGCAGCCCTGCTATGAACATGCGAACGTCTGCAGATAGCTCGCAGGCAGAAAGAGCTAGCCTGGAAAGCTGTTGCTCAGCCTCATCTGCCCATGGCACTGCTGGCACAGAGGCACAGAGACTGGGGCTGCTTGCTTGTCTTGCACTCTCAAACCTCAATCATAGCTTAGGTGTTCCGTGCTGCGCGCATCCAGCAGCCCTCCTCTGAAATGCGAACGTCTGCAGATAGCTCGCAGGCAGAAAGAGCTAAACTGGAAAGCTGTTGCTCAGCCTCATCTGCCCATGGCACTGCTCATACAGAGACACAGAGAGTAGGGCTGCTTGCTTGTCTTGCACTCTCAAACCTCAAACATAGCTTAGGTGTTCCGTGCTGGGCGCATCCAGCAGCCCTCCTCTGAAATGCGAACGTCTGCAGATAGCTCGCAGCCAGAAAGAGCTAAACTGGAAAGCTGTTGCTCAGCCTCATCTGCCCATGGCACTGCTTGCACAGAGGCACACAGACTGGGGCTGCTTGCTTGTCTTGCCACCTCAAACTTCAAACGTAGCTTAGGTGTTCTGTGCATGGGGCCTCCGGCAGCCCTGCTTTGAACATGCGAACGTCTGCAAATAGCTCGCAGGCAGAAAGAGCTAGCCTGGAAAGTTGTTGCTCAGCCTCATATGCCCATGGCTCTGCTGGCACAGAGGCACAGAGACTGGGGCTGCTTGCTTGTCTTGCCCACTCAAACTTCAAACGTAGATTAGGTGGTTCCTGCTGGGCGCCTCCGGCAGCCCTGCTCTGAAAATGCGAACGTCTGCAGGTAGCTCGCAGGCAGAAACAGCTAGCGTGGAAAGCTGTTTCTCAGCCTCATTTGCCCATGGCACTGCTCGCACAGAGGCACAGAGACTGTGGCTGCTTGCTTGTCTTGCCCCCTAAAACTTCAAACGTAGTATTGGTCAGTTTTGCAGGGGGCCTCTAGCAGCCCTGCTCTGAATATGCGAATGTCTGCAAATAGCTCACAGGCAGAAAGTATTAGCCTGGAAAGCTGTTGCTCAGCCTCATCTGCCCATGGCACTGCTCGCACAGAGGCACAGAGACTGTGGCTGCTTGCTTGTCTTGCCCCCCTCAAACTTCAAACGTAGATTTGGGGGTCCGTGCAGGGGCCTGAAGCAACCCTGCTCCGAAAATGCGAACGTCTGCAGATAGCTCGCAGGCAGAAAAGCTGTTGCTCAGCCTCATTTGCCCATGGCACTGCTCGCACAGAGGCACAGAGACTGGGGCTGCTTGCTTGTCTTGCCACCTCAAACTTCAAAAGTATCTTAGGTGGTCCGTGCTGTGCGCATCCAGCAACCCTGCTCTGAAATGCGAACGTCTGCAGATAGCTCGCAGGCAGAAAGATCTAGCCTGGAAATCTGTTGCTCAGCCTCATCTGCCCATGGCACTGCTCGCACAGAGGCACAGAGACTGGGGCTGCTTGCTTGTCTTGCCACCTCAAACTTCAAATGTAGCTTTGGGGGTCCGTTTAGGGGGCCTCCAGCAGCCCTGCTGTGAAAAGGCGAACGTCTGCAGATAGCTCGCAGGCAGAAAGAGCTAGCCTGGAAAGCTGTTGCTCAAACTCATCTGCCCATGGCACTGCTCGCACAGAGGCACAGAGACTGTAACTGCTTTCTTGTCTTGCCACCTCAAACTTCAAACGTGTCTTTGGGTGTGCGTGCAGGAGGACTCCGGCAGCCCTGCTCTCAAAATGCGAATGTCTGCAGATAGCTCGCAGGCAGAAAGAGCTAGCCTGGAAAGCTGTTGCTCAGCCTCATCTGCCCATGGCACTGCTCGCACAGAGGCACAGAGACTGGAACTGCTTGCTTGTCTTGCCACCTCAAACTTCATACCTAGCTTAGGTGTTCCGTGCAGGGGGCCTCCGGCAGCCCTGCTTTGAACATGCGAACGTCTGCAGATAGCTCGCAGCCAGAAAGAGCTAGCCTGGAAAGCTGTTGCTCAGCCTCATCTGCCCATGGCACTGCTCATACAGAGACACAGAGAGTAGGGCTGCTTGCTTGTCTTGCACTCTCAAACCTCAAACATAGCTTAGGTGTTCCGTGCTGCGCGCATCCAGCAGCCCTCCTCTGAAATGCGAACGTCTGCAGATAGCTCGCAGCCAGAAAGAGCTAGCCTGGAAAGCTGTTGCTCAGCCTCATCTGCCCATGGCACTGCTCATACAGAGACACAGAGAGTAGGGCTGCTTGCTTGTCTTGCACTCTCAAACCTCAAACATAGCTTAGGTGTTCCGTGCTGGGCGCATCCAGCAGCCCTCATCTGAAATGCGAACGTCTGCAGATAGCTCGCAGCCAGAAAGAGCTAAACTGGAAAGCTGTTGCTCAGCCTCATCTGCCCATGGCACTGCTTGCACAGAGGCACACAGACTGGGGCTGCTTGCTTGTCTTGCCACCTCAAACTTCAAACGTAGCTTAGGTGTTCCGTGCATGGGGCCCCCGGCAGCCCTGCTTTGAACATGCGAACGTCTGCAAATAGCTCGCAGGCAGAAAGAGCTAGCCTGGAAAGTTGTTGCTCAGCCTCATATGCCCATGGCTCTGCTGGCACAGAGGCACAGAGACTGGGGCTGCTTGCTTGTCTTGCCCACTCAAACTTCAAACGTAGCTTAGGTGGTTCCTGCTGGGCGCCTCCGGCAGCCCTGCTCTGAAAATGCGAACGTCTGCAGGTAGCTCGCAGGCAGAAACAGCTAGCGTGGAAAGCTGTTTCTCAGCCTCATTTGCCCATGGCACTGCTCGCACAGAGGCACAGAGACTGTGGCTGCTTGCTTGTCTTGCCCCCTAAAACTTCAAACGTAGTATTGGTCAGTTTTGCAGGGGGCCTCTAGCAGCCCTGCTCTGAATATGCGAATGTCTGCAAATAGCTCACAGGCAGAAAGTATTAGCCTGGAAAGCTGTTGCTCAGCCTCATTTGCCCATGGCACTGCTCGCACAGAGGCACAGAGACTGGGGCTGCTTGCTTGTCTTGCCACTTCAAACTTCAAAAGTATCTTAGGTGGTCCGTGCTGTGCGCATCCAGCAACCCTGCTCTGAAATGCGAACGTCTGCAGATAGCTCGCAGGCAGAAAGATCTAGCCTGGAAAGCTGTTGCTCAGCCTCATCTGCCCATGGCACTGCTCGCACAGAGGCACAGAGACTGGGGCTGCTTGCTTGTCTTGCCACCTCAAACTTCAAATGTAGCTTTGGGGGTCCGTTTAGGGGGCCTCCAGCAGCCCTGCTGTGAAAAGGCGAACGTCTGCAGATAGCTCGCAGCCAGAAAGAGCTAGCCTGGAAAGCTGTTGCTCAGCCTCATCTGCCCATGGCACTGCTCGCACAGAGGCACAGAGATTCGGGCTGCTTGCTTGTCTTGCCACCTCAAACTTCAAACGTGTGTTTGGGTGTGCGTGCAGGAGGACTCCGGCAGCCCTGCTCTCAAAATGCGAATGTCTGCAGATAGCTCGCAGGTAGAAAGAGCTAGCCTGGAAAGCTGTTGCTCAGCCTCATCTGCCCATGGCACTGCTCGCACAGAGGCACAGAGACTGGGGCTGTTTGCTTGTCTTGCCACCTCAAACTTCAAACGTAGCTTAGGTGTTCCGTGCATGGGGCCTCCGGCAGCCCTGCTTTGAACATGCGAACGTCTGCAAATAGCTCGCAGGCAGAAAGAGCTAGCCTGGAAAGTTGTTGCTCAGACTCATATGCCCATGGCTCTGCTGGCACAGAGGCACAGAGACTGTGGCTGCTTGCTTGTCTTGCCCCCTCAAACTTCAAACGTAGCTTAGGTGGTTCCTGCTGGGCGCCTCCGGCGGCCCTGCTCTGAAAATGCGAACGTCTGCAGATAGCTCGCAGGCAGAAAGAGGTAGCCTGCAAAGCTGTTGCTCAGCGTCATTTGCCCATGGCACTGCTCGCACAGAGGCACAGAAACTGGGGCTGCTTGCTTGTCTTGTTACCTCAAGCTTCAAACATAGCTTAAGTGGTCCGTGCATGGGGCCTCCGGCAGCCCTGCTTTGAACATGCGAACGTCTGCAGATAGCTCGTAGGCAGAAAAAGCTATCCTGGAAAGCTGTTGCTCAGCCTCATCTGCCCATGGCACTGCTCGCACAGAGGCACAGAGACTGGGGCTGCTTGCTTGTCTTGCCCCCTCAAACTTCAAACGTAGCTTTGGGTGTCCGTGAAGGAGGCCTCCGGCAGCCCTGCTCTCAAAATGCGAACGTCTGCAGATAGCTCGCAGGCAGAAAGAGCTAGCCTGGAAAGCTGTTGCTCAGCCTCATCTGCCCATGGCACTGCTCGCACAGAGGCACAGAGACTGTGGCTGCTTGCTTGTCTTGCCCCCCTCAAACTTCAAACGTAGATTTGGGGGTCCGTGCAGGGGGCCTGAAGCAACCCTGCTAAGAAAATGCGAACGTCTGCACATAGCTCGCAGGCAGAAAAGCTGTTGCTCAGCCTCATTTGCCCATGGCACTACTCGCACAGAGGCACAGAGATTCGGGCTGCTTGCTTGTCTTGCCACCTCAAACTTCAAACGTAGCTTAGCTGGTTCGTGTCGCTCTTCTCTGGCAGGCCTGCTCTGAAAATGCGAACGTCTACAGATAGCTCGCAGGCAGTAAGATCTAGCCTGGAAAGGTGTTGCTCAGACTCATCTGCCCATGGCACTGCTCGCACAGAGGCACAGAGACTGGGGCTGCTTGCTTGTCTTGCCACCTCAATCTTAAAACATAGCTTTGGGGTCCGTGCTGGGCGCCTCCAGCAGCCCTGCTCTGAAAATGCGAACGTCTGCAGATAGCTCGCAGGCAGAAATAGCTAGCCTGGAAAGCTGTTGCTCAAACTCATCTGCCCATGGCACTGGTCGCACAGAGGCACAGAGACTGGGGCTGCTTGCTTGTCTTGCCCCCTCAAACTTCAAACGTGGCTTTGGGGGTCCGTGCAGGAGGCCTCCAGCAGCCCTGCTCTGAAAATGCGAAAGTCTGCAGATAGCTCGCAGCCAGAAAGAGCTAGCCTGGAAAGCTGTTGCTCAGCCTCATCTGCCCATGGCACTGCTCGCACAGAGGCACAGACACTGGGGCTGCTTGCTTGTCTTGCCACCTCAAACTTGAAACGTATCTCTGGTGGTCCGTGACGGCCGCCTCAGGCAGCCCTGCTCTGAAAATGCGAACGTCTGCAGATAGCTCGCAGGCAGAAAGAGCTAGCCTGGAAAGCTGTTGCTCAGCCTCTTCTGCCCATGGCACTGCTCGCACAGAGGCACAGAGACTGTGGCTGCTTGCTTGTCTTGCCCCCCTCAAACTTCAAACGTAGATTTGGGGGTCCGTGCAGGGGGCCTGAAGCAACCCTGCTCCGAAAATGCGAACGTCTACAGATAGCTCGCAGGCAGAAAAGCTGTTGCTCAGCCTCATTTGCCCATGGCACTGCTCCCACACAGGCACAGAGACTGGGGCTGCTTGCTTGTCTTGCCCCCTCAAACTTCAGATGTATCATTCTGGGTCCATGCATGGGTCCTCCGGCAGCCCTGCTCTGAAAATGCGAACGTCTGCAGATATCTCGCAGGCAGAAAGAGCTAGCCTGGAAAGCTGTTGGTCAGCCTCATCTGCCCATGGCACTGCTGGCACAGAGGCACAGATACTGGGGCTGCTTGCTTGTCTTCCCACTCAAACTTCAAACGTGTCTTAGGTGGTCCGTGCTACGCGCATCCAGCAACCCTGCTCTGAAATGCGAACGTCTGCAGATAGCTCGCAGGCAGAAAGATCTAGCCTGGAAAGCTGTTGCTCAAACTCATCTGCCCATGGCTCTGCTCGCACAGAGGCACAGAGACTGTAACTGCTTTCTTGTCTTGCCATCTCAAACTTCAAACGTGTCTTTGGGTGTGAGTGCAGGAGGACTCCGTCAGCCCTGCTCTGAAAATGCGAACGTCTGCAGATAGCTCGCAGGCAGAAAGAGCTAGCCTGGAAAGCTGTTGCTCAGCCTCATCTGCCCATGGCACTGCTCGCACAGAGGCACAGAGACTGGAACTGCTTGCTTGTCTTGCCACCTCAAACTTCAAACGTAGCTTAGGTGTTCCGTGCATGGGTGCCTCCGGCAGCCCTGCTCTGAAAATGCGAACGTCTGCAGATAGCTCGCAGGCAGAAAGAGCTAGCCTGGAAAGCTGTTGCTCAGCCTCATCTGCCCATGGCACTGCTGGCACAGAGGCACAGAGACTGGGGCTGCTTGCTTGTCTTGCCACCTCAAACTTCAAACGTACCTTTGGGCGTCCGTGCTGTGCACCTCCAGCAGCCCTGCTCTGAAAATGCGAACGTCTGCAGATAGCTCGCAGGCAGAAAGAGCTAGCCTGGAAAGCTGTTGCTCAGCCTCATCTGCCCATGGCACTGCTTGCACAGAGGCACACAGACTGGGGCTGCTTGCTTGTCTTGCCACCTCAAACTTCAAACGTAGCTTAGCTGTTCCGTGCATGGGGCCTCCGGCAGCCCTGCTTTGAACATGCGAACGTCTGCAAATAGCTCGCAGGCAGAAAGAGCTTGCCTGGAAAGTTGTTGCTCAGCCTCATATGCCCATGGCTCTGCTGTCACAGAGGCACAGAGACTGGGGCTGCTTGCTTGTCTTGCCCCCTCAAACTTCAAACGTAGTATTGGTCAGTTTTGCAGGGGGCCTCCAGCAGCATGCTCTGAATATGCGAAAGTCTGCAAATAGCTCACAGGCAGAAAGTATTAGCCTGGAAAGCTGTTGCTCAGCCTCATCTGCCCATGGCACTGCTCGCACAGAGGCACAGAGAGTGGGGCTGCTTGCTTGTCTTGCCCCCTCAAACTTCAGATGTATCATTCTGGGTCCGTTCACGTGTCATCCGGCAGCCCTGCTCTGAAAATGCGAACGTCTGCAGATAGCTCGCAGGCAGAAAGAGCTAGCCTGGAAAGCTGTTGCTCAGCCTCATCTGCCCATGGCACTGCTCGCACAGAGGCACAGAGACTGGGGCTGCTTGCTTGTCTTGCCCACTCAAACTTCAAACGTATCTTTGGGGGTCCGTGCATGGGTCCTCCGGCAGCCCTGCTCTCAAAATGCGAACGTCTGCAGGTAGCTCGCAGGCAGAAAGAGCTAGCCTGGAAAGCTGTTGCTCAGCCTCATCTGCGCATGGCACTGCTCGCACAGAGGCACAGAGAGTGGAGCTGCTTGCTTGTCTTTCCATCTCAAACTACAAACGTGTTTTGTGGGTCCGTGCAGGAGGCCTCCGGAAGCCCTGCTCTGAAAACGCCAACGTCTGTAGATAGCTCGCTGGCAGAAAAAGCTAGCCTGGAAAGCTGTTGCTCAGCCTCATCTGCCCATGGCACTGCTGGCACAGAGGCACAGAGACTGTGGCTGCTTGATTGTCTTGCCACCTCAAACTTCAAACGTAGCTTAGGTGGTCCGTGCTGCGCGCATCCAGCAACCCTGCTCTGAAATGCGAACGTCTGCAGATAGCTCGCAGCCAGAAAGATCTAGCCTGGAAAGCTGTTGCTCAGCCTCATCTGCCCATGGCACTGCTCGCACAGAGGCACAGAGACTGGGGCTGCTTGCTTGTCTTGCCACCTCAAACTTCAAACGTGTCTTTCGGTGTGCGTGCAGGAGGACTCCGGCAGCCCTGCTCTGAAAATGCGAACGTCTGCAGATAGCTCACAGGCAGAAAGAGCTAGCCTGGAAAGCTGTTGCTCAGCCTCATCTGCCCATGGCACTGCTCGCACAGAGGCACAGAGACTGGAACTGCTTGCTTGTCTTGCCACCTCAAACTTCATACCTAGCTTAGGTGTTCCGTGCAGGGGGCCTCCGGCAGCCCTGCTTTGAACATGCGAACGTCTGCAGATAGCTCGCAGCCAGAAAGAGCTAGCCTGGAAAGCTGTTGCTCAGCCTCATCTGCCCATGGCACTGCTCGCACAGAGGCAC
This sequence comes from Opisthocomus hoazin, assembly GCF_030867145.1. Classification (NCBI taxonomy): domain Eukaryota; kingdom Metazoa; phylum Chordata; class Aves; order Opisthocomiformes; family Opisthocomidae; genus Opisthocomus; species Opisthocomus hoazin. Next base: position 795,834 of record NC_134438.1, on the reverse strand, counting down.
AGAGACTGGGGCTGCTTGCTTGTCTTGCCACCTCAAACTTGAAACGTATCTCTGGTGGTCCGTGACTGCCACCTCAGGCAGCCCTACTCTGAAAATGCGAACGTCTGCAGATAGCTCGCAGGCAGAAAGAGCTAGCCTGGAAAGCTTTTGCTCAGCCTCATTTGCCCATGGCACTGTTCGCACAGAGGCAGAGACTGGGGCTGCTTGCTTGTCTTGCCACCTCAAACTTCAAACGTAGTATTGGTCAGTTTTGCAGGGGGCCTCCAGCAGCCCTGCTCTGAAAATGCGAACGTCTGCAGATAGCTCGCAGGCAGAAAGAGCTAGCCTGGAAAGCTGTTGCTCAGCCTCATCTGCCCATGGCACTGCTCGCACAGAGGCACAGAGACTGTGGCTGCTTGCTTGTCTTGCCCCCCTCAAACTTCAAACGTAGATTTGGGGGTCCGTGCAGGGGGCCTGAAGCAACCCTGCTCCGAAAATGCGAACGTCTGCAGATAGCTCGCAGGCAGAAAAGCTGTTGCTCAGCCTCATTTGCCCATGGCACTGCTCCCACACAGGCACAGAGACTGGGGCTGCTTGCTTGTCTTGCCCCCTCAAACTTCAGATGTATCATTCTGGGTCCATGCATGGGTCCTCCGGCAGCCCTGCTCTGAAAATGCGAACGTCTGCAGATAGCTCGCAGGCAGAAAGAGCTAGCCTGGAAAGCTGTTGGTCAGCCTCATCTGCCCATGGCACTGCTGGCACAGAGGCACAGATACTGGGGCTGCTTGCTTGTCTTCCCACTCAAACTTCAAACGTAGCTTAGGTGGTCCGTGCTACGCGCATCCAGCAACCCTGCTCTGAAATGCGAACGTCTGCAGATAGCTCGCAGCCAGAAAGATCTAGCCTGGAAAGCTGTTGCTCAAACTCATCTGCCCATGGCTCTGCTCGCACAGAGGCACAGAGACTGTAACTGCTTTCTTGTCTTGCCATCTCAAACTTCAAACGTGTCTTTGGGTGTGAGTGCAGGAGGACTCCGTCAGCCCTGCTCTGAAAATGCGAACGTCTGCAGATAGCTCGCAGGCAGAAAGAGCTAGCCTGGAAAGCTGTTGCTCAGCCTCATCTGCCCATGGCACTGCTCGCACAGAGGCACAGAGACTGGAACTGCTTGCTTGTCTTGCCACCTCAAACTTCAAACGTAGCTTAGGTGTTCCGTGCATGGGTGCCTCCGGCAGCCCTGCTTTGAACATGCGAACGTCTGCAGATAGCTCACAGCCAGAAAGAGCTAGCCTGGAAAGCTGTTGCTCAGCCTCATCTGCCCATGGCACTGCTGGCACAGAGGCACAGAGACTGGGGCTGCTTGCTTGTCTTGCCACCTCAAACTTCAAACGTACCTTTGGGCGTCCGTGCTGTGCACCTCCAGCAGCCCTGCTCTGAAAATGCGAACGTCTGAAGGTAGCTCGCAGGCAGAAAGAGCTAGCCTGGAAAGCTGTTGCTCAGCCTCATCTGCCCATGGCACTGCTTGCACAGAGGCACACAGACTGGGGCTGCTTGCTTGTCTTGCCACCTCAAACTTCAAACGTAGCTTAGCTGTTCCGTGCATGGGGCCTCCGGCAGCCCTGCTTTGAACATGCGAACGTCTGCAAATAGCTCGCAGGCAGAAAGAGCTTGCCTGGAAAGTTGTTGCTCAGCCTCATATGCCCATGGCTCTGCTGTCACAGAGGCACAGAGACTGGGGCTGCTTGCTTGTCTTGCCCCCTCAAACTTCAAACGTAGTATTGGTCAGTTTTGCAGGGGGCCTCCAGCAGCATGCTCTGAATATGCGAAAGTCTGCAAATAGCTCACAGGCAGAAAGTATTAGCCTGGAAAGCTGTTGCTCAGCCTCATCTGCCCATGGCACTGCTCGCACAGAGGCACAGAGAGTGGGGCTGCTTGCTTGTCTTGCCCCCTCAAACTTCAGATGTATCATTCTGGGTCCGTTCACGTGTCATCCGGCAGCCCTGCTCTGAAAATGCGAACGTCTGCAGATAGCTCGCAGGCAGAAAGAGCTAGCCTGGAAAGCTGTTGCTCAGCCTCATCTGCCCATGGCACTGCTCGCACAGAGGCACAGAGACTGGGGCTGCTTGCTTGTCTTGCCCACTCAAACTTCAAACGTATCTTTGGGTGTCCGTGAAGGAGGCCTCCGGCAGCCCTGCTCTGAAAATGCGAACGTCTGCAGATAGCTCGCAGGCAGAAAGAGCTAGCCTGGAAAGCTGTTGCTCAGCCTCATCTGCCCATGGCACTGCTGGCACAGAGGCACAGAGACTGTGGCTGCTTGATTGTCTTGCCACCTCAAACTTCAAACGTAGCTTAGGTGGTCCGTGCTGCGCGCATCCAGCAACCCTGCTCTGAAATGCGAACGTCTGCAGATAGCTCGCAGCCAGAAAGATCTAGCCTGGAAAGCTGTTGCTCAGCCTCATCTGCCCATGGCACTGCTCGCACAGAGGCACAGAGACTGGGGCTGCTTGCTTGTCTTGCCACCTCAAACTTCAAACGTGTCTTTCGGTGTGCGTGCAGGAGGACTCCGGCAGCCCTGCTCTGAAAATGCGAACGTCTGCAGATAGCTCACAGGCAGAAAGAGCTAGCCTGGAAAGCTGTTGCTCAGCCTCATCTGCCCATGGCACTGCTCGCACAGAGGCACAGAGACTGGAACTGCTTGCTTGTCTTGCCACCTCAAACTTCATACCTAGCTTAGGTGTTCCGTGCAGGGGGCCTCCGGCAGCCCTGCTTTGAACATGCGAACGTCTGCAGATAGCTCGCAGCCAGAAAGAGCTAGCCTGGAAAGCTGTTGCTCAGCCTCATCTGCCCATGGCACTGCTCGCACAGAGGCACAGAGACTGGGGCTGCTTGCTTGTCTTGCCACCTCAAACTTGAAACGTATCTCTGGTGGTCCGTGACTGCCACCTCAGGCAGCCCTACTCTGAAAATGCGAACGTCTGCAGATAGCTCGCAGACAGAAAGAGCTAGCCTGGAAAGCTTTTGCTCAGCCTCATTTGCCCATGGCACTGTTCGCACAGAGGCAGAGACTGGGGCTGCTTGCTTGTCTTGCCACCTCAAACTTCAAACGTAGTATTGGTCAGTTTTGCAGGGGGCCTCCAGCAGCCCTGCTCTGAAAATGCGAACGTCTGCAGATAGCTCGCAGGCAGAAAGAGCTAGCCTGGAAAGCTGTTGCTCAGCCTCATCTGCCCATGGCACTGCTCGCACAGAGGCACAGAGACTGTGGCTGCTTGCTTGTCTTGCCCCCCTCAAACTTCAAACGTAGATTTGGGGGTCCGTGCAGGGGGCCTGAAGCAACCCTGCTCCGAAAATGCGAACGTCTGCAGATAGCTCGCAGGCAGAAAAGCTGTTGCTCAGCCTCATTTGCCCATGGCACTGCTCCCACACAGGCACAGAGACTGGGGCTGCTTGCTTGTCTTGCCCCCTCAAACTTCAGATGTATCATTCTGGGTCCATGCATGGGTCCTCCGGCAGCCCTGCTCTGAAAATGCGAACGTCTGCAGATAGCTCGCAGGCAGAAAGAGCTAGCCTGGAAAGCTGTTGGTCAGCCTCATCTGCCCATGGCACTGCTGGCACAGAGGCACAGATACTGGGGCTGCTTGCTTGTCTTCCCACTCAAACTTCAAACGTAGCTTAGGTGGTCCGTGCTACGCGCATCCAGCAACCCTGCTCTGAAATGCGAACGTCTGCAGATAGCTCGCAGCCAGAAAGATCTAGCCTGGAAAGCTGTTGCTCAAACTCATCTGCCCATGGCTCTGCTCGCACAGAGGCACAGAGACTGTAACTGCTTTCTTGTCTTGCCATCTCAAACTTCAAACGTGTCTTTGGGTGTGAGTGCAGGAGGACTCCGTCAGCCCTGCTCTGAAAATGCGAACGTCTGCAGATAGCTCGCAGGCAGAAAGAGCTAGCCTGGAAAGCTGTTGCTCAGCCTCATCTGCCCATGGCACTGCTCGCACAGAGGCACAGAGACTGGAACTGCTTGCTTGTCTTGCCACCTCAAACTTCAAACGTAGCTTAGGTGTTCCGTGCATGGGTGCCTCCGGCAGCCCTGCTTTGAACATGCGAACGTCTGCAGATAGCTCACAGCCAGAAAGAGCTAGCCTGGAAAGCTGTTGCTCAGCCTCATCTGCCCATGGCACTGCTGGCACAGAGGCACAGAGACTGGGGCTGCTTGCTTGTCTTGCCACCTCAAACTTCAAACGTACCTTTGGGCGTCCGTGCTGTGCACCTCCAGCAGCCCTGCTCTGAAAATGCGAACGTCTGAAGGTAGCTCGCAGGCAGAAAGAGCTAGCCTGGAAAGCTGTTGCTCAGCCTCATCTGCCCATGGCACTGCTTGCACAGAGGCACACAGACTGGGGCTGCTTGCTTGTCTTGCCACCTCAAACTTCAAACGTAGCTTAGCTGTTCCGTGCATGGGGCCTCCGGCAGCCCTGCTTTGAACATGCGAACGTCTGCAAATAGCTCGCAGGCAGAAAGAGCTTGCCTGGAAAGTTGTTGCTCAGCCTCATATGCCCATGGCTCTGCTGTCACAGAGGCACAGAGACTGGGGCTGCTTGCTTGTCTTGCCCCCTCAAACTTCAAACGTAGTATTGGTCAGTTTTGCAGGGGGCCTCCAGCAGCATGCTCTGAATATGCGAAAGTCTGCAAATAGCTCACAGGCAGAAAGTATTAGCCTGGAAAGCTGTTGCTCAGCCTCATCTGCCCATGGCACTGCTCGCACAGAGGCACAGAGAGTGGGGCTGCTTGCTTGTCTTGCCCCCTCAAACTTCAGATGTATCATTCTGGGTCCGTTCACGTGTCATCCGGCAGCCCTGCTCTGAAAATGCGAACGTCTGCAGATAGCTCGCAGGCAGAAAGAGCTAGCCTGGAAAGCTGTTGCTCAGCCTCATCTGCCCATGGCACTGCTCGCACAGAGGCACAGAGACTGGGGCTGCTTGCTTGTCTTGCCCACTCAAACTTCAAACTTATCTTTGGGTGTCCGTGAAGGAGGCCTCCGGCAGCCCTGCTCTGAAAATGCGAACGTCTGCAGATAGCTCGCAGGCAGAAAGAGCTAGCCTGGAAAGCTGTTGCTCAGCCTCATCTGCCCATGGCACTGCTGGCACAGAGGCACAGAGACTGGGGCTGCTTGCTTGTCTTGCCATCTCAAACTTCAAACGTAATATTGGTCAGTTTTGCAGGGGGCCTCCAGCAGCCCTGCTTTGAAAATGCGAACGTCTGCAGATAGCTCGCAGGCAGAAAGAGCTAGCCTGGAAAGCTGTTCCTCAGCCTCATCTGCCCATGACACTGCTCGCACAGAGGCACAGAGACTGTGGCTGCTTGCTCGTCTTGCCCCCCTCAAACTTCAAACGTAGATTTGGGGGTCCGTGCAGGGGGCCTGAAGCAACCCTGCTCCGAAAATGCGAACGTCTGCAGATAGCTCGCAGGCAGAAAAGCTGTTGCTCAGCCTCATTTGCCCATGGCACTGCTCCCACACAGGCACAGAGACTGGGGCTGCTTGCTTGTCTTGCCCCCTCAAACTTCAGATGTATCATTCTGGGTCCATGCATGGGTCCACCGGCAGCCCTGCTCTGAAAATGCGAACGTCTGCAGATAGCTCGCAGGCAGAAAGAGCTAGCCTTGAAAGCTGTTGCTCAGCCTCATCTGCCCATGGCACTGCTGGCACAGAGGCACAGAGACTGGGGCTGCTTGCTTGTCTTGCCCCCTCAAACTTCAAACGTAGCTTAGGTGGTCCGTGCTACGCGCATCCAGCAACCCTGCTCTGAAATGCGAACGTCTGCAGATAGCTCGCAGGCAGAAAGAGCTAGCCTGGAAAGCTGTTGCTCAAACTCATCTGCCCATGGCTCTGCTCGCACAGAGGCACAGAGACTGTAACTGCTTTCTTGTCTTGCCATCTCAAACTTCAAACGTGTCTTTGGGTGTGAGTGCAGGAGGACTCCGGCAGCCCTGCTCTGAAAATGCGAACGTCTGCAGATAGCTCGCAGGCAGAAAGAGCTAGCCTGGAAAGCTGTTGCTCAGCCTCATCTGCCCATGGCACTGCTCGCACAGAGGCACAGAGACTGGAACTGCTTGCTTGTCTTGCCACCTTAAACTTCATACCTAGCTTAGGTGTTCCGTGCATGGGTGCCTCCGGCAGCCCTGCTTTGAACATGCGAACGTCTGCAGATAGCTCGCAGGCAGAAAGAGCTAGCCTGGAAAGCTGTTGCTCAGCCTCATCTGCCCATGGCACTGCTGGCACAGAGGCACAGAGACTGGGGCTGCTTGCTTGTCTTGCCACCTCAAACTTCAAACGTAGCTTTGGGCGTCCGTGCTGTGCACCTCCAGCAGCCCTGCTCTGAAAATGCGAACGCCTGCAGATAGCTCGCAGGCAGAAAGAGCTAGCCTGGAAAGCTGTTGCTCAGCCTCATCTGCCCATGGCACTGCTTGCACAGAGGCACACAGACTGGGGCTGCTTGCTTGTCTTGCCACCGCAAACTTCAAACGTAGCTTAGCTGTTCCGTGCATGGGGCCTCCGGCAGCCCTGCTTTGAACATGCGAACGTCTGCAAATAGCTCGCAGGCAGAAAGAGCTTGCCTGGAAAGTTGTTGCTCAGCCTCATATGCCCATGGCTCTGCTGTCACAGAGGCACAGAGACTGGGGCTGCTTGCTTGTCTTGCCCCCTCAAACTTCAAACGTAGTATTGGTCAGTTTTGCTGTGGGCCTCCAGCAGCCCTGCTCTGAATATGCGAAAGTCTGCAAATAGCTCACAGGCAGAAAGTATTAGCCTGGAAAGCTGTTGCTCAGCCTCATCTGCCCATGGCACTGCTCGCACAGAGGCACAGAGACTGGGGCTGCTTGCTTGTCTTGCCCCCTCAAACTTCAGATGTATTATTCTGGGTTCATGCATGGGTCCTCCGGTAGCCCTGCTCTGAAAATGAGAACATCTGCAGATATCTCGAAGCCAGAAAGAGCTAGCCTGTAAATCTGTTGCTCAGCCTCATCTGCCCATGGCACTGCTCGCACAGAGGCACAGAGAGTGGGGCTGCTTGCTTGTCTTGCCCCCTCAAACTTCAGATGTCTCATTCTGGGTCCGTGCACGTGTCATCCGGCAGCCCTGCTCTGAAAATGCGAACGTCTGCAGATAGCTCGCAGGCAGAAAGAGCTAGCCTGGAAAGCTGTTGCTCAGCCTCATCTGCCCATGGCACTGCTCGCACAGAGGCACAGAGACTGGGGCTGCTTGCTTGTCTTGCCACCTCAAACTTCAAACGTAGCTTAGGTGTTACGTGCCGTTCGCCTCCGGCAGCCCTGGTCTGAAAATGCGAACGTCTGCAGATAGCTCGCAGGCAGAAACAGCTAGCCTGGAAAGCTGTTGCTCAGCGTCATTTGCCCATGGCACTGCTCGCTCAGAGGCACAGAGACTGGGGCTGCTTGCTTGTCTTGTTACCTCAAGCTTCAAACGTAACTTAAGTTGTCCGTGCATGGGGCCTCCGGCAGCCCTGCTTTGAACATGCGAACGTCTGCAGATAGCTCGTAGGCAGAAAGAGCTATCCTGGAAAGCTGTTGCTCAGCCTCATCTGCCCATGGCACTGCTCGCACAGAGGCACAGAGACTGGGGCTGCTTGCTTGTCTTGCCCCCTCAAACTTCAAACGTAGCTTTGGGTGTCCGTGAAGGAGGCCTCCGGCAGCCCTGCTCTCAAAATGCGAACGTCTGCAGATAACTCGCAGGCAGAAAGAGCTAGCCTGGAAAGCTGTTGCTCAGCCTCATCTGCCCATGGCACTGCTCGCACAGAGGCACAGAGACTGGGGCTGCTTGCTTGTCTTGCCATCTCAAACTTCAAGCGTAGTATTGGTCAGTTTTGCAGGGGGCCTCCAGCAGCCCTGCTTTGAAAATGCGAACGTCTGCAGATAGCTCGCAGGCAGAAAGAGCTAGCCTGGAAAGCTGTTCCTCAGCCTCATCTGCCCATGACACTGCTCGCACAGAGGCACAGAGACTGTGGCTGCTTGCTTGTCTTGCCACCTCAAACTTCAAACGTAGATTTGGGGGTCCGTGCAGGGGGCCTGAAGCAACCCTGCTCCGAAAATGCGAACGTCTGCAGATAGCTCGCAGGCAGAAAAGCTGTTGCTCAGCCTCATTTGCCCATGGCACTGCTCGCACAGAGGCACAGAGAGTGGGGCTGCTTGCTTGTCTTGCCCCCTCAAACTTTAGATGTATCATTCTGGGTCCGTGCACGTGTCATCCGGCAGCCCTGCTCTGAAAATGCGAACGTCTGCAGATAGCTCGCAGGCAGAAAGAGCTAGCCTGGAAAGCTGTTGCTCAGCCTCATCTGCCCATGGCACTGCTCGCACAGAGGCACAGAGACTGGGGCTGCTTGCTTGTCTTGCCACCTCAAACTTCAAACGTATCTTTGGGTGTCCGTGAAGGAGGCCTCCAGCAGCCCTGCTCTGAAAATGCGAACGTCTGCAGATAGCTCGCAGGCAGAAAGAGCTAGCCTGTAAAGCTGTTGCTCAGCCTCATCTGCCCATGGCACTGCTCGCACAGAGGCACAGAGACTGGGGCTGCTTGCTTGTCTTGCCCCCTCAAACTTGAAACGTAGCTTACGTGTTGCGTGCCGTTCGCCTCCGGCAGCCCTGGTCTGAAAATGCGAACGTCTGCAGATAGCTCGCAGGCAGAAACAGCTAGCCTGGAAAGCTGTTGCTCAGCGTCATTTGCCCATGGCACTGCTCGCTCAGAGGCACAGAGACTGGGGCTGCTTGCTTGTCTTGTTACCTCAAGCTTCAAACGTAGCTTAAGTGGTCCGTGCATGGGGCCTCCGGCAGCCCTGCTTTGAACATGCGAACGTCTGCAGATAGCTCGTAGGCAGAAAGAGCTATCCTGGAAAGCTGTTGCTCAGCCTCATCTGCCCATGGCACTGCTCGCACAGAGGCACAGAGACTGGGGCTGCTTGCTTGTCTTGCCCCCTCAAACTTCAAACGTAGCTTGGGTATTCGTGCCGGGCGCCTTTGTAAGCCCTACTCTGAAAATGCGAACGTCTGCAGATAGCTCGCAGGCAGAAAGATCTAGCCTGGAAAGCTTTTGCTCAGCCTCATTTGCCCATGGCACTGCTCGCACAGAGGCAGAGACTGGGGCTGCTTGCTTGTCTTGCCATCTCAAACTTCAAACGTAGTATTGGTCAGGTTTGCAGGGAGCCTCCAGCAGCCCTGCTTTGAAAATGCGAACGTCTGCAGATAGCTCGCAGGCAGAAAGAGCTAGCCTGGAAAGCTGTTGCTCAGCCTCATCTGCCCATGGCACTGCTCGCACAGAGGCACAGAGACTGTGGCTGCTTGCTTGTCTTGCCCCCCTCAAACTTCAAACGTAGATTTGGGGGTCCGTGCAGGGGGCCTGAAGCAACCCTGCTCCGAAAATGCGAACGTCTGCAGATAGCTCGCAGGCAGAAAAGCTGTTGCTCAGCCTCATTTGCCCATGGCACTGCTCCCACACAGGCACAGAGACTGGGGCTGCTTTCTTGTCTTGCCCCCTCAAACTTCAGATGTATCATTCTGGGTCCATGCATGGGTCCTCCGGCAGCCCTGCTCTGAAAATGCGAACGTCTGCAGATAGCTCGCAGGCAGAAAGAGCTAGCCTGGAAAGCTGTTGCTCAGCCTCATCTGCCCATGGCTCTGCTCGCACAGAGGCACAGAGACTGTAACTGCTTTCTTGTCTTGCCACCTCAAACTTCAAACGTGTCTTTGGGTGTGCGTGCAGAAGGACTCCGGCAGCCCTGCTCTCAAAATGCGAACGTCTGCAGATAGCTCGCAGGCAGAAAGAGCTAGCCTGGAAAGCTGTTGCTCAGCCTCATCTGCCCATGGCACTGCTCGCACAGAGGCACAGAGACTGGAACTGCTTGCTTGTCTTGCCACCTCAAACTTCATACCTAGCTTAGGTGTTCCGTGCATGGGTGCCTCCGGCAGCCCTGCTTTGAACATGTGAACGTCTGCAGATAGCTCGCAGGCAGAAAGAGCTAGCCTTGAAAGCTGTTGCTCAGCCTCATCTGCCAGTGGCACTGCTGGCACACAGGCACAGAGACTGGTGCTGCTTGCTTGTCTTGCCCCCTCAAACTTCAGATGTATCATTCTGGGTCCGTGCACGTGTCATCCGGCAGCCCTGCTCTGAAAATGCGAACGTCTGCAGATAGCTCGCAGGCAGAAAGAGCTAGCCTGGAAAGCTGTTGCTCAGCCTCATCTGCCCATGGCACTGCTCGCACAGAGGCACAGAGACTGGGGCTGCTTGCTTGTCTTGCCACCTCAAACTTGAAACGTAGCTTAGGTGTTACGTGCCGTTCGCCTCCGGCAGCGCTGCTCTGAAAATGCGAACGTCTGCAGATAGCTCGCAGGCAGAAATAGCTAGCCTGGAAAGCTGTTGCTCAGCGTCATTTGCCCATGGCACTGCTCGCACAGAGGCACAGAGACTGGGGCTGCTTGCTTGTCTTGTTACCTCAAGCTTCAAACGTAGCTTAAGTGGTCCGTGCATGGGGCCTCCGGCAACCCTGCTTTGAACATGCGAACGTCTGCAGATAGCTCGTAGGCAGAAAAGCTATCCTGGAAAGCTGTTGCTCAGCCTCATCTCCCAATGGCACTGCTCGCACAGAGGCACAGAGACTGGGGCTGCTTGCTTGTCTTGCCCCCTCAAACTTCAAACGTAGCTTTGGGTGTCCGTGAAGGAGGCCTCCGGCAGCCCTGCTCTCAAAATGCGAACGTCTGCAGATAGCTCGCAGGCAGAAAGAGCTAGCCTGGAAAGCTGTTGCTCAAACTCATCTGCCCATGGCTCTGCTCGCACAGAGGCACAGAGACTGTAACTGCTTTCTTGTCTTGCCACCTCAAACTTCAAACGTGTCTTTGGGTGTGCGTGCAGGAGGACTCCGGCAGCCCTGCTCTCAAAATGCGAACGTCTGCAGATAGCTCGCAGGCAGAAAGAGCTAGCCTGGAAAGCTGTTGCTCAGCCTCATCTGCCCATGGCACTGCTCTCACAGAGGCACAGAAACTGGAACTGCTTGCTTGTCTTGCCACCTCAAACTTCATACCTAGCTTAGGTGTTCCGTGCATGGGTGCCTCCGGCAGCCCGGCTTTGAACATGCGAACGTCTGCAGATAGCTCGCAGGCAGAAAGAGCTAGCCTGGAAAGCTGTTGCTCAGCCTCATCTGCCCATGGCACTGCTGGCACAGAGGCACAGAGACTGGGGCTGCTTGCTTGTCTTGCCACCTCAAACTTCAAACGTAGCTTTGGGCGTCCGTGCTGAGCACCTCCAGCAGCCCTGCTCTGAAAATGCGAACGTCTGCAGATAGCTCGCAGGCAGAAAGAGCTAGCCTGGAAAGCTGTTGCTCAGCCTCATCTGCCCATGGCACTGCTTGCACAGAGGCACACAGACTGGGGCTGCTTCCTTGTCTTGCCACCTCAAACTTCAAACGTAGCTTAGGTGTTCCTTGCATGGGGCCTCCGGCAGCCCTGCTTTGAACATGCGAACGTCTGCAACAAGCTCGCAGGCAGAAAGAGCTTGCCTGGAAAGTTGTTGCTCAGCCTCATCTGCCCATGGCTCTGCTCGCACGGAGGCAGAGACTGGGGCTGCTTGCTTGTCTTGCCACCTCAAACTTCAAACGTATCTTTGGGGGTCCGTGCATGGGTCCTCCGGCAGCCCTGGTCTGAAAATGCGAACGTCTGCAGATAGCTCGCAGCCAGAAAGAGCTAGCCTGGAAAGCTGTTGCTCAGCCTCATCTGCCCATGGCACTGCTCGCACAGAGGCACAGAGACTGGGGCTGCTTGCTTGTCTTGCCCCCTCAAACTTCAGATGTATCATTCTGGGTCCGTGCACGTGTCATCCGGCAGCCCTGCTCTGAAAATGCGAACGTCTGCAGATAGCTCGCAGGCAGAAAGAGCTAGCCTGGAAAGCTGTTGCTCAGCCTCATCTGCCCATGGCACTGCTCGCACAGAGGCACAGAGACTGTGGCTGCTTGCTTGTCTTGCCACCTCAAACTTCAAACGTAGGATTGGGCGTTTGTGCAGGGGGCCTCCAGCAGCCCTGCTCTGAATATGCGAATGTCTGCAAATAGCTCACAGGCAGAAAGAGCTAGCCTGGAAAGCTGTTGCTCAGCCTCATCTGCCCATGGCACTGCTGGCACAGAGGCACAGAGACTGGGGCTGCTTGCTTGTCTTGCCCCCTCAAACTTCAAACGTAGCTTAGGTGGTCCATGCTACGCGCATCCAGCAACCCTGCTCTGAAATGCGAACGTCTGCAGATAGCTCGCAGCCAGAAAGATCTAGCCTGGAAAGCTGTTGCTCAAACTCATCTGCCCATGGCTCTGCTCGCACAGAGGCACAGAGACTGTAACTGCTTTCTTGTCTTGCCACCTCAAACTTCAAACGTGTCTTTGGGTGTGCGTGCAGGAGGACTCCGGCAGCCCTGCTCTCAAAATGCGAACGTCTGCAGATAGCTCGCAGGCAGAAAGAGCTAGCCTGGAAAGCTGTTGCTCAGCCTCATCTGCCCATGGCACTGCTCGCACAGAGGCACAGAGACTGGGGCTGCTTGCTTGTCTTGCCCCCTCAAACTTCAAACGTAGCTTTGGGTGTCCGTGAAGGAGGCCTCCGGCAGCCCTGCTCTCAAAATGCGAACGTCTGCAGATAGCTCGCAGGCAGAAAGAGCTAGCCTGGAAAGCTGTTGCTCAAACTCATCTGCCCATGGCTCTGCTCGCACAGAGGCACAGAGACTGTAACTGCTTTCTTGTCTTGCCACCTCAAACTTCAAACGTGTCTTTGGGTGTGCGTGCAGGAGGACTCCGGCAGCCCTGCTCTCAAAATGCGAACGTCTGCAGATAGCTCGCAGGCAGAAAGAGCTAGCCTGGAAAGCTGTTGCTCAGCCTCATCTGCCCATGGCACTGCTCTCACAGAGGCACAGAAACTGGAACTGCTTGCTTGTCTTGCCACCTCAAACTTCATACCTAGCTTAGGTGTTCCGTGCATGGGTGCCTCCGGCAGCCCGGCTTTGAACATGCGAACGTCTGCAGATAGCTCGCAGGCAGAAAGAGCTAGCCTGGAAAGCTGTTGCTCAGCCTCATCTGCCCATGGCACTGCTGGCACAGAGGCACAGAGACTGGGGCTGCTTGCTTGTCTTGCCACCTCAAACTTCAAACGTAGCTTTGGGCGTCCGTGCTGAGCACCTCCAGCAGCCCTGCTCTGAAAATGCGAACGTCTGCAGATAGCTCGCAGGCAGAAAGAGCTAGCCTGGAAAGCTGTTGCTCAGCCTCATCTGCCCATGGCACTGCTTGCACAGAGGCACACAGACTGGGGCTGCTTCCTTGTCTTGCCACCTCAAACTTCAAACGTAGCTTAGGTGTTCCTTGCATGGGGCCTCCGGCAGCCCTGCTTTGAACATGCGAACGTCTGCAACAAGCTCGCAGGCAGAAAGAGCTTGCCTGGAAAGTTGTTGCTCAGCCTCATCTGCCCATGGCTCTGCTCGCACGGAGGCAGAGACTGGGGCTGCTTGCTTGTCTTGCCACCTCAAACTTCAAACGTATCTTTGGGGGTCCGTGCATGGGTCCTCCGGCAGCCCTGGTCTGAAAATGCGAACGTCTGCAGATAGCTCGCAGCCAGAAAGAGCTAGCCTGGAAAGCTGTTGCTCAGCCTCATCTGCCCATGGCACTGCTCGCACAGAGGCACAGAGACTGGGGCTGCTTGCTTGTCTTGCCCCCTCAAACTTCAGATGTATCATTCTGGGTCCGTGCACGTGTCATCCGGCAGCCCTGCTCTGAAAATGCGAACGTCTGCAGATAGCTCGCAGGCAGAAAGAGCTAGCCTGGAAAGCTGTTGCTCAGCCTCATCTGCCCATGGCACTGCTCGCACAGAGGCACAGAGACTGTGGCTGCTTGCTTGTCTTGCCACCTCAAACTTCAAACGTAGGATTGGGCGTTTGTGCAGGGGGCCTCCAGCAGCCCTGCTCTGAATATGCGAATGTCTGCAAATAGCTCACAGGCAGAAAGAGCTAGCCTGGAAAGCTGTTGCTCAGCCTCATCTGCCCATGGCACTGCTGGCACAGAGGCACAGAGACTGGGGCTGCTTGCTTGTCTTGCCCCCTCAAACTTCAAACGTAGCTTAGGTGGTCCATGCTACGCGCATCCAGCAACCCTGCTCTGAAATGCGAACGTCTGCAGATAGCTCGCAGCCAGAAAGATCTAGCCTGGAAAGCTGTTGCTCAAACTCATCTGCCCATGGCTCTGCTCGCACAGAGGCACAGAGACTGTAACTGCTTTCTTGTCTTGCCACCTCAAACTTCAAACGTGTCTTTGGGTGTGCGTGCAGGAGGACTCCGGCAGCCCTGCTCTCAAAATGCGAACGTCTGCAGATAGCTCGCAGGCAGAAAGAGCTAGCCTGGAAAGCTGTTGCTCAGCCTCATCTGCCCATGGCACTGCTCTCACAGAGGCACAGAAACTTTAACTGCTTGCTTGTCTTGCCACCTCAAACTTCATACCTAGCTTAGGTGTTCCGTGCATGGGTGCCTCCGGCAGCCCGGCTTTGAACATGCGAACGTCTGCAGATAGCTCGCAGGCAGAAAGAGCTAGCCTGGAAAGCTGTTGCTCAGCCTCATCTGCCCATGGCACTGCTGGCACAGAGGCACAGAGACTGGGGCTGCTTGCTTGTCTTGCCACCTCAAACTTCAAACGTAGCTTTGGGCGTCCGTGCTGAGCACCTCCAGCAGCCCTGCTCTGAAAATGCGAACGTCTGCAGATAGCTCGCAGGCAGAAAGAGCTAGCCTGGAAAGCTGTTGCTCAGCCTCATCTGCCCATGGCACTGCTTGCACAGAGGCACACAGACTGGGGCTGCTTCCTTGTCTTGCCACCTCAAACTTCAAACGTAGCTTAGGTGTTCCGTGCATGGGGCCTCCGGCAGCCCTGCTTTGAACATGCGAACGTCTGCAACAAGCTCGCAGGCAGAAAGAGCTTGCCTGGAAAGTTGTTGCTCAGCCTCATCTGCCCATGGCTCTGCTGTCACAGAGGCACAGAGACTGGGGCTGCTTGCTTGTCTTGCCACCTCAAACTTCAAACGTAGCTTAGGTGGTTCCTGCTGGGCGCCTTCGGCAGCCCTGCTCTGAAAATGCGAACGTCTGCAGATAGCCCGCAGGCAGAAAGAGCTAGCCTGGAAAGCTGTTGCTCAGCCTCATTTGCCCATGGCACTGCTCGCACAGAGGCACAGAGACTGTGGCTGCTTGCTTGTCTTGCCCCCTAAAACTTCAAACGTAATATTGGTCAGTTTTGCAGGGGGCCTCCAGCAGCCCTGCTCTGAATATGCGAATGTCTGCAAATAGCTCACAGGCAGAAAGTATTAGCCTGGAAAGCTGTTGCTCAGCCTCATCTGCCCATGGCACTGCTCGCACAGAGGCACAGAGACTGGGGCTGCTTGCTTGTCTTGCCCCCTCAAACTTCAGATGTATTATTCTGGGTCCATGCATGGGTCCTCCGGCACCCCTGCTCTGAAAATGAGAACATCTGCAGATATCTCGAAGCCAGAAAGAGCTAGCCTGTAAAGCTGTTGCTCAGCCTCATCTGCCCATGGCACTGCTCGCAGAGAGGCACAGAGACTGGTGCTGCTTGCGTGTCTTGCCCCCTCAAACTTCAGATGTATCTTTCTGTGTCCGTGCACGTGTCATCCGGCAGCCCTGCTCTGAAAATGCGAACGTCTGCAGATAGTTCGCAGGCAGAAAGAGCTAGCCTGGAAAGCTGTTGCTCAGCCTCATCTGCCCATGGCACTGCTCGCACAGAGGCACAGAGACTGTGGCTGCTTGCTTGTCTTGCCCACTCAAACTTCAAACGTATCTTTGGGGGTCCGTGAAGGAAGCCCCCGGCAGCCCTGCTCTGAAAATGCGAACGTCTGCAGATAGCTCGCAGGCAGAAAGAGCTAGCCTGAAAAGCTGTTGCTCAGCGTCATTTGCCCATGGCACTGCTCGCACAGAGGCACAGAGACTGGGGCTGCTTGCTTGTCTTGTTACCTCAAGCTTCAAACGTAGCTTAAGTGGTCCGTGCATGGGGCCTCCGGCAGCCCTGCTTTGAACATGCGAACGTCTGCAGATAGCTCGTAGGCAGAAAGAGCTATCCTGGAAAGCTGTTGCTCAGCCTCATCTGCCCATGGCACTGCTCGCACAGAGGCACAGAGACTGGGGCTGCTTGCTTGTCTTGCCCCCTCAAACTTCAAACGTAGCTTTGGGTGTCCGTGAAGGAGGCCTCCGGCAGCCCTGCTCTCAAAATGCGAACGTCTGCAGATAGCTCGCAGGCAGAAAGAGCTAGCCTGGAAAGCTGTTGCTCAGCCTCATCTGCCCATGGCACTGCTCGCACAGAGGCACAGAGACTGTGGCTGCTTGCTTGTCTTGCCCCCCTCAAACTTCAAACGTAGATTTGGGGGTCCGTGCAGGGGGCCTGAAGCAACCCTGCTAAGAAAATGCGAACGTCTGCACATAGCTCGCAGGCAGAAAAGCTGTTGCTCAGCCTCATTTGCCCATGGCACTACTCGCACAGAGGCACAGAGATTCGAGCTGCTTGCTTGTCTTGCCACCTCAAACTTCAAACGTAGCTTAGGTGTTTCGTGCCGCCCTCCTCTGGCAGGCCTGCTCTGAAAATGCGAACGTCTACAGATAGCTCGCAGGCAGAAAGAGCTAGCCTGGAAAGGTGTTGCTCAGACTCATCTGCCCATGGCACTGGTCGCACAGAGGCACAGAGACTGGGGCTGCTTGCTTGTCTTGCCACCTCAATCTTAAAACATAGCTTTGGGGTCCGTGCTGGGCGCCTCCAGCAGCCCTGCTCTGAAAATGCGAACGTCTGCAGATAGCTCGCAGGCAGAAATAACTAGCCTGGAAAGCTGTTGCTCAAACTCATCTGCCCATGGCACTGCTCGCACAGAGGCACAGAGACTTTGGCTGCTTGCTTGTCTTGCTATCTCAAACTTCAAACGTGGCTTTGGGGGTCCGTGCAGGAGGCCTCCAGCAGCCCTGCTCTGAAAATGCGAACGTCTGCAGATAGCTCGCAGCCAGAAAGAGCTAGCCTGGAAAGCTGTTGCTCAGCCTCATCTGGCCATGGCACTGCTGGCACAGAGGCACAGAGAGTGGGTCTGCTTGCTTGTCTTGCCCCCTCAAACTTCAGATGTATCATTCTGGGTCCGTGCACGTGTCATCCGGCAGCCCTGCTCTGAAAATGCGAACGTCTGCAGATAGCTCGCAGCCAGAAAGAGCTAGACTGGAAAGCTGTTGCTCAGTCTCATCTGCCCATGGCACTGCTCGCACAGAGGCACAGAGAGTGGGGCTGCTTGCTTGTCTTGCCCCCTCAAACTTCAGATGTATCATTGTGGGTCCATGCATGTGTCCTCCGGCAGCCCTGCTCTGAAAATGCAAACGTCTGCAGATAGCTCGCAGGCAGAAAGAGCTAGCCTGGAAAGCTGTTGCTCAGCCTCATCTGCCCATGGCACTGCTCGCACAGAGGCACAGAGACTGGGGCTGCTTGCTTGTCTTGCCCCCTCAAACTTCAAACGTAGCTTTGGGTGTCCGTGAAGGAGGCCTCCGGCAGCCCTGCTCTCAAAATGCGAACGTCTGCAGATAGCTCGCAGGCAGAAAGAGCTAGCCTGGAAAGCTGTTGCTCAAACTCATCTGCCCATGGCACTGCTCGCACAGAGGCACAGAGACTGGGGCTGCTTGCTTGTCTTGCCACCTCAAACTTCAAACGTAGCCTGGGTGTTCATGCCGGGTGCCTATGTAAGTCCTACTCTGAAAATGCGAACGTCTGCAGATAGCTCGCAGCCAGAAAGAGCTAGCGTGGAAAGCTTTTGCTCAGCCTCATTTGCCCATAGCACTGCTCGCACAGAGCCACAGAGACTGGGGTTGCTTGCTTGTCTTGCCACCTCAAACTTCATACGTAGTATTGGTCAGTTTTGCAGGGGGGCTCCAGCAGCCCTGCTCTGAAAATGCGAACGTCTGCAGATAGCTCGCAGGCAGAAAGAGGTAGCCTGGAAAGCTGTTGCTCAGCCTCATCTGCCCATGGCACTGCTCGCACAGAGGCACAGAGACAGTAACTGCTTTCTTGTCTTGCCACCTCAAACTTCAAACGTGTCTTTGGGTGTGCGTGCAGGAGGACTCCGGCAGCCCTGCTCTCAAAATGCGAACGTCTGCAGATAGCTCGCAGGCAGAAAGAGCTAGCCTGGAAAGCTGTTGCTCAGCCTCATCTGCCCATGGCACTGCTCGCACAGAGGCACAGAGACTGGGGCTGCTTGCTTGTCTTGCCACCTCAAACTTCATACCTAGCTTAGGTGTTCCGTGCATGGGTGCCTCCGGCAGCCCTGCTCTCAAAATGCGAACGTCTGCAGATAGCTCGCAGGCAGAAAGAGCTAGCCTGGAAAGCTGTTGCTCAGCCTCATCTGCCCATGGCACTGCTGGCACAGAGGCACAGAGACTGGGGCTGCTTGCATGTCTTGCCACCTCAAACTTCAAAAGTAGCTTTGGGCGTCCGTGCTGTGCACCTCCAGCAGCCCTGCTCTGAAAATGCGAACGTCTGCAGATAGCTCGCAGGCAGAAAGAGCTAGCCTGGAAAGCTGTTGCTCAGCCTCATCTGTCCATGGCACTGCTTGCACAGAGGCACACAGACTGGGGCTGCTTGCTTGTCTTGCCACCTCAAACTTCAAACGTAGCAAAGGTGTTCCGTGCATGGGGCCTCCGGCAGCCCTGCTTTGAACATGCGAACGTCTGCAAATAGCTCGCAGGCAGAAAGAGCTTGCCTGGAAAGTTGTTGCTCAGCCTCATCTGCCCATGGCTCTGCTGTCACAGAGGCACAGAGACTGGGGCTGCTTGCTTGTCTTGCCCCCTCAAACTTCAAACGTAGCTTAGGTGTTCCTGTTGGGCGCCTTCGGCAGCCCTGCTCTGAAAATGCGAACGTCTGCAGATAGCCTGCAGGCAGAAAGAGCTAGCCTGGAAAGCTGTTGCTCAGCCTCATTTGCCCATGGCACTGCTCGCACAGAGGCACAGAGACTGGGGCTGCTTGCTTGTCTTGCCCCGTCAAACTTCAGATGTATTATTCTGGGTCCATGCATGGGTCCTCCGGCACCCCTGCTCTGAAAATGAGAACATCTGCAGATAGCTCGCAGGCAGAAAGAGCTAGCCTGGAAAGCTGTTGCTCAGCCTCATCTGCCCATGGCACTGCTCGCACAGAGGCACAGAGACTGGGGCTGCTTGCTTGTCTTGCCCACTCAAACTTCAAACGTATCTTTGGGGGTCCGTGAAGGAAGCCCCCGGCAGTCCTGCTCTGAAAATGCGAACGTCTGCAGATAGCTCGCAGGCAGAAAGAGCTAGCCTGGAAAGCTGTTCCTCAGCCTCATCTGCCAATGGCACTGGTCGCACAGAGGCACAGAGACTGGGGCTGCTTGCTTGTCTTGCCATCTCAAACTTCAAACGTGGCTTTGGGGTTCCGTGCAGGAGTCCTCCAGCAGTCCTGCTCTGAAAATGCGAACGTCTGCAGATAGCTCGCAGGCAGAAAGAGCTAGCCTGAAAAGCTGTTGCTCAGCGTCATTTGCCCATGGCACTGCTCGCACAGAGGCACAGAGACTGGGGCTGCTTGCTTGGCTTGTTACCTCAAGCTTCAAACGTAGCTTAAGTGGTCCGTGCATGGGGCCTCCGGCAGCCCTGCTTTGAACATGCGAACGTCTGCAGATAGCTCGTAGGCAGAAAGAGCTATCCTGGAAAGCTGTTGCTCAGCCTCATCTGCCCATGGCACTGCTCGCACAGAGGCACAGAGACTGGGGCTGCTTGCTTGTCTTGCCCCCTCAAACTTCAAACGTAGCTTTGGGTGTCCGTGAAGGAGGCCTCCGGCAGCCCTGCTCTCAAAATGCGAACGTCTGCAGATAGCTCGCAGGCAGAAAGAGCTAGCCTGGAAAGCTGTTGCTCAGCCTCATCTGCCCATGGCACTGCTCGCACAGAGGCACAGAGACTGTGGCTGCTTGCTTGTCTTGCCCCCCTCAAACTTCAAACGTAGATTTGGGGGTCCGTGCAGGGGGCCTGAAGCAACCCTGCTAAGAAAATGCGAACGTCTGCACATAGCTCGCAGGCAGAAAAGCTGTTGCTCAGCCTCATTTGCCCATGGCACTACTCGCACAGAGGCACAGAGATTCGGGCTGCTTGCTTGTCTTGCCACCTCAAACTTCAAACGTAGCTTAGGTGGTTCGTGCCGTCCTCCTCTGGCAGGCCTGCTCTGAAAATGCGAACGTCTACAGATAGCTCGCAGGCAGAAAGAGCTAGCCTGGAAAGGTGTTGCTCAGACTCATCTGCCCATGGCACTGGTCGCACAGAGGCACAGAGACTGGGGCTGCTTGCTTGTCTTGCCACCTCAATCTTAAAACATAGCTTTGGGGTCCGTGCTGGGCGCCTCCAGCAGCCCTGCTCTGAAAATGCGAACGTCTGCAGATAGCTCGCAGGCAGAAATAGCTAGCCTGGAAAGCTGTTGCTCAAACTCATCTGCCCATGGCACTGCTCGCACAGAGGCACAGAGACTGGGGCTGCTTGCTTGTCTTGCCCCCTCAAACTTCAAAAGTGGCTTTGGGGGTCCGTGCAGGAGGCCTCCAGCAGCCCTGCTCTGAAAATGCGAACGTCTGCAGATAGCTCGCAGCCAGAAAGAGCTAGCCTGGAAAGCTGTTGCTCAGCCTCATCTGCCCATGGCACTGCTCGCACAGAGGCACAGAGACTGAGGCTGCTCGCTTGTCTTGCCACCTCAAACTTGAAACGTAGCTTAGGTGTTACGTGCCGTTCGCCTCCAGCAGCCCTGGTCTGAAAATGCGAACGTCTGCAGATAGCTCGCAGGCAGAAAGAGCTAGGCTGGAAAGCTGTTGCTCAGCCTCATCTGCCCATGGCACTGCTGGCACAGAGGCACAGAGAGTGGGTCTGCTTGCTTGTCTTGCCCCCTCAAACTTCAGATGTATCATTCTGGGTCCGTGCACGTGTCATCCGGCAGCCCTGCTCTGAAAATGCGAACGTCTGCAGATAGCTCGCAGCCAGAAAGAGCTAGACTGGAAAGCTGTTGCTCAGCCTCATCTGCCCATGGCACTGCTCGCACAGAGGCACAGAGACTGGGGCTGCTTGCTTGTCTTGCCACCTCAAACTTCAAACGTAGCTTAGGTGGTCCGTGCTGGGCGCCTCGAGCAGCCCTGCTCTGAAAAGGCGAACGTCTGCAGATAGCTCACAGCCAAAAAGAGATAGCCTGGGAAGCTGTTGCTCAGCCTCACCTGCCCATGGCACTGCTCGCACAGAGGCACAGAGACTGGGGCTGCTTGCTTGTCTTGCCACCTCAAACTTCAAACGTAGCTTGGGTGTTCGTGCCGGGTGCCTATGTAAGTCCTACTCTGAAAATGCGAACGTCTGCAGATAGCTCGCAGGCAGAAAGATCTAGTGTGGAAAGCTTTTGCTCAGCCTCATCTGCCCATGGCACTGCTCGCACAGAGGCACAGAGACTGTAACTGCTTTCTTGTCTTGCCACCTCAAACTTCAAACGTGTCTTTGGGTGTGCGTGCAGGAGGACTCCGGCAGCCCTGCTCTCAAAATGCGAACGTCTGCAGATAGCTCGCAGGCAGAAAGAGCTAGCCTGGAAAGCTGTTGCTCAGCCTCATCTGCCCATGGCACTGCTCGCACAGAGGCACAGAGACTGTAACTGCTTGCTTGTCTTGCCACCTCAAACTTCATACCTAGCTTAGGTGTTCCGTGCATGGGTGCCTCCGGCAGCCCTGCTCTCAAAATGCGAACGTCTGCAGATAGCTCGCAGGCAGAAAGAGCTAGCCTGGAAAGCTGTTGCTCAGCCTCATCTGCCCATGGCACTGCTGGCACAGAGGCACAGAGACTGGGGCTGCTTGCATGTCTTGCCACCTCAAACTTGAAACGTAGCTTTGGGCGTCCGTGCTGAGCACCTCCAGCAGCCCTGCTCTGAAAATGCGAACGTCTGCAGATAGCTCGCAGGCAGAAAGAGCTAGCCTGGAAACCTGTTGCTCAGCCTCATCTGCCCATGGCACTGCTTGCACAGAGGCACACAGACTGGGGCTGCTTGCTTGTCTTGCCACCTCAAACTTCAAACGTAGCAAAGGTGTTCCGTGCATGGGGCCTCCGGCAGCCCTGCTTTGAACATGCGAACGTCTGCAAATAGCTCGCAGGCAGAAAGAGCTTGCCTGGAAAGTTGTTGCTCAGCCTCATCTGCCCATGGCTCTGCTGTCACAGAGGCACAGAGACTGGGGCTGCTTGCTTGTCTTGCCCCCTCAAACTTCAAACGTAGCTTTGGGGGTCCGTGCATGGGTCCTCCGGCAGCCCTGGTCTGAAAATGCGAACGTCTGCAGATAGCTCGCAGCCAGAAAGAGCTAGCCTGGAAAGCTGTTGCTCAGCCTCATCTGCCCATGGCACTGCTCGCACAGAGGCACAGAGACTGGGGCTGCTTGCTTGTCTTGCCCCCTCAAACTTCAGATGTATCATTCTGGGTCCGTGCACGTGTCATCCGGCAGCCCTGCTCTGAAAATGCGAACGTCTGCAGATAGCTCGCAGGCAGAAAGAGCTAGCCTGTAAAGCTGTTGCTCAGCCTCATCTGCCCATGGCACTGCTCGCACAGAGGCACAGAGACTGTGGCTGCTTGCTTGTCTTGCCACCTCAAACTTCAAACGTAGGATTGGGCGTTTGTGCAGGGGGCCTCCAGCAGCCCTGCTCTGAATATGCGAATGTCTGCAAATAGCTCACAGGCAGAAAGAGCTAGCCTGGAAAGCTGTTGCTCAGCCTCATCTGCCCATGGCACTGCTGGCACAGAGGCACAGAGACTGGGGCTGCTTGCTTGTCTTGCCCCCTCAAACTTCAAACGTAGCTTAGGTGGTCCATGCTACGCGCATCCAGCAACCCTGCTCTGAAATGCGAACGTCTGCAGATAGCTCGCAGCCAGAAAGATCTAGCCTGGAAAGCTGTTGCTCAAACTCATCTGCCCATGGCTCTGCTCGCACAGAGGCACAGAGACTGTAACTGCTTTCTTGTCTTGCCACCTCAAACTTCAAACGTGTCTTTGGGTGTGCGTGCAGGAGGACTCCGGCAGCCCTGCTCTCAAAATGCGAACGTCTGCAGATAGCTCGCAGGCAGAAAGAGCTAGCCTGGAAAGCTGTTGCTCAGCCTCATCTGCCCATGGCACTGCTCTCACAGAGGCACAGAAACTTTAACTGCTTGCTTGTCTTGCCACCTCAAACTTCATACCTAGCTTAGGTGTTCCGTGCATGGGTGCCTCCGGCAGCCCGGCTTTGAACATGCGAACGTCTGCAGATAGCTCGCAGGCAGAAAGAGCTAGCCTGGAAAGCTGTTGCTCAGCCTCATCTGCCCATGGCACTGCTGGCACAGAGGCACAGAGACTGGGGCTGCTTGCTTGTCTTGCCACCTCAAACTTCAAACGTAGCTTTGGGCGTCCGTGCTGAGCACCTCCAGCAGCCCTGCTCTGAAAATGCGAACGTCTGCAGATAGCTCGCAGGCAGAAAGAGCTAGCCTGGAAAGCTGTTGCTCAGCCTCATCTGCCCATGGCACTGCTTGCACAGAGGCACACAGACTGGGGCTGCTTCCTTGTCTTGCCACCTCAAACTTCAAACGTAGCTTAGGTGTTCCGTGCATGGGGCCTCCGGCAGCCCTGCTTTGAACATGCGAACGTCTGCAACAAGCTCGCAGGCAGAAAGAGCTTGCCTGGAAAGTTGTTGCTCAGCCTCATCTGCCCATGGCTCTGCTGTCACAGAGGCACAGAGACTGGGGCTGCTTGCTTGTCTTGCCACCTCAAACTTCAAACGTAGCTTAGGTGGTTCCTGCTGGGCGCCTTCGGCAGCCCTGCTCTGAAAATGCGAACGTCTGCAGATAGCCCGCAGGCAGAAAGAGCTAGCCTGGAAAGCTGTTGCTCAGCCTCATTTGCCCATGGCACTGCTCGCACAGAGGCACAGAGACTGTGGCTGCTTGCTTGTCTTGCCCCCTAAAACTTCAAACGTAATATTGGTCAGTTTTGCAGGGGGCCTCCAGCAGCCCTGCTCTGAATATGCGAATGTCTGCAAATAGCTCACAGGCAGAAAGTATTAGCCTGGAAAGCTGTTGCTCAGCCTCATCTGCCCATGGCACTGCTCGCACAGAGGCACAGAGACTGGGGCTGCTTGCTTGTCTTGCCCCCTCAAACTTCAGATGTATTATTCTG
This sequence comes from Opisthocomus hoazin, assembly GCF_030867145.1. Lineage (NCBI taxonomy): Eukaryota > Metazoa > Chordata > Aves > Opisthocomiformes > Opisthocomidae > Opisthocomus > Opisthocomus hoazin. Next base: position 771,631 of record NC_134438.1, on the reverse strand, counting down.
GGTCCATGCATGGGTCCTCCGGCACCCCTGCTCTGAAAATGAGAACATCTGCAGATATCTCGAAGCCAGAAAGAGCTAGCCTGTAAAGCTGTTGCTCAGCCTCATCTGCCCATGGCACTGCTCGCAGAGAGGCACAGAGACTGGTGCTGCTTGCGTGTCTTGCCCCCTCAAACTTCAGATGTATCTTTCTGTGTCCGTGCACGTGTCATCCGGCAGCCCTGCTCTGAAAATGCGAACGTCTGCAGATAGTTCGCAGGCAGAAAGAGCTAGCCTGGAAAGCTGTTGCTCAGCCTCATCTGCCCATGGCACTGCTCGCACAGAGGCACAGAGACTGTGGCTGCTTGCTTGTCTTGCCCACTCAAACTTCAAACGTATCTTTGGGGGTCCGTGAAGGAAGCCCCCGGCAGCCCTGCTCTGAAAATGCGAACGTCTGCAGATAGCTCGCAGGCAGAAAGAGCTAGCCTGAAAAGCTGTTGCTCAGCGTCATTTGCCCATGGCACTGCTCGCACAGAGGCACAGAGACTGGGGCTGCTTGCTTGTCTTGTTACCTCAAGCTTCAAACGTAGCTTAAGTGGTCCGTGCATGGGGCCTCCGGCAGCCCTGCTTTGAACATGCGAACGTCTGCAGATAGCTCGTAGGCAGAAAGAGCTATCCTGGAAAGCTGTTGCTCAGCCTCATCTGCCCATGGCACTGCTCGCACAGAGGCACAGAGACTGGGGCTGCTTGCTTGTCTTGCCCCCTCAAACTTCAAACGTAGCTTTGGGTGTCCGTGAAGGAGGCCTCCGGCAGCCCTGCTCTCAAAATGCGAACGTCTGCAGATAGCTCGCAGGCAGAAAGAGCTAGCCTGGAAAGCTGTTGCTCAGCCTCATCTGCCCATGGCACTGCTCGCACAGAGGCACAGATACTGTGGCTGCTTGCTTGTCTTGCCCCCCTCAAACTTCAAACGTAGATTTGGGGGTCCGTGCAGGGGGCCTGAAGCAACCCTGCTAAGAAAATGCGAACGTCTGCACATAGCTCGCAGGCAGAAAAGCTGTTGCTCAGCCTCATTTGCCCATGGCACTACTCGCACAGAGGCACAGAGATTCGAGCTGCTTGCTTGTCTTGCCACCTAAAACTTCAAACGTAGCTTAGGTGTTTCGTGCCGCCCTCCTCTGGCAGGCCTGCTCTGAAAATGCGAACGTCTACAGATAGCTCGCAGGCAGAAAGAGCTAGCCTGGAAAGGTGTTGCTCAGACTCATCTGCCCATGGCACTGGTCGCACAGAGGCACAGAGACTGGGGCTGCTTGCTTGTCTTGCCACCTCAATCTTAAAACATAGCTTTGGGGTCCGTGCTGGGCGCCTCCAGCAGCCCTGCTCTGAAAATGCGAACGTCTGCAGATAGCTCGCAGGCAGAAATAACTAGCCTGGAAAGCTGTTGCTCAAACTCATCTGCCCATGGCACTGCTCGCACAGAGGCACAGAGACTTTGGCTGCTTGCTTGTCTTGCTATCTCAAACTTCAAACGTGGCTTTGGGGGTCCGTGCAGGAGGCCTCCAGCAGCCCTGCTCTGAAAATGCGAACGTCTGCAGATAGCTCGCAGCCAGAAAGAGCTAGCCTGGAAAGCTGTTGCTCAGCCTCATCTGGCCATGGCACTGCTGGCACAGAGGCACAGAGAGTGGGTCTGCTTGCTTGTCTTGCCCCCTCAAACTTCAGATGTATCATTCTGGGTCCGTGCACGTGTCATCCGGCAGCCCTGCTCTGAAAATGCGAACGTCTGCAGATAGCTCGCAGCCAGAAAGAGCTAGACTGGAAAGCTGTTGCTCAGCCTCATCTGCCCATGGCACTGCTCGCACAGAGGCACAGAGAGTGGGGCTGCTTGCTTGTCTTGCCCCCTCAAACTTCAGATGTATCATTGTGGGTCCATGCATGTGTCCTCCGGCAGCCCTGCTCTGAAAATGCAAACGTCTGCAGATAGCTCGCAGGCAGAAAGAGCTAGCCTGGAAAGCTGTTGCTCAGCCTCATCTGCCCATGGCACTGCTCGCACAGAGGCACAGAGACTGGGGCTGCTTGCTTGTCTTGCCCCCTCAAACTTCAAACGTAGCTTTGGGTGTCCGTGAAGGAGGCCTCCGGCAGCCCTGCTCTCAAAATGCGAACGTCTGCAGATAGCTCGCAGGCAGAAAGAGCTAGCCTGGAAAGCTGTTGCTCAAACTCATCTGCCCATGGCACTGCTCGCACAGAGGCACAGAGACTGGGGCTGCTTGCTTGTCTTGCCACCTCAAACTTCAAACGTAGCCTGGGTGTTCATGCCGGGTACCTATGTAAGTCCTACTCTGAAAATGCGAACGTCTGCAGATAGCTCGCAGCCAGAAAGAGCTAGCGTGGAAAGCTTTTGCTCAGCCTCATTTGCCCATAGCACTGCTCGCACAGAGCCACAGAGACTGGGGTTGCTTGCTTGTCTTGCCACCTCAAACTTCATACGTAGTATTGGTCAGTTTTGCAGGGGGGCTCCAGCAGCCCTGCTCTGAAAATGCGAACGTCTGCAGATAGCTCGCAGGCAGAAAGAGGTAGCCTGGAAAGCTGTTGCTCAGCCTCATCTGCCCATGGCACTGCTCGCACAGAGGCACAGAGACAGTAACTGCTTTCTTGTCTTGCCACCTCAAACTTCAAACGTGTCTTTGGGTGTGCGTGCAGGAGGACTCCGGCAGCCCTGCTCTCAAAATGCGAACGTCTGCAGATAGCTCGCAGGCAGAAAGAGCTAGCCTGGAAAGCTGTTGCTCAGCCTCATCTGCCCATGGCACTGCTCGCACAGAGGCACAGAGACTGGGGCTGCTTGCTTGTCTTGCCACCTCAAACTTCATACCTAGCTTAGGTGTTCCGTGCATGGGTGCCTCCGGCAGCCCTGCTCTCAAAATGCGAACGTCTGCAGATAGCTCGCAGGCAGAAAGAGCTAGCCTGGAAAGCTGTTGCTCAGCCTCATCTGCCCATGGCACTGCTGGCACAGAGGCACAGAGACTGGGGCTGCTTGCATGTCTTGCCACCTCAAACTTCAAAAGTAGCTTTGGGCGTCCGTGCTGTGCACCTCCAGCAGCCCTGCTCTGAAAATGCGAACGTCTGCAGATAGCTCGCAGGCAGAAAGAGCTAGCCTGGAAAGCTGTTGCTCAGCCTCATCTGCCCATGGCACTGCTTGCACAGAGGCACACAGACTGGGGCTGCTTGCTTGTCTTGCCACCTCAAACTTCAAACGTAGCAAAGGTGTTCCGTGCATGGGGCCTCCGGCAGCCCTGCTTTGAACATGCGAACGTCTGCAAATAGCTCGCAGGCAGAAAGAGCTTGCCTGGAAAGTTGTTGCTCAGCCTCATCTGCCCATGGCTCTGCTGTCACAGAGGCACAGAGACTGGGGCTGCTTGCTTGTCTTGCCCCCTCAAACTTCAAACGTAGCTTAGGTGTTCCTGTTGGGCGCCTTCGGCAGCCCTGCTCTGAAAATGCGAACGTCTGCAGATAGCCTGCAGGCAGAAAGAGCTAGCCTGGAAAGCTGTTGCTCAGCCTCATTTGCCCATGGCACTGCTCGCACAGAGGCACAGAGACTGGGGCTGCTTGCTTGTCTTGCCCCGTCAAACTTCAGATGTATTATTCTGGGTCCATGCATGGGTCCTCCGGCACCCCTGCTCTGAAAATGAGAACATCTGCAGATAGCTCGCAGGCAGAAAGAGCTAGCCTGGAAAGCTGTTGCTCAGCCTCATCTGCCCATGGCACTGCTCGCACAGAGGCACAGAGACTGGGGCTGCTTGCTTGTCTTGCCCACTCAAACTTCAAACGTATCTTTGGGGGTCCGTGAAGGAAGCCCCCGGCAGTCCTGCTCTGAAAATGCGAACGTCTGCAGATAGCTCGCAGGCAGAAAGAGCTAGCCTGGAAAGCTGTTCCTCAGCCTCATCTGCCAATGGCACTGGTCGCACAGAGGCACAGAGACTGGGGCTGCTTGCTTGTCTTGCCATCTCAAACTTCAAACGTGGCTTTGGGGTTCCGTGCAGGAGTCCTCCAGCAGTCCTGCTCTGAAAATGCGAACGTCTGCAGATAGCTCGCAGGCAGAAAGAGCTAGCCTGAAAAGCTGTTGCTCAGCGTCATTTGCCCATGGCACTGCTCGCACAGAGGCACAGAGACTGGGGCTGCTTGCTTGGCTTGTTACCTCAAGCTTCAAACGTAGCTTAAGTGGTCCGTGCATGGGGCCTCCGGCAGCCCTGCTTTGAACATGCGAACGTCTGCAGATAGCTCGTAGGCAGAAAGAGCTATCCTGGAAAGCTGTTGCTCAGCCTCATCTGCCCATGGCACTGCTCGCACAGAGGCACAGAGACTGGGGCTGCTTGCTTGTCTTGCCCCCTCAAACTTCAAACGTAGCTTTGGGTGTCCGTGAAGGAGGCCTCCGGCAGCCCTGCTCTCAAAATGCGAACGTCTGCAGATAGCTCGCAGGCAGAAAGAGCTAGCCTGGAAAGCTGTTGCTCAGCCTCATCTGCCCATGGCACTGCTCGCACAGAGGCACAGAGACTGTGGCTGCTTGCTTGTCTTGCCCCCCTCAAACTTCAAACGTAGATTTGGGGGTCCGTGCAGGGGGCCTGAAGCAACCCTGCTAAGAAAATGCGAACGTCTGCACATAGCTCGCAGGCAGAAAAGCTGTTGCTCAGCCTCATTTGCCCATGGCACTACTCGCACAGAGGCACAGAGATTCGGGCTGCTTGCTTGTCTTGCCACCTCAAACTTCAAACGTAGCTTAGGTGGTTCGTGCCGTCCTCCTCTGGCAGGCCTGCTCTGAAAATGCGAACGTCTACAGATAGCTCGCAGGCAGAAAGAGCTAGCCTGGAAAGGTGTTGCTCAGACTCATCTGCCCATGGCACTGGTCGCACAGAGGCACAGAGACTGGGGCTGCTTGCTTGTCTTGCCACCTCAATCTTAAAACATAGCTTTGGGGTCCGTGCTGGGCGCCTCCAGCAGCCCTGCTCTGAAAATGCGAACGTCTGCAGATAGCTCGCAGGCAGAAATAGCTAGCCTGGAAAGCTGTTGCTCAAACTCATCTGCCCATGGCACTGCTCGCACAGAGGCACAGAGACTGGGGCTGCTTGCTTGTCTTGCCCCCTCAAACTTCAAAAGTGGCTTTGGGGGTCCGTGCAGGAGGCCTCCAGCAGCCCTGCTCTGAAAATGCGAACGTCTGCAGATAGCTCGCAGCCAGAAAGAGCTAGCCTGGAAAGCTGTTGCTCAGCCTCATCTGCCCATGGCACTGCTCGCACAGAGGCACAGAGACTGGGGCTGCTCGCTTGTCTTGCCACCTCAAACTTGAAACGTAGCTTAGGTGTTACGTGCCGTTCGCCTCCAGCAGCCCTGGTCTGAAAATGCGAACGTCTGCAGATAGCTCGCAGGCAGAAAGAGCTAGCCTGGACAGCTGTTGCTCAGCCTCATCTGCCCATGGCACTGCTGGCACAGAGGCACAGAGAGTGGGTCTGCTTGCTTGTCTTGCCCCCTCAAACTTCAGATGTATCATTCTGGGTCCGTGCACGTGTCATCCGGCAGCCCTGCTCTGAAAATGCGAACGTCTGCAGATAGCTCGCAGCCAGAAAGAGCTAGACTGGAAAGCTGTTGCTCAGCCTCATCTGCCCATGGCACTGCTCGCACAGAGGCACAGAGACTGGGGCTGCTTGCTTGTCTTGCCACCTCAAACTTCAAACGTAGCTTAGGTGGTCCGTGCTGGGCGCCTCGAGCAGCCCTGCTCTGAAAAGGCGAACGTCTGCAGATAGCTCACAGCCAAAAAGAGATAGCCTGGGAAGCTGTTGCTCAGCCTCACCTGCCCATGGCACTGCTCGCACAGAGGCACAGAGACTGGGGCTGCTTGCTTGTCTTGCCACCTCAAACTTCAAACGTAGCTTGGGTGTTCGTGCCGGGTGCCTATGTAAGTCCTACTCTGAAAATGCGAACGTCTGCAGATAGCTCGCAGGCAGAAAGATCTAGTGTGGAAAGTTTTGCTCAGCCTCATCTGCCCATGGCACTGCTCGCACAGAGGCACAGAGACTGTAACTGCTTTCTTGTCTTGCCACCTCAAACTTCAAACGTGTCTTTGGGTGTGCGTGCAGGAGGACTCCGGCAGCCCTGCTCTCAAAATGCGAACGTCTGCAGATAGCTCGCAGGCAGAAAGAGCTAGCCTGGAAAGCTGTTGCTCAGCCTCATCTGCCCATGGCACTGCTCGCACAGAGGCACAGAGACTGTAACTGCTTGCTTGTCTTGCCACCTCAAACTTCATACCTAGCTTAGGTGTTCCGTGCATGGGTGCCTCCGGCAGCCCTGCTCTCAAAATGCGAACGTCTGCAGATAGCTCGCAGGCAGAAAGAGCTAGCCTGGAAAGCTGTTGCTCAGCCTCATCTGCCCATGGCACTGCTGGCACAGAGGCACAGAGACTGGGGCTGCTTGCATGTCTTGCCACCTCAAACTTGAAACGTAGCTTTGGGCGTCCGTGCTGAGCACCTCCAGCAGCCCTGCTCTGAAAATGCGAACGTCTGCAGATAGCTCGCAGGCAGAAAGAGCTAGCCTGGAAACCTGTTGCTCAGCCTCATCTGCCCATGGCACTGCTTGCACAGAGGCACACAGACTGGGGCTGCTTGCTTGTCTTGCCACCTCAAACTTCAAACGTAGCAAAGGTGTTCCGTGCATGGGGCCTCCGGCAGCCCTGCTTTGAACATGCGAACGTCTGCAAATAGCTCGCAGGCAGAAAGAGCTTGCCTGGAAAGTTGTTGCTCAGCCTCATCTGCCCATGGCTCTGCTGTCACAGAGGCACAGAGACTGGGGCTGCTTGCTTGTCTTGCCCCCTCAAACTTCAAACATAGCTTAGGTGTTCCTGCTGGGCGCCTTCGGCAGCCCTGGTCTGAAAATGCGAACGTCTGCAGATAGCCCGCAGGCAGAAAGAGCTAGCCTGGAAAGCTGTTGCTCAGCCTCATTTGCCCATGGCACTGCTCGCACAGAGGCACAGAGACTGGGGCTTCTTGCTTGTCTTGTTACCTCAAGCTTCAAACGTAGATTTCGGGGTCCGTGCAGGGGGCCTGAAGCAGCCCTGCTTTGAACATGCGAACGTCTGCAGATAGCTCGTAGGCAGAAAGAGCTATCCTGGAAAGCTGTTGCTCAGCCTCATCTGCCCATGGCACTGCTCGCATAGAGGCACAGAGACTGTGGCTGCTTGCTTGTCTTGCCACCTCAAACTTCAAACGTAGCTTTGGGTGTCCGTTAAGGAGGCCTCCGGCAGCCCTGCTCTCAAAATGCGAACGTCTGCAGATAGCTCGCAGGCAGAAAGAGCTAGCCTGGAAAGCTGTTGCTCAGCCTCATCTGCCCATGGCACTGCTCGCACAGAGGCACAGAGACTGGGGCTGCTTGCTTGTCTTGCCACCTAAAACTTCAAACGTTGCTTGGGTGTTCGTGCCGGGCGCCTTTGTAAGCCCTACTCTGAAAATGCGAATGTCTGCAGATAGCTCGAAGGCAAAAATATCTAGCCTGGAAAGCTGTTGCTCAGCCTCATTTGCCCATGGCACTGCTCGCACAGAGGCAGAGACTGGGGCTGCTTGCTTGTCTTGCCACCTCAAACTTCAAACGTATCTTTGGGGGTCCGTGCATGGCTCCTCCGGCAGCCCTGGTCTGAAAATGCGAACGTCTGCAGATAGCTCGCAGCCAGAAAGAGCTAGCCTGGAAAGCTGTTGCTCAGCCTCATCTGCCCATGGCACTGCTCGCACAGAGGCACAGAGACTGGGGCTGCTTGCTTGTCTTGCCCCCTCAAACTTCAGATGTATCATTCTGGGTCCGTGCACGTGTCATCCGGCAGCCCTGCTCTGAAAATGCGAACGTCTGCAGACAGCTCGCAGCCAGAAAGAGCTAGACTGGAAAGCTGTTGCTCAGCCTCATCTGCCCATGGCACTGCTCGCACAGAGGCACAGAGACTGTGGCTGCTTGCTTGTCTTGCCACCTCAAACTTCAAACGTAGGATTGGGCGTTTGTGCAGGGGGCCTCCAGCAGCCCTGCTCTGAATATGCGAATGTCTGCAAATAGCTCACAGGCAGAAAGAGCTAGCCTGGAAAGCTGTTGCTCAGCCTCATCTGCCCATGGCACTGGTCGCACAGAGCCACAGAGACTGGGGCTGCTTGCTTGTCTTTTCCCCTCAAACTTCAAACGTAGCTTAGGTGGTCCTTGCTGGGCGCCTCGAGCAACCCTGCTCTGAAATGCGAACGTCTGCAGATAGCTCGCAGGCAGAAAGAGCTAGCCTGGAAAGCTGTTGCTCAAACTCGTCTGCCCATGGCTCTGCTCGCACAGAGGCACAGAGACTGTAACTGCTTTCTTGTCTTGCCACCTCAAACTTCAAACGTGTCTTTGGGTGTGCGTGCAGGAGGACTCCGGCAGCCCTGCTCTCAAAATGCGAACGTCTGCAGATAGCTCGCAGGCAGAAAGAGCTAGCCTGGAAAGCTGTTGCTCAGCCTCATCTGCCCATGGCACTGCTCGCACAGAGGCACAGAGACTGGGGCTGCTTGCTTGTCTTGCCACCTCAAACTTCATACCTAGCTTTGGGCGTCCGTGCTGAGCACCTCCAGCAGCCCTGCTCTGAAAATGCGAACGTCTGCAGATAGATCGCAGGCAGAAAGAGCTAGCCTGGAAAGCTGTTGCTCAGCCTCATCTGCCCATGGCACTGCTTGCACAGAGGCACACAGACTGGGGCTGCTTGCTTGTCTTGCCACCTCAAACTTCAAACGTAGCTTAGGTGTTCCGTGCATGGGGCCTCCGGCAGCCCTACTTTGAACATGCGAACGTCTGCACATAGCTCGCAGGCAGAAAGAGCTTGCCTGGAAAGTTTTTGCTCAGCCTCATATGCCCATGGCTCTGCTGTCACAGAGGCACAGAGACTGTGGCTGCTTGCTTGTCTTGCCCCCTCAAACTTCAAACGTAGTATCGGTCAGTTTTGCAGGGGGCCTCCAGCAGCCCTGCTCTGAATATGCGAATGTCTGCAAATAGCTCACAGGCAGAAAGTATTAGCCTGGAAAGCTGTTGCTCAGCCTCATCTGCCCATGGCACTGCTCGCACACAGGCACAGAGACTGTGGCTGCTTGCTTGTCTTGCCCACTCAAACTTCAAACGTATCTTTGGGGGTCCGTGAAGGAAGCCCCCGGCAGCCCTGCTCTGAAAATGCGAACGTCTGCAGATAGCTCGCAGGCAGAAAGAGCTAGCCTGGGAAGCTGTTGCTCAGCCTCATCTGCCCATGGCACTGCTCGCACAGAGGCACAGAGACTGGGGCTTCTTGCTTGTCTTGCCACCTCAAACTTCAGATGTATCATTGTGGGTCCATGCATGGGTCCTCCGGCAGCCCTGCTCTGAAAATGCAAACGTCTGCAGATAGCTCGCAGCCAGAAAGAGCTAGCCTGGAAAGCTGTTGCTCAGCCTCATCTGCCCATGGCACTGCTCGCACAGAGGCACAGAGACTGGGGCTGCTTGCTTGTCTTGCCCCCTCAAACTTGAAACGTAGCTTAGGTGTTACGTGCCGTTCGCCTCCGGCAGCCCTGGTCTGAAAATGCGAACGTCTGCAGATAGCTCGCAGGCAGAAACAGCTAGCCTGGAAAGCTGTTGCTCAGCGTCATTTGCCCATGGCACTGCTCGCACAGAGGCACAGAGACTGGGGCTGCTTGCTTGTCTTGCCCCCTCAAACTTCAAAAGTAGCTTTGGGTGTCCGTGAAGGAGGCCTCCGGCAGACCTGGTCTGAAAATGCGAACGTCTGCAGATAGCTCGCAGGCAGAAAGAGCTAGCCTGGAAAGCTGTTGCTCAGCCTCATCTGCCCATGGCACTGCTCGCACAGAGGCACAGAGAGTGGGGCTGCTTGCTTGTCTTGCCCCCTCAAACTTCAGATGTATCATTCTGGGTCCGTGCACGTGTCATCCGGCAGCCCTGCTCTCAAAATGCGAACGTCTGCAGATAGCTCGCAGCCAGAAAGAGCTAGACTGGAAAGCTGTTGCTCAGCCTCATCTGCCCATGGCACTGCTCGCACAGAGGCACAGAGACTGGGGCTGCTTGCTTGTCTTGCCAGCTGAAACTTCAAACGTAGGATTGGGCGTTTGTGCATGGGGCCTCCAGCAGCCCTGCTCTGAAATGCGAACGTCTGCAGATAGCTCGCAGCCAGAAAGAGCTAGCCTGGAAAGCTGTTGCTCAGCCTCATCTGCCCATGGCACTGCTCGCACAGAGGCACAGAGATTGGGGCTGCTTGCTTGTCTTGCCACCTCAAACTTCAAACGTAGCTTGGGTGTTCGTGTCGGGTGCCTATGTAAGTCCTACTCTGAAAATGCGAACGTCTGCAGATAGCTCGCAGGCAGAAAGATCTAGCCTGGAAAGCTTTTGCTCAGCCTCATTTGCTCATAGCACTGCTCGCACAGAGCCACAGAGACTGGGGTTGCTTGCTTGTCTTGCCACCTCAAACTTCAAACGTAGTATTGGTCAGTTTTGGAGGGGGCCTCCAGCAGCCCTGCTCTGAAAATGCGAACATCTGCAGATAGCTCGCAGGCAGAAAGAGGTAGCCTGGAAAGCTGTTGCTCAGCCTCATCTGCCCATGGCACTGCTCGCACAGAGGCACAGAGACTGGGGCTGCTTGCTTGTCTTGCCCCCCTCAAACTTCAAACGTAGATTTGGGGGTCCGTGCAGGGGGCCTGAAGCAACCCTGCTCTGAATATGCGAACGTCTGCAGATAGCTCGCAGGCAGAAAAGCTGTTGCTCAGCCTCATTTGCCCATGGCACTACTCGCACAGAGGCACAGAGATTCGGGCTGCTTGCTTGTCTTGCCACCTCAAACTTCAAAAGTAGCTTAGGTGGTTCGTGCCGCCCTCCTCTGGCAGGCCTGCTCTGAAAATGCGAACGTCTACAGATAGCTCGCAGGCAGAAAGAGCTAGCCTGGAAAGGTGTTGCTCAGACTCATCTGCCCATGGCACTGCTGGCACAGAGGCACAGAGACTGGGGCTGCTTGCTTGTCTTGCCCCCTCAAACTTCAAACGTAGCTTAGGTGGTCCGTGCTACGCGCATCCAGCAACCCTGCTCTGAAATGCGAACGTCTGCAGATAGCTCGAAGGCAGAAAGATCTAGCCTGGAAAGCTTTTGCTCAGCCTCATTTGCCCATGGCACTGCTCGCACAGAGGCAGAGACTGGGGCTGCTTGCTTGTCTTGCCACCTCAAACTTCAAACGTATCTTTGGGGGTCCGTGCATGGGTCCTCCGGCAGCCCTGGTCTGAAAATGCAAACGTCTGCAGATAGCTCGCAGCCAGAAAGAGCTAGCCTGGAAAGCTGTTGCTCAGCCTCATCTGCCCATGGCACTGCTCGCACAGAGGCACAGAGACTGGGGCTGCTTGCTTGTCTTGCCACCTCAAACTTCAGATGTATCATTCTGGGTCCGTGCACGTGTCATCCGGCAGCCCTGCTCTGAAAATGCGAACGTCTGCAGACAGCTCGCAGCCAGAAAGAGCTAGCCTGGAAAGCTGTTGCTCAGCCTCATCTGCCCATGGCACTGCTCGCACAGAGGCACAGAGACTGTGGCTGCTTGCTTGTCTTGCCACCTCAAACTTCAAACGTAGGATTGGGCGTTTGTGCAGGGGGCCTCCAGCAGCCCTGCTCTGAATATGCGAATGTCTGCAAATAGCTCACAGGCAGAAAGAGCTAGCCTGGAAAGCTGTTGCTCAGCCTCATCTGCCCATGGCACTGGTCGCACAGAGCCACAGAGACTGGGGCTGCTTGCTTGTCTTTTCCCCTCAAACTTCAAACGTAGCTTAGGTGGTCCTTGCTGGGCGCCTCGAGCAACCCTGCTCTGAAATGCGAACGTCTGCAGATAGCTCGCAGGCAGAAAGATCTAGCCTGGAAAGCTGTTGCTCAAACTCATCTGCCCATGGCTCTGCTCGCACAGAGGCACAGAGACTGTAACTGCTTTCTTGTCTTGCCACCTCAAACTTCAAACGTGTCTTTGGGTGTGCGTGCAGGAGGACTCCGGCAGCCCTGCTCTGAAAATGCGAACGTCTGCAGATAGCTCGCAGGCAGAAAGAGCTAGCCTGGAAAGCTGTTGCTCAGCCTCATCTGCCCATGGCACTGCTCGCACAGAGGCACAGAGACTGGGGCTGCTTGCTTGTCTTGCCACCTCAAACTTCAAACGTAGGATTGGGCGTTTGTGCAGGGGGCCTCCAGCAGCCCTGCTCTGAAAATGCGAACGTCTGCAGAAAGCTCGCAGGCAAAAGAGCTAGCCTGGAAAGCTGTTGCTCAGCCTCATATGCCCATGGCACTGCTCGCACAGAGGCACAGAGACTGGGGCTGCTTGCTTGTCTTGCCACCTCAAACTTCAAACGTATATTTGGGGGTCCGTGAAGGAGGCCTCCGGCAGCCCTGCTCTGAAAAGGCGAATGTCTGCAGATAGCTCGCAGACAGAAAGAGCTAGCCTGGAAAGCTGTTGCTCAGCCTCATCTGCCCATGGCACTGGTCGCACAGAGGCACAGAGACTGGGGCTGCTTGCTTGTCTTGCCACCTCAATCTTAAAACATAGCTTTGGGGTCCGTGCTGGGCGCCTCAAGCAGCCTTGCTCTGAAAATGCGAACGTCTGCAGATAGCTCGCAGGCAGAAAGAGCTAGCCTGGAAAGCTGTTGCTCAGCCTCATCTGCCCATGGCACTGCTCGCACAGAGGCACAGAGAGTGGGGCTGCTTGCTTGTCTTGCCCCCTCAAACTTCAGATGTATCATTCTGGGTCCGTGCACGTGTCATCCGGCAGCCCTGCTCTGAAAATGCGAATGTCTGCAGATAGCTCGCAGCTAGAAAGAGCTAAACTGGAAAGCTGTTGCTCAGCCTCATCTGCCCATGGCACTGCTCGCACAGAGGCACAGAGACTGGGGCTGCTTGCTTGTCTTGCCACCTCAAACTTCAAACGTAGGATTGGGCGTTTGTGCAGGGGGCCTCCAGCAGCCCTGCTCTGAAAATGCGAACGTCTGCAGAAAGCTCGCAGGCAAAAGAGCTAGCCTGGAAAGCTGTTGCTCAGCCTCATGTGCCCATGGCACTGCTCGCACAGAGGCACAGAGACTGGGGCTGCTTGCTTGTCTTGCCACCTCAAACTTCAAACGTAGCTTAGGTGGTCCGTGCTGGGCGCATCGAGCAGCCCTGCTCTGAAAAGGCGAACGTCTGCAGATAGCTCGCAGGCAGAAAGAGCTAGCCTGGAAAGCTGTTGCTCAGCCTCATCTGCCCATGGCACTGCTCGCACAGAGGCACAGAGACTGTGGCTGCTTGCTTGTCTTGCCGCCTAAAACTTCAAACCTAGGATTGGTCGTTTGTGCAGGGGGCCTCCAGCAGCCCTGCTCTGAATATGCGAATGTCTGCAAATAGCTCACAGGCAGAAAGAGCTAGCCTGGAAAGCTGTTGCTCAGCCTCATCTGCCCATGGCACTGCTGGCACAGAGGCACAGAGACTGGGGCTGCTTGCTTGTCTTGCCCCCTCAAACTTCAAACGTAGCTTAGGTGGTCCGTGCTACGCGCATCCAGCAACCCTGCTCTGAAATGCGAACGTCTGCAGATAGCTCGCAGCCAGAAAGATCTAGCCTGGAAAGCTGTTGCTCAAACTCATCTGCCCATGGCTCTGCTCGCACAGAGGCACAGAGACTGTAACTGCTTTCTTGTCTTGCCACCTCAAACTTCAAACGTGTCTTTGGGTGTGCGTGCAGGAGGACTCCGGCAGCCCTGCTCTCAAAATGCGAACGTCTGCAGATAGCTCGCAGGCAGAAAGAGCTAGCCTGGAAAGCTGTTGCTCAGCCTCATCTGCCCATGGCACTGCTCGCACAGAGGCACAGAGACTGGAACTGCTTGCTTGTCTTGCCACCTCAAACTTCATACCTAGCTTAGGTGTTCCGTGCATGGGTGCCTCCGGCAGCCCTGCTTTGAACATGTGAACGTCTGCAGATAGCTCGCAGGCAGAAAGAGCTAGCCTTGAAAGCTGTTGCTCAGTCTCATCTGCCAGTGGCACTGCTGGCACACAGGCACAGAGACTGGTGCTGCTTGCTTGTCTTGCCCCCTCAAACTTCAGATGTATCATTCTTGGTCCGTGCACGTGTCATCCGGCAGCCCTGCTCTGAAAATGCGAACGTCTGCAGATAGCTCGCAGGCAGAAAGAGCTAGCCTGGAAAGCTGTTGCTCAGCCTCATCTGCCCATGGCACTGCTCGCACAGAGGCACAGAGACTGGGGCTGCTTGCTTGTCTTGCCACCTCAAACTTGAAACGTAGCTTAGGTGTTACGTGCCGTTCGCCTCCGGCAGCGCTGCTCTGAAAATGCGAACGTCTGCAGATAGCTCGCAGGCAGAAACAGCTAGCCTGGAAAGCTGTTGCTCAGCGTCATTTGCCCATGGCACTGCTCGCACAGAGGCACAGAGACTGGGGCTGCTTGCTTGTCTTGTTACCTCAAGCTTCAAACGTAGCTTAAGTGGTCCGTGCATGGGGCCTCCGGCAACCCTGCTTTGAACATGCGAACGTCTGCAGATAGCTCGTAGGCAGAAAGAGCTATCCTGGAAAGCTGTTGCTCAGCCTCATCTGCCCATGGCACTGCTCGCACAGAGGCACAGAGACTGGGGCTGCTTGCTTGTCTTGCCCCCTCAAACTTCAAACGTAGCTTTGGGTGTCCGTGAAGGAGGCCTCCGGCAGCCCTGCTCTCAAAATGCGAACGTCTGCAGATAGCTCGCAGGCAGAAAGAGCTAGCCTGGAAAGCTGTTGCTCAAACTCATCTGCCCATGGCTCTGCTCGCACAGAGGCACAGAGACTGTAACTGCTTTCTTGTCTTGCCACCTCAAACTTCAAACGTGTCTTTGGGTGTGTGTGCAGGAGGACTCCGGCAGCCCTGCTCTCAAAATGCGAACGTCTGCAGATAGCTCGCAGGCAGAAAGAGCTAGCCTGGAAAGCTGTTGCTCAGCCTCATCTGCCCATGGCACTGCTCTCACAGAGGCACAGAAACTGGAACTGCTTGCTTGTCTTGCCACCTCAAACTTCATACCTAGCTTAGGTGTTCCGTGCATGGGTGCCTCCGGCAGCCCGGCTTTGAACATGCGAACGTCTGCAGATAGCTCGCAGGCAGAAAGAGCTAGCCTGGAAAGCTGTTGCTCAGCCTCATCTGCCCATGGCACTGCTGGCACAGAGGCACAGAGACTGGGGCTGCTTGCTTGTCTTGCCACCTCAAACTTCAAACGTAGCTTTGGGCGTCCGTGCTGAGCACCTCCAGCAGCCCTGCTCTGAAAATGCGAACGTCTGCAGATAGCTCGCAGGCAGAAAGAGCTAGCCTGGAAAGCTGTTGCTCAGCCTCATCTGCCCATGGCACTGCTTGCACAGAGGCACACAGACTGGGGCTGCTTCCTTGTCTTGCCACCTCAAACTTCAAACGTAGCTTAGGTGTTCCTTGCATGGGGCCTCCGGCAGCCCTGCTTTGAACATGCGAACGTCTGCAACAAGCTCGCAGGCAGAAAGAGCTTGCCTGGAAAGTTGTTGCTCAGCCTCATCTGCCCATGGCTCTGCTCGCACGGAGGCAGAGACTGGGGCTGCTTGCTTGTCTTGCCACCTCAAACTTCAAACGTATCTTTGGGGGTCCGTGCATGGGTCCTCCGGCAGCCCTGGTCTGAAAATGCGAACGTCTGCAGATAGCTCGCAGCCAGAAAGAGCTAGCCTGGAAAGCTGTTGCTCAGCCTCATCTGCCCATGGCACTGCTCGCACAGAGGCACAGAGACTGGGGCTGCTTGCTTGTCTTGCCCCCTCAAACTTCAGATGTATCATTCTGGGTCCGTGCACGTGTCATCCGGCAGCCCTGCTCTGAAAATGCGAACGTCTGCAGATAGCTCGCAGGCAGAAAGAGCTAGCCTGGAAAGCTGTTGCTCAGCCTCATCTGCCCATGGCACTGCTCGCACAGAGGCACAGAGACTGTGGCTGCTTGCTTGTCTTGCCACCTCAAACTTCAAACGTAGGATTGGGCGTTTGTGCAGGGGGCCTCCAGCAGCCCTGCTCTGAATATGCGAATGTCTGCAAATAGCTCACAGGCAGAAAGAGCTAGCCTGGAAAGCTGTTGCTCAGCCTCATCTGCCCATGGCACTGCTGGCACAGAGGCACAGAGACTGGGGCTGCTTGCTTGTCTTGCCCCCTCAAACTTCAAACGTAGCTTAGGTGGTCCATGCTACGCGCATCCAGCAACCCTGCTCTGAAATGCGAACGTCTGCAGATAGCTCGCAGCCAGAAAGATCTAGCCTGGAAAGCTGTTGCTCAAACTCATCTGCCCATGGCTCTGCTCGCACAGAGGCACAGAGACTGTAACTGCTTTCTTGTCTTGCCACCTCAAACTTCAAACGTGTCTTTGGGTGTGCGTGCAGGAGGACTCCGGCAGCCCTGCTCTCAAAATGCGAACGTCTGCAGATAGCTCGCAGGCAGAAAGAGCTAGCCTGGAAAGCTGTTGCTCAGCCTCATCTGCCCATGGCACTGCTCATACAGAGACACAGAAACTTTAACTGCTTGCTTGTCTTGCCACCTCAAACTTCATACCTAGCTTAGGTGTTCCGTGCATGGGTGCCTCCGGCAGCCCGGCTTTGAACATGCGAACGTCTGCAGATAGCTCGCAGGCAGAAAGAGCTAGCCTGGAAAGCTGTTGCTCAGCCTCATCTGCCCATGGCACTGCTGGCACAGAGGCACAGAGACTGGGGCTGCTTGCTTGTCTTGCCACCTCAAACTTCAAACGTAGCTTTGGGCGTCCGTGCTGAGCACCTCCAGCAGCCCTGCTCTGAAAATGCGAACGTCTGCAGATAGCTCGCAGGCAGAAAGAGCTAGCCTGGAAAGCTGTTGCTCAGCCTCATCTGCCCATGGCACTGCTTGCACAGAGGCACACAGACTGGGGCTGCTTCCTTGTCTTGCCACCTCAAACTTCAAACGTAGCTTAGGTGTTCCGTGCATGGGGCCTCCGGCAGCCCTGCTTTGAACATGCGAACGTCTGCAACAAGCTCGCAGGCAGAAAGAGCTTGCCTGGAAAGTTGTTGCTCAGCCTCATCTGCCCATGGCTCTGCTGTCACAGAGGCACAGAGACTGGGGCTGCTTGCTTGTCTTGCCACCTCAAACTTCAAACGTAGCTTAGGTGGTTCCTGCTGGGCGCCTTCGGCAGCCCTGCTCTGAAAATGCGAACGTCTGCAGATAGCCCGCAGGCAGAAAGAGCTAGCCTGGAAAGCTGTTGCTCAGCCTCATTTGCCCATGGCACTGCTCGCACAGAGGCACAGAGACTGTGGCTGCTTGCTTGTCTTGCCCCTAAAACTTCAAACGTAATATTGGTCAGTTTTGCAGGGGGCCTCCAGCAGCCCTGCTCTGAATATGCGAATGTCTGCAAATAGCTCACAGGCAGAAAGTATTAGCCTGGAAAGCTGTTGCTCAGCCTCATCTGCCCATGGCACTGCTCGCACAGAGGCACAGAGACTGGGGCTGCTTGCTTGTCTTGCCCCCTCAAACTTCAGATGTATTATTCTGGGTCCATGCATGGGTCCTCCGGCACCCCTGCTCTGAAAATGAGAACATCTGCAGATATCTCGAAGCCAGAAAGAGCTAGCCTGTAAAGCTGTTGCTCAGCCTCATCTGCCCATGGCACTGCTCGCAGAGAGGCACAGAGACTGGTGCTGCTTGCGTGTCTTGCCCCCTCAAACTTCAGATGTATCTTTCTGTGTCCGTGCACGTGTCATCCGGCAGCCCTGCTCTGAAAATGCGAACGTCTGCAGATAGTTCGCAGGCAGAAAGAGCTAGCCTGGAAAGCTGTTGCTCAGCCTCATCTGCCCATGGCACTGCTCGCACAGAGGCACAGAGACTGTGGCTGCTTGCTTGTCTTGCCCACTCAAACTTCAAACGTATCTTTGGGGGTCCGTGAAGGAAGCCCCCGGCAGCCCTGCTCTGAAAATGCGAACGTCTGCAGATAGCTCGCAGGCAGAAAGAGCTAGCCTGAAAAGCTGTTGCTCAGCGTCATTTGCCCATGGCACTGCTCGCACAGAGGCACAGAGACTGGGGCTGCTTGCTTGTATTGTTACCTCAAGCTTCAAACGTAGCTTAAGTGGTCCGTGCATGGGGCCTCCGGCAGCCCTGCTTTGAACATGCGAACGTCTGCAGATAGCTCGTAGGCAGAAAGAGCTATCCTGGAAAGCTGTTGCTCAGCCTCATCTGCCCATGGCACTGCTCGCACAGAGGCACAGAGACTGTGGCTGCTTGCTTGTCTTGCCCCCTCAAACTTCAAACGTAGCTTTGGGTGTCCGTGAAGGAGGCCTCCGGCAGCCCTGCTCTCAAAATGCGAACGTCTGCAGATAGCTCGCAGGCAGAAAGAGCTAGCCTGGAAAGCTGTTGCTCAGCCTCATCTGCCCATGGCACTGCTCGCACAGAGGCACAGAGACTGTGGCTGCTTGCTTGTCTTGCCCCCCTCAAACTTCAAACGTAGATTTGGGGGTCCGTGCAGGGGGCCTGAAGCAACCCTGCTAAGAAAATGCGAACGTCTGCACATAGCTCGCAGGCAGAAAAGCTGTTGCTCAGCCTCATTTGCCCATGGCACTACTCGCACAGAGGCACAGAGATTCGAGCTGCTTGCTTGTCTTGCCACCTCAAACTTCAAACGTAGCTTAGGTGTTTCGTGCCGCCCTCCTCTGGCAGGCCTGCTCTGAAAATGCGAACGTCTACAGATAGCTCGCAGGCAGAAAGAGCTAGCCTGGAAAGGTGTTGCTCAGACTCATCTGCCCATGGCACTGGTCGCACAGAGGCACAGAGACTGGGGCTGCTTGCTTGTCTTGCCACCTCAATCTTAAAACATAGCTTTGGGGTCCGTGCTGGGCGCCTCCAGCAGCCCTGCTCTGAAAATGCGAACGTCTGCAGATAGCTCGCAGGCAGAAATAACTAGCCTGGAAAGCTGTTGCTCAAACTCATCTGCCCATGGCACTGCTCGCACAGAGGCACAGAGACTTTGGCTGCTTGCTTGTCTTGCTATCTCAAACTTCAAACGTGGCTTTGGGGGTCCGTGCAGGAGGCCTCCAGCAGCCCTGCTCTGAAAATGCGAACGTCTGCAGATAGCTCGCAGCCAGAAAGAGCTAGCCTGGAAAGCTGTTGCTCAGCCTCATCTGGCCATGGCACTGCTGGCACAGAGGCACAGAGAGTGGGTCTGCTTGCTTGTCTTGCCCCCTCAAACTTCAGATGTATCATTCTGGGTCCGTGCACGTGTCATCCGGCAGCCCTGCTCTGAAAATGCGAACGTCTGCAGATAGCTCGCAGCCAGAAAGAGCTAGACTGGAAAGCTGTTGCTCAGCCTCATCTGCCCATGGCACTGCTCGCACAGAGGCACAGAGAGTGGGGCTGCTTGCTTGTCTTGCCCCCTCAAACTTCAGATGTATCATTGTGGGTCCATGCATGTGTCCTCCGGCAGCCCTGCTCTGAAAATGCAAACGTCTGCAGATAGCTCGCAGGCAGAAAGAGCTAGCCTGGAAAGCTGTTGCTCAGCCTCATCTGCCCATGGCACTGCTCGCACAGAGGCACAGAGACTGGGGCTGCTTGCTTGTCTTGCCCCCTCAAACTTCAAACGTAGCTTTGGGTGTCCGTGAAGGAGGCCTCCGGCAGCCCTGCTCTCAAAATGCGAACGTCTGCAGATAGCTCGCAGGCAGAAAGAGCTAGCCTGGAAAGCTGTTGCTCAAACTCATCTGCCCATGGCACTGCTCGCACAGAGGCACAGAGACTGGGGCTGCTTGCTTGTCTTGCCACCTCAAACTTCAAACGTAGCCTGGGTGTTCATGCCGGGTGCCTATGTAAGTCCTACTCTGAAAATGCGAACGTCTGCAGATAGCTCGCAGCCAGAAAGAGCTAGCGTGGAAAGCTTTTGCTCAGCCTCATTTGCCCATAGCACTGCTCGCACAGAGCCACAGAGACTGGGGTTGCTTGCTTGTCTTGCCACCTCAAACTTCATACGTAGTATTGGTCAGTTTTGCAGGGGGCCTCCAGCAGCCCTGCTCTGAAAATGCGAACGTCTGCAGATAGCTCGCAGGCAGAAAGAGGTAGCCTGGAAAGCTGTTGCTCAGCCTCATCTGCCCATGGCACTGCTCGCACAGAGGCACAGAGACAGTAACTGCTTTCTTGTCTTGCCACCTCAAACTTCAAACGTGTCTTTGGGTGTGCGTGCAGGAGGACTCCGGCAGCCCTGCTCTCAAAATGCGAACGTCTGCAGATAGCTCGCAGGCAGAAAGAGCTAGCCTGGAAAGCTGTTGCTCAGCCTCATCTGCCCATGGCACTGCTGGCACAGAGGCACAGAGACTGGGGCTGCTTGCATGTCTTGCCACCTCAAACTTCAAACGTAGCTTTGGGCGTCCGTGCTGTGCACCTCCAGCAGCCCTGCTCTGAAAATGCGAACGTCTGCAGATAGCTCGCAGGCAGAAAGAGCTAGCCTGGAAAGCTGTTGCTCAGCCTCATCTGCCCATGGCACTGCTTGCACAGAGGCACACAGACTGGGGCTGCTTGCTTGTCTTGCCACCTCAAACTTCAAACGTAGCAAAGGTGTTCCGTGCATGGGGCCTCCGGCAGCCCTGCTTTGAACATGCGAACGTCTGCAAATAGCTCGCACGCAGAAAGAGCTTGCCTGGAAAGTTGTTGCTCAGCCTCATCTGCCCATGGCTCTGCTGTCACAGAGGCACAGAGACTGGGGCTGCTTGCTTGTCTTGCCCCCTCAAACTTCAAACGTAGCTTAGGTGTTCCTGTTGGGCGCCTTCGGCAGCCCTGCTCTGAAAATGCGAACGTCTGCAGATAGCCTGCAGGCAGAAAGAGCTAGCCTGGAAAGCTGTTGCTCAGCCTCATTTGCCCATGGCACTGCTCGCACAGAGGCACAGAGACTGGGGCTGCTTGCTTGTCTTGCCCCGTCAAACTTCAGATGTATTATTCTGGGTCCATGCATGGGTCCTCCGGCACCCCTGCTCTGAAAATGAGAACATCTGCAGATAGCTCGCAGGCAGAAAGAGCTAGCCTGGAAAGCTGTTGCTCAGCCTCATCTGCCCATGGCACTGCTCGCACAGAGGCACAGAGACTGGGGCTGCTTGCTTGTCTTGCCCACTCAAACTTCAAACGTATCTTTGGGGGTCCGTGAAGGAAGCCCCCGGCAGTCCTGCTCTGAAAATGCGAACGTCTGCAGATAGCTCGCAGGCAGAAAGAGCTAGCCTGGAAAGCTGTTCCTCAGCCTCATCTGCCAATGGCACTGGTCGCACAGAGGCACAGAGACTGGGGCTGCTTGCTTGTCTTGCCATCTCAAACTTCAAACGTGGCTTTGGGGTTCCGTGCAGGAGTCCTCCAGCAGTCCTGCTCTGAAAATGCGAACGTCTGCAGATAGCTCGCAGGCAGAAAGAGCTAGCCTGAAAAGCTGTTGCTCAGCGTCATTTGCCCATGGCACTGCTCGCACAGAGGCACAGAGACTGGGGCTGCTTGCTTGGCTTGTTACCTCAAGCTTCAAACGTAGCTTAAGTGGTCCGTGCATGGGGCCTCCGGCAGCCCTGCTTTGAACATGCGAACGTCTGCAGATAGCTCGTAGGCAGAAAGAGCTATCCTGGAAAGCTGTTGCTCAGCCTCATCTGCCCATGGCACTGCTCGCACAGAGGCACAGAGACTGGGGCTGCTTGCTTGTCTTGCCCCCTCAAACTTCAAACGTAGCTTTGGGTGTCCGTGAAGGAGGCCTCCGGCAGCCCTGCTCTCAAAATGCGAACGTCTGCAGATAGCTCGCAGGCAGAAAGAGCTAGCCTGGAAAGCTGTTGCTCAGCCTCATCTGCCCATGGCACTGCTCGCACAGAGGCACAGAGACTGTGGCTGCTTGCTTGTCTTGCCCCCCTCAAACTTCAAACGTAGATTTGGGGGTCCGTGCAGGGGGCCTGAAGCAACCCTGCTAAGAAAATGCGAACGTCTGCACATAGCTCGCAGGCAGAAAAGCTGTTGCTCAGCCTCATTTGCCCATGGCACTACTCGCACAGAGGCACAGAGATTCGGGCTGCTTGCTTGTCTTGCCACCTCAAACTTCAAACGTAGCTTAGGTGGTTCGTGCCGTCCTCCTCTGGCAGGCCTGCTCTGAAAATGCGAACGTCTACAGATAGCTCGCAGGCAGAAAGAGCTAGCCTGGAAAGGTGTTGCTCAGACTCATCTGCCCATGGCAGTGGTCGCACAGAGGCACAGAGACTGGGGCTGCTTGCTTGTCTTGCCACCTCAATCTTAAAACATAGCTTTGGGGTCCGTGCTGGGCGCCTCCAGCAGCCCTGCTCTGAAAATGCGAACGTCTGCAGATAGCTCGCAGGCAGAAATAGCTAGCCTGGAAAGCTGTTGCTCAAACTCATCTGCCCATGGCACTGGTCGCACAGAGGCACAGAGACTGGGGCTGCTTGCTTGTCTTGCCCCCTTAAACTTCAAAAGTGGCTTTGGGGGTCCGTGCAGGAGGCCTCCAGCAGCCCTGCTCTGAAAATGCGAACGTCTGCAGATAGCTCGCAGCCAGAAAGAGCTAGCCTGGAAAGCTGTTGCTCAGCCTCATCTGCCCATGGCACTGCTCGCACAGAGGCACAGAGACTGGGGCTGCTCGCTTGTCTTGCCACCTCAAACTTGAAACGTAGCTTAGGTGTTACGTGCCGTTCGCCTCCAGCAGCCCTGGTCTGAAAATGCGAACGTCTGCAGATAGCTCGCAGGCAGAAAGAGCTAGCCTGTAAAGCTGTTGCTCAGCCTCATCTGGCCATGGCACTGCTCGCAGAGAGGCACAGAGACTGGTGCTGCTTGCGTGTCTTGCCCCCTCAAACTTCAGATGTATCATTCTGTGTCCGTGCACGTGTCATCCGGCAGCCCTGCTCTGAAAATGCGAACGTCTGCAGATAGCTCGCAGGCAGAAAGAGCTAGCCTGGAAAGCTGTTGCTCAGCCTCATCTGCCCATGGCACTGCTCGCACAGAGGCACAGAGACTGGGGCTGCTTGCTTGTCTTGCCCACTCAAACTTCAAACGTATCTTTGGGGGTCCGTGAAGGAAGCCCCCGGCAGCCCTGCTCTGAAAATGCGAACGTCAGCAGATAGCTCGCAGGCAGAAAGAGCTAGCCTGGAAAGCTGTTCCTCAGCCTCATCTGCCCATGGCACTGGTCGCACAGAGGCACAGAGACTGGGGCTGCTTGCTTGTCTTGCCATCTCAAACTTCAAACGTGGCTTTGGGGTTCCGTGCAGGAGTCCTCCAGCAGTCCTGCTCTGAAAATGCGAACGTCTGCAGATAGCTCGCAGGCAGAAAGAGCTAGCCTGAAAAGCTGTTGCTCAGCTTCATTTGCCCATGGCACTGCTCGCACAGAGGCACAGAGACTGGGGCTGCTTGCTTGGCTTGTTACCTCAAGCTTCAAACGTAGCTTAAGTGGTCCGTGCATGGGGCCTCCGGCAGCCCTGCTTTGAACATGCGAACGTCTGCAGATAGCTCGTAGGCAGAAAGAGCTATCCTGGAAAGCTGTTGCTCAGCCTCATCTGCCCATGGCACTGCTCGCACAGAGGCACAGAGACTGGGGCTGCTTGCTTGTCTTGCCACCTCAAACTTCAAACGTAGCTTTGGGTGTCCGTGAAGGAGGCCTCCGGCAGCCCTGCTCTCAAAATGCGAACGTCTGCAGATAGCTCGCAGGCAGAAAGAGCTAGCCTGGAAAGCTGTTGCTCAGCCTCATCTGCCCATGGCACTGCTCGCACAGAGGCACAGAGACTGTGGCTGCTTGCTTGTCTTGCCCCCCTCAAACTTCAAACGTAGATTTGGGGGTCCGTGCAGGGGGCCTGAAGCAACCCTGCTAAGAAAATGCGAACGTCTGCACATAGCTCGCAGGCAGAAAAGCTGTTGCTCAGCCTCATTTGCCCATGGCACTACTCGCACAGAGGCACAGAGATTCGGGCTGCTTGCTTGTCTTGCCACCTCAAACTTCAAACGTAGCTTAGGTGGTTCGTGCCGTCCTCCTCTGGCAGGCCTGCTCTGAAAATGCGAACGTCTACAGATAGCTCGCAGGCAGAAAGAGCTAGCCTGGAAAGGTGTTGCTCAGACTCATCTGCCCATGGCACTGGTCGCACAGAGGCACAGAGACTGGGGCTGCTTGCTTGTCTTGCCACCTCAATCTTAAAACATAGCTTTGGGGTCCGTGCTGGGCGCCTCCAGCAGCCCTGCTCTGAAAATGCGAACGTCTGCAGATAGCTCGCAGGCAGAAATAGCTAGCCTGGAAAGCTGTTGCTCAAACTCATCTGCCCATGGCACTGGTCGCACAGAGGCACAGAGACTGGGGCTGCTTGCTTGTCTTGCCCCCTCAAACTTCAAAAGTGGCTTTGGGGGTCCGTGCAGGAGGCCTCCAGCAGCCCTGCTCTGAAAATGCGAACGTCTGCAGATAGCTCGCAGCCAGAAAGAGCTAGCCTGGAAAGCTGTTGCTCAGCCTCATCTGCCCATGGCACTGCTCGCACAGAGGCACAGAGACTGGGGCTGCTCGCTTGTCTTGCCACCTCAAACTTGAAACGTAGCTTAGGTGTTACGTGCCGTTCGCCTCCAGCAGCCCTGGTCTGAAAATGCGAACGTCTGCAGATAGCTCGCAGGCAGAAAGAGCTAGCCTGGACAGCTGTTGCTCAGCCTCATCTGCCCATGGCACTGCTGGCACAGAGGCACAGAGAGTGGGTCTGCTTGCTTGTCTTGCCCCCTCAAACTTCAGATGTATCATTCTGGGTCCGTGCACGTGTCATCCGGCAGCCCTGCTCTGAAAATGCGAACGTCTGCAGATAGCTCGCAGCCAGAAAGAGCTAGACTGGAAAGCTGTTGCTCAGCCTCATCTGCCCATGGCACTGCTCGCACAGAGGCACAGAGACTGGGGCTGCTTGCTTGTCTTGCCACCTCAAACTTCAGTTGTATCATTGTGGGTCCATGCATGGGTCCTCCGGCAGCCCTGCTCTGAAAATGCAAACGTCTGCAGATAGCTCGCAGGCAGAAAGAGCTAGCCTGGAAAGCTGTTGCTCAGCCTCATCTGCCCATGGCACTGCTCGCACAGAGGCACAGAGACTGGGGCTGCTTGCTTGTCTTGCCACCTCAAACTTCAAACGTAGCTTTGGGTGTCCGTGAAGGAGGCCTCCGGCAGCCCTGCTCTCAAAATGCGAACGTCTGCAGATAGCTCGCAGGCAGAAAGAGCTAGTCTGGAAAGCTGTTGCTCAAACTCATCTGCCCATGGCACTGCTCGCACAGAGGCACAGAGACTGGGGCTGCTTGCTTGTCTTGCCACCTCAAACTTCAAACGTAGCTTGGGTGTTCGTGCCGGGTGCCTATGTAAGTCCTACTCTGAAAATGCGAACGTCTGCAGATAGCTCGCAGGCAGAAAGAGCTAGTGTGGAAAGCTTTTGCTCAGCCTCATCTGCCCATGGCACTGCTCGCACAGAGGCACAGAGACTGTAACTGCTTTCTTGTCTTGCCACCTCAAACTTCAAACGTGTCTTTGGGTGTGCGTGCAGGAGGACTCCGGCAGCCCTGCTCTCAAAATGCGAACGTCTGCAGATAGCTCGCAGGCAGAAAGAGCTAGCCTGGAAAGCTGTTGCTCAGCCTCATCTGCCCATGGCACTGCTCGCACAGAGGCACAGAGACTGTAACTGCTTGCTTGTCTTGCCACCTCAAACTTCATACCTAGCTTAGGTGTTCCGTGCATGGGTGCCTCCGGCAGCCCTGCTCTCAAAATGCGAACGTCTGCAGATAGCTCGCAGGCAGAAAGAGCTAGCCTGGAAAGCTGTTGCTCAGCCTCATCTGCCCATGGCACTGCTGGCACAGAGGCACAGAGACTGGGGCTGCTTGCATGTCTTGCCACCTCAAACTTCAAACGTAGCTTTGGGCGTCCGTGCTGAGCACCTCCAGCAGCCCTGCTCTGAAAATGCGAACGTCTGCAGATAGCTCGCAGGCAGAAAGAGCTAGCATGGAAACCTGTTGCTCAGCCTCATCTGCCCATGGCACTGCTTGCACAGAGGCACACAGACTGGGGCTGCTTGCTTGTCTTGCCACCTCAAACTTCAAACGTAGCAAAGGTGTTCCGTGCATGGGGCCTCCGGCAGCCCTGCTTTGAACATGCGAACGTCTGCAAATAGCTCGCAGGCAGAAAGAGCTTGCCTGGAAAGTTGTTGCTCAGCCTCATCTGCCCATGGCTCTGCTGTCACAGAGGCACAGAGACTGGGGCTGCTTGCTTGTCTTGCCCCCTCAAACTTCAAACGTAGCTTAGGTGTTCCTGCTGGGCGCCTTCGGCAGCCCTGGTCTGAAAATGCGAACGTCTGCAGATAGCCCGCAGGCAGAAAGAGCTAGCCTGGAAAGCTGTTGCTCAGCCTCATTTGCCCATGGCACTGCTCGCACAGAGGCACAGAGACTGGGGCTTCTTGCTTGTCTTGTTACCTCAAGCTTCAAACGTAGATTTCGGGGTCCGTGCAGGGGGCCTGAAGCAGCCCTGCTTTGAACATGCGAACGTCTGCAGATAGCTCGTAGGCAGAAAGAGCTATCCTGGAAAGCTGTTGCTCAGCCTCATCTGCCCATGGCACTGCTCGCATAGAGGCACAGAGACTGTGGCTGCTTGCTTGTCTTGCCACCTCAAACTTCAAACGTAGCTTTGGGTGTCCGTTAAGGAGGCCTCCGGCAGCCCTGCTCTCAAAATGCGAACGTCTGCAGATAGCTCGCAGGCAGAAAGAGCTAGCCTGGAAAGCTGTTGCTCAGCCTCATCTGCCCATGGCACTGCTCGCACAGAGGCACAGAGACTGGGGCTGCTTGCTTGTCTTGCCACCTAAAACTTCAAACGTTGCTTGGGTGTTCGTGCCGGGCGCCTTTGTAAGCCCTACTCTGAAAATGCGAATGTCTGCAGATAGCTCGAAGGCAAAAATATCTAGCCTGGAAAGCTGTTGCTCAGCCTCATTTGCCCATGGCACTGCTCGCACAGAGGCAGAGACTGGGGCTGCTTGCTTGTCTTGCCACCTCAAACTTCAAACGTATCTTTGGGGGTCCGTGCATGGCTCCTCCGGCAGCCCTGGTCTGAAAATGCGAACGTCTGCAGATAGCTCGCAGCCAGAAAGAGCTAGCCTGGAAAGCTGTTGCTCAGCCTCATCTGCCCATGGCACTGCTCGCACAGAGGCACAGAGACTGGGGCTGCTTGCTTGTCTTGCCCCCTCAAACTTCAGATGTATCATTCTGGGTCCGTGCACGTGTCATCCGGCAGCCCTGCTCTGAAAATGCGAACGTCTGCAGACAGCTCGCAGCCAGAAAGAGCTAGACTGGAAAGCTGTTGCTCAGCCTCATCTGCCCATGGCACTGCTCGCACAGAGGCACAGAGACTGTGGCTGCTTGCTTGTCTTGCCACCTCAAACTTCAAACGTAGGATTGGGCGTTTGTGCAGGGGGCCTCCAGCAGCCCTGCTCTGAATATGCGAATGTCTGCAAATAGCTCACAGGCAGAAAGAGCTAGCCTGGAAAGCTGTTGCTCAGCCTCATCTGCCCATGGCACTGGTCGCACAGAGCCACAGAGACTGGGGCTGCTTGCTTGTCTTTTCCCCTCAAACTTCAAACGTATCTTAGGTGGTCCTTGCTGGGCGCCTCGAGCAACCCTGCTCTGAAATGCGAACGTCTGCAGATAGCTCGCAGGCAGAAAGAGCTAGCCTGGAAAGCTGTTGCTCAAACTCGTCTGCCCATGGCTCTGCTCGCACAGAGGCACAGAGACTGTAACTGCTTTCTTGTCTTGCCACCTCAAACTTCAAACGTGTCTTTGGGTGTGCGTGCAGGAGGACTCCGGCAGCCCTGCTCTCAAAATGCGAACGTCTGCAGATAGCTCGCAGGCAGAAAGAGCTAGCCTGGAAAGCTGTTGCTCAGCCTCATCTGCCCATGGCACTGCTCGCACAGAGGCACAGAGACTGGGGCTGCTTGCTTGTCTTGCCACCTCAAACTTCATACCTAGCTTTGGGCGTCCGTGCTGAGCACCTCCAGCAGCCCTGCTCTGAAAATGCGAACGTCTGCAGATAGATCGCAGGCAGAAAGAGCTAGCCTGGAAAGCTGTTGCTCAGCCTCATCTGCCCATGGCACTGCTTGCACAGAGGCACACAGACTGGGGCTGCTTGCTTGTCTTGCCACCTCAAACTTCAAACGTAGCTTAGGTGTTCCGTGCATGGGGCCTCCGGCAGCCCTACTTTGAACATGCGAACGTCTGCACATAGCTCGCAGGCAGAAAGAGCTTGCCTGGAAAGTTTTTGCTCAGCCTCATATGCCCATGGCTCTGCTGTCACAGAGGCACAGAGACTGTGGCTGCTTGCTTGTCTTGCCCCCTCAAACTTCAAACGTAGTATCGGTCAGTTTTGCAGGGGGCCTCCAGCAGCCCTGCTCTGAATATGCGAATGTCTGCAAATAGCTCACAGGCAGAAAGTATTAGCCTGGAAAGCTGTTGCTCAGCCTCATCTGCCCATGGCACTGCTCGCACACAGGCACAGAGACTGTGGCTGCTTGCTTGTCTTGCCCACTCAAACTTCAAACGTATCTTTGGGGGTCCGTGAAGGAAGCCCCCGGCAGCCCTGCTCTGAAAATGCGAACGTCTGCAGATAGCTCGCAGGCAGAAAGAGCTAGCCTGGGAAGCTGTTGCTCAGCCTCATCTGCCCATGGCACTGCTCGCACAGAGGCACAGAGACTGGGGCTTCTTGCTTGTCTTGCCACCTCAAACTTCAGATGTATCATTGTGGGTCCATGCATGGGTCCTCCGGCAGCCCTGCTCTGAAAATGCAAACGTCTGCAGATAGCTCGCAGCCAGAAAGAGCTAGCCTGGAAAGCTGTTGCTCAGCCTCATCTGCCCATGGCACTGCTCGCACAGAGGCACAGAGACTGGGGCTGCTTGCTTGTCTTGCCCCCTCAAACTTGAAACGTAGCTTAGGTGTTACGTGCCGTTCGCCTCCGGCAGCCCTGGTCTGAAAATGCGAACGTCTGCAGATAGCTCGCAGGCAGAAACAGCTAGCCTGGAAAGCTGTTGCTCAGCGTCATTTGCCCATGGCACTGCTCGCACAGAGGCACAGAGACTGGGGCTGCTTGCTTGTCTTGCCCCCTCAAACTTCAAAAGTAGCTTTGGGTGTCCGTGAAGGAGGCCTCCGGCAGACCTGGTCTGAAAATGCGAACGTCTGCAGATAGCTCGCAGGCAGAAAGAGCTAGCCTGGAAAGCTGTTGCTCAGCCTCATCTGCCCATGGCACTGCTCGCACAGAGGCACAGAGAGTGGGGCTGCTTGCTTGTCTTGCCCCCTCAAACTTCAGATGTATCATTCTGGGTCCGTGCACGTGTCATCCGGCAGCCCTGCTCTGAAAATGCGAACGTCTGCAGATAGCTCGCAGCCAGAAAGAGCTAGACTGGAAAGCTGTTGCTCAGCCTCATCTGCCCATGGCACTGCTCGCACAGAGGCACAGAGACTGGGGCTGCTTGCTTGTCTTGCCAGCTGAAACTTCAAACGTAGGATTGGGCGTTTGTGCATGGGGCTTCCAGCAGCCCTGCTCTGAAATGCGAACGTCTGCAGATAGCTCGCAGCCAGAAAGAGCTAGCCTGGAAAGCTGTTGCTCAGCCTCATCTGCCCATGGCACTGCTCGCACAGAGGCACAGAGACTGGGGCTGCTTGCTTGTCTTGCCACCTCAAACTTCAAACGTAGCTTGGGTGTTCGTGTCGGGTGCCTATGTAAGTCCTACTCTGAAAATGCGAACGTCTGCAGATAGCTCGCAGGCAGAAAGATCTAGCCTGGAAAGCTTTTGCTCAGCCTCATTTGCTCATAGCACTGCTCGCACAGAGCCACAGAGACTGGGGTTGCTTGCTTGTCTTGCCACCTCAAACTTCAAACGTAGTATTGGTCAGTTTTGGAGGGGGCCTCCAGCAGCCCTGCTCTGAAAATGCGAACATCTGCAGATAGCTCGCAGGCAGAAAGAGGTAGCCTGGAAAGCTGTTGCTCAGCCTCATCTGCCCATGGCACTGCTCGCACAGAGGCACAGAGACTGGGGCTGCTTGCTTGTCTTGCCCCCCTCCAACTTCAAACGTAGATTTGGGGGTCCGTGCAGGGGGCCTGAAGCAACCCTGCTCTGAATATGCGAACGTCTGCAGATAGCTCGCAGGCAGAAAAGCTGTTGCTCAGCCTCATTTGCCCATGGCACTACTCGCACAGAGGCACAGAGATTCGGGCTGCTTGCTTGTCTTGCCACCTCAAACTTCAAAAGTAGCTTAGGTGGTTCGTGCCGCCCTCCTCTGGCAGGCCTGCTCTGAAAATGCGAACGTCTACAGATAGCTCGCAGGCAGAAAGAGCTAGCCTGGAAAGGTGTTGCTCAGACTCATCTGCCCATGGCACTGCTGGCACAGAGGCACAGAGACTGGGGCTGCTTGCTTGTCTTGCCCCCTCAAACTTCAAACGTAGCTTAGGTGGTCCGTGCTACGCGCATCCAGCAACCCTGCTCTGAAATGCGAACGTCTGCAGATAGCTCGAAGGCAGAAAGATCTAGCCTGGAAAGCTTTTGCTCAGCCTCATTTGCCCATGGCACTGCTCGCACAGAGGCAGAGACTGGGGCTGCTTGCTTGTCTTGCCACCTCAAACTTCAAACGTATCTTTGGGGGTCCGTGCATGGGTCCTCCGGCAGCCCTGGTCTGAAAATGCAAACATCTGCAGATAGCTCGCAGCCAGAAAGAGCTAGCCTGGAAAGCTGTTGCTCAGCCTCATCTGCCCATGGCACTGCTCGCACAGAGGCACAGAGACTGGGGCTGCTTGCTTGTCTTGCCACCTCAAACTTCAGATGTATCATTCTGGGTCCGTGCACGTGTCATCCGGCAGCCCTGCTCTGAAAATGCGAACGTCTGCAGACAGCTCGCAGCCAGAAAGAGCTAGACTGGAAAGCTGTTGCTCAGCCTCATCTGCCCATGGCACTGCTCGCACAGAGGCACAGAGACTGTGGCTGCTTGCTTGTCTTGCCACCTCAAACTTCAAACGTAGGATTGGGCGTTTGTGCAGGGGGCCTCCAGCAGCCCTGCTCTGAATATGCGAATGTCTGCAAATAGCTCACAGGCAGAAAGAGCTAGCCTGGAAAGCTGTTGCTCAGCCTCATCTGCCCATGGCACTGGTCGCACAGAGCCACAGAGACTGGGGCTGCTTGCTTGTCTTTTCCCCTCAAACTTCAAACGTAGCTTAGGTGGTCCTTGCTGGG
This sequence comes from Opisthocomus hoazin, assembly GCF_030867145.1. Taxonomy (NCBI): domain Eukaryota; kingdom Metazoa; phylum Chordata; class Aves; order Opisthocomiformes; family Opisthocomidae; genus Opisthocomus; species Opisthocomus hoazin. The sequence goes on along the minus strand of NC_134438.1, from coordinate 740,420 downwards.
CGCCTCGAGCAACCCTGCTCTGAAATGCGAACGTCTGCAGATAGCTCGCAGGCAGAAAGATCTAGCCTGGAAAGCTGTTGCTCAAACTCATCTGCCCATGGCTCTGCTCGCACAGAGGCACAGAGACTGTAACTGCTTTCTTGTCTTGCCACCTCAAACTTCAAACGTGTCTTTGGGTGTGCGTGCAGGAGGACTCCGGCAGCCCTGCTCTCAAAATGCGAACGTCTGCAGATAGCTCGCAGGCAGAAAGAGCTAGCCTGGAAAGCTGTTGCTCAGCCTCATCTGCCCATGGCACTGCTCGCACAGAGGCACAGAGACTGGGGCTGCTTGCTTGTCTTGCCACCTCAAACTTCAAACGTAGGATTGGGCGTTTGTGCAGGGGGCCTCCAGCAGCCCTGCTCTGAAAATGCGAACGTCTGCAGAAAGCTCGCAGGCAAAAGAGCTAGCCTGGAAAGCTGTTGCTCAGCCTCATCTGCCCATGGCACTGCTCGCACAGAGGCACAGAGACTGGGGCTGCTTGCTTGTCTTGCCACCTCAATCTTCAAACGTATATTTGGGGGTCCGTGAAGGAGGCCTCCGGCAGCCCTGCTCTGAAAAGGCGAATGTCTGCAGATAGCTCGCAGACAGAAAGAGCTAGCCTGGAAAGCTGTTGCTCAGCCTCATCTGCCCATGGCACTGGTCGCACAGAGCCACAGAGACTGGGGCTGCTTGCTTGTCTTTTCCCCTCAAACTTCAAACGTAGCTTAGGTGGTCCTTGCTGGGCGCCTCGAGCAACCCTGCTCTGAAATGCGAACGTCTGCAGATAGCTCGCAGGCAGAAAGATCTAGCCTGGAAAGCTGTTGCTCAAACTCATCTGCCCATGGCTCTGCTCGCACAGAGGCACAGAGACTGTAACTGCTTTCTTGTCTTGCCACCTCAAACTTCAAACGTGTCTTTGGGTGTGCGTGCAGGAGGACTCCGGCAGCCCTGCTCTCAAAATGCGAACGTCTGCAGATAGCTCGCAGGCAGAAAGAGCTAGCCTGGAAAGCTGTTGCTCAGCCTCATCTGCCCATGGCACTGCTCGCACAGAGGCACAGAGACTGGGGCTGCTTGCTTGTCTTACCACCTCAAACTTCAAACGTAGGATTGGGCGTTTGTGCAGGGGGCCTCCAGCAGCCCTGCTCTGAAAATGCGAACGTCTGCAGAAAGCTCGCAGGCAAAAGAGCTAGCCTGGAAAGCTGTTGCTCAGCCTCATCTGCCCATGGCACTGCTCGCACAGAGGCACAGAGACTGGGGCTGCTTGCTTGTCTTGCCACCTCAAACTTCAAACGTATATTTGGGGGTCCGTGAAGGAGGCCTCCGGCAGCCCTGCTCTGAAAAGGCGAATGTCTGCAGATAGCTCGCAGACAGAAAGAGCTAGCCTGGAAAGCTGTTGCTCAGCCTCATCTGCCCATGGCACTGGTCGCACAGAGGCACAGAGACTGGGGCTGCTTGCTTGTCTTGCCACCTCAATCTTAAAACATAGCTTTGGGGTCCGTGCTGGGCGCCTCAAGCAGCCTTGCTCTGAAAATGCGAACGTCTGCAGATAGCTCGCAGGCAGAAAGAGCTAGCCTGGAAAGCTGTTGCTCAGCCTCATCTGCCCATGGCACTGCTCGCACAGAGGCACAGAGAGTGGGGCTGCTTGCTTGTCTTGCCCCCTCAAACTTCAGATGTATCATTCTGGGTCCGTGCACGTGTCATCCGGCAGCCCTGCTCTGAAAATGCGAATGTCTGCAGATAGCTCGCAGCTAGAAAGAGCTAAACTGGAAAGCTGTTGCTCAGCCTCATCTGCCCATGGCACTGCTCGCACAGAGGCACAGAGACTGGGGCTGCTTGCTTGTCTTGCCACCTCAAACTTCAAACGTAGGATTGGGCGTTTGTGCAGGGGGCCTCCAGCAGCCCTGCTCTGAAAATGCGAACGTCTGCAGAAAGCTCGCAGGCAAAAGAGCTAGCCTGGAAAGCTGTTGCTCAGCCTCATGTGCCCATGGCACTGCTCGCACAGAGGCACAGAGACTGGGGCTGCTTGCTTGTCTTGCCCCCTAAAACTTCAAACCTAGGATTGGTCGTTTGTGCAGGGGGCCTCCAGCAGCCCTGCTCTGAATATGCGAATGTCTGCAAATAGCTCACAGGCAGAAAGAGCTAGCCTGGAAAGCTGTTGCTCAGCCTCATCTGCCCATGGCACTGCTGGCACAGAGGCACAGAGACTGGGGCTGCTTGCTTGTCTTGCCCCCTCAAACTTCAAACGTAGCTTAGGTGGTCCGTGCTACGCGCATCCAGCAACCCTGCTCTGAAATGCGAACGTCTGCAGATAGCTCGCAGCCAGAAAGATCTAGCCTGGAAAGCTGTTGCTCAAACTCATCTGCCCATGGCTCTGCTCGCACAGAGGCACAGAGACTGTAACTGCTTTCTTGTCTTGCCACCTCAAACTTCAAACGTGTCTTTGGGTGTGCGTGCAGGAGGACTCCGGCAGCCCTGCTCTCAAAATGCGAACGTCTGCAGATAGCTCGCAGGCAGAAAGAGCTAGCCTGGAAAGCTGTTGCTCAGCCTCATCTGCCCATGGCACTGCTCGCACAGAGGCACAGAGACTGGAACTGCTTGCTTGTTTTGACACCTCAAACTTCATACCTAGCTTAGGTGGTCCGTGCTGCGCGCATCCAGCAACCCTGCTCTGAAATGCGAACGTCTGCAGATAGCTCGCAGCCAGAAAGATCTAGCCTGGAAAGCTGTTGCTCAGCCTCATCTGCCCATGGCACTGCTGGCACAGAGGCACAGAGACTGGGGCTGCTTGCTTGTCTTGCCCCCTCAAACTTCAAACGTAGCTTAGGTGTTCCTGCTGGGCGCCTTCGGCAGCCCTGCTCTGAAAATGCGAACGTCTGCAGATAGCCCGTAGGCAGAAAGAGCTAGCCTGGAAAGCTGTTGCTCAGCCTCATTTGCCCATGGCACTGCTCGCACAGAGGCACAGAGACTGGGGCTTCTTGCTTGTCTTGTTACCTCAAGCTTCAAACGTAGATTTGGGGGTCCGTGCAGGGGGCCTGAAGCAGCCCTGCTTTGAACATGCGAACGTCTGCAGATAGCTCGTAGGCAGAAAGAGCTATCCTGGAAAGCTGTTGCTCAGCCTCATCTGCCCATGGCACTGCTCGCATAGAGGCACAGAGACTGTGGCTGCTTGCTTGTCTTGCCACCTCAAACTTCAAACGTAGCTTTGGGTGTCCGTTAAGGAGGCCTCCGGCAGCCCTGCTCTCAAAATGCGAACGTCTGCAGATAGCTCGCAGGCAGAAAGAGCTAGCCTGGAAAGCTGTTGCTCAGCCTCATCTGCCCATGGCACTGCTCGCACAGAGGCACAGAGACTGGGGCTGCTTGCTTGTCTTGCCACCTAAAACTTCAAACGTTGCTTGGGTGTTCGTGCCGGGCGCCTTTGTAAGCCCTACTCTGAAAATGCGAATGTCTGCAGATAGCTCGAAGGCAAAAAGATCTAGCCTGGAAAGCTGTTGCTCAGCCTCATTTGCCCATGGCACTGCTCGCACAGAGGCAGAGACTGGGGCTGCTTGCTTGTCTTGCCACCTCAAACTTCAAACGTATCTTTGGGGGTCCGTGCATGGCTCCTCCGGCAGCCCTAGTCTGAAAATGCGAACGTCTGCAGATAGCCCGCAGGCAGAAAGAGCTAGCCTGGAAAGCTGTTGCTCAGCCTCATTTGCCCATGGCACTGCTCGCACAGAGGCACAGAGACTGGGGCTGCTTGCTTGTCTTGCCACCTCAAACTTCAAACGTAGGATTGGGCGTTTGTGCAGGGGGCCTCCAGCAGCCCTGCTCTGAAAATGCGAACGTCTGCAGAAAGCTCGCAGGCAAAAGAGCTAGCCTGGAAAGCTGTTGCTCAGCCTCATCTGCCCATGGCACTGCTCGCACAGAGGCACAGAGAGTGGGGCTGCTTGCTTGTCTTGCCCCCTCAAACTTCAGATGTATCATTCTGGGTCCGTGCACGTGTCATCCGGCAGCCCTGCTCTGAAAATGCGAATGTCTGCAGATAGCTCGCAGCTAGAAAGAGCTAAACTGGAAAGCTGTTGCTCAGCCTCATCTGCCCATGGCACTGCTCGCACAGAGGCACAGAGACTGGGGCTGCTTGCTTGTCTTGCCACCTCAAACTTCAAACGTAGGATTGGGCGTTTGTGCAGGGGGCCTCCAGCAGCCCTGCTCTGAAAATGCGAACGTCTGCAGAAAGCTCGCAGGCAAAAGAGCTAGCCTGGAAAGCTGTTGCTCAGCCTCATGTGCCCATGGCACTGCTCGCACAGAGGCACAGAGACTGGGGCTGCTTGCTTGTCTTGCCACCTCAAACTTCAAACGTAGCTTAGGTGGTCCGTGCTGGGCGCATCGAGCAGCCCTGCTCTGAAAAGGCGAACGTCTGCAGATAGCTCGCAGGCAGAAAGAGCTAGCCTGGAAAGCTGTTGCTCAGCCTCATCTGCCCATGGCACTGCTCGCACAGAGGCACAGAGACTGTGGCTGCTTGCTTGTCTTGCCCCCTAAAACTTCAAACCTAGGATTGGTCGTTTGTGCAGGGGGCCTCCAGCAGCCCTGCTCTGAATATGCGAATGTCTGCAAATAGCTCACAGGCAGAAAGAGCTAGCCTGGAAAGCTGTTGCTCAGCCTCATCTGCCCATGGCACTGCTGGCACAGAGGCACAGAGACTGGGGCTGCTTGCTTGTCTTGCCCCCTCAAACTTCAAACGTAGCTTAGGTGGTCCGTGCTACGCGCATCCAGCAACCCTGCTCTGAAATGCGAACGTCTGCAGATAGCTCGCAGCCAGAAAGATCTAGCCTGGAAAGCTGTTGCTCAAACTCATCTGCCCATGGCTCTGCTCGCACAGAGGCACAGAGACTGTAACTGCTTTCTTGTCTTGCCACCTCAAACTTCAAACGTGTCTTTGGGTGTGCGTGCAGGAGGACTCCGGCAGCCCTGCTCTCAAAATGCGAACGTCTGCAGATAGCTCGCAGGCAGAAAGAGCTAGCCTGGAAAGCTGTTGCTCAGCCTCATCTGCCCATGGCACTGCTCGCACAGAGGCACAGAGACTGGAACTGCTTGCTTGTTTTGACACCTCAAACTTCATACCTAGCTTAGGTGGTCCGTGCTGCGCGCATCCAGCAACCCTGCTCTGAAATGCGAACGTCTGCAGATAGCTCGCAGCCAGAAAGATCTAGCCTGGAAAGCTGTTGCTCAGCCTCATCTGCCCATGGCACTGCTCGCACAGAGGCACAGAGACTGGGGCTGCTTGCTTGTCTTGCCCCCTCAAACTTCAAACGTAGCTTAGGTGTTCCTGCTGGGCGCCTTCGGCAGCCCTGCTCTGAAAATGCGAACGTCTGCAGATAGCCCGCAGGCAGAAAGAGCTAGCCTGGAAAGCTGTTGCTCAGCCTCATTTGCCCATGGCACTGCTCGCACAGAGGCACAGAGACTGGGGCTTCTTGCTTGTCTTGTTACCTCAAGCTTCAAACGTAGATTTGGGGGTCCGTGCAGGGGGCCTGAAGCAGCCCTGCTTTGAACATGCGAACGTCTGCAGATAGCTCGTAGGCAGAAAGAGCTATCCTGGAAAGCTGTTGCTCAGCCTCATCTGCCCATGGCACTGCTCGCATAGAGGCACAGAGACTGTGGCTGCTTGCTTGTCTTGCCACCTCAAACTTCAAACGTAGCTTTGGGTGTCCGTTAAGGAGGCCTCCGGCAGCCCTGCTCTCAAAATGCGAACGTCTGCAGATAGCTCGCAGGCAGAAAGAGCTAGCCTGGAAAGCTGTTGCTCAGCCTCATCTGCCCATGGCACTGCTCGCACAGAGGCACAGAGACTGGGGCTGCTTGCTTGTCTTGCCACCTAAAACTTCAAACGTTGCTTGGGTGTTCGTGCCGGGCGCCTTTGTAAGCCCTACTCTGAAAATGCGAATGTCTGCAGATAGCTCGAAGGCAAAAAGATCTAGCCTGGAAAGCTGTTGCTCAGCCTCATTTGCCCATGGCACTGCTCGCACAGAGGCAGAGACTGGGGCTGCTTGCTTGTCTTGCCACCTCAAACTTCAAACGTATCTTTGGGGGTCCGTGCATGGCTCCTCCGGCAGCCCTAGTCTGAAAATGCGAACGTCTGCAGATAGCCCGCAGGCAGAAAGAGCTAGCCTGGAAAGCTGTTGCTCAGCCTCATTTGCCCATGGCACTGCTCGCACAGAGGCACAGAGACTGGGGCTGCTTGCTTGTCTTGCCCCCTCAAACTTGAAACGTAGCTTAGGTGTTACGTGCCGTTCGCCTCCGGCAGCCCTGGTCTGAAAATGCGAACGTCTGCAGATAGCTCGCAGGCAGAAACAGCTAGCCTGGAAAGCTGTTGCTCAGCGTCATTTGCCCATGGCACTGCTCGCACAGAGGCACAGAGACTGGGGCTGCTTGCTTGTCTTGCCCCCTCAAACTTCAAAAGTAGCTTTGGGTGTCCGTGAAGGAGGCCTCCGGCAGACCTGGTCTGAAAATGCGAACGTCTGCAGATAGCTCGCAGGCAGAAAGAGCTAGCCTGGAAAGCTGTTGCTCAGCCTCATCTGCCCATGGCACTGCTCGCACAGAGGCACAGAGAGTGGGGCTGCTTGCTTGTCTTGCCCCCTCAAACTTCAGATGTATCATTCTGGGTCCGTGCACGTGTCATCCGGCAGCCCTGCTCTGAAAATGCGAACGTCTGCAGATAGCTCGCAGCCAGAAAGAGCTAGACTGGAAAGCTGTTGCTCAGCCTCATCTGCCCATGGCACTGCTCGCACAGAGGCACAGAGACTGGGGCTGCTTGCTTGTCTTGCCAGCTCAAACTTCAAACGTAGGATTGGGCGTTTGTGCATGGGGCCTCCAGCAGCCCTGCTCTGAAATGCGAACGTCTGCAGATAGCTAGCAGCCAGAAAGAGCTAGCCTGGAAAGCTGTTGCTCAGCCTCATCTGCCCATGGCACTGCTCGCACAGAGGCACAGAGACTGGGGCTGCTTGCTTGTCTTGCCACCTCAAACTTCATACCTAGCTTTGGGCGTCCGTGCTGTGCACCTCCAGCAGCCCTCCTCTGAAAATGCGAACGTCTGCAGATAGATCGCAGGCAGAAAGAGCTAGCCTGGAAAGCTGTTGCTCAGCCTCATCTGCCCATGGCACTGCTCGCACAGAGGCACAGAGACTGGGGCTGCTTGCTTGTCTTGCCACCTCAAACTTCAAACGTAGCTTAGGTGTTCCGTGCATGGGGCCTCCGGCAGCCCTACTTTGAACATGCGAACGTCTGCACATAGCTCGCAGGCAGAAAGAGCTTGCCTGGAAAGTTTTTACTCAGCCTCATATGCCCATGGCTCTGCTGTCACAGAGGCACAGAGACTGTGGCTGCTTGCTTGTCTTGCCCCCTAAAACTTCAAACGTAGTATCGGTCAGTTTTGCAGGGGGCCTCCAGCAGCCCTGCTCTGAATATGCGAATGTCTGCAAATAGCTCACAGGCAGAAAGTATTAGCCTGGAAAGCTGTTGCTCAGCCTCATCTGCCCATGGCACTGCTCGCACAGAGCCACAGAGACTGGGGCTGCTTGCTTGTCTTGCCCCCTCAAACTTCAAACGTATCTTTGGGGGTCCGTGAAGTAAGCCCCCGGCAGCCCTGCTCTGAAAATGCGAACGTCTGCAGATAGCTCGCAGGCAGAAAGAGCTAGCCTGGGAAGCTGTTGCTCAGCCTCATCTGCCCATGGCACTGCTCGCACAGAGGCACAGAGACTGGGGCTTCTTGCTTGTCTTGCCACCTCAAACTTCAGATGTATCATTGTGGGTCCATGCATGGGTCCTCCGGCAGCCCTGCTCTGAAAATGCAAACGTCTGCAGATAGCTCGCAGGCAGAAAGAGCTAGCCTGGAAAGCTGTTGCTCAGCCTCATCTGCCCATGGCACTGCTCGCACAGAGGCACAGAGACTGGGGCTGCTTGCTTGTCTTGCCCCCTCAAACTTGAAACGTAGCTTAGGTGTTACGTGCCGTTCGCCTCCGGCAGCCCTGGTCTGAAAATGCGAACGTCTGCAGATAGCTCGCAGGCAGAAACAGCTAGCCTGGAAAGCTGTTGCTCAGCGTCATTTGCCCATGGCACTGCTCGCACAGAGGCACAGAGACTGGGGCTGCTTGCTTGTCTTGCCACCTCAAACTTCAAAAGTAGCTTTGGGTGTCCGTGAAGGAGGCCTCCGGCAGACCTGGTCTGAAAATGCGAACGTCTGCAGATAGCTCGCAGGCAGAAAGAGCTAGCCTGGAAAGCTGTTGCTCAGCCTCATCTGCCCATGGCACTGCTCGCACAGAGGCACAGAGAGTGGGGCTGCTTGCTTGTCTTGCCCCCTCAAACTTCAGATGTATCATTCTGGGTCCGTGCACGTGTCATCCGGCAGCCCTGCTCTGAAAATGCGAACGTCTGCAGATAGCTCGCAGCCAGAAAGAGCTAGACTGGAAAGCTGTTGCTCAGCCTCATCTGCCCATGGCACTGCTCGCACAGAGGCACAGAGACTGGGGCTGCTTGCTTGTCTTGCCAGCTCAAACTTCAAACGTAGGATTGGGCGTTTGTGCATGGGGCCTCCAGCAGCCCTGCTCTGAAATGCGAACGTCTGCAGATAGCTAGCAGCCAGAAAGAGCTAGCCTGGAAAGCTGTTGCTCAGCCTCATCTGCCCATGGCACTGCTCGCACAGAGGCACAGAGACTGGGGCTGCTTGCTTGTCTTGCCACCTCAAACTTCAAACGTAGCTTAGGTGGTCCGTGCTGGGCGCCTCGAGCAGCCCTGCTCTGAAAAGGCGAACGTCTGCACATAGCTCACAGCCAAAAAGAGCTAGACTGGGAAGCTGTTGCTCAGCCTCATCTGCCCATGGCACTGCTCGCACAGAGGCACAGAAACTGGGGCTTCTTGCTTGTCTTGCCACCTCAAACTTTAGATGTATCATTGTGGGTCCATGCATGGGTTCTCCGGCAGCCCTGCTCTGAAAATGCGAACGTCTGCAGATAGCTCGCAGGCAGAAAGAGCTAGCCTGGAAAGCTGTTGCTCAGCCTCATCTGCCCATGGCACTGCTCGCACAGAGGCACAGAGACTGGGGCTGCTTGCTTGTCTTGCCACCTCAAACTTCAAACGTAGCTTGGGTGTTCGTGTCGGGTGCCTATGTAAGTCCTACTCTGAAAATGCGAACGTCTGCAGATAGCTCGCAGGCAGAAAGATCTAGCCTGGAAAGCTTTTGCTCAGCCCCATTTGCTCATACCACTGCTCGCACAGAGCCACAGAGACTGGGGTTGCTTGCTTGTCTTGCCACCTCAAACTTCAAACGTAGTATTGGTCAGTTTTGGAGGGGGCCTCCAGCAGCCCTGCTCTGAAAATGCGAACGTCTGCAGATAGCTCGCAGGCAGAAAGAGGTAGCCTGGAAAGCTGTTGCTCAGCCTCATCTGCCCATGGCACTGCTCGCACAGAGGCACAGAGACTGGGGCTGCTTGCTTGTCTTGCCCCCCTCAAACTTCAAACGTAGATTTGGGGGTCCGTGCAGGGGGCCTGAAGCAACCCTGCTCTGAATATGCGAACGTCTGCAGATAGCTCGCAGGCAGAAAAGCTGTTGCTCAGCCTCATTTGCCCATGGCACTACTCGCACAGAGGCACAGAGATTCGGGCTGCTTGCTTGTCTTGCCACCTCAAACTTCAAAAGTAGCTTAGGTGGTTCGTGCCGCCCTCCTCTGGCAGGCCTGCTCTGAAAATGCGAACGTCTACAGATAGCTCGCAGGCAGAAAGAGCTAGCCTGGAAAGGTGTTGCTCAGACTCATCTGCCCATGGCACTGCTGGCACAGAGGCACAGAGACTGGGGCTGCTTGCTTGTCTTGCCCCCTCAAACTTCAAACGTAGCTTAGGTGGTCCGTGCTACGCGCATCCATCAACCCTGCTCTGAAATGCGAACGTCTGCAGATAGCTCGAAGGCAGAAAGATCTAGCCTGGAAAGCTTTTGCTCAGCCTCATTTGCCCATGGCACTGCTCGCACAGAGGCAGAGACTGGGGCTGCTTGCTTGTCTTGCCACCTCAAACTTCAAACGTATCTTTGGGGGTCCGTGCATGGGTCCTCCGGCAGCCCTGGTCTGAAAATGCGAACGTCTGCAGATAGCTCGCAGCCAGAAAGAGCTAGCCTGGAAAGCTGTTGCTCAGCCTCATCTGCCCATGGCACTGCTCGCACAGAGGCACAGAGAGTGGGGCTGCTTGCTTGTCTTGCCACCTCAAACTTCAGATGTATCATTCTGGGTCCGTGCACGTGTCATCCGGCAGCCCTGCTCTGAAAATGCGAACGTCTGCAGACAGCTCGCAGGCAGAAAGAGCTAGACTGGAAAGCTGTTGCTCAGCCTCATCTGCCCATGGCACTGCTCGCACAGAGGCACAGAGACTGTGGCTGCTTGCTTGTCTTGCCACCTCAAACTTCAAACGTAGGATTGGGCGTTTGTGCAGGGGGCCTCCAGCAGCCCTGCTCTGAAAATGCGAACGTCTGCAGACAGCTCACAGGCAGAAAGAGCTAGCCTGGAAAGCTGTTGCTCAGCCTCATCTGCCCATGGCACTGGTCGCACAGAGCCACAGAGACTGGGGCTGCTTGCTTGTCTTTTCCCCTCAAACTTCAAACGTAGCTTAGGTGGTCCTTGCTGGGCGCCTCGAGCAACCCTGCTCTGAAATGCGAACGTCTGCAGATAGCTCGCAGGCAGAAAGATCTAGCCTGGAAAGCTGTTGCTCAAACTCATCTGCCCATGGCTCTGCTCGCACAGAGGCACAGAGACTGTAACTGCTTTCTTGTCTTGCCACCTCAAACTTCAAACGTGTCTTTGGGTGTGCGTGCAGGAGGACTCCGGCAGCCCTGCTCTCAAAATGCGAACGTCTGCAGATAGCTCGCAGGCAGAAAGAGCTAGCCTGGAAAGCTGTTGCTCAGCCTCATTTGCCCATGGCACTGCTCGCACAGAGGCACAGAGACTGGGGCTTCTTGCTTGTCTTGCCACCTCAAACTTCAAACGTAGGATTGGGCGTTTGTGCAGGGGGCCTCCAGCAGCCCTGCTCTGAAAATGCGAACGTCTGCAGAAAGCTCGCAGGCAAAAGAGCTAGCCTGGAAAGCTGTTGCTCAGCCTCATCTGCCCATGGCACTGCTCGCACAGAGGCACAGAGACTGGGGCTGCTTGCTTGTCTTGCCACCTCAATCTTCAAACGTATATTTGGGGGTCCGTGAAGGAGGCCTCCGGCAGCCCTGCTCTGAAAAGGCGAATGTCTGCAGATAGCTCGCAGACAGAAAGAGCTAGCCTGGAAAGCTGTTGCTCAGCCTCATCTGCCCATGGCACTGGTCGCACAGAGGCACAGAGACTGGGGCTGCTTGCTTGTCTTGCCACCTCAATCTTAAAACATAGCTTTGGGGTCCGTTCTGGGCGCCTCAAGCAGCCTTGCTCTGAAAATGCGAACGTCTGCAGATAGCTCGCAGGCAGAAAGAGCTAGCCTGGAAAGCTGTTGCTCAGCCTCATCTGCCCATGGCACTGCTCGCACAGAGGCACAGAGAGTGGGGCTGCTTGCTTGTCTTGCCCCCTCAAACTTCAGATGTATCATTCTGGGTCCGTGCACGTGTCATCCGGCAGCCCTGCTCTGAAAATGCGAACGTCTGCAGACAGCTCGCAGGCAGAAAGTGCTAGACTGGAAAGCTGTTGCTCAGCCTCATCTGCCCATGGCACTGCTCGCACAGAGGCACAGAGACTGTGGCTGCTTGCTTGTCTTGCCACCTCAAACTTCAAACGTAGGATTGGGCGTTTGTGCAGGGGGCCTCCAGCAGCCCTGCTCTGAATATGCGAATGTCTGCAAATAGCTCACAGGCAGAAAGAGCTAGCCTGGAAAGCTGTTGCTCAGCCTCATCTGCCCATGGCACTGGTCGCACAGAGCCACAGAGACTGGGGCTGCTTGCTTGTCTTTTCCCCTCAAACTTCAAACGTAGCTTAGGTGGTCCTTGCTGGGCGCCTCGAGCAACCCTGCTCTGAAATGCGAACGTCTGCAGATAGCTCGCAGGCAGAAAGATCTAGCCTGGAAAGCTGTTGCTCAAACTCATCTGCCCATGGCTCTGCTCGCACAGAGGCACAGAGACTGTAACTGCTTGCTTGTCTTGCCACCTCAAACTTCAAACGTAGGATTGGGCGTTTGTGCAGGGGGCCTCCAGCAGCCCTGCTCTGAAAATGCGAACGTCTGCAGAAAGCTCGCAGGCAAAAGAGCTAGCCTGGAAAGCTGTTGCTCAGCCTCATCTGCCCATGGCACTGCTCGCACAGAGGCACAGAGACTGGGGCTGCTTGCTTGTCTTGCCACCTCAAACTTCAAACGTAGCTTAGGTGGTCCGTGCTGGGCGCCTCGAGCAGCCCTGCTCTGAAAAGGCGAACGTCTGCAGATAGCTCGCAGCCAGAAAGAGCTAGACTGGAAAGCTGTTGCTCAGCCTCATCTGCCCATGGCACTGCTCGCACAGAGGCACAGAGACTGGGGCTGCTTGCTTGTCTTGCCACCTCAAACTTCAAACGTAGGATTGGGCGTTTGTGCATGGGGCCTCCAGCAGTCCTGCTCTGAAATGCGAACGTCTGCAGAAAGCTCGCAGGCAAAAGAGCTAGCCTGGAAAGCTGTTGCTCAGCCTCATCTGCCCATGGCACTGCTGGCACAGAGGCACAGAGACTGGGGCTGCTTGCTTGTCTTGCCACCTCAAACTTCAAACGTAGCTTAGGTGGTCCGTGCTGGGCGCCTCGAGCAGCCCTGCTCTGAAAAGGCGAACGTCTGCACATAGCTCGCAGGCAGAAAGAGGTAGCCTGGAAAGCTGTTGCTCAGCCTCATCTGCCCATGGCACTGCTCGCACAGAGGCACAGAGACTGTGGCTGCTTGCTTGTCTTGCCCCCCTCAAACTTCAAACGTAGATTTGGGGGTCCGTGCAGGGGGCCTGAAGCAACCCTGCTCTGAATATGCGAACGTCTGCAGATAGCTCGCAGGCAGAAAAGCTGTTGCTCAGCCTCATTTGCCCATGGCACTACTCGCACAGAGGCACAGAGACTGGGGCTGCTTGCTTGTCTTGCCACCTCAAACTTCAAACGTAGCTTAGGTGGTTCGTGCCGCCCTCCTCTGGCAGGCCTGCTCTGAAAATGCGAACGTCTACAGATAGCTCGCAGGCAGAAAGAGCTAGCCTGGAAAGCTGTTGCTCAGACTCATCTGCCCATGGCACTGCTGGCACAGAGGCACAGAGACTGGGGCTGCTTGCTTGTATTGCCCACTCAAAATTCAAACGTATATTTGGGGGTCCGTGAAGGAGGCCTCCGGCAGCCCTGCTCTGAAAAGGCGAATGTCTGCAGATAGCTCGCAGACAGAAAGAGCTAGCCTGGAAAGCTGTTGCTCAGCCTCATCTGCCCATGGCACTGCTCGCACAGAGGCACAGAGACTGGGGCTGCTTGCTTGTCTTGCCACCTCAATCTTAAAACATAGCTTTGGGGTCCGTGCTGGGCGCCTCAAGCAGCCTTGCTCTGAAAATGCGAACGTCTGCAGATAGCTCGCAGGCAGAAAGAGCTATCCTGGAAAGCTGTTGCTCAGCCTCATCTGCCCATGGCACTGCTCGCACAGAGGCACAGAGAGTGGGGCTGCTTGCTTGTCTTGCCCCCTCAAACTTCAGATGTATCATTCTGGGTCCGTGCACGTGTCATCCGGCAGCCCTGCTCTGAAAATGCGAACGTCTGCAGATAGCTCGCAGCCAGAAAGAGCTAGACTGGAAAGCTGTTGCTCAGCCTCATCTGCCCATGGCACTGCTCGCACAGAGGCACAGAGACTGGGGCTGCTTACTTGTCTTGCCACCTCAAACTTCAAACGTAGGATTGGGCGTTTGTGCAGGGGGCCTCCAGCAGCCCTGCTCTGAAAATGCGAACGTCTGCAGAAAGCTCGCAGGCAAAAGAGCTAGCCTGGAAAGCTGTTGCTCAGCCTCATCTGCCCATTGGACTGCTCGCACAGAGGCACACAGACTGGGGCTGCTTGCTTGTCTTGCCACCTCAAACTTCAAACGTAGCTTAGGTGGTCCGTGCTGGGCGCCTCGAGCAGCCCTGCTCTGAAAAGGCGAACGTCTGCAGATAGCTCGCAGGCAGAAAGAGCTAGCCTGGAAAGCTGTTGCTCAGCCTCATCTGCCCATGGCACTGCTCGCACAGAGGCACAGAGACTGTGGCTGCTTGCTTGTCTTGCCCCCTAAAACTTCAAACGTAGGATTGGTCGTTTGTGCAGGGGGCCTCCAGCAGCCCTGCTCTGAATATGCGAATGTCTGCAAATAGCTCACAGGCAGAAAGAGCTAGCCTGGAAAGCTGTTGCTCAGCCTCATCTGCCCATGGCACTGCTGGCACAGAGGCACAGAGACTGGGGCTGCTTGCTTGTCTTGCCCCCTCAAACTTCAAACGTAGCTTAGGTGGTCCGTGCTACGCGAATCCAGCAACCCTGCTCTGAAATGCGAACGTCTGCAGATAGCTCGCAGCCAGAAAGATCTAGCCTGGAAAGCTGTTGCTCAAACTCATCTGCCCATGGCTCTGCTCGCACAGAGGCACAGAGACTGTAACTGCTTTCTTGTCTTGCCACCTCAAACTTCAAACGTGTCTTTGGGTGTGCGTGCAGGAGGACTCCGGCAGCCCTGCTCTCAAAATGCGAACGTCTGCAGATAGCTCGCAGGCAGAAAGAGCTAGCCTGGAAAGCTGTTGCTCAGCCTCATCTGCCCATGGCACTGCTCGCACAGAGGCACAGAGACTGTGGCTGCTTGCTTGTCTTGCCCCCTAAAACTTCAAACGTAGGATTGGTCGTTTGTGCAGGGGGCCTCCAGCAGCCCTGCTCTGAATATGCGAATGTCTGCAAATAGCTCACAGGCAGAAAGAGCTAGCCTGGAAAGCTGTTGCTCAGCCTCATCTGCCCATGGCACTGCTCGCACAGAGGCACAGAGACTGGAACTGCTTGCTTGTCTTGACACCTCAAACTTCATACCTAGCTTAGGTGTTCCGTGCATGGATGCCTCCGGCAGCCCTGCTTTGAAAATGCGAACGTCTGCGGATAGCTCGCAGGCAGAAAGAGCTAGCCTGGAAAGCTGTTGCTCAGCCTCATCTGCCCATGGCACTGCTGGCACAGAGGCACAGACACTGGGGCTGCTTGCTTGTCTTGCCCCCTCAAACTTCAAACGTAGCTTAGGTGGTCCGTGCTACGCGCATCCAGCAACCCTGCTCTGAAATGCGAACGTCTGCAGATAGCTCGAAGGCAGAAAGATCTAGCCTGGAAAACTTTTGCTCAGCCTCATTTGCCCATGGCACTGCTCGCAGAGAGGCAGAGACTGGGGCTGCTTGCTTGTCTTGCCACCTCAAACTTCAAACGTATCTTTGGGGGTCCGTGCATGGGTCCTCCGGCAGCCCTGGTCTGAAAATGCGAACGTCTGCAGATAGCTCGCAGCCAGAAAGAGCTAGCCTGGAAAGCTGTTGCTCAGCCTCATCTGCCCATGGCACTGCTCGCACAGAGGCACAGAGAGTGGGGCTGCTTGCTTGTCTTGCCCCCTCAAACTTCAGATGTATCATTCTGGGTCCGTGCACGTGTCATCCGGCAGCCCTGCTCTGAAAATGCGAACGTCTGCAGACAGCTCGCAGCCAGAAAGAGCTAGACTGGAAAGCTGTTTCTCAGCCTCATCTGCCCATGGCACTGCTCGCACAGAGGCACAGAGACTGTGGCTGCTTGCTTGTCTTGCCACCTCAAACTTCAAACGTAGGATTGGGCGTTTGTGCAGGGGGCCTCCAGCAGCCCTGCTCTGAATATGCGAATGTCTGCAAATAGCTCACAGGCAGAAAGAGCTAGCCTGGAAAGCTGTTGCTCAGCCTCATCTGCCCATGGCACTGGTCGCACAGAGCCACAGAGACTGGGGCTGCTTGCTTGTCTTTCCCCCTCAAACTTCAAACGTAGCTTAGGTGGTCCTTGCTGGGCGCCTCGAGCAACCCTGCTCTGAAATGCGAATGTCTGCAGATAGCTCGCAGGCAGAAAGATCTAGCCTGGAAAGCTGTTGCTCAAACTCATCTGCCCATGGCTCTGCTCGCACAGAGGCACAGAGACTGTAACTGCTTTCTTGTCTTGCCACCTCAAACTTCAAACGTGTCTTTGGGTGTGCGTGCAGGAGGACTCCGGCAGCCCTGCTCTCAAAATGCGAACGTCTGCAGATAGCTCGCAGGCAGAAAGAGCTAGCCTGGAAAGCTGTTGCTCAGCCTCATCTGCCCATGGCACTGCTCGCACAGAGGCACAGAGACTGGGGCTGCTTGCTTGTCTTGCCCCCTAAAACTTCAAACGTAGGATTGGGCGTTTGTGCAGGGGGCCTCCAGCAGCCCTGCTCTGAAAATGCGAACGTCTGCAGAAAGCTCGCAGGCAAAAGAGCTAGCCTGGAAAGCTGTTGCTCAGCCTCATCTGCCCATGGCACTGCTCGCACAGAGGCACAGAGACTGGGGCTGCTTGCTTGTCTTGCCACCTCAAACGTCAAACGTAGCTTAGGTGGTCCGTGCTGGGCGCCTCGAGCAGCCCTGCTCTGAAAAGGCGAACGTCTGCAGATAGCTCGCAGGCAGAAAGAGCTAGCCTGGAAAGCTGTTGCTCAGCCTCATCTGCCCATGGCACTGCTCGCACAGAGGCACAGAGACTGTGGCTGCTTGCTTGTCTTGCCCCCTAAAACTTCAAACGTAGGATTGGTCGTTTGTGCAGGGGGCCTCCAGCAGCCCTGCTCTGAATATGCGAATGTCTGCAAATAGCTCACAGGCAGAAAGAGCTAGCCTGGAAAGCTGTTGCTCAGCCTCATCTGCCCATGGCACTGCTCGCACAGAGGCACAGAGAGTGGGGCTGCTTGCTTGTCTTGCCCCCTCAAACTTCAGATGTGTCATTCTGGGTCCGTGCACGTGTCATCCTGCAGCCCTGCTCTGAAAATGCGAACGTCTGCAGACAGCTCGCAGCCAGAAAGAGCTAGACTGGAAAGCTGTTGCTCAGCCTCATCTGCCCATGGCACTTCTTGCACAGAGGCACACAGACTGGGGCTGCTTGCTTGTCTTGCCACCTCAAACTTCAAACGTAGCTTAGCTGTTCCGTGCATGGGGCCTCCGGCAGCCCTAGTTTGAACATGCAAACGTCTGCAAATAGCTCGCAGGCAGAAAGAGCTTGCCTGGAAAGTTGTTGCTCAGCCTCATATGCCCATGGCTCTGCTGTCACAGAGGCACAGAGACTGGGGCTGCTTGCTTGTCTTGCCCCCTAAAACTTCAAACGTAGTATCGGTCAGTTTTGCATGGGGCCTCCAGCAGCCCTGCTCTGAATATGCGAATGTCTGCAAATAGCTCACAGGCAGAAAGTATTAGCCTGGAAAGCTGTTGCTCAGCCTCATCTGCCCATGGCACTGCTCGCACAGAGGCACAGAGACTGGGGCTGCTTGCTTGTCTTGCCCACTCAAACTTCAAACGTATCTTTGGGGGTCCGTGAATAAAGCCCCCGGCAGCCCTGCTCTGAAAATGCGAACGTCTGCAGATAGCTCGCAGGCAGAAAGAGCTAGCCTGGAAAGCTGTTGCTCAGCCTCATCTGCCCATGGCACTGGTCGCACAGAGGCACAGATACTGGGGCTGCTTGCTTGTCTTGCCACCTCAAACTTCAAACGTGGCTTTGGGGTTCCGTGCAGGAGTCCTCCAGCAGTCCTGCTCTGAAAATGCGAACGTCTGCAGATAGCTCGCAGGCAGAAAGAGCTAGCCTGGAAAGCTGTTGCTCAGCCTCATCTGCCCATGGCACTGCTCGGACAGAGGCACAGAGACTGGAACTGCTTGCATGTCTTGACACCTCAAACTTCATACCTAGCTTAGGTGTTCCGTGCATGGATGCCTCCGGCAGCCCTGCTTTGAACATGCGAACGTCTGCAGATAGCTCGCAGGCAGAAAGAGCTAGCCTGGAAAGCTGTTGCTCAGCCTCATCTGCCCATGGCACTGCTGGCACAGAGGCACAGAGACTGGGGCTGCTTGCTTGTCTTGCCCCCTCAAACTTCAAGCGTAGCTTAGGTGGTCCGTGCTACGCGCATCCAGCAACCCTGCTCTGAAATGCGAACGTCTGCAGATAGCTCGAAGGCAGAAAGATCTAGCCTGGAAAGCTTTTGCTCAGCCTCATTTGCCCATGGCACTGCTCGCACAGAGGCAGAGACTGGGGCTGCTTGCTTGTCTTGCCACCTCAAACTTCAAACGTATCTTTGGGGGTCCGTGCATGGGTCCTCCGGCAGCCCTGCTCTGAAAATCGAACGTCTGCAGATAGCTCGCAGGCAGAAAGATCTAGCCTGGAAAGCTGTTGCTCAGCCTCATCTGCCCATGGCACTGCTCGCACAGAGGCACAGAGAGTGGGGCTGCTTGCTTGTCTTGCCCCCTCAAACTTCAGATGTATCATTCTGGGTCCGTGCACGGGTCATCCGGCAGCCCTGCTCTGAAAATGCGAACGTCTGCAGACAGCTCGCAGGCAGAAAGAGCTAGACTGGAAAGCTGTTGCTCAGCCTCATCTGCCCATGGCACTGCTCGCACAGAGGCACAGAGACTGTGGCTGCTTGCTTGTCTTGCCACCTCAAACTTCAAACGTAGGATTGGGCGTTTGTGCAGGGGGCCTCCAGCAGCCCTGCTCTGAATATGCGAATGTCTGCAAATAGCTCACAGGCAGAAAGAGCTAGCCTGGAAAGCTGTTGCTCAGCCTCATCTGCCCATTGCACTGCTCGCACAGAGGCACAGAGACTGGGGCTGCTTGCTTGTCTTGCCACCTCAAACTTCAAACGTAGCTTTGGGCGTCCGTGCTGAGCACCTCCAGCAGCCCTGCTCTGAAAATGCGAACGTCTGCAGATAGATCGCAGGCAGAAAGAGCTAGCCTGGAAAGCTGCTGCTCAGCCTCATCTGCCCATGGCACTGCTTGCACAGAGGCACACAGACTGGGGCTGCTTGCTTGTCTTGCCACCTCAAACTTCAAACGTAGCTTAGGTGTTCCGTGCATGGGGCCTCCGGCAGCCCTATTTTGAACATGCGAACGTCTGCAAATAGCTCGCAGGCAGAAAGAGCTTGCCTGGAAAGTTGTTGCTCAGCCTCATATGCCCATGGCTCTGCTGTCACAGAGGCACAGAGACTGTGGCTGCTTGCTTGTCTTGCCCCCTAAAACTTCAAACGTAGTATCGGTCAGTTTTGCAGGGGGCCTCCAGCAGCCCTGCTCTGAATATGCGAATGTCTGCAAATAGCTCACAGGCAGAAAGTATTAGCCTGGAAAGCTGTTGCTCAGCCTCATCTGCCCATGGCACTGCTCGCACAGAGGCACAGAGACTGGGGCTGCTTGCTTGTCTTGCCCACTCAAACTTCAAACGTATCTTTGGGGGTCCGTGAAAGAAGCCCCCGGCAGCCCTGCTCTGAAAATGCGAACGTCTGCAGATAGCTCGCAGGCAGAAAGAGCTAGCCTGCAAAGCTGTTGCTCAGCCTCATCTGCCCATGGCACTGCTCGCACAGAGGCACAGAGACCGGGGCTGCTTGCTTGTCTTGCCCCCTCAAACTTCAAACGTGGCTTTGGGGTTCCGTGCAGGAGTCCTCCAGCAGTCCTGCTCCGAAAATGCGAACGTCTGCAGATAGCTCACAGGCAGAAAGAGCTAGCCTGGAAAGCTGTTGCTCAGCCTCATCTGCCCATTGCACTGCTCGCACAGAGGCACAGAGACTGGGGCTGCTTGCTTGTCTTGCCCCCTCAAACTTGAAACGTAGCTTAGGTGTTACGTGCCGTTCGCCTCCGGCAGCCCTGGTCTGAAAATGCGAACGTCTGCAGATAGCTCGCAGGCAGAAACAGCTAGCCTGGAAAGCTGTTGCTCAGCGTCATTTGCCCATGGCACTGCTCGCACAGAGGCACAGAGACTGGGGCTGCTTGCTTGTCTTGCCCCCTCAAACTTCAAAAGTAGCTTTGGGTGCCCGTGAAGGAGGCCTCCGGCAGACCTGGTCTGAAAATGCGAACGTCTGCAGATAGCTCGCAGGCAGAAAGAGCTAGCCTGGAAAGCTGTTGCTCAGCCTCATCTGCCCATGGCACTGCTCGCACAGAGGCACAGAGAGTGGGGCTGCTTGCTTGTCTTGCCCCCTCAAACTTCAGATGTATCATTCTGGGTCCGTGCACGTGTCATCCGGCAGCCCTGCTCTGAAAATGCGAACGTCTGCAGATAGCTCGCAGCCAGAAAGAGCTAGACTGGAAAGCTGTTGCTCAGCCTCATCTGCCCATGGCACTGCTCGCACAGAGGCACAGAGACTGTGGCTGCTTGCTTGTCTTGCCACCTCAAACTTCAAACGTAGGATTGGGCGTTTGTGCATGGGGCCTCCAGCAGCTCTGCTCTGAAATGCGAACGTCTGCAGAAAGCTCGCAGGCAAAAGAGCTAGCCTGGAAAGCTGTTGCTCAGCCTCATCTGCCCATGGCACTGCTCGCACAGAGGCACAGAGACTGGGGCTGCTTGCTTGTCTTGCCACCTCAAACTTCAAACGTAGCTTAGGTTGTCCGTGCTGGGCGCCTCGAGCAGCCCTGCTCTGAAAAGGCGAAAGTCTGCACATAGCTCACAGCCAAAAAGAGCTAGACTGGGAAGCTGTTGCTCAGCCTCATCTGCCCATGGCACTGCTCACACAGAGGCACAGAGACTGGGGCTTCTTGCTTGTCTTGCCACCTCAAACTTTAGATGTATCATTGTGGGTCCATGCATGGGTCCTCCGGCAGCCCTGCTCTGAAAATGCAAACGTCTGCAGATAGCTCGCAGGCAGAAAGAGCTAGCCTGGAAAGCTGTTGCTCAGCCTCATCTGCCCATGGCACTGCTCGCACAGAGGCACAGAGACTGTGGCTGCTTGCTTGTCTTGCCACCTCAAACTTCAAACGTAGCTTGGGTGTTCGTGCCGGGTGCCTATGTAAGTCCTACTCTGAAAATGCGAACGTCTGCAGATAGCTCGCAGGCAGAAAGATCTAGCCTGGAAAGCTTTTGCTCAGCCTCATTTGCTCATAGCACTGCTCGCACAGAGCCACAGAGACTGGGGTTGCTTGCTTGTCTTGCCACCTCAAACTTCAAACGTAGTATTGGTCAGTTTTGCAGGAGGGCTCCAGCAGCCCTGCTCTGAAAATGCGAACGTCTGCAGATAGCTCGCAGGCAGAAAGAGCTAGCCTGGAAAGCTGTTGCTCAGCCTCATCTGCCCATGGCACTGCTCGCACAGAGGCACAGAGACTGTGGCTGCTTGCTTGTCTTGCCCCCCTCAAACTTCAAACGTAGATTTGGGGGTCCGTGCAGGGGGCCTGAAGCAACCCTGCTCTGAATATGCGAACGTCTGCAGATAGGTCGCAGGCAGAAAAGCTGTTGCTCAGCCTCATTTGCCCATGGCACTACTCGCACAGAGGCACAGAGATTCGGGCTGCTTGCTTGTCTTGCCACCTCAAACTTCAAACGTAGCTTAGGTGGTTCGTGCCGCCCTCCTCTGGCAGGCCTGCTCTGAAATTGCGAACGTCTACAGATAGCTCGCAGGCAGAAAGAGCTAGCCTGGAAAGGTGTTGCTCAGACTCATCTGCCCATGGCACTGCTCGCACAGAGGCACAGAGACTGGGGCTGCTTGCTTGTATTGCCCACTCAAACTTCAAATGTATATTTGGGGGTCCGTGAAGGAGACCTCCGGCAGCCCTGCTCTGAAAAGGCGAATGTCTGCAGATAGCTCGCAGACAGAAAGAGCTAGCCTGGAAAGCTGTTGCTCAGCCTCATCTGCCCATGGCACTGGTCGCACAGAGGCACAGAGACTGGGGCTGCTTGCTTGTCTTGCCACCTCAATCTTAAAACATAGCTTTGGGGTCCGTGCTGGGCGCCTCAAGCAGTCTTGCTCTGAAAATGCGAACGTCTGCAGATAGCTCGCAGGCAGAAATAGCTAGCCTGGGAAGCTCTTGCTCAGCCTCATCTGCCCATGGCACTGCTCGCACAGAGGCACAGAGACTGGGGCTGCTTGCTTGTCTTGCCCCCTCAAACTTCAGATGTATCATTCTGGGTCCGTGCACGTGTCATCCGGCAGCCCTGCTCTGAAAATGCGAACGTCTGCAGATAGCTCGCAGCCAGAAAGAGCTAGACTGGAAAGCTGTTGCTCAGCCTCATCTGCCCATGGCACTGCTCGCACAGAGGCACAGAGACTGGGGCTGCTTGCTTGTCTTGCCACCTCAAACTTCAAACGTAGGATTGGGCGTTTGTGCAGGGGGCCTCCAGCAGCCCTGCTCTGAAAATGCGAACGTCTGCAGAAAGCTCGCAGGCAAAAGAGCTAGCCTGGAAAGCTGTTGCTCAGCCTCATCTGCCCATGGCACTGCTCGCACAGAGGCACAGAGACTGGGGCTGCTTGCTTGTCTTGCCACCTCAAACTTCAAACGTAGCTTAGGTGGTCCGTGCTGGGCGCCTCGAGCAGCCCTGCTCTGAAAAGGCGAACGTCTGCAGATAGCTCGCAGGCAGAAAGAGCTAGCCTGGAAAGCTGTTGCTCAGCCTCATCTGCCCATGGCACTGCTCGCACAGAGGCACAGAGACTGTGGCTGCTTGCTTGTCTTGCCCCCTAAAACTTCAAACGTAGCTTAGGTGTTCCGTGCATGGGGCCTCCGGCAGCCCTATTTTGAACATGCGAACGTCTGCAAATAGCTCGCAGGCAGAAAGAGCTTGCCTGGAAAGTTGTTGCTCAGCCTCATATGCCCATGGCTCTGCTGTCACAGAGGCACAGAGACTGTGGCTGCTTGCTTGTCTTGCCCCCTAAAACTTCAAACGTAGTATCGGTCAGTTTTGCAGGGGGCCTCCAGCAGCCCTGCTCTGAATATGCGAATGTCTGCAAATAGCTCACAGGCAGAAAGTATTAGCCTGGAAAGCTGTTGCTCAGCCTCATCTGCCCATGGCACTGCTCGCACAGAGGCACAGAGACTGGGGCTGCTTGCTTGTCTTGCCCACTCAAACTTCAAACGTATCTTTGGGGGTCCGTGAAAGAAGCCCCCGGCAGCCCTGCTCTGAAAATACGAACGTCTGCAGATAGCTCGCAGGCAGAAAGAGCTAGCCTGCAAAGCTGTTGCTCAGCCTCATCTGCCCATGGCACTGCTCGCACAGAGGCACAGAGACCGGGGCTGCTTGCTTGTCTTGCCCCCTCAAACTTCAAACGTGTCTTTGGGGTTCCGTGCAGGAGTCCTCCAGCAGTCCTGCTCCGAAAATGCGAACGTCTGCAGATAGCTCACAGGCAGAAAGAGCTAGCCTGGAAAGCTGTTGCTCAGCCTCATCTGCCCATTGCACTGCTCGCACAGAGGCACAGAGACTGGGGCTGCTTGCTTGTCTTGCCCCCTCAAACTTGAAACGTAGCTTAGGTGTTACGTGCCGTTCGCCTCCGGCAGCCCTGGTCTGAAAATGCGAACGTCTGCAGATAGCTCGCAGGCAGAAACAGCTAGCCTGGAAAGCTGTTGCTCAGCGTCATTTGCCCATGGCACTGCTCGCACAGAGGCACAGAGACTGGGGCTGCTTGCTTGTCTTGCCCCCTCAAACTTCAAAAGTAGCTTTGGGTGCCCGTGAAGGAGGCCTCCGGCAGACCTGGTCTGAAAATGCGAACGTCTGCAGATAGCTCGCAGGCAGAAAGAGCTAGCCTGGAAAGCTGTTGCTCAGCCTCATCTGCCCATGGCACTGCTCGCACAGAGGCACAGAGAGTGGGGCTGCTTGCTTGTCTTGCCCCCTCAAACTTCAGATGTATCATTCTGGGTCCGTGCACGTGTCATCCGGCAGCCCTGCTCTGAAAATGCGAACGTCTGCAGATAGCTCGCAGCCAGAAAGAGCTAGACTGGAAAGCTGTTGCTCAGCCTCATCTGCCCATGGCACTGCTCGCACAGAGGCACAGAGACTGTGGCTGCTTGCTTGTCTTGCCACCTCAAACTTCAAACGTAGGATTGGGCGTTTGTGCATGGGGCCTCCAGCAGCTCTGCTCTGAAATGCGAACGTCTGCAGAAAGCTCGCAGGCAAAAGAGCTAGCCTGGAAAGCTGTTGCTCAGCCTCATCTGCCCATGGCACTGCTCGCACAGAGGCACAGAGACTGGGGCTGCTTGCTTGTCTTGCCACCTCAAACTTCAAACGTAGCTTAGGTTGTCCGTGCTGGGCGCCTCGAGCAGCCCTGCTCTGAAAAGGCGAAAGTCTGCACATAGCTCACAGCCAAAAAGAGCTAGACTGGGAAGCTGTTGCTCAGCCTCATCTGCCCATGGCACTGCTCACACAGAGGCACAGAGACTGGGGCTTCTTGCTTGTCTTGCCACCTCAAACTTTAGATGTATCATTGTGGGTCCATGCATGGGTCCTCCGGCAGCCCTGCTCTGAAAATGCAAACGTCTGCAGATAGCTCGCAGGCAGAAAGAGCTAGCCTGGAAAGCTGTTGCTCAGCCTCATCTGCCCATGGCACTGCTCGCACAGAGGCACAGAGACTGTGGCTGCTTGCTTGTCTTGCCACCTCAAACTTCAAACGTAGCTTGGGTGTTCGTGCCGGGTGCCTATGTAAGTCCTACTCTGAAAATGCGAACGTCTGCAGATAGCTCGCAGGCAGAAAGATCTAGCCTGGAAAGCTTTTGCTCAGCCTCATTTGCTCATAGCACTGCTCGCACAGAGCCACAGAGACTGGGGTTGCTTGCTTGTCTTGCCACCTCAAACTTCAAACGTAGTATTGGTCAGTTTTGCAGGAGGGCTCCAGCAGCCCTGCTCTGAAAATGCGAACGTCTGCAGATAGCTCGCAGGCAGAAAGAGCTAGCCTGGAAAGCTGTTGCTCAGCCTCATCTGCCCATGGCACTGCTCGCACAGAGGCACAGAGACTGTGGCTGCTTGCTTGTCTTGCCCCCCTCAAACTTCAAACGTAGATTTGGGGGTCCGTGCAGGGGGCCTGAAGCAACCCTGCTCTGAATATGCGAACGTCTGCAGATAGGTCGCAGGCAGAAAAGCTGTTGCTCAGCCTCATTTGCCCATGGCACTACTCGCACAGAGGCACAGAGATTCGGGCTGCTTGCTTGTCTTGCCACCTCAAACTTCAAACGTAGCTTAGGTGGTTCGTGCCGCCCTCCTCTGGCAGGCCTGCTCTGAAATTGCGAACGTCTACAGATAGCTCGCAGGCAGAAAGAGCTAGCCTGGAAAGGTGTTGCTCAGACTCATCTGCCCATGGCACTGCTCGCACAGAGGCACAGAGACTGGGGCTGCTTGCTTGTATTGCCCACTCAAACTTCAAACGTATATTTGGGGGTCCGTGAAGGAGACCTCCGGCAGCCCTGCTCTGAAAAGGCGAATGTCTGCAGATAGCTCGCAGACAGAAAGAGCTAGCCTGGAAAGCTGTTGCTCAGCCTCATCTGCCCATGGCACTGGTCGCACAGAGGCACAGAGACTGGGGCTGCTTGCTTGTCTTGCCACCTCAATCTTAAAACATAGCTTTGGGGTCCGTGCTGGGCGCCTCAAGCAGTCTTGCTCTGAAAATGCGAACGTCTGCAGATAGCTCGCAGGCAGAAATAGCTAGCCTGGGAAGCTCTTGCTCAGCCTCATCTGCCCATGGCACTGCTCGCACAGAGGCACAGAGACTGGGGCTGCTTGCTTGTCTTGCCCCCTCAAACTTCAGATGTATCATTCTGGGTCCGTGCACGTGTCATCCGGCAGCCCTGCTCTGAAAATGCGAACGTCTGCAGATAGCTCGCAGCCAGAAAGAGCTAGACTGGAAAGCTGTTGCTCAGCCTCATCTGCCCATGGCACTGCTCGCACAGAGGCACAGAGACTGGGGCTGCTTGCTTGTCTTGCCACCTCAAACTTCAAACGTAGGATTGGGCGTTTGTGCAGGGGGCCTCCAGCAGCCCTGCTCTGAAAATGCGAACGTCTGCAGAAAGCTCGCAGGCAAAAGAGCTAGCCTGGAAAGCTGTTGCTCAGCCTCATCTGCCCATGGCACTGCTCGCACAGAGGCACAGAGACTGGGGCTGCTTGCTTGTCTTGCCACCTCAAACTTCAAACGTAGCTTAGGTGGTCCGTGCTGGGCGCCTCGAGCAGCCCTGCTCTGAAAAGGCGAACGTCTGCAGATAGCTCGCAGGCAGAAAGAGCTAGCCTGGAAAGCTGTTGCTCAGCCTCATCTGCCCATGGCACTGCTCGCACAGAGGCACAGAGACTGTGGCTGCTTGCTTGTCTTGACCCCTAAAACTTCAAACGTAGGATTGGTCGTTTGTGCAGGGGGCCTCCAGCAGCCCTGCTCTGAATATGCGAATGTCTGCAAATAGCTCACAGGCAGAAAGAGCTAGCCTGGAAAGCTGTTGCTCAGCCTCATCTGCCCATGGCACTGCTGGCACAGAGGCACAGAGACTGGGGCTGCTTGCTTGTCTTGCCCCCTCAAACTTCAAACGTAGCTTAGGTGGTCCGTGCTACGCGCATCCAGCAACCCTGCTCTGAAATGCGAACGTCTGCAGATAGCTCGCAGGCAGAAAGATCTAGCCTGGAAAGCTGTTGCTCAGCCTCATCTGCCCATGGCACTGCTGGCACAAAGGCACAGAGACTGGGGCTGCTTGCTTGTCTTGCCACCTCAAACTTCAAACGTAGCTTTGGGCGTCCGTGCTGAGCACCTCCAGCAACCCTGCTCTGAAAATGCGAACGTCTGCAGATAGCTCGCAGGCAGAAAGAGCTAGCCTGGAAAGATGTTGCTCAGCCTCATCTGCCCATGGCACTGCTTGCACAGAGGCACACAGACTGGGGCTGCTTGCTTGTCTTGCCCCCTCAAACTTCAAAAGTAGCTTAGGTGTTCCGTGCATGGGGCCTCCGGCAGCCCAGCTTTGAACATGCGAACGTCTGCAAATAGCTCGCAGGCAGAAAGAGCTTGCCTGGAAAGTTGTTGCTCAGCCTCATATGCCCATGGCTCTGCTGTCACAGAGGCACAGAAACTGGGGCTGCTTGCTTGTCTTGCCCCCTCAAACTTCAAACGTATCTTAGGTGGTTCCTGCTGGGCGCCTTCGGCAGCCCTGCTCTGAAAATCCGAACGTCTGCAGATAGCCCGCAGGCAGAAAGAGCTAGCCTGGAAAGCTGTTGCTCAGCCTCATTTGCCCATGGCACTGCTCGCACAGAGGCACAGAGACTGTGGCTGCTTGCTTGTCCTGCCCCCTAAAACTTCAAACGTAGTATTGGTCAGTTTTGCAGGGGGCCTCCAGCAGCCCTGCTCTGAATATGCGAATGTCTGCAAATAGAACACAGGCAGAAAGTATTAGCCTGGAAAGCTGTTGCTCAGCCTCATCTGCCCATGGCACTGCTCGCACAGAGGCACAGAGACTGGGGCTGCTTGCTTGTCTTGCCCACTCAAACTTCAAACGTATCTTTTGGTGTCCGTGAAGGAGGCCTCCGGCAGCCCTGCTCTGAAAATGTGAACGTCTGCAGATAGCTCGCAGGCAGAAAGAGGTAGCCTGTAAAGCTGTTGCTCAGCCTCATCTGCCCATGGCACTGGTCGCACAGAGGCACAGAGACTGGGGCTGCTTGCTTGTCTTGCCCCCTCAAACTTCAAACGTGTCTTTGGGGTTTCGTGCAGGAGTCCTCCAGCAGTCCTGCTCTGAAAATGCGAACGTCTGCAGATAGCTCGCAGGCAGAAAGAGCTAGCCTGGAAAGCTGTTGCTCAGCCTCATCTGCCCATGGCACTGCTCGCACAGAGGCACAGAGACTGGGGCTGCTTGCTTGTCTTGCCCCCTCAAACTTCAAACGTGTCTTTGGGGTTTCGTGCAGGAGTCCTCCAGCAGTCCTGCTCTGAAAATGCGAACGTCTGCAGATAGCTCGCAGGCAGAAAGAGCTAGCCTGGAAAGCTGTTGCTCAGCCTCATCTGCCCATGGCACTGCTCGCACAGAGGCACAGAGACTGGGGCTGCTTGCTTGTCTTGCCCCCTCAAACTTGAAACGTAGCTTAGGTGTTACGTGCCGTTCGCCTCCGGCAGCCCTGGTCTGAAAATGCGAACGTCTGCAGATAGCTCGCAGGCAGAAACAGCTAGCCTGGAAAGCTGTTGCTCAGCCTAATCTGCCCATGGCACTGCTCGCACAGAGGCACAGAGACTGGGGCTGCTTGCTTGTCTTGTTACCTCAAGCTTCAAACGTAGCTTAAGTGGTCCGTGCATGGGGCCTCCGGCAGCCCTGCTTTGAACGTGCGAACGTCTGCAGATAGCTCGTAGGCAGAAAGAGCTATCCTGGAAAGCTGTTTCTCAGCCTCATCTGCCCATGGCACTGCTCGCACAGAGGCACAGAGACTGGGGCTGCTTGCTTGTCTTGCCCCCTCAAACTTCAGATGTATCATTCTGGGTCCGTGCACGTGTCATCCGGCAGCCCTGCTCTGAAAATGCGAACGTCTGCAGATAGCTCGCAGGCACAAAGAGCTAGACTGGAAAGCTGTTGCTCAGCCTCATCTGCCCATGGCACTGCTCGCACAGAGGCACAGAGACTGGGGCTGCTTGCTTGTCTTGCCACCTCAAACTTCAAACGTAGGATTGGGCGTTTGTGCAGGGGGCCTCCAGCAGCCCTGCTCTGAAAATGCGAACGTCTGCAGAAAGCTCGCAGGCAAAAGAGCTAGCCTGGAAAGCTGTTGCTCAGCCTCATCTGCCCATGGCACTGCTGGCACAGAGGCACAGAGACTGGGGCTGCTTGCTTGTCTTGCCCCCTCAAACTTCAAACGTAGCTTAGGTGGTCCGTGCTACGCGCATCCAGCAACCCTGCTCTGAAATGCGAACGTCTGCAGATAGCTCGCAGGCAGAAAGATCTAGCCTGGAAAGCTGTTGCTCAGCCTCATCTGCCCATGGCACTGCTGGCACAAAGGCACAGAGACTGGGGCTGCTTGCTTGTCTTGCCACCTCAAACTTCAAACGTAGCTTTGGGCGTCCGTGCTGAGCACCTCCAGCAACCCTGCTCTGAAAATGCGAACGTCTGCAGATAGCTCGCAGGCAGAAAGAGCTAGCCTGGAAAGATGTTGCTCAGCCTCATCTGCCCATGGCACTGCTTGCACAGAGGCACACAGACTGGGGCTGCTTGCTTGTCTTGCCCCCTCAAACTTCAAAAGTAGCTTAGGTGTTCCGTGCATGGGGCCTCCGGCAGCCCAGCTTTGAACATGCGAACGTCTGCAAATAGCTCGCAGGCAGAAAGAGCTTGCCTGGAAAGTTGTTGCTCAGCCTCATATGCCCATGGCTCTGCTGTCACAGAGGCACAGAGACTGGGGCTGCTTGCTTGTCTTGCCCCCTCAAACTTCAAACGTATCTTAGGTGGTTCCTGCTGGGCGCCTTCGGCAGCCCTGCTCTGAAAATCCGAACGTCTGCAGATAGCCCGCAGGCAGAAAGAGCTAGCCTGGAAAGCTGTTGCTCAGCCTCATTTGCCCATGGCACTGCTCGCACAGAGGCACAGAGACTGTGGCTGCTTGCTTGTCCTGCCCCCTAAAACTTCAAACGTAGTATTGGTCAGTTTTGCAGGGGGCCTCCAGCAGCCCTGCTCTGAATATGCGAATGTCTGCAAATAGAACACAGGCAGAAAGTATTAGCCTGGAAAGCTGTTGCTCAGCCTCATCTGCCCATGGCACTGCTCGCACAGAGGCACAGAGACTGGGGCTGCTTGCTTGTCTTGCCCACTCAAACTTCAAACGTATCTTTTGGTGTCCGTGAAGGAGGCCTCCGGCAGCCCTGCTCTGAAAATGCGAACGTCTGCAGATAGCTCGCAGGCAGAAAGAGGTAGCCTGTAAAGCTGTTGCTCAGCCTCATCTGCCCATGGCACTGGTCGCACAGAGGCACAGAGACTGGGGCTGCTTGCTTGTCTTGCCCCCTCAAACTTCAAACGTGTCTTTGGGGTTTCGTGCAGGAGTCCTCCAGCAGTCCTGCTCTGAAAATGCGAACGTCTGCAGATAGCTCGCAGGCAGAAAGAGCTAGCCTGGAAAGCTGTTGCTCAGCCTCATCTGCCCATGGCACTGCTCGCACAGAGGCACAGAGACTGGGGCTGCTTGCTTGTCTTGCCCCCTCAAACTTCAAACGTGTCTTTGGGGTTTCGTGCAGGAGTCCTCCAGCAGTCCTGCTCTGAAAATGCGAACGTCTGCAGATAGCTCGCAGGCAGAAAGAGCTAGCCTGGAAAGCTGTTGCTCAGCCTCATCTGCCCATGGCACTGCTCGCACAGAGGCACAGAGACTGGGGCTGCTTGCTTGTCTTGCCCCCTCAAACTTGAAACGTAGCTTAGGTGTTACGTGCCGTTCGCCTCCGGCAGCCCTGGTCTGAAAATGCGAACGTCTGCAGATAGCTCGCAGGCAGAAACAGCTAGCCTGGAAAGCTGTTGCTCAGCCTAATCTGCCCATGGCACTGCTCGCACAGAGGCACAGAGACTGGGGCTGCTTGCTTGTCTTGTTACCTCAAGCTTCAAACGTAGCTTAAGTGGTCCGTGCATGGGGCCTCCGGCAGCCCTGCTTTGAACGTGCGAACGTCTGCAGATAGCTCGTAGGCAGAAAGAGCTATCCTGGAAAGCTGTTTCTCAGCCTCATCTGCCCATGGCACTGCTCGCACAGAGGCACAGAGACTGGGGCTGCTTGCTTGTCTTGCCACCTCAAACTTCAGATGTATCATTCTGGGTCCGTGCACGTGTCATCCGGCAGCCCTGCTCTGAAAATGCGAACGTCTGCAGATAGCTCGCAGGCACAAAGAGCTAGACTGGAAAGCTGTTGCTCAGCCTCATCTGCCCATGGCACTGCTCGCACAGAGGCACAGAGACTGGGGCTGCTTGCTTGTCTTGCCACCTCAAACTTCAAACGTAGGATTGGGCGTTTGTGCAGGGGGCCTCCAGCAGCCCTGCTCTGAAAATGCGAACGTCTGCAGAAAGCTCGCAGGCAAAAGAGCTAGCCTGGAAAGCTGTTGCTCAGCCTCATCTGCCCATGGCACTGCTCGCACAGAGGCACAGAGACTGGGGCTGCTTGCTTGTCTTGCCACCTCAAACTTCAAACGTAGCTTAGGTGGTCCGTGCTGGGCGCATCGAGCAGCCGTGCTCTGAAAAGGCGAACGTCTGCACATAGCTCACAGCCAAAAAGAGCTAGCGTGGTAATTTGTTGCTCAGCCTCATCTGCCCATGGCACTGCTCGCACAGAGGCACAGAGACTGGGGCTTCTTGCTTGTCTTGCCACCTCAAACTTCAGATGTATCATTGTGGGTCCATGCATGGGTCCTCCGGCAGCCCTGCTCTGAATATGCAAACGTCTGCAGATAGCTCGCAGGCAGAAAGA
This sequence comes from Opisthocomus hoazin, assembly GCF_030867145.1. Lineage (NCBI taxonomy): Eukaryota > Metazoa > Chordata > Aves > Opisthocomiformes > Opisthocomidae > Opisthocomus > Opisthocomus hoazin. The sequence continues at coordinate 709,144 of NC_134438.1, read as the reverse complement.
GCTAGCCTGGAAAGCTGTTGCTCAGCCTCATCTGCCCATGGCACTGGTCGCACAGAGCCGCAGAGACTGGGGCTGCTTGCTTGTCTTGCCACCTCAAACTTCAAGCGTAGTATTGGTCAGTTTTGCAGGGGGCCTACAGCTGCCCTGCTCTGAAAATGCGAACGTCTGCAGATAGCTCGCAGGCAGAAAGAGCTAGCCTGGAAAGCTGTTGCTCAGCCTCATCTGCCCATGGCACTGCTCGCACAGAGGCACAGAGACTGGGGCTGCTTGCTTGTCTTGCCACCTCAAACTTCAAACGTAGCTTGGGTGTTCGTGCCGGGGGCTTATGTAAGTCCTACTCTGAAAATGCGAACGTCTGCAGATAGCTCGCAGGCAGAAAGATCTAGCGTGGAAAGCTTTTGCTCAGCCTCATTTGCCCATAGCACTGCTCGCACAGAGCCACAGAGACTGCGGTTGCTTGCTTGTCTTGATACCTCAAACTTCAAACGTAGTATTGGTCAGTTTTGCAGGGGGCCTCCAGCAGCCCTGCTCTGAAAATGCGAACGTCTGCAGATAGCTCGCAGGCAGAAAGAGGTAGCCTGGAAAGCTCTTGCTCAGCCTCATCTGCCCATGGCACTGCTCGCACAGAGGCACAGAGACTGGGGCTGCTTGCTTGTCTTGCCCCCCTCAAACTTCAAACGTAGATTTGGGGGTCCGTGCAGGGGGCCTGAAGCAACCCTGCTCCGAAAATGCGAACGTCTGCAGATAGCTCGCAGACAGAAAAGCTGTTGCTCAGCCTCATCTGCCCATGGCACTACTCGCACAGAGGCACAGAGATTCGGGCTGCTTGCTTGTCTTGCCCCCTCAAACTTCAAACGTAGCTTAGGTGGTTCGTGCCGCCCTCCTCTGGCAGGCCTGCTCTGAAAATGCGAACGTCTGCAGATAGATCGCAGACAGAAAGAGCTAGCCTGGAAAGCTGTTGCTCAGCCTCATCTGCCCATGGCACTGCTCACACAGAGGCACAGAGACTGGGGCTGCTTGCTTGTCTTGCCACCTCAATCTTAAAACATAGCTTTGGGGTCCGTGCTGGGCGCCTCAAGCAGCCTTGCTCTAAAAATGCGAACGTCTGCAGATAGCTCGCAGGCAGAAATAGCTAGCCTGCAAAGCTGTTTCTCAGCCTCATCTGCCCATGGCACTGGTCGCACAGAGGCACAGAGACTGGGGCTGCTTGCTTGTCTTGCCCCCTCAAACTTGAAACGTAGCTTAGGTGTTACGTGCCGTTCGCCTCCGGCAGCCCTGGTCTCAAAATGCGAACGTCTGCAGATAGCTCGCAGGCAGAAAGAGATAGCCTGGAAAGCTTTTTCTCAGCCTCATCTGCCCATGGCACTGCTCGCACAGAGGCACAGAGACTGGGGCTGCTTGCTTGTCTTGCCCCCTCAAACTTCAGATGTATCATTCTGGGTCCGTGCACGTGTCATCCGGCAGCCCTGATCTGAAAATGTGAACGTCTGCAGATAGCTCGCAGCCAGAAAGAGCTAGACTGGAAAGCTGTTGCTCAGCCTCATCTGCCCATGGCACTGCTCGCACAGAGGCACAGAGACTGTGGCTGCTTGCTTGTCTTGCCACCTCAAACTTTAAACGTAGGATTGGGCGTTTGTGCAGGGGGCCTCCAGCAGCCCTGATCTGAAAATGCGAACGTCTGCAGAAAGCTCGCAGTCGAAAGAGCTAGCCTGGAAAGCTGTTGCTCAGCCTCATCTGCCCATGGCACTGCTCGCACAGAGGCACAGAGACTGGGGCTGCTTGCTTGTCTTGCCACCTCAAACTTCAAACGTAGCTTAGGTGGTCCGTGCTGGGCGCCTCGAGCAGCCCTGCTCTGAAAAGGCGAACATCCGCACATAGCTCACAGCCAAAAAGAGCTAGCGTGGGAAGCTGTTGCTCAGCCTCATCTGCCCATGGCACTGCTCGCACAGAGGCACAGAGACTGGGGCTTCTTGCTTGTCTTGCCACCTCAAACTTCAGATGTATCATTGTGGGTCCATGCATGGGTCCTCCGGCAGCCCTGCTCTGAAAATGCAAACGTCTGCAGATAGCTCGCAGGCAGAAAGAGCTAGCCTGGAAAGCTGTTGCTCAGCCTCATCTGCCCATGGCACTGCTCGCACACAGGCACAGAGACTGGGGCTGCTTGCTTGTCTTGCCACCTCAAACTTCAAACGTAGCTTTGAGTGTCCGTGAAGGAGGCCTCCGGCAGTCCTGCTCTCAAAATGCGAACGTCTGCAGATAGCTCGCAGGCAGAAAGAGCTAGCCTGGAAAGCTGTTGCTCAGCCTCATCTGCCCATGGCACTGCTCGCACAGAGGCACAGAGACTGAGGCTGCTTGCTTGTCTTGCCCCCCTCAAACTTCAAACGTAGATTTGGGGGTCCGTGCAGGGGGCCTGAAGCAACCCTGCTCCGAAAATGCGAACGTCTGCAGATAGCTCGCAGGCAGAAAAGCTGTTGCTCAGCCTCATTTGCCCATGGCACTGCTCGCACAGAGGCACAGAGACTGGGGCTGCTTGCTTGTCTTGCCACCTCAAACTTCAGATGTATCATTCTGGGTCCATGCATGGGTCCTCCGGCAGCCCTGCTCGGAAAATGCGAACGTCTGCAGATAGCTCGCAGGCAGAAAGAGCTAGCCTGGAAAGCTGTTGCTCAGCCTCATCTGCCCATGGCACTGCTCGCACAGAGGCACAGAGACTGGGGCTGCTCGCTTGTCTTGCCACCTCAAACTTCAAACGTATCTTTGAGGGTCCGTGCATGGGTCCTCCGGCAGCCCTGGTCTGAAAATACGAACGTCTGCAGATAGCTCGCAGGCAGAAAGAGCTAGCCTGGAAAGCTGTTTCTCAGCCTCATCTGCCCATGGCACTGCTCGCACAGAGGCACAGAGAGTGGGACTGCTTGCTTGTCTTGCCCCCTCAAACTTTAAATGTATCATTCTGGGTCCGTGCACGTGTCATCCGGCAGCCCTGCTCTGAAAATGCGAACGTCTGCAGATAGCTCGCAGCCAGAAAGAGCTAGACTGGAAAGCTGTTGCTCAGCCTCATCTGCCCATGGCACTGCTCGCACAGAGGCACAGAGACTGTGGCTGCTTGCTTGTGTTGCCACCTCAAACTTCAAACGTAGGATTGGGCGTTTGTGCAGGGGGCCTCCAGCAGCCCTGCTCTGAAAATGCGAACGTCTGCAGAAAGCTCGCGGGCAAAAGAGCTAGCCTGGAAAGCTGTTGGTCAGCCTCATCTGCCCATGGCACTGCTCGCACAGAGGCACAGAGATTGGGGCTTCTTGCTTGTCTTGCCCCCTCAAACTTCAGATGTATCATTGTGGGTCCATGCATGGGTCCTCCGGCAGCCCTGCTCTGAAAATGCAAACGTCTGCAGATAGCTCGCAGCCAGAAAGAGCTAGCCTGGAAAGCTGTTTCTCAGCCTCATCTGCCCATGGCACTGCTTGCAGAGAGGCACAGAGACTGGTGCTGCTTGCTTGTCTTCCCACTTCAAACTTCAAACGTATCTCTGGTGGTCCGTGACTGTCACCTCAGGCAGCTCTGCTCTGAAAATGCGAACGTCTGCAGATAGCTCGCAGGCAGAAAGAGCTAGCCTGGAAAGCTGTTGCTCAGCCTCATCTGCCCATGGCACTGCTCGCACAGAGGCACAGAGACTGGGGCTGCTTGCTTGTCTTGCCACCTCAAACTTCAAACGTAGTATTGGTCAGTTTTGCAGTGGTCCTCCAGCAGCCCTGCTCTGAAAATGCGAACGTCTGCAGATAGCTCACAGGCAGAAAGAGCTAGCCTGGAAAGCTGTTTCTCAGCCTCATCTGCCCATGGCACTGCTCACACAGAGGCACAGAGACTGGGGCTGCTCGCTTGTCTTGCCACCTCAAACTTCAAACCTAGCTTAGGTGTTCCGTGCAGGGGGCCTCCGGCAGCCCTGGTCTGAAAATGCGAACGTCTGCAGATAGCTCGCAGGCAGAAAGAGCTAGCCTGGAAAGCTGTTTCTCAGCCTCATCTGCCCATGACACTGTTCGCATAGAGGCACAGAGAGTGGGGCTGCTTGCTTGTTTTGCTCCCTGAAACTTCAGATGTATCATTCTGGGTCCATGCATGGGTCCTCCGGCAGCCCTGCTCTGAAAATGCGAACGTCTGCAGATAGCTCGCAGCCAGAAAGAGCTAGCCTGGAAAACTGTTGCTCAGCCTCATCTGCCCATGGCACTGCTGGCACAGAGGCACAGAGACTGGGTCTGCTTGCTTGTCTTGCCACCTCAAACTTCAAACGTAGCTTAGGTGTTTCGTGCCGGGCGCCTTCGGCAGCGCTGCTCTGAAAATGCGAACGTCTGCAGATAGCTGGCAGCCAGAAAGAGTTAGCCTGGAAAGCTGTTGCTCAGCCTCATCTGCAAATGGCACTGCTCGCACAGGCACAGAGACTGGGGCTGCTTGCTTGTCTTGCCATCTCAAACTTCAAATGTAGCTTTGGAAGTCAGTGCATTCGGCCTCCGTCAGACCTGATCTGAAAATGCGAACGTCTGCGGATAGATCGCAGCCACAGAGAGCTCGCCTGGAAAGCTGTTGCTCAGCCTCATCTGCCCATGGCACTGCTCGCACAGAGGCACAGAGACTGTGGCTGCTTGCTTGTCTTGCCCCCTCCAACTTCAAACGTAGCTTAGGTGGTCCATGCCAGGCACCTACGGCAGCCCTGCTATGAAAATGCGAACATCTGCAGATAGCTCGCAGCCAGAAAGAGCTAGCCTGGAAAGCTGTTGCTCAGCCTCATCTGCCCATGGCACTGCTCGCACAGAGGCACAGAGACTGGGGCTGCTTGCTTGTCTTGCCACCTCAAACTTCAGCTGTATCTTTCTCAGTCCGTGCATGGGTCCTCTGGCAGCCCTGCTCTGAAAATGCGAACGTCTGCAGATAGCTCGCAGGCAGAAAGAGCTAGCCTGGAAAGCTATTGCTCAGCCTCATCTGCCCATGGCACTGCTCGCACAGAGGCACAGAGACTGTGGCTGCTTGCTTGTCTTGCCCCCCTCAAACTTCAAACGTAGATATGGGGTTCCGTGCAGGGGGCCTGAATCAACCCTGCTCTGAAAATGCGAACGTCTGCAGATAGCTCGCAGGCAGAAAAGCTGTTGCTCAGCCTCATTTGGCCATGGCACTGCTCGCACAGAGACACAGAGACTGCGGATGATTGCTTGTCTTGCCACCTCAAACTTGAGACGTATCTGTGGTGGTCCGTGACGGCCGCCTCAGGCAGCCCTGCTCCGAAAATGCGAACGTCTGCAGATAGCTCGCAGGCAGAAGGAGCTAGCCTGGAAAGCTGTTGCTCAGCCTAATCTGCCCATGGCACTGCTCACACAGAGGCACAGAGACTGGGGCTGCTTGCTTGTCTTGCCACCTCAAACTTCAAACGTAGGATTGGGCATTTGTGCAGGGGGCCTCCAGCAGCCCTGCTCTGAAAATGCGAACGTCTGCAGATAGCTCGCAGGCAGAAAGAGCTAGCCTGGAAAGCTGTTGCTCAGCCTCATCTGCCCATGGCACTGTTCGCATAGAGGCACAGAGAGTGGGGCTGCTTGCTTGTTTTGCTCCCTGAAACTTCAGATGTATCATTCTGGGTCCATGCATGGGTCCTCCGGCAGCCCTGCTCTGAAAATGCGAACGTCTGCAGATAGCTCGCAGCCAGAAAGAGCTAGCCTGGAAAACTGTTGCTCAGCCTCATCTGCCCATGGCACTGCTGGCACAGAGGCACAGAGACTGGGTCTGCTTTCTTGTCTTGCCACCTCAAACTTCAAACGTAGCTTAGGTGTTTCGTGCCGGGCGCCTTCGGCAGCGCTGCTCTGAAAATGCGAACGTCTGCAGATAGCTGGCAGCCAGAAAGAGTTAGCCTGGAAAGCTGTTGCTCAGCCTCATCTGCAAATGGCACTGCTCGCACAGGCACAGAGACTGGGGCTGCTTGCTTGTCTTGCCATCTCAAACTTAAAATGTAGCTTTGGAAGTCAGTACATTCGGCCTCCGTCAGACCTGATCTGAAAATGCGAACGTCTGCGGATAGATCGCAGCCACAGAGAGCTCACCTGGAAAGCTGTTGCTCAGCCTCATCTGCCCATGGCACTGCTCGCACAGAGGCACAGAGACTGGGGCTGCTTGCTTGTCTTGCCCCCTCCAACTTCAAACGTAGCTTAGGTGGTCCATGCCAGGCACCTACGGCAGCCCTGCTCTGAAAATGCGAACATCTGCAGATAGCTCGCAGCCAGAAAGAGCTAGCCTGGAAAGCTATTGCTCAGCCTCATCTGCCCATGGCACTGCTCGCACAGAGGCACAGAGACTGGGGCTGCTTGCTTGTCTTGCCCCCCTCAAACTTCAAACGTAGATATGGGGTTCCGTGCAGGGGGCCTGAAGCAACCCTGCTCTGAAAATGCGAACGTCTGCAGATAGCTCGCAGGCAGAAAAGCTGTTGCTCAGCCTCATTTGCCCATGGCACTGCTCGCACAGAGACACAGAGACTGCGGATGATTGCTTGTCTTGCCACCTCAAACTTGAGACGTATCTGTGGTGGTCCGTGACGGCCGCCTCAGGCAGCCCTGCTCTGAAAATGCGAACGTCTGCAGATAGCTCGCAGGCAGAAGGAGCTAGCCTGGAAAGCTGTTGCTCAGCCTCATTTGCCCATGGCACTGCTCACACAGAGGCACAGAGACTGGGGCTGCTTGCTTGTCTTGCCACCTCAAACTTCAAACGTAGGATTGGGCGTTTGTGCAGGGGGCCTCCAGCAGCCCTGCTCTGAAAAGGCAAACGTCTGCAGATAGCTCGCAGACAGAAAGAGCTAGCCTGGAAAGCTGTTGCTCAGCCTCATCTGCCCATGGCACTGCTCGCACAGAGGCAAAGAGACTGGGGCTGCTTGCTTGTCTTGCCCCCTCAAACTTCAAACGTAGCTTAGGTGGTCCTTGCCGTTCGCCTCCGGCAGCCCTGGTCTGAAAATGCGAACGTCTGCAGATAGCTCGCAGCCAGAAAGAGCTAGCCTGGAAAGCTGTTGCTCAGCCTCATCTGCCCATGGCACTGCTCGCACAGAGGCACAGAGACTGGGGCTGCTTGCTTGTCTTGCCACCTCAAACTTCAAACGTAGCTTAGGTGGTCTGTGACGGGCGCCTCCGGCAACCCTGCTCCGGAAATGCGAATGTCTGCAGATAGCTCTCAGGCAGAAAGAGCTAGCCTGGAAAGCTTTTGCTCAGCCTCATCTGCCAATGGCACTGCTCGCACACAGGCACAGAGACTGGGGCTGCTTGCTTGTCTTGTCCCCTCAAACTTCAAACGTAACTTAGGTGGTCCGTGCCGGGCACCTCCGGCAGCCCTGCTCCGAAAATGTGAACGTCTGCAGATAGCTCGCAGGCAGAAAGAGCTAGCCTGGAAAGCTGTTGCTCAGCCTCATCTGCCCATGGCACTGCTCGCACAGAGGCACAGAGACTGGGGCTGCTTGCTTGTCTTGCCCCCTCAAACTTCAAACGTAGCTTAGGTGGTCCGTGCCGGGCGCCTCCGGCAGCCCTGCTCCGAAAATGCGAACGTCTGCAGATAGCTCGCAGGCAGAAAGAGCTAGCCTGGAAAGCTGTTGCTCAGCCTCATCTGCCCATGGCACTGCTCGCACAGAGGCACAGAGACTGGGGCTGCTTGCTTGTCTTGCCACCTCAAACTTCAAACGTATCTTTTGGCTGTTTTTGCCGGGCGCCTCCGGCAGACCTGCTCCGAAAATGCGAACGTCTGCGGATAGCTCGCAGGCAGAAAGAGCTAGCCTGGAAAGCTGTTGCTCAACCTCATGTGCCCATGGCACTGCTCGCACAGAGGCACAGAGACTGGGGCTGCTTGCTTGTCTTGCCCCCTCAAACTTCAAACGTAGCTTAGGTGGTCTGTGTCGGGCGACTCCGTTAGCCCTGCTCTAAAAATGCGAACGTCTGCAGATAGCTCGCAGCCAGAAAGAGCTAGCCTGGAAAGCTGTTGCTCAGCCTCATCTGCCCATGGCACTGCTCGCACAGAGGCACAGAGACTGGGGCTGCTTGCTTGTCTTGCCCCCTCAAACTTCAAACGTAGCTTAGGTGGTCCGTGCCGGGCGCCTCCGGCAGCCCTGCTCCGAAAATGCGAACGTCTGCAGATAGCTCGCAGGCAGAAAGAGCTAGCCTGGAAAGCTGTTGCTCAGCCTCATCTGGCCATGGCACTGCTCGCACAGAGGCACAGAGACTGGGGCTGCTTGCTTGTCTTGCCACCTCAAACTTCAAACGTAGCTTAGGTGGTCTGTGACGGGCGCCTCCGGCAGCCCTGCTCCGGAAATGGGAATGTCTGCAGATAGCTCTCAGGCAGAAAGAGCTAGCCTGGAAAGCTGTTGCTCAGCCTCATCTGCCCATGGCACTGCTCGCACAGAGGCACAGAGACTGGGGCTGCTTGCTTGTCTTGCCCCCTCAAACTTCAAACGTATCTTAGGTGGTCCATGCCGGGCGCTTCGGGCAGCCCTGCTCCGAAAATGCGAACGTCTGCAGATAGCTCGCAGGCAGAAAGAGCTAGCCTGGAAAGCTGTTGCTCAGCCTCATCTGGCCATGGCACTGCTCGCACAGAGGCACAGAGACTGGGGCTGCTTGCTTGTCTTGTCCCCTCAAACTTCAAACGTAGCTTAGGTGGTCCGTGCCGGGCGCCTCCGGCAGCCCTGCTCCAAAAATGCGAAAGTCTGCAGATAGCTCGCAGCCAGAAAGAGCTAGCCTGGAAAGCTTTTGCTCAGCGTCATGTGCCCATGGCACTGCTCGCACAGAGGCACAGAGACTGGGGCTGCTTGCTTGTCTTGCCCCCTCAAACTTCAAACGTATCTTTTGGCTGTTTTTGCCAGGCTCCTCCGGCAGCCCTGCTCCGAAAATGCGAACGTCTGCACATAGCTCGCAGGCAGAAAGAGCTAGCCTGGAAAGCTGTTGTTCAGCCTCATCTGCCCATGACACTGCTCGCACACAGGCACAGAGACTGGGGCTGCTTGCTTGTCTTGTCCCCTCAAACTTCAAACGTAACTTAGGTGGTCCGTGCCGGGCGCCTCCGGCAGCCCTGCTCCGAAAATGCGAACGTCTGCAGATAGCTCGCAGGCAGAAAGAGCTAGCCTGGAAAGCTGTTGCTCAGCCTCATCTGCCCATGGCACTGCTCGCACAGAGGCACAGAGACTGGGGCTGCTTGCTTGTCTTGCCCCCTCAAACTTCAAACGTAGCTTAGGTGGTCTGTGCCGGGCGCCTCCGGCAGCCCTGCTCCGAAAATGCGAACGTCTGCAGATAGCTCGCAGCCAGAAAGAGCTAGCCTGGAAAGCTGTTACTCAGCCTCATCTGCCCATGGCACTGCTCGCACACAGGCACAGAGACTGGGGCTGCTTGCTTGTCTTGTCCCCTCAAACTTCAAACGTAGCTTAGGTGGTCCGTGCCAGGCGCTTCGGGCAGCCCTGCTCCGAAAATGCGAACGTCTGCAGATAGCTCGCAGCCAGAAAGAGCCAGCCTGGAAAGCTGTTGCTCAGCCTCATCTGCCCATGGCACTGCTCGCACAGAGGCACAGAGACTGGGGCTGCTTGCTTGTCTTGCCCCCTCAAACTTCAAACGTATCTTTTGGCTGTTTGTGCCGGGCTCCTCCGGCAGCCCTGCTCCGAAAATGCGAACGTCTGCAGATAGCTCGCAGCCAGAAAGAGCTAGCCTGGAAAGCTGTTGCTCAGCCTCATCTGGCCATGGCACTGCTCGCACAGAGGCACAGAGACTGGGGCTGCTTGCTTGTCTTGCCCCCTGAAACTTCAAACGTAGCTTAGGTGGTCCGTGCCGGGCGCTTGCGGCAGCCCTGCTCCGAAAATGCAAACGTCTGCAGATAGCTCGCAGGCAGAAAGAGCTAGCCTGGAAAGCTGTTGCTCAGCCTCATCTGGCCATGGCACTGCTCGCACACAGGCACAGAGACTGGGGCTGCTTGCTTGTCTTGCCCCCTCAAACTTCAAACGTATCTTAGGTGGTCCGTGCCGGGTGCCTCTGGCAGCCCTGCTCCGAAAATGCAGACGTCTGCAGATAGCTCGCAGGCAGAAAGAGCTAGCCTGGAAAGCTGTTGCTCAGCCTCATCTGCCCATGGCACTGCTCGCACAGAGGCACAGAGACTGGGGCTGCTTGCTTGTTTTGTCCCCTCAAACTTCAAACGTAGCTTAGGTGGTCCGTGCCGGGCGCCTCCGGCAGCCCTGCTCCGAAAATGCGAACGTCTGCAGATAGCTCGCAGGCAGAAAGAGCTAGCCTGGAAAGCTGTTGCTCAGCGTCATGTGCCCATGGCACTGCTCGCACAGAGGCACAGAGACTGGGGCTGCTTGCTTGTCTTGCCCGCTCAAACTTCAAACGTATCTTTTGGCTGTTTGTGCCGGGCTCCTTCGGCAGCCCTGCTCCGAAAATGCGAACGTCTGCAGATAGGTCGCAGGCAGAAAGAGCTAGCCTGGAAAGCTGTTGCTCAGCCTCATCTGCCCATGGCACTGCTCGCACAGAGGCACAGAGACTGGGGCTGCTTGCTTGTCTTGTCCCCTCAAACTTCAAACGTAGCTTAGGTGGTCCGTGCCGGGCGCCTCTGGCAGCCCTGCTCCGAAAATGCAGACGTCTGCAGATAGCTCGCAGGCAGAAAGAGCTAGCCTGGAAAGCTGTTGCTCAGCCTCATCTGCCCATGGCACTGCTCGCACAGAGGCACAGAGACTGGGGCTGCTTGCTTGTCTTGCCCCCTCAAACTTCAAACGTAGCTTAGGTGGTCCGTGCCGGGCGCTTCCGGCAGCCCTGCTCCGAAAATGCGAACGTCTGCAGATAGCTCGCAGGCAGAAAGAGCTAGCCTGGAAAGCTGTTGCTCAGCCTCATCTGGCCATGGCACTGCTCGCACAGAGGCACAGAGACTGGGGCTGCTTGCTTGTCTTGTCCCCTCAAACTTCAAACGTAGCTTAGGTGGTCCGTGCCGGGCGCCTCCGGCAGCCCTGCTCCGAAAATGCGAAAGTCTGCAGATAGCTCGCAGCCAGAAAGAGCTAGCCTGGAAAGCTTTTGCTCAGCGTCATGTGCCCATGGCACTGCTCGCACAGAGGCACAGAGACTGGGGCTGCTTGCTTGTCTTGCCCCCTCAAACTTCAAACGTATCTTTTGGCTGTTTTTGCCAGGCTCCTCCGGCAGCCCTGCTCCGAAAATGCGAACGTCTGCAGATAGCTCGCAGGCAGAAAGAGCTAGCCTGGAAAGCTGTTGCTCAGCCTCATCTGCCCATGGCACTGCTCGCACACAGGCACAGAGACTGGGGCTGCTTGCTTGTCTTGCCCCCTCAAACTTCAAACGTAGCTTAGGTGGTCTGTGCCGGGCGCCTCCGGCAGCCCTGCTCCGAAAATGCGAACGTCTGCAGATAGCTCGCAGGCAGAAAGAGCTAGCCTGGAAAGCTGTTGCTCAGCGTCATGTGCCCATGACACTGCTCGCACAGAGACACAGAGACTGGGGCTGTTTGCTTGTCTTGCCCCCTCAAACTTCAAACGTAGCTTAGGTGGTCCGTGCCGGGCGCTTCCAGCAGCCCTGCTCCGAAAATGCGAACGTCTGCAGATAGCTCGCAGGCAGAAAGAGCTAGCCTGGAAAGCTGTTGCTCAGCCTCATCTGGCCATGGCACTGCTCGCACACAGGCACAGAGACTGGGGCTGCTTGCTTGTCTTGCGCCCTCAAACTTCAAATGTAGCTTAGGTGGTCCGTGCCGGGCTCTTCGGACAGCCCTGCTCCGAAAATGCGAACGTCTGCAGATAGCTCGCAGGCAGAAAGAGCTAGCCTGGAAAGCTGTTGTTCAGCGTCATGTGCCCATGGCACTGCTCGCACAGAGGCACAGAGACTGGGGCTGCTTGCTTGTCTTGCCCGCTCAAACTTCAAACGTATCTTTTGGCTGTTTGTGCCGGGCTCCTTCGGCAGCCCTGCTCCGAAAATGCGAACGTCTGCAGATAGGTCGCAGGCAGAAAGAGCTAGCCTGGAAAGCTGTTGCTCAGCCTCATCTGCCCATGGCACTGCTCGCACAGAGGCACAGAGACTGGGGCTGCTTGCTTGTCTTGTCCCCTCAAACTTCAAACGTAGCTTAGGTGGTCCGTGCCGGGCGCCTCTGGCAGCCCTGCTCCGAAAATGCAGACGTCTGCAGATAGCTCGCAGGCAGAAAGAGCTAGCCTGGAAAGCTGTTGCTCAGCCTCATCTGCCCATGGCACTGCTCGCACAGAGGCACAGAGACTGGGGCTGCTTGCTTGTCTTGCCCCCTCAAACTTCAAACGTAGCTTAGGTGGTCCGTGCCGGGCGCTTCCGGCAGCCCTGCTCCGAAAATGCGAACGTCTGCAGATAGCTCGCAGGCAGAAAGAGCTAGCCTGGAAAGCTGTTGCTCAGCCTCATCTGGCCATGGCACTGCTCGCACAGAGGCACAGAGACTGGGGCTGCTTGCTTGTCTTGTCCCCTCAAACTTCAAACGTAGCTTAGGTGGTCCGTGCCAGGCGCCTCCGGCAGCCCTGCTCCGAAAATGCGAAAGTCTGCAGATAGCTCGCAGCCAGAAAGAGCTAGCCTGGAAAGCTTTTGCTCAGCGTCATGTGCCCATGGCACTGCTCGCACAGAGGCACAGAGACTGGGGCTGCTTGCTTGTCTTGCCCCCTCAAACTTCAAACGTATCTTTTGGCTGTTTTTGCCAGGCTCCTCCGGCAGCCCTGCTCCGAAAATGCGAACGTCTGCAGATAGCTCGCAGGCAGAAAGAGCTAGCCTGGAAAGCTGTTGCTCAGCCTCATCTGCCCATGGCACTGCTCGCACACAGGCACAGAGACTGGGGCTGCTTGCTTGTCTTGCCCCCTCAAACTTCAAACGTAGCTTAGGTGGTCTGTGCCGGGCGCCTCCGGCAGCCCTGCTCCGAAAATGCGAACGTCTGCAGATAGCTCGCAGGCAGAAAGAGCTAGCCTGGAAAGCTGTTGCTCAGCGTCATGTGCCCATGACACTGCTCGCACAGAGACACAGAGACTGGGGCTGTTTGCTTGTCTTGCCCCCTCAAACTTCAAACGTAGCTTAGGTGGTCCGTGCCGGGCGCTTCCGGCAGCCCTGCTCCGAAAATGCGAACGTCTGCAGATAGCTCGCAGGCAGAAAGAGCTAGCCTGGAAAGCTGTTGCTCAGCCTCATCTGGCCATGGCACTGCTCGCACACAGGCACAGAGACTGGGGCTGCTTGCTTGTCTTGCCCCCTCAAACTTCAAATGTAGCTTAGGTGGTCCGTGCCGGGCTCTTAGGACAGCCCTGCTCCGAAAATGCGAACGTCTGCAGATAGCTCGCAGGCAGAAAGAGCTAGCCTGGAAAGCTGTTGTTCAGCCTCATCTGCCCATGGCACTGCTCGCACACAGGCACAGAGACTGGGGCTGCTTGCTTGTCTTGTCCCCTCAAACTTCAAACGTAACTTAGGTGGTCCGTGCCGGGCGCCTCCGGCAGCCCTGCTCCGAAAACGCGAACGTCTGCAGATAGCTCGCAGCCAGAAAGAGCTAGCCTGGAAAGCTGTTGCTCAGCCTCATCTGCCCATGGCACCGCTCGCACAGAGGCACAGAGACTGGGGCTGCTTGCTTGTCTTGCCACCTCAAACTTCAAACGTAGCTTAGGTGGTCTGTGACGGGCGCCTCCGGCAGCCCTGCTCCGGAAATGCGAATGTCTGCAGATAGCTCTCAGGCAGAAAGAGCTAGCCTGGAAAGCTTTTGCTCAGCCTCATCTGCCAATGGCACTGCTCGCACAGAGGCACAGAGACTGGGGCTGCTTGCTTGTCTTGCCACCTCAAACTTCAAACGTAGCTTAGGTGGTCTGTGCCGGGCGCCTCCGGCAGCCCTGCTCCGAAAATGCGAACGTCTGCAGATAGCTCGCAGGCAGAAAGAGCTAGCCTGGAAAGCTGTTACTCAGCCTCATCTGCCCATGGCACTGCTCGCACAGAGGCACAGAGACTGGGGCTGCTTGCTTGTCTTGCCCCCTCAAACTTCAAACGTAGCTTAGGTGGTCCGTGCCAGGCGCTTCGGGCAGCCCTGCTCCGAAAATGCGAACGTCTGCAGATAGCTCGCAGCCAGAAAGAGCCAGCCTGGAAAGCTGTTGCTCAGCCTCATCTGCCCATGGCACTGCTCGCACAGAGGCACAGAGACTGGGGCTGCTTGCTTGTCTTGCCCCCTCAAACTTCAAACGTATCTTTTGGCTGTTTGTGCCGGGCTCCTCCGGCAGCCCTGCTCCGAAAATGCGAACGTCTGCAGATAGCTCGCAGCCAGAAAGAGCTAGCCTGGAAAGCTGTTGCTCAGCCTCATCTGGCCATGGCACTGCTCGCACAGAGGCACAGAGACTGGGGCTGCTTGCTTGTCTTGCCCCCTCAAACTTGAAACGTAGCTTAGGTGGTCCGTGCCGGGCGCTTGCGGCAGCCCTGCTCCGAAAATGCAAACGTCTGCAGATAGCTCGCAGGCAGAAAGAGCTAGCCTGGAAAGCTGTTGCTCAGCCTCATCTGCCCATGGCACTGCTCGCACAGAGGCACAGAGACTGGGGCTGCTTGCTTGTCTTGCCCCCTCAAACTTCAAACGTAGCTTAGGTGGTCCGTGCCGGGTGCCTCTGGCAGCCCTACTCCGAAAATGCAGACGTCTGCAGATAGCTCGCAGGCAGAAAGAGCTAGCCTGGAAAGCTGTTGCTCAGCCTCATCTGCCCATGGCACTGCTCGCACAGAGGCACAGAGACTGGGGCTGCTTGCTTGTTTTGTCCCCTCAAACTTCAAACGTAACTTAGGTGGTCCGTGCCGGGCGCCTCCGGCAGCCCTGCTCCGAAAATGCGAACGTCTGCAGATAGCTCGCAGGCAGAAAGAGCTAGCCTGGAAAGCTGTTGCTCAGCGTCATGTGCCCATGGCACTGCTCGCACAGAGGCACAGAGACTGGGGCTGCTTGCTTGTCTTGCCCGCTCAAACTTCAAACGTATCTTTTGGCTGTTTGTGCCGGGCTCCTTCGGCAGCCCTGCTCCGAAAATGCGAAAGTCTGCAGATAGGTCGCAGGCAGAAAGAGCTAGCCTGGAAAGCTGTTGCTCAGCCTCATCTGCCCATGGCACTGCTCGCACAGAGGCACAGAGACTGGGGCTGCTTGCTTGTCTTGTCCCCTCAAACTTCAAACGTAGCTTAGGTGGTCCGTGCCGGGCGCCTCTGGCAGCCCTGTTCCGAAAATGCAGACGTCTGCAGATAGCTCGCAGGCAGAAAGAGCTAGCCTGGAAAGCTGTTGCTCAGCCTCATCTGCCCATGGCACTGCTCGCACAGAGGCACAGAGACTGGGGCTGCTTGCTTGTCTTGCCCCCTCAAACTTCAAACGTAGCTTAGGTGGTCCGTGCCGGGCGCTTCCGGCAGCCCTGCTCCGAAAATGCGAACGTCTGCAGATAGCTCGCAGGCAGAAAGAGCTAGCCTGGAAAGCTGTTGCTCAGCCTCATCTGGCCATGGCACTGCTCGCACACAGGCACAGAGACTGGGGCTGCTTGCTTGTCTTGTCCCCTCAAACTTCAAACGTAGCTTAGGTGGTCCGTGTCGGGCGACTCCGTTAGCCCTGCTCTAAAAATGCGAACGTCTGCAGATAGCTCGCAGGCAGAAAGAGCTAGCCTGGAAAGCTGTTGCTCAGCCTCATCTGCCCATGGCACTGCTCGCACAGAGGCACAGAGACTGAGGCTGCTTGCTTGTCTTGCCACCTCAAACTTCAAACGTAGCTTAGGTGGTCTGTGACGGGCGCCTCCGCCAGCCCTGCTTCGGAAATGCGAAAGTCTGCAGATAGCTCGCAGCCAGAAAGAGCTAGCCTGGAAAGCTTTTGCTCAGCGTCATGTGCCCATGGCACTGCTCGCACAGAGGCACAGAGACTGGGGCTGCTTGCTTGTCTTGCCCCCTCAAACTTCAAACGTATCTTTTGGCTGTTTTTGCCGGGCTCCTCCGGCAGCCCTGCTCCGAAAATGCGAACGTCTGCAGATAGCTCGCAGGCAGAAAGAGCTAGGCTGGAGAGCTGTTGCTCAGCCTCATCTGCCCATGGCACTGCTCGCACAGAGGCACAGAGACTGGGGCTGCTTGCTTGTCTTGCCCCCTCAAACTTCAAACGTATCTTTTGGCTGTTTGTGCCGGGCGCTTCCGGCAGCCCTGCTCCGAAAATGCGAACGTCTGCAGATAGCTCGCAGGCAGAAAGAGCTAGCCTGGAAAGCTGTTGCTCAGCCTCATCTGGCCATGGCACTGCTCGCACACAGGCACAGAGACTGGGGCTGCTTGCTTGTCTTGTCCCCTCAAACTTCAAATGTAGCTTAGGTGATCCGTGCCGGGCTCTTCGGACAGCCCTGCTCCGAAAATGCGAACGTCTGCACATAGCTCGCAGGCAGAAAGAGCTAGCCTGGAAAGCTGTTGTTCAGCCTCATCTGCCCATGGCACTGCTCGCACACAGGCACAGAGACTGGGGCTGCTTGCTTGTCTTGTCCCCTCAAACTTCAAACGTAACTTAGGTGGTCCGTGCCGGGCGCCTCCGGCAGCCCTGCTCCGAAAATGCGAACGTCTGCAGATAGCTCGCAGGCAGAAAGAGCTAGCCTGGAAAGCTGTTGCTCAGCCTCATCTGCCCATGGCACCGCTCGCACAGAGGCACAGAGACTGGGGCTGCTTGCTTGTCTTGCCACCTCAAACTTCAAACGTAGCTTAGGTGGTCTGTGACGGGCGCCTCCGGCAGCCCTGCTCCGGAAATGCGAATGTCTGCAGATAGCTCTCAGGCAGAAAGAGCTAGCCTGGAAAGCTTTTGCTCAGCCTCATCTGCCAATGGCACTGCTCGCACAGAGGCACAGAGACTGGGGCTGCTTGCTTGTCTTGCCACCTCAAACTTCAAACGTAGCTTAGGTGGTCTGTGTCGGGCGCCTCTGGCAGCCCTGCTCCGAAAATGCGAACGTCTGCAGATAGCTCGCAGGCAGAAAGAGCTAGCCTGGAAAGCTGTTACTCAGCCTCATCTGCCCATGGCACTGCTCGCACACAGGCACAGAGACTGGGGCTGCTTGCTTGTCTTGCCCCCTCAAACTTCAAACGTAGCTTAGGTGGTCCGTGCCAGGCGCTTCGGGCAGCCCTGCTCCGAAAATGCGAACGTCTGCAGATAGCTCGCAGCCAGAAAGAGCCAGCCTGGAAAGCTGTTGCTCAGCCTCATCTGCCCATGGCACTGCTCGCACAGAGGCACAGAGACTGGGGCTGCTTGCTTGTCTTGCCCCCTCAAACTTCAAACGTATCTTTTGGTTGTTTTTGCTGGGCTCCTTCGGCAGCCCTGCTCCGAAAATGCGAACGTCTGCAGATAGCTCGCAGCCAGAAAGAGCTAGGCTGGAAAGCTGTTGCTCAGCCTCATCTGGCCATGGCACTGCTCGCACAGAGGCACAGAGACTGGGGCTGCTTGCTTGTCTTGCCCCCTCAAACTTGAAACGTAACTTAGGTGGTCCGTGCCGGGCGCTTGCGGCAGCCCTGCTCCGAAAATGCAAACGTCTGCAGATAGCTCGCAGGCAGAAAGAGCTAGCCTGGAAAGCTGTTGCTCAGCCTCATCTGCCAATGGCACTGCTCGCACAGAGGCACAGAGACTGGGGCTGCTTGCTTGTCTTGCCCCCTCAAACTTCAAACGTAGCTTAGGTGGTCCGTGCCGGGTGCCTCTGGCAGCCCTGCTCCGAAAATGCAGACGTCTGCAGATAGCTCGCAGGCAGAAAGATCTAGCCTGGAAAGCTGTTGCTCAGCCTCATCTGCCCATGGCACTGCTCGCACAGAGGCACAGAGACTGGGGCTGCTTGCTTGTTTTGTCCCCTCAAACTTCAAACGTAACTTAGGTGGTCCGTGCCGGGCGCCTCCGGCAGCCCTGCTCCGAAAATGCGAACGTCTGCAGATAGCTCGCAGGCAGAAAGAGCTAGCCTGGAAAGCTGTTGCTCAGCGTCATGTGCCCATGGCACTGCTCGCACAGAGGCACAGAGACTGGGGCTGCTTGCTTGTCTTGCCCGCTCAAACTTCAAACGTATCTTTTGGCTGTTTGTGCCGGGCTCCTTCGGCAGCCCTGCTCCGAAAATGCGAACGTCTGCAGATAGGTCGCAGGCAGAAAGAGCTAGCCTGGAAAGCTGTTGCTCAGCCTCATCTGCCCATGGCACTGCTCGCACAGAGGCACAGAGACTGGGGCTGCTTGCTTGTCTTGTCCCCTCAAACTTCAAACGTAGCTTAGGTGGTGCGTGCCGGGCGCCTCTGGCAGCCCTGCTCCGAAAATGCAGACGTCTGCAGATAGCTCGCAGGCAGAAAGAGCTAGCCTGGAAAGCTGTTGCTCAGCCTCATCTGCCCATGGCACTGCTCGCACAGAGGCACAGAGACTGGGGCTGCTTGCTTGTCTTGCCACCTCAAACTTCAAACGTAGCTTAGGTGGTCCGTGCCGGGCGCTTCCGGCAGCCCTGCTCCGAAAATGCGAACGTCTGCAGATAGCTCGCAGGCAGAAAGAGCTAGCCTGGAAAGCTGTTGCTCAGCCTCATCTGGCCATGGCACTGCTCGCACACAGGCACAGAGACTGGGGCTGCTTGCTTGTCTTGTCCCCTCAAACTTCAAACGTAGCTTAGGTGGTCCGTGTCGGGCGACTCCGTTAGCCCTGCTCTAAAAATGCGAACGTCTGCAGATAGCTCGCAGGCAGAAAGAGCTAGCCTGGAAAGCTGTTGCTCAGCCTCATCTGCCCCTGGCACTGCTCGCACAGAGGCACAGAGACTGAGGCTGCTTGCTTGTCTTGCCACCTCAAACTTCAAACGTAGCTTAGGTGGTCTGTGACGGGCGCCTCCGCCAGCCCTGCTTCGGAAATGCAAAAGTCTGCAGATAGCTCGCAGCCAGAAAGAGCTAGCCTGGAAAGCTTTTGCTCAGCGTCATGTGCCCATGGCACTGCTCGCACAGAGGCACAGAGACTGGGGCTGCTTGCTTGTCTTGCCCCCTCAAACTTCAAACGTATCTTTTGGCTGTTTTTGCCGGGCTCCTCCGGCAGCCCTGCTCCGAAAATGCGAACGTCTGCAGATAGCTCGCAGGCAGAAAGAGCTAGGCTGGAGAGCTGTTGCTCAGCCTCATCTGCCCATGGCACTGCTCGCACAGAGGCACAGAGACTGGGGCTGCTTGCTTGTCTTGCCCCCTCAAACTTCAAACGTATCTTTTGGCTGTTTGTGCCGGGCGCTTCCGGCAGCCCTGCTCCGAAAATGCAAACGTCTGCAGATAGCTCGCAGGCAGAAAGAGCTAGCCTGGAAAGCTGTTGCTCAGCCTCATCTGCCCATGGCACTGCTCGCACAGAGGCACAGAGACTGGGGCTGCTTGCTTGTCTTGCCACCTCAAACTTCAAACGTAGCTTAGGTGGTCTGTGACGGGCGCCTCCGGCAGCCCTGCTTCGGAAATGCGAATGTCTGCAGATAGCTCTCAGGCAGAAAGAGCTAGCCTGGAAAGCTGTTGCTCAGCCTCATCTGCCCATGGCACTGCTCGCACAGAGGCACAGAGACTGGGACTGCTTGCTTGTCTTGCCCCCTCAAACTTCAAACGTAGCTTAGGTGGTCCGTGCCGGGCGCCTCCGGCAGCCCTGCTCTGAAAATGCGAACGTCTGCAGATAGCTCGCAGGCAGAAAGAGCTAGCCTGGAAAACTGTTGCTCAGCCTCATCTGGCCATGACACTGCTCGCACAGAGGCACAGAGACTGGGGCTGCTTGCTTGTCTTGCCCCCTCAAACTTCAAACGTATCTTTTGGCTGTTTGTGCCGGGCGCTTCCGGCAGCCCTGCTCCGAAAATGCAAACGTCTGCAGATAGCTCGCAGGCAGAAAGAGCTAGCCTGGAAAGCTGTTGCTCAGCCTCATCTGCCCATGGCACTGCTCGCACAGAGGCACAGAGACTGGGGCTGCTTGCTTGTCTTGCCCCCTCAAACTTCAAACGTATCTTTTGGCTGTTTGTGCCGGGCGCTTCCGGCAGCCCTGCTCCGAAAATGCAAACGTCTGCAGATAGCTCTCAGGCAGAAAGAGCTAGCCTGGAAAGCTGTTGCTCAGCCTCATCTGCCCATGGCACTGCTCGCACAGAGGCACAGAGACTGGGACTGCTTGCTTGTCTTGCCCCCTCAAACTTCAAACGTAGCTTAGGTGGTCCGTGCCGGGCGCCTCCGGCAGCCCTGCTCCGAAAATGCAAACGTCTGCAGATAGCTCGCAGGCAGAAAGAGCTAGCCTGGAAAACTGTTGCTCAGCCTCATCTGGCCATGACACTGCTCGCACAGAGGCACAGAGACTGGGGCTGCTTGCTTGTCTTGCCCCCTCAAACTTCAAACGTAGCTGAGGTGGTCCGTGCCGGGCGCTTCCGGCAGCCCTGCTCCGAAAATGCGAACGTGTGCAGACAGCTCGCAGGCAGAAAGAGCTAGCCTGGAAAGCTGTTGCTCAGCCTCATCTGCCCATGGCACTGCTCACACAGAGGCACAGAGACTGGGGCTGCTTCCTTGTCTTGTCCCCTCAAACTTCAAACGTAGATTTGGTGGTCCGTGCCGTGCGCCTCCGGCAGCCCTGCTCCGAAAATGCGAACGTCTGCATATAGCTCGCAGGCAGAAAGAGCTAGGCTGGAAAGCTGTTGCTCAGCCTCATCTGGCCATGGCACTGCTCGCACAGAGGCACAGAGACTGGGGCTGCTTGCTTGTCTTGCCCCCTCAAACTTCAAACGTATCTTTTGGCTGTTTTTGCCCGGCGCTTCCGGCAGCCCTGTTCCGAAAATGCAAACGTCTGCAGATAGCTCGCAGGCAGAAAGAGCTAGCCTGGAAAGCTGTTGCTCAGCCTCATCTGCCCATGGCACTGCTCGCACAGAGGCACAGAGACTGAGGCTGCTTGCTTGTCTTGCCACCTCAAACTTCAAACGTAGCTTAGGTGGTCTGTGACGGGCGCCTCCGCGAGCCCTGCTTCGGAAATGCGAAAGTCTGCAGATAGTTCGCAGCCAGAAAGAGCTAGCCTGGAAAGCTTTTGCTCAGCGTCATGTGCCCATGGCACTGCTCGCACAGAGGCACAGAGACTGGGGCTGCTTGCTTGTCTTGCCCCCTCAAACTTCAAACGTATCTTTTGGCTGTTTTTGCCGGGCTCCTCCGGCAGCCCTGCTCCGAAAATGCGAACGTCTGCAGATAGCTCGCAGGCAGAAAGAGCTACGCTGGAGAGCTGTTGCTCAGCCTCATCTGCCCATGGCACTGCTCGCACAGAGGCACAGAGACTGGGGCTGCTTGCTTGTCTTCCCCCTCAAACTTCAAACATATCTTTTGGCTGTTTGTGCCGGGCGCTTCCGGCAGCCCTGTTCCGAAAATGCAAACGTCTGCAGATAGCTCGCAGGCAGAAAGAGCTAGCCTGGAAAGCTGTTGCTCAGCCTCATCTGCCCATGGCACTGCTCGCACAGAGGCACAGAGACTGGGGCTGCTTGCTTGTCTTGCCACCTCAAACTTCAAACGTAGCTTAGGTGGTCTGTGACGGGCGCCTCCAGCAGCCCTGCTTCGGAAATGCGAATGTCTGCAGATAGCTCTCAGGCAGAAAGAGCTAGCCTGGAAAGCTGTTGCTCAGCCTCATCTGCCCATGGCACTGCTCGCACAGAGGCACAGAGACTGGGACTGCTTGCTTGTCTTGCCCCCTCAAACTTCAAACGTAGCTTAGGTGGTCCGTGCCGGGCGCCTCCGGCAGCCCTGCTCCGAAAATGCGAACGTCTGCAGATAGCTCGCAGGCAGAAAGAGCTAGCCTGGAAAACTGTTGCTCAGCCTCATCTGGCCATGACACTGCTCGCACAGAGGCACAGAGACTGGGGCTGCTTGCTTGTCTTGCCACCTCAAACTTCAAACGTAGCTGAGGTGGTCCGTGCCGGGCGCTTCCGGCAGCCCTGCTCCGAAAATGCGAACGTCTGCAGATAGCTCGCAGGCAGAAAGAGCTAGCCTGGAAAGCTGTTGCTCAGCCTCATCTGCCCATGGCACTGCTCGCACACAGGCACAGAGACTGGGGCTGCTTGCTTGTCTTGTCCCCTCAAACTTCAAACGTAGATTTGGTGGTCCGTGCCGTGCGCCTCCGGCAGCCCTGCTCCGAAAATGCGAACGTCTGCAGATAGCTCGCAGGCAGAAAGAGCTAGCCTGGAAAGCTGTTGCTCAGCCTCATGTGCCCATGGCACTGCTCGCACAGAGGCACAGAGACTGGGGCTGCTTGCTTGTCTTGCCCCCTCAAACTTCAAACGTATCTTTTGGCTGTTTTTGCCCGGCGCTTCCGGCAGCCCTGTTCCGAAAATGCAAACGTCTGCAGATAGCTCGCAGGCAGAAAGAGCTAGCCTGGAAAGCTGTTGCTCAGCCTCATGTGCCCATGGCACTGCTCGCACAGAGGCACAGAGACTGGGGCTGCTTGCTTGTCTTGTCCCCTCAAACTTCAAACGTAGCTTAGGTGGTCCGTGCCGGGCACCTCCGGCAGCCCTGCTCCGAAAATGCGAACGTCTGCAGATAGCTCGCAGGCAGAAAGAGGTAGCCTGGAAAGCTGTTGCTCAGCCTCATCTGCCCATGGCACTGCTCGCACACAGGCACAGAGACTGGGGCTGCTTGCTTGTCTTGCCCCCTCAAACTTCAAACGTATCTTTTGGCTGTTTGTGCCGGGCTCCTCCGGCAGCCCTGCTCCGAAAATGTGAACGTCTGCAGATAGCTCACAGGCAGAAAGAGCTAGCCTGGAAAGCTGTTGCTCAGCCTCATGTGCCCATGGCACTGCTCGCACAGAGGCACAGAGACTGGGGCTGCTTGCTTGTCTTGTCCCCTCAAACTTCAAACGTAGCTTAGGTGGTCCGTGCCGGGCACCTCCGGCAGCCCTGCTCCGAAAATGCGAACGTCTGCAGATAGCTCGCAGGCAGAAAGAGGTAGCCTGGAAAGCTGTTGCTCAGCCTCATCTGCCCATGGCACTGCTCGCACACAGGCACAGAGACTGGGGCTGCTTGCTTGTCTTGCCCCCTCAAACTTCAAACGTATCTTTTGGCTGTTTGTGCCGGGCTCCTCCGGCAGCCCTGCTCCGAAAATGTGAACGTCTGCAGATAGCTCACAGGCAGAAAGAGCTAGCCTGGAAAGCTGTTGCTCAGCCTCATCTGCCCATGGCACTGCTCGCACAGAGGCACAGAGACTGGGGCTGCTTGCTTGTCTTGCCCCCTCAAACTTCAAACGTAGCTTAGGTGGTCCGTGCCGGGCGCTTCCGGCAGCCCTGCTCCGAAAATGCGAACGTCTGCAGATAGCTCGCAGCCAGAAAGAGCTAGCCTGGAAAACTGTTGCTCAGCCTCATCTGCCCATGGCACTGCTGTCACAGAGGCACAGAGACTGGGGTTGCTTGCTTGTCTTGCCCCCTCAAACTTGAAACGTATCTTAGGTGGTCCGTGTCGGGCGACTCCGTTAGCCCTGCTCTAAAAATGCGAACGTCTGCAGATAGCTCGCAGGCAGAAAGAGCCAGCCTGGAAAGCTGTTGCTCATCCTCATCTGCCCATGGCACTGCTCGCACAGAGGCACAGAGACTGGGGCTGCTTGCTTGTCTTGTCCCCTCAAACTTCAAACGTAGATTAGGTGGTCCGTGCCGTGCGCCTCCGGCAGCCCTGCTCCGAAAATGCGAACGTCTGCATATAGCTCGCAGGCAGAAAGAGCTAGCCTGGAAAGCTGTTGCTCAGCCTCATCTGCCCATGGCACTGCTCGCACAGAGGCACAGAGACTGGGGCTGCTTGCTTGTCTTGCCACCTCAAACTTCAAACGTAGCTTAGGTGGTCCGTGCCGGGCGCTTCGGGCAGCCCGGCTCCGAAAACGCGAACGTCTGCAGATAGCTCGCAGGCAGAAAGAGCTAGCCTGGAAAGCTGTTGCTCAGCCTCATCTGGCCATGGCACTGATCGCACAGAGGCACAGAGACTGGGGCTGCTTGCTTGTCTTGCCCCCTCAAACTTCAAACGTAGCTTAGGTGGTCCGTGCCGGGCGCTTCGGGCAGCCCTGCTCCGAAAATGCGAACGTGTGCAGATAGCTCGCAGGCAGAAAGAGCTAGCCTGGAAAGCTGTTACTCAGCCTCATCTGCCCATGGCACTGCTCGCACACAGGCACAGAGACTGGGGCTGCTTGCTTGTCTTGCCCCCTCAAACTTCAAACGTAGCTTAGGTGGTCCGTGCC
Organism: Opisthocomus hoazin; assembly: GCF_030867145.1. Lineage (NCBI taxonomy): Eukaryota > Metazoa > Chordata > Aves > Opisthocomiformes > Opisthocomidae > Opisthocomus > Opisthocomus hoazin. The sequence continues at coordinate 684,989 of NC_134438.1, read as the reverse complement.
AGGCGCTTCGGGCAGCCCTGCTCCGAAAATGCGAACGTCTGCAGATAGCTCTCAGGCAGAAAGAGCTAGCCTGGAAAGCTGTTGCTCAGCCTCATCTGGCCATGGCACTGCTCGCACAGAGGCACAGAGACTGGGGCTGCTTGCTTGTCTTGCCCCCTCAAACTTCAAACGTATCTTAGGTGGTCCGTGTCGGGCGACTCCGTTAGCCCTGCTCTAAAAATGCGAACGTCTGCAGATAGCTCGCAGGCAGAAAGAGCCGGCCTGGAAAGCTGTTGCTCAGCCTCATCTGCCCATGGCACTGCTCGCACAGAGGCACAGAGACTGGGGCTGCTTCCTTGTCTTGTCCCCTCAAACTTCAAACGTAGCTTAGGTGGTCCGTGCCGTGCGCCTCCGGCAGCCCTGCTCCGAAAATGCGAACGTCTGCAGATAGCTCGCAGGCAGAAAGATCTAGCCTGGAAAGCTGTTGCTCAGCCTCATCTGCCCATGGCACTGCTCGCACAGAGCCACAGAGACTGGGGCTGCTTGCTTGTCTTGCCCCCTCAAACTTCAAACGTATCTTAGGTGGTCCGTGTCGGGCGACTCCGTTAGGCCTGCTCTAAAAATGCGAACGTCTGCAGATAGCTCGCAGGCAGAAAGAGCCAGCCTGGAAAGCTGTTGCTCAGCCTCATCTGCCCATGGCACTGCTCGCACAGAGGCACAGAGACTGGGGCTGCTTGCTTGTCTTGTCCCCTCAAACTTCAAAAGTATCTTAGGTGGTCCGTGCCGTGCGCCTCCGGCAGCCCTGCTCCGAAAATGCAAACGTCTGCAGATAGCTCGCAGGCAGAAAGAGCTAGCCTGGAAAGCTGTTGCTCAGCCTCATCTGCCCATGGCACTGCTCGCACAGAGGCACAGAGACTGGGGCTGCTTGCTTGTCTTGTCCCCTCAAACTTCAAACATAACTTAGGTGGTCCGTGCCGGGCGCCTCTGGCAGCCCTGCTCCGAAAATGCGAACGTCTGCAGATAGCTCGCAGGCAGAAAGAGCTAGCCTGGAAAGCTGTTGCTCCGCGTCATGTGCCCATGGCACTGCTCGCACAGAGGCACAGAGACTGGGGCTGCTTGCTTGTCTTGTCCCCTCAAACTTCAAACGTAGCTTAGGTGGTCCGTGCCGGGCGCCTCCGGCAGCCTTCATCTGAAAATGCGAACGTGTGCAGATAGCTCGCAGGCAGAAAGAGCTAGCCTGGAAAGCTGTTGCTCAGCGTCATGTGCCCATGGCACTGCTCGCACAGAGGCACAGAGACTGGGGCTGCTTGCTTGTCTTGCCCCCTCAAACTTCAAACGTAGCTTAGGTGGTCCGTGCCGGGCGCCTCCGGCAGCCCTGCTCCGAAAATGCGAACGTCTGCAGATAGCTCGCAGGCAGAAAGAGCTAGCCTGGAAAGCTGTTGCTCAGCCTCATCTGCCCATGGCACTGCTCGCACACAGGCACAGAGACTGGGGCTGCTTGCTTGTCTTGCCCCCTCAAACTTCAAACGTAGCTTAGGTGGTCCGTGTCGGGCGACTCCGTTAGCCCTGCTCTAAAAAAGCGAACGTCTGCAGATAGCTCGCAGGCAGAAAGAGCTAGCCTGGAAAGCTGTTGCTCAGCCTCATCTGCCCATGGCACTGCTCGCACAGAGGCACAGAGACTGGGACTGCTTGCTTGTCTTGCCCCCTGAAACTTCAAACGTAGCTTAGGTGGTCCGTGCCGGGCGCCTCCGGCAGCCCTGCTCCGAAAATGCGAACGTCTGCAGATAGCTCGCAGGCAGAAAGAGCTAGGCTGGAAAGCTGTTGCTCAGCCTCATCTGCCAATGGCACTGCTCGCACAGAGGCACAGAGACTGGGGCTGCTTGCTTGTCTTGCCCCCTCAAACTTCAAACGTATCTTTTGGCTGTTTGTGCCGGGCGCTTGCGGCAGCCCTGCTCCGAAAATGCGAACGTCTGCAGATAGCTCGCAGGCAGAAAGAGCTACCCTGGAAAGCTGTTGCTCAGCCTCATCTGGCCATGGCACTGCTCGCACACAGGCACAGAGACTGGGGCTGCTTGCTTGTCTTGTCCCCTCAAACTTCAAACGTAGCTTAGGTGGTCCGTGCCGGGCGCCTCCGGCAGCCCTGCTCCGAAAATGCGAACGTCTGCAGATAGCTCGCAGGCAGAAAGAGCTAGCCTGGAAAGCTGTTGCTCAGCCTCATCTGCCAATGGCACTGCTCGCACAGAGGCACAGAGACTGGGGCTGCTTGCTTATCTTGCCACCTCAAACTTCAAACGTATCTTAGGTGGTCCGTGTCGGGTGACTCCGTTAGCCCTGGTCTAAAAATGCGAACGTCTGCAGATAGCTCGCAGGCAGAAAGAGCTAGGCTGGAAAGCTGTTGCTCAGCCTCATGTGCCCATGGCACTGCTCGCACAGAGGCACAGAGACTGGGGCTGCTTGCTTGTCTTGCCCCCTCAAACTTCAAACGTATCTTTTGGCTGTTTTTGCCCGGCGCTTCCGGCAGCCCTGTTCCGAAAATGCAAACGTCTGCAGATAGCTCGCAGGCAGAAAGAGCTAGCCTGGAAAGCTGTTGCTCAGCCTCATGTGCCCATGGCACTGCTCGCACAGAGGCACAGAGACTGGGGCTGCTTGCTTGTCTTGTCCCCTCAAACTTCAAACGTAGCTTAGGTGGTCCGTGCCGGGCTCCTCCGGCAGCCCTGCTCCGAAAATGTGAACGTCTGCAGATAGCTCACAGGCAGAAAGAGCTAGCCTGGAAAGCTGTTGCTCAGCCTCATCTGCCCATGGCACTGCTCGCACAGAGGCACAGAGACTGGGGCTGCTTGCTTGTCTTGCCCCCTCAAACTTCAAACGTAGCTTAGGTGGTCCGTGCCGGGCGCTTCCGGCAGCCCTGCTCCGAAAATGCGAACGTCTGCAGATAGCTCGCAGGCAGAAAGAGCTAGCCTGGAAAACTGTTGCTCAGCCTCATCTGCCCATGGCACTGCTGTCACAGAGGCACAGAGACTGGGGTTGCTTGCTTGTCTTGCCCCCTCAAACTTGAAACGTAGCTTAGGTGGTCCGTGTCGGGCGACTCCGTTAGCCCTGCTCTAAAAATGCGAACGTCTGCAGATAGCTCGCAGGCAGAAAGAGCCAGCCTGGAAAGCTGTTGCTCATCCTCATCTGCCCATGGCACTGCTCGCACAGAGGCACAGAGACTGGGGCTGCTTGCTTGTCTTGTCCCCTCAAACTTCAAACGTAGATTAGGTGGTCCGTGCCGTGCGCCTCCGGCAGCCCTGCTCCGAAAATGCGAACGTCTGCATATAGCTCGCAGGCAGAAAGAGCTAGCCTGGAAAGCTGTTGCTCAGCCTCATCTGCCCATGGCACTGCTCGCACAGAGGCACAGAGACTGGGGCTGCTTGCTTGTCTTGCCACCTCAAACTTCAAACGTAGCTTAGGTGGTCCGTGCCGGGCGCTTCGGGCAGCCCGGCTCCGAAAACGCGAACGTCTGCAGATAGCTCGCAGGCAGAAAGAGCTAGCCTGGAAAGCTGTTGCTCAGCCTCATCTGGCCATGGCACTGATCGCACAGAGGCACAGAGACTGGGGCTGCTTGCTTGTCTTGCCCCCTCAAACTTCAAACGTAGCTTAGGTGGTCCGTGCCGGGCGCTTCGGGCAGCCCTGCTCCGAAAATGCGAACGTGTGCAGATAGCTCGCAGGCAGAAAGAGCTAGCCTGGAAAGCTGTTACTCAGCCTCATCTGCCCATGGCACTGCTCGCACACAGGCACAGAGACTGGGGCTGCTTGCTTGTCTTGCCCCCTCAAACTTCAAACGTAGCTTAGGTGGTCCGTGCCAGGCGCTTCGGGCAGACCTGCTCCGAAAATGCGAACGTCTGCAGATAGCTCTCAGGCAGAAAGAGCTAGCCTGGAAAGCTGTTGCTCAGCCTCATCTGGCCATGGCACTGCTCGCACAGAGGCACAGAGACTGGGGCTGCTTGCTTGTCTTGCCCCCTGAAACTTCAAACGTATCTTAGGTGGTCCGTGTCGGGCGACTCCGTTAGCCCTGCTCTAAAAATGCGAACGTCTGCAGATAGCTCGCAGGCAGAAAGAGCCGGCCTGGAAAGCTGTTGCTCAGCCTCATCTGCCCATGGCACTGCTCGCACAGAGGCACAGAGACTGGGGCTGCTTCCTTGTCTTGTCCCCTCAAACTTCAAACGTAGCTTAGGTGGTCCGTGCCGTGCGCCTCCGGCAGCCCTGCTCCGAAAATGCGAACGTCTGCAGATAGCTCGCAGGCAGAAAGAGCTAGCCTGGAAAGCTGTTGCTCAGCCTCATCTGCCCATGGCACTGCTCGCACAGAGCCACAGAGACTGGGGCTGCTTGCTTGTCTTGCCCCCTCAAACTTCAAACGTATCTTAGGTGGTCCGTGTCGGGCGACTCCGTTAGGCCTGCTCTAAAAATGCGAACGTCTGCAGATAGCTCGCAGGCAGAAAGAGCCAGCCTGGAAAGCTGTTGCTCAGCCTCATCTGCCCATGGCACTGCTCGCACAGAGGCACAGAGACTGGGGCTGCTTGCTTGTCTTGTCCCCTCAAACTTCAAACGTATCTTAGGTGGTCCGTGCCGTGCGCCTCCGGCAGCCCTGCTCCGAAAATGCAAACGTCTGCAGATAGCTCGCAGGCAGAAAGAGCTAGCCTGGAAAGCTGTTGCTCAGCCTCATCTGCCCATGGCACTGCTCGCACAGAGGCACAGAGACTGGGGCTGCTTGCTTGTCTTGTCCCCTCAAACTTCAAACATAACTTAGGTGGTCCGTGCCGGGCGCCTCTGGCAGCCCTGCTCCGAAAATGCGAACGTCTGCAGATAGCTCGCAGGCAGAAAGAGCTAGCCTGGAAAGCTGTTGCTCCGCGTCATGTGCCCATGGCACTGCTCGCACAGAGGCACAGAGACTGGGGCTGCTTGCTTGTCTTGCCACCTCAAACTTCAAACGTATCTTTTGGCTGTTTTTGCCGGACTCCTCCGGCAGCCCTGCTCCGAAAATGCGAACGTCTGCAGATAGCTCGCAGGCAGAAAGAGCTAGCCTGGAAAGCTGTTGCTCAGCCTCGTCTGCCCATGGCACTGCTCGCACAGAGGCACAGAGACTGGGGCTGCTTGCTTGTCTTGCCCCCTCAAACTTCAAACGTAGCTTAGGTGGTCCGTGCCGGGCGCTTCGGGCAGCCCTGCTCCGAAAATGCGAACGTTTGCAGATAGCTCGCAGCCAGAAAGAGCTAGCCTGGAAAGCTGTTGCTCAGCCTCATCTGCCCATGGCACTGCTCGCACAGAGGCACAGAGACTGGGGCTGCTTGCTTGTCTTGTCCCCTCAAACTTCAAACGTAGCTTAGGTGGTCCGTGCCGGGCGCCTCCGGCAGCCTTCATCTGAAAATGCGAACGTGTGCAGATAGCTCGCAGGCAGAAAGAGCTAGCCTGGAAAGCTGTTGCTCAGCGTCATGTGCCCATGGCACTGCTCGCACAGAGGCACAGAGACTGGGGCTGCTTGCTTGTCTTGCCCCCTCAAACTTCAAACGTAGCTTAGGTGGTCCGTGCCGGGCGCCTCCGGCAGCCCTGCTCCGAAAATGCGAACGTCTGCAGATAGCTCGCAGGCAGAAAGAGCTAGCCTGGAAAGCTGTTGCTCAGCCTCATCTGCCCATGGCACTGCTCGCACACAGGCACAGAGACTGGGGCTGCTTGCTTGTCTTGCCCCCTCAAACTTCAAACGTAGCTTAGGTGGTCCGTGTCGGGCGACTCCGTTAGCCCTGCTCTAAAAAAGCGAACGTCTGCAGATAGCTCGCAGGCAGAAAGAGCTAGCCTGGAAAGCTGTTGCTCAGCCTCATCTGCCCATGGCACTGCTCGCACAGAGGCACAGAGACTGGGACTGCTTGCTTGTCTTGCCCCCTGAAACTTCAAACGTATCTTAGGTGGTCCGTGCCGGGCGCCTCCGGCAGCCCTGCTCCGAAAATGCGAACGTCTGCAGATAGCTCGCAGGCAGAAAGAGCTAGGCTGGAAAGCTGTTGCTCAGCCTCATCTGCCAATGGCACTGCTCGCACAGAGGCACAGAGACTGGGGTTGCTTGCTTGTCTTGCCCCCTCAAACTTCAAACGTATCTTTTGGCTGTTTGTGCCGGGCGCTTGCGGCAGCCCTGCTCCGAAAATGCGAACGTCTGCAGATAGCTCGCAGGCAGAAAGAGCTAGCCTGGAAAGCTGTTGCTCAGCCTCATCTGGCCATGGCACTGCTCGCACACAGGCACAGAGACTGGGGCTGCTTGCTTGTCTTGTCCCCTCAAACTTCAAACGTAGCTTAGGTGGTCCGTGCCGGGCGCCTCCGGCAGCCCTGCTCCGAAAATGCGAACGTCTGCAGATAGCTCGCAGGCAGAAAGAGCTAGCCTGGAAAGCTGTTGCTCAGCCTCATCTGCCAATGGCACTGCTCGCACAGAGGCACAGAGACTGGGGCTGCTTGCTTATCTTGCCACCTCAAACTTCAAACGTATCTTAGGTGGTCCGTGTCGGGTGACTCCGTTAGCCCTGGTCTAAAAATGAGAACGTCTGCAGATAGCTCGCAGGCAGAAAGAGCTAGCCTGGAAAGCTGTTGCTCAGCCTCATCTGCCCATGGCACTGCTCGCACAGAGGCACAGAGACTGGGGCTGCTTGCTTGTCTTGTCCCCTCAAACTTCAAACGTAACTTAGGTGGTCCGTGCCGGGCGCCTCCGGCAGCCCTGCTCCGAAAATGCGAACGTCTGCAGATAGCTCGCAGGCAGAAAGAGCTAGCCTGGAAAGCTGTTGCTCAGCGTCATGTGCCCATGGCACTGCTCGCACAGAGGCACAGAGACTGGGGCTGCTTGCTTGTCTTGCCCCCTCAAACTTCAAACGTATCTTTTGGCTGTTTGTGCCGGGCTCCTTCGGCAGCCCTGCTCCGAAAATGCGAACGTCTGCAGATAGCTCGCAGGCAGAAAGAGCTAGCCTGGAAAGCTGTTGCTCAGCCTCATCTGCCCATGGCACTGCTCGCACAGAGGCACAGAGACTGGGGCTGCTTGCTTGTCTTGCCCCCTCAAACTTCAAACGTAGCTTAGGTGGTCCGTGCCGGGCGACTCCGTTAGCCCTGCTCCGAAAATGCGAACATCTGCAGATAGCTCGCAGGCAGAAAGAGCTAGCCTGGAAAGCTGTTGCTCAGCCTAATCTGCCCATGGCACTGCTCGCACAGAGGCACAGAGACTGGGGCTGCTTGCTTGTCTTGCCCCCTCAAACTTCAAACGTAGCTTAGGTGGTCCGTGCCGGGCGCTTGCGGCAGCCCTGCTCCGAAAATGCGAACGTCTGCAGATAGCTCGCAGGCAGAAAGAGCTAGCCTGGAAAGCTGTTGCTCAGCCTCATCTGGCCATGGCACTGCTCGCACAGAGGCACAGAGACTGGGGCTGCTTGCTTGTCTTGCCCCCTCAAACTTCAAACGTATCTTAGGTGGTCCGTGTCGGGCGACTCCGTTAGCCCTGCTCTAAAAATGCGAACGTCTGCAGATAGCTCGCAGGCAGAAAGAGCCGGCCTGGAAAGCTGTTGCTCAGCCTCATCTGCCCATGGCACTGCTCGCACAGAGGCACAGAGACTGGGGCTGCTTCCTTGTCTTGTCCCCTCAAACTTCAAACGTAGCTTAGGTGGTCCGTGCCGTGCGCCTCCGGCAGCCCTGCTCCGAAAATGCGAACGTCTGCAGATAGCTCGCAGGCAGAAAGATCTAGCCTGGAAAGCTGTTGCTCAGCCTCATCTGCCCATGGCACTGCTCGCACAGAGCCACAGAGACTGGGGCTGCTTGCTTGTCTTGCCCCCTCAAACTTCAAACGTATCTTAGGTGGTCCGTGTCGGGCGACTCCGTTAGGCCTGCTCTAAAAATGCGAACGTCTGCAGATAGCTCGCAGGCAGAAAGAGCCAGCCTGGAAAGCTGTTGCTCCGCATCATGTGCCCATGGCACTGCTCGCACAGAGGCACAGAGACTGGGGCTGCTTGCTTGTCTTGCCACCTCAAACTTCAAACGTAACTTTTGGCTGTTTTTGCCGGGCTCCTCCGGCAGCCCTGCTCCGAAAATGCGAACGTCTGCAGATAGCTCGCAGGCAGAAAGAGCTAGCCTGGAAAGCTGTTGCTCAGCCTCATCTGCCCATGGCACTGCTCGCACAGAGGCACAGAGACTGGGGCTGCTTGCTTGTCTTGCCCCCTAAAACTTCAAACGTAGCTTAGGTGGTCCGTGCCGGGCGCTTCGGGCAGCCCTGCTCCGAAAATGCGAACGTTTGCAGATAGCTCGCAGCCAGAAAGAGCTAGCCTGGAAAGCTGTTGCTCAGCCTCATCTGCCCATGGCACTGCTCGCACAGAGGCACAGAGACTGGGGCTGCTTGCTTGTCTTGTCCCCTCAAACTTCAAACGTAGCTTAGGTGGTCCGTGCCGGGCGCCTCCGGCAGCCTTCATCTGAAAATGCGAACGTGTGCAGATAGCTCGCAGGCAGAAAGAGCTAGCCTGGAAAGCTGTTGCTCAGCGTCATGTGCCCATGGCACTGCTCGCACAGAGGCACAGAGACTGGGGCTGCTTGCTTGTCTTGCCCCCTCAAACTTCAAACGTAGCTTAGGTGGTCCGTGCCGGGCGCCTCCGGCAGCCCTGCTCCGAAAATGCGAACGTCTGCAGATAGCTCGCAGGCAGAAAGAGCTAGCCTGGAAAGCTGTTGCTCAGCCTCATCTGCCCATGGCACTGCTCGCACACAGGCACAGAGACTGGGGCTGCTTGCTTGTCTTGCCCCCCTCAAACTTCAAACGTAGCTTAGGTGGTCCGTGTCGGGCGACTCCGTTAGCCCTGCTCTAAAAAAGCGAACGTGTGCAGATAGCTCGCAGGCAGAAAGAGCTAGCCTGGAATGCTGTTGCTCAGCCTCATCTGCCCATGGCACTGCTCGCACAGAGGCACAGAGACTGGGACTGCTTGCTTGTCTTGCCCCCTGAAACTTCAAACGTAGCTTAGGTGGTCCGTGCCGGGCGCCTCCGGCTGCCCTGCTCCGAAAATGCGAACGTCTGCAGATAGCTCGCAGGCAGAAAGAGCTAGGCTGGAAAGCTGTTGCTCAGCCTCATCTGGACATGGCACTGCTCGCACAGAGGCACAGAGACTGGGGCTGCTTGCTTGTCTTGCCCCCTCAAACTTCAAACGTATCTTTTGGCTGTTTGTGCCGGGCTCCTCCGGCAGCCCTGCTCCGAAAATGCGAACGTCTGCAGATAGTTCGCAGCCAGAAAGAGCTAGCCTGGAAAGCTGTTGCTCAGCCTCATCTGCCCATGGCACTGCTCGCACAGAGGCACAGAGACTGGGGCTGCTTGCTTGTCTTGCCCCCTCAAACTTCAAACGTAGCTTAGGTGGTCCGTGCCGGGCGCTTGCGGCAGCCCTGCTCCGAAAATGCGAACGTCTGCAGATAGCTCGCAGGCAGAAAGAGCTAGCCTGGAAAGCTGTTGCTCAGCCTCATCTGGCCATGGCACTGCTCGCACAGAGGCACAGAGACTGGGGCTGCTTGCTTGTCTTGTCCCCTCAAACTTCAAACGTAGCTTAGGTGGTCCGTGCCGGGCGCCTCCGGCAGCCCTGCTCCGAAAATGCGAACGTCTGCAGATAGCTCGCAGGCAGAAAGAGCTAGCCTGGAAAGCTGTTGCTCAGCCTCATATGCCAATGGCACTGCTCGCACAGAGGCACAGAGACTGGGGCTGCTTGCTTATCTTGCCACCTCAAACTTCAAACGTATCTTAGGTGGTCCGTGTCGGGTGACTCCGTTAGCCCTGCTCTAAAAATGCGAACGTCTGCAGATAGCTCGCAGGCAGAAAGAGCTAGCCTGGAAAGCTGTTGCTCAGCCTCATCTGCCCATGGCACTGCTCGCACAGAGGCACAGAGACTGGGGCTGCTTGCTTGTCTTGCCCCCTCAAACTTCAAACGTAGCTTAGGTGGTCCGTGCCGGGCGCCTCTGGCAGCCCTGCTCCGAAAATGCAGACGTCTGCAGATAGCTCGCAGGCAGAAAGAGCTAGCCTGGAAAGCTGTTGCTCAGCCTCATCTGCCCATGGCACTGCTCGCACAGAGGCACAGAGACTGGGGCTGCTTGCTTGTCTTGTCCCCTCAAACTTCAAACGTAACTTAGGTGGTCCGTGCCGGGCGCCTCCGGCAGCCCTGCTCCGAAAATGCGAACGTCTGCAGATAGCTCGCAGGCAGAAAGAGCTAGCCTGGAAAGCTGTTGCTCAGCGTCATGTGCCCATGGCACTGCTCGCACAGAGGCACAGAGACTGGGGCTGCTTGCTTGTCTTGCCCGCTCAAACTTCAAACGTATCTTTTGGCTGTTTGTGCCGGGCTCCTTCGGCAGCCCTGCTCCGAAAATGCGAACGTCTGCAGATAGCTCGCAGGCAGAAAGAGCTAGCCTGGAAAGCTGTTGCTCAGCCTCATCTGCCCATGGCACTGCTCGCACAGAGGCACAGAGACTGGGGCTGCTTCCTTGTCTTGTCCCCTCAAACTTCAAACGTAGCTTAGGTGGTCCGTGCCGTGCGCCTCCGGCAGCCCTGCTCCGAAAATGCGAACGTCTGCAGATAGCTCGCAGGCAGAAAGATCTAGCCTGGAAAGCTGTTGCTCAGCCTCATCTGCCCATGGCACTGCTCGCACAGAGCCACAGAGACTGGGGCTGCTTGCTTGTCTTGCCCCCTCAAACTTCAAACGTATCTTAGGTGGTCCGTGTCGGGCGACTCCGTTAGGCCTGCTCTAAAAATGCGAACGTCTGCAGATAGCTCGCAGGCAGAAAGAGCCAGCCTGGAAAGCTGTTGCTCAGCCTCATCTGCCCATGGCACTGCTCGCACAGAGGCACAGAGACTGGGGCTGCTTGCTTGTCTTGTCCCCTCAAACTTCAAACGTAACTTAGGTGGTCCGTGCCGGGCGCCTCCGGCAGCCCTGCTCCGAAAATGCGAACGTCTGCAGATAGCTCGCAGGCAGAAAGAGCTAGCCTGGAAAGCTGTTGCTCAGCGTCATGTGCCCATGGCACTGCTCGCACAGAGGCACAGAGACTGGGGCTGCTTGCTTGTCTTGCCACCTCAAACTTCAAACGTATCTTTTGGCTGTTTTTGCCGGGCTCCTCCGGCAGCCCTGCTCCGAAAATGCGAACGTCTGCAGATAGCTCGCAGGCAGAAAGAGCTAGGCTGGAAAGCTGTTGCTCAGCCTCATCTGCCCATGGCACTGCTCGCACAGAGGCACAGAGACTGGGGCTGCTTGCTTGTCTTGCCCGCTCAAACTTCAAACGTATCTTTTGGCTGTTTGTGCCGGGCTCCTTCGGCAGCCCTGCTCCGAAAATGCGAACGTCTGCAGATAGCTCGCAGGCAGAAAGAGCTAGCCTGGAAAGCTGTTGCTCAGCCTCATCTGCCCATGGCACTGCTCGCACAGAGGCACAGAGACTGGGGCTGCTTGCTTGTCTTGTCCCCTCAAACTTCAAACGTAGCTTAGGTGGTCCGTGCCGGGCGCCTCCGGCAGCCTTCATCTGAAAATGCGAACGTGTGCAGATAGCTCGCAGGCAGAAAGAGCTAGCCTGGAAAGCTGTTGCTCAGCGTCATGTGCCCATGGCACTGCTCGCACAGAGGCACAGAGACTGGGGCTGCTTGCTTGTCTTGCCCCCTCAAACTTCAAACGTAGCTTAGGTGGTCCGTGCCGGGCGCCTCCGGCAGCCCTGCTCCGAAAATGCGAACGTCTGCAGATAGCTCGCAGGCAGAAAGAGCTAGCCTGGAAAGCTGTTGCTCAGCCTCATCTGCCCATGGCACTGCTCGCACACAGGCACAGAGACTGGGGCTGCTTGCTTGTCTTGCCCCCTCAAACTTCAAACGTAGCTTAGGTGGTCCGTGTAGGGCGACTCCGTTAGCCCTGCTCTAAAAAAGCGAACGTCTGCAGATAGCTCGCAGGCAGAAAGAGCTAGCCTGGAAAGCTGTTGCTCAGCCTCATCTGCCCATGGCACTGCTCGCACAGAGGCACAGAGACTGGGACTGCTTGCTTGTCTTGCCCCCTGAAACTTCAAACGTAGCTTAGGTGGTCCGTGCCGGGCGCCTCCGGCAGCCCTGCTCCGAAAATGCGAACGTCTGCAGATAGCTCGCAGGCAGAAAGAGCTAGCCTGGAAAGCTGTTGCTCAGCCTCATCTGCCAATGGCACTGCTCGCACAGAGGCACAGAGACTGGGGCTGCTTGCTTGTCTTGCCCCCTCAAACTTCAAACGTATCTTTTGGCTGTTTGTGCCGGGCTCCTCCGGCAGCCCTGCTCCGAAAATGCGAACGTCTGCAGATAGCTCACAGGCAGAAAGAGCTAGCCTGGAAAGCTGTTTCTCAGCCTCATCTGCCCATGGCACTGCTCACACAGAGGCACAGAGACTGGGGCTGCTCGCTTGTCTTGCCACCTCAAACTTCAAACCTAGCTTAGGTGTTCCGTGCAGGGGGCCTCCGGCAGCCCTGCTCTGAAAATGCGAACGTGTGCAGATAGCTCGCAGGCAGAAAGAGCTAGCCTGGAAAGCTGTTGCTCAGCCTCATCTGCAAATGGCACTGCTCGCACAGGCACAGAGACTGGGGCTGCTTTCTTGTCTTGCCATCTCAAACTTCAAACGTAGCTTAGGTGGTCCGTGCCGGGCGCCTCCGGCAGCCCTGCTCCGAAAATGCGAACGTCTGCAGATAGCTCGCAGGCAGAAAGAGCTAGCCTGGAAAGCTGTTGCTCAGCCTCATCTGCCCATGGCACTGCTCGCACAGAGGCACAGAGACTGGGACTGCTTGCTTGTCTTGCCCCCTCAAACTTCAAACGTAGCATAGGTGGTCCGTGCCGGGCGCCTCCGGCAGCCCTGCTCCGAAAATGCGAACGTCTGCAGATAGCTCGCAGGCAGAAAGAGCTAGCCTGGAAAGCTGTTGCTCAGCCTCATCTGCCCATGGCACTGCTCGCACAGAGGCACAGAGACTGGGGCTGCTTGCTTGTCTTGCCCCCTCAAACTTCAAACGTATCTTTTGGCTGTTTGTGCCGGGCTCCTCCGGCAGCCCTGCTCCGAAAATGCGAACGTCTGCAGATAGTTCGCAGCCAGAAAGAGCTAGCCTGGAAAGCTGTTGCTCAGCCTCATCTGCCCATGGCACTGCTCGCACAGAGGCACAGAGACTGGGGCTGCTTGCTTGTCTTGCCCCCTCAAACTTCAAACGTAGCTTAGGTGGTCCGTGCCGGGCGCTTGCGGCAGCCCTGCTCCGAAAATGCGAACGTCTGCAGATAGCTCGCAGGCAGAAAGAGCTAGCCTGGAAAGCTGTTGCTCAGCGTCATGTGCCCATGGCACTGCTCGCACAGAGGCACAGAGACTGGGGCTGCTTGCTTGTCTTGCCCGCTCAAACTTCAAACGTATCTTTTGGCTGTTTGTGCCGGGCTCCTTCGGCAGCCCTGCTCCGAAAATGCGAACGTCTGCAGATAGCTCGCAGGCAGAAAGAGCTAGCCTGGAAAGCTGTTGCTCAGCCTCATCTGCCCATGGCACTGCTCGCACAGAGGCACAGAGACTGGGGCTGCTTGCTTGTCTTGCCCCCTCAAACTTCAAACGTAGCTTAGGTGGTCCGTGCCGGGCGACTCCGTTAGCCCTGCTCCGAAAATGCGAACGTCTGCAGATAGCTCGCAGGCAGAAAGAGCTAGCCTGGAAAGCTGTTGCTCAGCCTAATCTGCCCATGGCACTGCTCGCACAGAGGCACAGAGACTGGGGCTGCTTGCTTGTCTTGCCCCCTCAAACTTCAAACGTAGCTTAGGTGGTCCGTGCCGGGCGCTTGCGGCAGCCCTGCTCCGAAAATGCGAACGTCTGCAGATAGCTCGCAGGCAGAAAGAGCTAGCCTGGAAAGCTGTTGCTCAGCCTCATCTGGCCATGGCACTGCTCGCACAGAGGCACAGAGACTGGGGCTGCTTGCTTGTCTTGCCCCCTCAAACTTCAAACGTATCTTAGGTGGTCCGTGTCGGGCGACTCCATTAGCCCTGCTCTAAAAATGCGAACGTCTGCAGATAGCTCGCAGGCAGAAAGAGCCAGCCTGGAAAGCTGTTGCTCAGCCTCATCTGCCCATGGCACTGCTCGCACAGAGGCACAGAGACTGGGGCTGCTTGCTTGTCTTGTCCCCTCAAACTTCAAACGTAACTTAGGTGGTCCGTGCCGGGCGCCTCCGGCAGCCCTGCTCCGAAAATGCGAACGTCTGCAGATAGCTCGCAGGCAGAAAGAGCTAGCCTGGAAAGCTGTTGCTCAGCGTCATGTGCCCATGGCACTGCTCGCACAGAGGCACAGAGACTGGGGCTGCTTGCTTGTCTTGCCACCTCAAACTTCAAACGTATCTTTTGGCTGTTTTTGCCGGGCTCCTCCGGCAGCCCTGCTCCGAAAATGCGAACGTCTGCAGATAGCTCGCAGGCAGAAAGAGCTAGGCTGGAAAGCTGTTGCTCAGCCTCATCTGCCCATGGCACTGCTCGCACAGAGGCACAGAGACTGGGGCTGCTTGCTTGTCTTGCCCGCTCAAACTTCAAACGTATCTTTTGGCTGTTTGTGCCGGGCTCCTTCGGCAGCCCTGCTCCGAAAATGCGAACGTCTGCAGATAGCTCGCAGGCAGAAAGAGCTAGCCTGGAAAGCTGTTGCTCAGCCTCATCTGCCCATGGCACTGCTCGCACAGAGGCACAGAGACTGGGGCTGCTTGCTTGTCTTGTCCCCTCAAACTTCAAACGTAGCTTAGGTGGTCCGTGCCGGGCGCCTCCGGCAGCCTTCATCTGAAAATGCGAACGTGTGCAGATAGCTCGCAGGCAGAAAGAGCTAGCCTGGAAAGCTGTTGCTCAGCGTCATGTGCCCATGGCACTGCTCGCACAGAGGCACAGAGACTGGGGCTGCTTGCTTGTCTTGCCCCCTCAAACTTCAAACGTAGCTTAGGTGGTCCGTGCCGGGCGCCTCCGGCAGCCCTGCTCCGAAAATGCGAACGTCTGCAGATAGCTCGCAGGCAGAAAGAGCTAGCCTGGAAAGCTGTTGCTCAGCCTCATCTGCCCATGGCACTGCTCGCACACAGGCACAGAGACTGGGGCTGCTTGCTTGTCTTGCCCCCTCAAACTTCAAACGTAGCTTAGGTGGTCCGTGTAGGGCGACTCCGTTAGCCCTGCTCTAAAAAAGCGAACGTCTGCAGATAGCTCGCAGGCAGAAAGAGCTAGCCTGGAAAGCTGTTGCTCAGCCTCATCTGCCCATGGCACTGCTCGCACAGAGGCACAGAGACTGGGACTGCTTGCTTGTCTTGCCCCCTGAAACTTCAAACGTAGCTTAGGTGGTCCGTGCCGGGCGCCTCCGGCAGCCCTGCTCCGAAAATGCGAACGTCTGCAGATAGCTCGCAGGCAGAAAGAGCTAGCCTGGAAAGCTGTTGCTCAGCCTCATCTGCCAATGGCACTGCTCGCACAGAGGCACAGAGACTGGGGCTGCTTGCTTGTCTTGCCCCCTCAAACTTCAAACGTATCTTTTGGCTGTTTGTGCCGGGCTCCTCCGGCAGCCCTGCTCCGAAAATGCGAACGTCTGCAGATAACTCACAGGCAGAAAGAGCTAGCCTGGAAAGCTGTTTCTCAGCCTCATCTGCCCATGGCACTGCTCACACAGAGGCACAGAGACTGGGGCTGCTCGCTTGTCTTGCCACCTCAAACTTCAAACCTAGCTTAGGTGTTCCGTGCAGGGGGCCTCCGGCAGCCCTGCTCTGAAAATGCGAACGTGTGCAGATAGCTCGCAGGCAGAAAGAGCTAGCCTGGAAAGCTGTTGCTCAGCCTCATCTGCAAATGGCACTGCTCGCACAGGCACAGAGACTGGGGCTGCTTGCTTGTCTTGCCATCTCAAACTTCAAACGTAGCTTAGGTGGTCCGTGCCGGGCGCCTCCGGCAGCCCTGCTCCGAAAATGCGAACGTCTGCAGATAGCTCGCAGGCAGAAAGAGCTAGCCTGGAAAGCTGTTGCTCAGCCTCATCTGCCCATGGCACTGCTCGCACAGAGGCACAGAGACTGGGACTGCTTGCTTGTCTTGCCCCCTGAAACTTCAAACGTAGCATAGGTGGTCCGTGCCGGGCGCCTCCGGCAGCCCTGCTCCGAAAATGCGAACGTCTGCAGATAGCTCGCAGGCAGAAAGAGCTAGCCTGGAAAGCTGTTGCTCAGCCTCATCTGCCCATGGCACTGCTCGCACAGAGGCACAGAGACTGGGGCTGCTTGCTTGTCTTGCCCCCTCAAACTTCAAACGTATCTTTTGGCTGTTTGTGCCGGGCTCCTCCGGCAGCCCTGCTCCGAAAATGCGAACGTCTGCAGATAGTTCGCAGCCAGAAAGAGCTAGCCTGGAAAGCTGTTGCTCAGCCTCATCTGCCCATGGCACTGCTCGCACAGAGGCACAGAGACTGGGGCTGCTTGCTTGTCTTGCCCCCTCAAACTTCAAACGTAGCTTAGGTGGTCCGTGCCGGGCGCTTGCGGCAGCCCTGCTCCGAAAATGCGAACGTCTGCAGATAGCTCGCAGGCAGAAAGAGCTAGCCTGGAAAGCTGTTGCTCAGCCTCATCTGGCCATGGCACTGCTCGCACACAGGCACAGAGACTGGGGCTGCTTGCTTGTCTTGTCCCCTCAAACTTCAAACGTAGCTTAGGTGGTCCGTGCCGGGCGCCTCCGGCAGCCCTGCTCCGAAAATGCGAACGTCTGCAGATAGCTCGCAGGCAGAAAGAGCTAGCCTGGAAAGCTGTTGCTCAGCCTCATATGCCAATGGCACTGCTCGCACAGAGGCACAGTGACTGGGGCTGCTTGCTTATCTTGCCACCTCAAACTTCAAACGTATCTTAGGTGGTCCGTGTCGGGTGACTCCGTTAGCCCTGCTCTAAAAATGCGAACGTCTGCAGATAGCTCGCAGGCAGAAAGAGCTAGCCTGGAAAGCTGTTGCTCAGCCTCATCTGCCCATGGCACTGCTCGCACAGAGGCACAGAGACTGGGGCTGCTTGCTTGTCTTGCCCCCTCAAACTTCAAACGTAGCTTAGGTGGTCCGTGCCGGGCGCCTCTGGCAGCCCTGCTCCGAAAATGCAGACGTCTGCAGATAGCTCGCAGGCAGAAAGAGCTAGCCTGGAAAGCTGTTGCTCAGCGTCATGTGCCCATGGCACTGCTCGCACAGAGGCACAGAGACTGGGGCTGCTTGCTTGTCTTGCCCGCTCAAACTTCAAACGTATCTTTTGGCTGTTTGTGCCGGGCTCCTTCGGCAGCCCTGCTCCGAAAATGCGAACGTCTGCAGATAGCTCGCAGGCAGAAAGAGCTAGCCTGGAAAGCTGTTGCTCAGCCTCATCTGCCCATGGCACTGCTCGCACAGAGGCACAGAGACTGGGGCTGCTTGCTTGTCTTGCCCCCTCAAACTTCAAACGTAGCTTAGGTGGTCCGTGCCGGGCGACTCCGTTAGCCCTGCTCCGAAAATGCGAACGTCTGCAGATAGCTCGCAGGCAGAAAGAGCTAGCCTGGAAAGCTGTTGCTCAGCCTAATCTGCCCATGGCACTGCTCGCACAGAGGCACAGAGACTGGGGCTGCTTGCTTGTCTTGCCCCCTCAAACTTCAAACGTATCTTAGGTGGTCCGTGTGGGGCGACTCCATTAGCCCTGCTCTAAAAATGCGAACGTCTGCAGATAGCTCGCAGGCAGAAAGAGCCGGCCTGGAAAGCTGTTGCTCAGCCTCATCTGCCCATGGCACTGCTCGCACAGAGGCACAGAGACTGGGGCTGTTTCCTTGTCTTGTCCCCTCAAACTTCAAACGTAGCTTAGGTGGTCCGTGCCGTGCGCCTCCGGCAGCCCTGCTCCGAAAATGCAAACGTCTGCAGATAGCTCGCAGGCAGAAAGAGCTAGCCTGGAAAGCTGTTGCTCAGCCTCATCTGCCCATGGCACTGCTCGCACAGAGGCACAGAGACTGGGGCTGCTTGCTTGTCTTGCCCCCTCAAACTTCAAACGTAACTTAGGTGGTCCGTGCCGGGCGCCTCCGGCAGCCCTGCTCCGAAAATGCGAACGTCTGCAGATAGCTCGCAGGCAGAAAGAGCTAGCCTGGAAAGCTGTTGCTCAGCCTCATCTGCCCATGGCACTGCTCGCACAGAGGCACAGAGACTGGGGCTGCTTGCTTGTCTTGCCACCTCAAACTTCAAACGTATCTTTTGGCTGTTTTTGCCGGGCTCCTCCGGCAGCCCTGCTCCGAAAATGCGAACGTCTGCAGATAGCTCGCAGGCAGAAAGAGCTAGCCTGGAAAGCTGTTGCTCAGCCTCATCTGCCCATGGCACTGCTCGCACAGAGGCACAGAGACTGGGACTGCTTGCTTGTCTTGCCCCCTGAAACTTCAAACGTAGCTTAGGTGGTCCGTGCCGGGCGCCTCCGGCAGCCCTGCTCCGAAAATGCGAACGTCTGCAGATAGCTCGCAGGCAGAAAGAGCTAGGCTGGAAAGCTGTTGCTCAGCCTCATCTGCCAATGGCACTGCTCGCACAGAGGCACAGAGACTGGGGCTGCTTGCTTGTCTTGCCCCCTCAAACTTCAAACGTATCTTTCGGCTGTTTGTGCCGGGCTCCTCCGGCAGCCCTGCTCCGAAAATGCGAACGTCTGCAGATAGTTCGCAGCCAGAAAGAGCTAGCCTGGAAAGCTGTTTCTCAGCCTCATCTGCCCATGGCACTGCTCGCACAGAGGCACAGAGACTGGGGCTGCTTGCTTGTCTTGCCCCCTCAAACTTCAAACGTAGCTTAGGTGGTCCGTGCCGGGCGCTTGCGGCAGCCCTGCTCCGAAAATGCGAACGTCTGCAGATAGCTCGCAGGCAGAAAGAGCTAGCCTGGAAAGCTGTTGCTCAGCCTCATCTGGCCATGGCACTGCTCGCACACAGGCACAGAGACTGGGGCTGCTTGCTTGTCTTGTCCCCTCAAACTTCAAACGTAGCTTAGGTGGTCCGTGCCGGGCGCCTCCGGCAGCCCTGCTCCGAAAATGCGAACGTCTGCAGATAGCTCGCAGGCAGAAAGAGCTAGCCTGGAAAGCTGTTGCTCAGCCTCATATGCCAATGGCACTGCTCGCACAGAGGCACAGAGACTGGGGCTGCTTGCTTATCTTGCCACCTCAAACTTCAAACGTATCTTAGGTGGTCCGTGTCGGGTGACTCCGTTAGCCCTGCTCTAAAAATGCGAACGTCTGCAGATAGCTCGCAGGCAGAAAGAGCTAGCCTGGAAAGCTGTTGCTCAGCCTCATCTGCCCATGGCACTGCTCGCACAGAGGCACAGAGACTGGGGCTGCTTGCTTGTCTTGCCCCCTCAAACTTCAAACGTAGCTTAGGTGGTCCGTGCCAAGCGCCTCTGGCAGCCCTGCTCCGAAAATGCAGACGTCTGCAGATAGCTCGCAGGCAGAAAGAGCTAGCCTGGAAAGCTGTTGCTCAGCCTCATCTGCCCATGGCACTGCTCGCACAGAGGCACAGAGACTGGGGCTGCTTGCTTGTCTTGTCCCCTCAAACTTCAAACGTAACTTAGGTGGTCCGTGCCGGGCGCCTCCGGCAGCCCTGCTCCGAAAATGCGAACGTCTGCAGATAGCTCGCAGGCAGAAAGAGCTAGCCTGGAAAGCTGTTGCTCAGCGTCATGTGCCCATGGCACTGCTCGCACAGAGGCACAGAGACTGGGGCTGCTTGCTTGTCTTGCCCGCTCAAACTTCAAACGTATCTTTTGGCTGTTTGTGCCGGGCTCCTTCGGCAGCCCTGCTCCGAAAATGCGAACGTCTGCAGATAGCTCGCAGGCAGAAAGAGCCAGCCTGGAAAGCTGTTGCTCAGCCTCATCTGCCCATGGCACTGCTCGCACAGAGGCACAGAGACTGGGGCTGCTTGCTTGTCTTGCCCCCTCAAACTTCAAACGTAGCTTAGGTGGTCCGTGCCGGGCGACTCCGTTAGCCCTGCTCCGAAAATGCGAACGTCTGCAGATAGCTCGCAGGCAGAAAGAGCTAGCCTGGAAAGCTGTTGCTCAGCCTAATCTGCCCATGGCACTGCTCGCACAGAGGCACAGAGACTGGGGCTGCTTGCTTGTCTTGCCCCCTCAAACTTCAAACGTAGCTTAGGTGGTCCGTGCCGGGCGCTTGCGGCAGCCCTGCTCCGAAAATGCGAACGTCTGCAGATAGCTCGCAGGCAGAAAGAGCCGGCCTGGAAAGCTGTTGCTCAGCCTCATCTGCCCATGGCACTGCTCGCACAGAGGCACAGAGACTGGGGCTGCTTCCTTGTCTTGTCCCCTCAAACTTCAAACGTAGCTTAGGTGGTCCGTGCCGTGCGCCTCCGGCAGCCCTGCTCCGAAAATGCGAACGTCTGCAGATAGCTCGCAGGCAGAAAGATCTAGCCTGGAAAGCTGTTGCTCAGCCTCATCTGCCCATGGCACTGCTCGCACAGAGGCACAGAGACTGGGGCTGCTTGCTTGTCTTGCCCCCTCAAACTTCAAACGTATCTTAGGTGGTCCGTGTCGGGCGACTCCGTTAGGCCTGCTCTAAAAATGCGAACGTCTGCAGATAGCTCGCAGGCAGAAAGAGCCAGCCTGGAAAGCTGTTGCTCAGCCTCATCTGCCCATGGCACTGCTCGCACAGAGGCACAGAGACTGGGGCTGCTTGCTTGTCTTGTCCCCTCAAACTTCAAACGTATCTTAGGTGGTCCGTGCCGTGCGCCTCCGGCAGCCCTGCTCCGAAAATGCAAACGTCTGCAGATAGCTCGCAGGCAGAAAGAGCTAGCCTGGAAAGCTGTTGCTCAGCCTCATCTGCCCATGGCACTGCTCGCACAGAGGCACAGAGACTGGGGCTGCTTGCTTGTCTTGTCCCCTCAAACTTCAAACGTAACTTAGGTGGTCCGTGCCGGGCGCCTCCGGCAGCCCTGCTCCGAAAATGCGAACGTCTGCAGATAGCTCGCAGGCAGAAAGAGCTAGCCTGGAAAGCTGTTGCTCAGCGTCATGTGCCCATGGCACTGCTCGCACAGAGGCACAGAGACTGGGGCTGCTTGCTTGTCTTGCCACCTCAAACTTCAAACGTATCTTTTGGCTGTTTTTGCCGGGCTCCTCCGGCAGCCCTGCTCCGAAAATGCGAACGTCTGCAGATAGCTCGCAGGCAGAAAGAGCTAGGCTGGAAAGCTGTTGCTCAGCCTCATCTGCCCATGGCACTGCTCGCACAGAGGCACAGAGACTGGGGCTGCTTGCTTGTCTTGTCCCCTCAAACTTCAAACGTAGCTTAGGTGGTCCGTGCCGGGCGCTTCGGGCAGCCCTGCTCCGAAAATGCGAACGTTTGCAGATAGCTCGCAGCCAGAAAGAGCTAGCCTGGAAAGCTGTTGCTCAGCCTCATCTGCCCATGGCACTGCTCGCACAGAGGCACAGAGACTGGGGCTGCTTGCTTGTCTTGTCCCCTCAAACTTCAAACGTAGCTTAGGTGGTCCGTGCCGGGCGCCTCCGGCAGCCTTCATCTGAAAATGCGAACGTGTGCAGATAGCTCGCAGGCAGAAAGATCTAGCCTGGAAAGCTGTTGCTCAGCGTCATGTGCCCATGGCACTGCTCGCACACAGGCACAGAGACTGGGGCTGCTTGCTTGTCTTGCCCCCTCAAACTTCAAACGTAGCTTAGGTGGTCCGTGCCGGGCGCCTCCGGCAGCCCTGCTCCGAAAATGCGAACGTCTGCAGATAGCTCGCAGGCAGAAAGAGCTAGCCTGGAAAGCTGTTGCTCAGCCTCATCTGCCCATGGCACTGCTCGCACAGAGGCACAGAGACTGGGGCTGCTTGCTTGTCTTGCCCCCTCAAACTTCAAACGTAGCTTAGGTGGTCCGTGTCGGGCGACTCCGTTAGCCCTGCTCTAAAAAAGCGAACGTCTGCGGATAGCTCGCAGGCAGAAAGAGCTAGCCTGGAAAGCTGTTGCTCAGCCTCATCTGCCCATGGCACTGCTCGTACAGAGGCACAGAGACTGGGACTGCTTGCTTGTCTTGCCCCCTGAAACTTCAAACGTAGCTTAGGTGGTCCGTGCCGGGCGCCTCCGGCAGCCCTGCTCCGAAAATGCGAACGTCTGCAGATAGATCGCAGGCAGAAAGAGCTAGGCTGGAAAGCTGTTGCTCAGCCTCATCTGCCAATGGCACTGCTCGCACAGAGGCACAGAGACTGGGGCTGCTTGCTTGTCTTGCCCCCTCAAACTTCAAACGTATCTTTTGGCTGTTTGTGCCGGGCTCCTCCGGCAGCCCTGCTCCGAAAATGCGAACGTCTGCAGATAGTTCGCAGCCAGAAAGAGCTAGCCTGGAAAGCTGTTGCTCAGCCTCATCTGCCCATGGCACTGCTCGCACAGAGGCACAGAGACTGGGGCTGCTTGCTTGTCTTGCCCCCTCAAACTTCAAACGTAGCTTAGGTGGTCCGTGCCGGGCGCTTGCGGCAGCCCTGCTCCGAAAATGCGAACGTCTGCAGATAGCTCGCAGGCAGAAAGAGCTAGCCTGGAAAGCTGTTGCTCAGCCTCATCTGCCCATGGCACTGCTCGCACACAGGCACAGAGACTGGGGCTGCTTGCTTGTCTTGTCCCCTCAAACTTCAAACGTAGCTTAGGTGGTCCGTGCCGGGCGCCTCCGGCAGCCCTGCTCCGAAAATGCGAACGTCTGCAGATAGCTCGCAGGCAGAAAGAGCTAGCCTGGAAAGCTGTTGCTCAGCCTCATATGCCAATGGCACTGCTCGCACAGAGGCACAGAGACTGGGGCTGCTTGCTTATCTTGCCACCTCAAACTTCAAACGTATCTTAGGTGGTCCGTGTCGGGTGACTCCGTTAGCCCTGCTCTAAAAATGCGAACGTCTGCAGATAGCTCGCAGGCAGAAAGAGCTAGCCTGTAAAGCTGTTGCTCAGCCTCATCTGCCCATGGCACTGCTCGCACAGAGGCACAGAGACTGGGGCTGCTTGCTTGTCTTGCCCCCTCAAACTTCAAACGTAGCTTAGGTGGTCCGTGCCGGGCGCCTCCGGCAGCCCTGCTCCGAAAATGCAGACGTCTGCAGATAGCTCGCAGGCAGAAAGAGCTAGCCTGGAAAGCTGTTGCTCAGCCTCATCTGCCCATGGCACTGCTCGCACAGAGGCACAGAGACTGGGGCTGCTTGCTTGTCTTGTCCCCTCAAACTTCAAACGTAACTTAGGTGGTCCGTGCCGGGCGATTCGGGCAGCCCTGCTCCGAAAATGCGAACGTCTGCAGATAGCTCACAGGCAGAAAGTATTAGCCTGGAAAGCTGTTGCTCAACCTCATCTGGCCATGGCACTGCTCGCACAGAGGCACAGAGACTGGGGCTGCTTGCTTGTCTTGTCCCCTCAAACTTCAAACGTAACTTAGGTGGTCCGTGCCGGGCGCCTCCGGCAGCCCTGCTCCGAAAATGCGAACGTCTGCAGATAGCTCGCAGGCAGAAAGAGCTAGCCTGGAAAGCTGTTGCTCAGCGTCATGTGCCCAAGGCACTGCTCGCACAGAGGCACAGAGACTGGGGCTGCTTGCTTGTCTTGCCACCTCAAACTTCAAACGTATCTTTTGGCTGTTTTTGCCGGGCTCCTCCGGCAGCCCTGCTCCGAAAATGCGAACGTTTGCAGATAGCTCGCAGCCAGAAAGAGCTAGCCTGGAAAGCTGTTGCTCAGCCTCATCTGCCCATGGCACTGCTCGCACAGAGGCACAGAGACTGGGGCTGCTTGCTTGTCTTGCCCCCTCAAACTTCAAACGTAGCTTAGGTGGTCCGTGCCGGGCGCCTCCGGCAGCCCTGCTCCGAAAATGCGAACGTCTGCAGATAGCTCGCAGGCAGAAAGAGCTAGGCTGGAAAGCTGTTGCTCAGCCTCATCTGCCCATGGCACTGCTCGCACACAGGCACAGAGACTGGGGCTGCTTGCTTGTCTTGCCCCCTCAAACTTCAAACGTAGCTTAGGTGGTCCGTGTCGGGCGACTCCGTTAGCCCTGCTCTAAAAAAGCGAACGTCTGCAGATAGCTCGCAGGCAGAAAGAGCTAGCCTGGAAAGCTGTTGCTCAGCCTCATCTGGCCATGGCACTGCTCGCACAGAGGCACAGAGACTGGGACTGCTTGCTTGTCTTGCCCCCTGAAACTTCAAACGTAGCTTAGGTGGTCCGTGCCGGGCGCCTCCGGCAGCCCTGCTCCGAAAATGCGAACGTCTGCAGATAGCTCGCAGGCAGAAAGAGCTAGGCTGGAAAGCTGTTGCTCAGCCTCATCTGCCAATGGCACTGCTCGCACAGAGGCACAGAGACTGGGGCTGCTTGCTTGTCTTGCCCCCTCAAACTTCAAACGTATCTTTTGGCTGTTTGTGCCGGGCTCCTCGGCAGCCCTGCTCCGAAAATGCGAACGTCTGCAGATAGTTCGCAGCCAGAAAGAGCTAGCCTGGAAAGCTGTTGCTCAGCCTCATCTGCCCATGGCACTGCTCGCACAGAGGCACAGAGACTGGGGCTGCTTGCTTATCTTGCCACCTCAAACTTCAAACGTATCTTAGGTGGTCCGTGTCGGGTGACTCCGTTAGCCCTGCTCTAAAAATGCGAACGTCTGCAGATAGCTCGCAGGCAGAAAGAGCTAGCCTGGAAAGCTGTTGCTCAGCCTCATCTGCCCATGGCACTGCTCGCACAGAGGCACAGAGACTGGGGCTGCTTGCTTGTCTTGCCCCCTCAAACTTCAAACGTAGCTTAGGTGGTCCGTGCCGGGCGCCTCCGGCAGCCCTGCTCCGAAAATGCAGACGTCTGCAGATAGCTCGCAGGCAGAAAGAGCTAGCCTGGAAAGCTGTTGCTCAGCCTCATCTGCCCATGGCACTGCTCGCACAGAGGCACAGAGACTGGGGCTGCTTGCTTGTCTTGTCCCCTCAAACTTCAAACGTAACTTAGGTGGTCCATGCCGGGCGCCTCCGGCAGCCCTGCTCCGAAAATGCGAACGTCTGCAGATAGCTCGCAGCCAGAAAGAGCTAGCCTGGAAAGCTGTTGCTCACCGTCATGTGCCCATGGCACTGCTCGCACAGAGGCACAGAGACTGGGGCTGCTTGCTTGTCTTGCCCGCTCAAACTTCAAACGTATCTTTTGGCTGTTTGTGCCGGGCTCCTTTGGCAGCCCTGCTCCGAAAATGCGAACGTCTGCAGATAGCTCGCAGGCAGAAAGAGCTAGCCTGGAAAGCTGTTGCTCAGCCTCATCTGCCCATGGCACTGCTCGCACAGAGGCACAGAGACTGGGGCTGCTTGCTTGTCTTGCCCCCTCAAACTTCAAACGTAGCTTAGGTGGTCCGTGCCGGGCGACTCCGTTAGCCCTGCTCCGAAAATGCGAACGTCTGCAGATAGCTCGCAGGCAGAAAGAGCTAGGCTGGAAAGCTGTTGCTCAGCCTAATCTGCCCATGGCACTGCTCGCACAGAGGCACAGAGACTGGGGCTGCTTGCTTGTCTTGCCCCCTCAAACTTCAAACGTAGCTTAGGTGGTCCGTGCCGGGCGCTTCGGGCAGCCCTGCTCCGAAAATGCGAACGTCTGCAGATAGCTCGCAGGCAGAAAGAGCTAGCCTGGAAAGCTGTTGCTCAGCCTCATCTGGCCATGGCACTGCTCGCACAGAGGCACAGAGACTGGGGCTGCTTGCTTGTCTTGCCCCCTCAAACTTCAAACGTATCTTAGGTGGTCCGTGTCGGGCGACTCCGTTAGCCCTGCTCTAAAAATGTGAACGTCTGCAGATAGCTCGCAGGCAGAAAGAGCCGGCCTGGAAAGCTGTTGCTCAGCCTCATCTGCCCATGGCACTGCTCGCACAGAGGCACAGAGACTGGGGCTGCTTGCTTGTCTTGCCCCCTCAAACTTCAAACGTATCTTTTGGCTGTTTGTGCCGGGCTCCTCCGGCAGCCCTGCTCCGAAAATGCGAACGTCTGCAGATAGTTCGCAGCCAGAAAGAGCTAGCCTGGAAAGCTGTTGCTCAGCCTCATCTGCCCATGGCACTGCTCGCACCGAGGCACAGAGACTGGGGCTGCTTGCTTGTCTTGTCCCCTCAAACTTCAAACGTAGCTTAGGTGGTCCGTGCCGGGCGCCTCCGGCAGCCTTCATCTGAAAATGCGAACGTGTGCAGATAGCTCGCAGGCAGAAAGAGCTAGCCTGGAAAGCTGTTACTCAGCCTCATCTGCCAATGGCACTGCTCGCACACAGGCACAGAGACTGGGGCTGCTTGCTTGTCTTGTCCCCTCAAACTTCAAACGTAACTTAGGTGGTCCATGCCGGGCGCCTCCGGCAGCCCTGCTCCGAAAATGCGAACGTCTGCAGATAGCTCGCAGCCAGAAAGAGCTAGCCTGGAAAGCTGTTGCTCACCGTCATGTGCCCATGGCACTGCTCGCACAGAGGCACAGAGACTGGGGCTGCTTGCTTGTCTTGCCCGCTCAAACTTCAAACGTATCTTTTGGCTGTTTGTGCCGGGCTCCTTCGGCAGCCCTGCTCCGAAAATGCGAACGTCTGCAGATAGCTCGCAGGCAGAAAGAGCCGGCCTGGAAAGCTGTTGCTCAGCCTCATCTGCCCATGGCACTGCTCGCACAGAGGCACAGAGACTGGGGCTGCTTCCTTGTCTTGTCCCCTCAAACTTCAAACGTAGCTTAGGTGGTCCGTGCCGTGCGCCTCCGGCAGCCCTGCTCCGAAAATGCGAACGTCTGCAGATAGCTCGCAGGCAGAAAGAGCTAGGCTGGAAAGCTGTTGCTCAGCCTAATCTGCCCATGGCACTGCTCGCACAGAGGCACAGAGACTGGGGCTGCTTGCTTGTCTTGCCCCCTCAAACTTGAAACGTAGCTTAGGTGGTCCGTGCCGGGCGCTTCGGGCAGCCCTGCTCCGAAAATGCGAACGTCTGCAGATAGCTCGCAGGCAGAAAGAGCTAGCCTGGAAAGCTGTTGCTCAGCCTCATCTGGCCATGGCACTGCTCGCACAGAGGCACAGAGACTGGGGCTGCTTGCTTGTCTTGCCCCCTCAAACTTCAAACGTATCTTAGGTGGTCCGTGTCGGGCGACTCCGTTAGCCCTGCTCTAAAAATGCGAACGTCTGCAGATAGCTCGCAGGCAGAAAGAGCCGGCCTGGAAAGCTGTTGCTCAGCCTCATCTGCCCATGGCACTGCTCGCACAGAGGCACAGAGACTGGGGCTGCTTCCTTGTCTTGTCCCCTCAAACTTCAAACGTAGCTTAGGTGGTCCGTGCCGTGCGCCTCCGGCAGCCCTGCTCCGAAAATGCGAACGTCTGCAGATAGCTCGCAGGCAGAAAGATCTAGCCTGGAAAGCTGTTGCTCAGCCTCATCTGCCCATGGCACTGCTCACACAGAGCCACAGAGACTGGGGCTGCTTGCTTTTCTTGCCCCCTCAATCTTCAAACGTATCTTAGGTGGTCCGTGTCGGGCGACTCCGTTAGGCCTGCTCTAAAAATGCGAACGTCTGCAGATAGCTCGCAGGCAGAAAGAGCCAGCCTGGAAAGCTGTTGCTCAGCCTCATCTGCCCATGGCACTGCTCGCACAGAAGCACAGAGACTGGGGCTGCTTGCTTGTCTTGTCCCCTCAAACTTCAAACGTATCTTAGGTGGTCCGTGCCGTGCGCCTCCGGCAGCCCTGCTCCGAAAATGCAAACGTCTGCAGATAGCTCGCAGGCAGAAAGAGCTAGCCTGGAAAGCTGTTGCTCAGCCTCATCTGCCCATGGCACTGCTCGCACAGAGGCACAGAGACTGGGGCTGCTTGCTTGTCTTGTCCCCTCAAACTTCAAACGTAACTTAGGTGGTCCGTGCCGGGCGCCTCCGGCAGCCCTGCTCCGAAAATGCGAACGTCTGCAGATAGCTCGCAGGCAGAAAGAGCTAGCCTGGAAAGCTGTTGCTCAGCCTCATCTGCCCATGGCACTGCTCGCACAGAGGCACAGAGACTGGGGCTGCTTGCTTGTCTTGCCACCTCAAACTTCAAACGTATCTTTTGGCTGTTTTTGCCGGGCTCCTCCGTTAGCCCTGCTCCGAAAATGCGAACGTCTGCAGATAGCTCGCAGGCAGAAAGAGCTAGGCTGGAAAGCTGTTGCTCAGCCTCATCTGCCCATGGCACTGCTCGCACAGAGGCACAGAGACTGGGGCTGCTTGCTTGTCTTGCCCCCTCAAACTTCAAACGTAGCTTAGGTGGTCCGTGCCGGGCGCTTCGGGCAGCCCTGCTCCGAAAATGCGAACGTTTGCAGATAGCTCGCAGCCAGAAAGAGCTAGCCTGGAAAGCTGTTGCTCAGCCTCATCTGCCCATGGCACTGCTCGCACAGAGGCACAGAGACTGGGGCTGCTTGCTTGTCTTGTCCCCTCAAACTTCAAACGTAGCTTAGGTGGTCCGTGCCGGGCGCCTCCGGCAGCCTTCATCTGAAAATGCGAACGTGTGCAGATAGCTCGCAGGCAGAAAGAGCTAGCCTGGAAAGCTGTTACTCAGCCTCATCTGCCAATGGCACTGCTCGCACACAGGCACAGAGACTGGGGCTGCTTGCTTGTCTTGCCCCCTCAAACTTCAAACGTAGCTTAGGTGGTCCGTGCCGGGCGCCTCCGGCAGCCCTGCTCCGAAAATGCGAACGTCTGCAGATAGCTCGCAGGCAGAAAGAGCTAGCCTGGAAAGCTGTTGCTCAGCCTCATGTGCCCATGGCACTGCTCGCACACAGGCACAGAGACTGGGGCTGCTTGCTTGTCTTGCCCCCTCAAACTTCAAACGTAGCTTAGGTGGTCCGTGTCGGGCGACTCCGTTAGCCCTGCTCCGAAAATGCAAACGTCTGCAGATAGCTCGCAGGCAGAAAGAGCTAGCCTGGAAAGCTGTTGCTCAGCCTCATCTGCCCATGGCACTGCTCGCACAGAGGCACAGAGACTGGGACTGCTTGCTTGTCTTGCCCCCTGAAACTTCAAACGTAGCTTAGGTGGTCCGTGCCGGGCGCCTCCGGCAGCCCTGCTCCGAAAATGCGAACGTCTGCAGATAGCTCGCAGGCAGAAAGAGCTAGGCTGGAAAGCTGTTGCTCAGCCTCATCTGCCCATGGCACTGCTCGCACAGAGGCACAGAGACTGGGGCTGCTTGCTTGTCTTGCCCCCTCAAACTTCAAACGTATCTTTTGGCTGTTTGTGCCGGGCTCCTCCGGCAGCCCTGCTCCAAAAATGCGAACGTCTGCAGATAGTTCGCAGCCAGAAAGAGCTAGCCTGGAAAGCTGTTGCTCAGCCTCATCTGCCCATGGCACTGCTCGCACAGAGGCACAGAGACTGGGGCTGCTTGCTTGTCTTGCCCCCTCAGACTTCAAACGTAGCTTAGGTGGTCCGTGCCGGGCGCTTGCGGCAGCCCTGCTCCGAAAATGCGAACGTCTGCAGATAGCTCGCAGGCAGAAAGAGCTAGCCTGGAAAGCTGTTGCTCAGCCTCATCTGGCCATGGCACTGCTCGCACAGAGGCACAGAGACTGGGGCTGCTTGCTTGTCTTGTCCCCTCAAACTTCAAACGTAGCTTAGGTGGTCCGTGCCGGGCGCCTCCGGCAGCCCTGCTCCGAAAATGCGAACGTCTGCAGATAGCTCGCAGGCAGAAAGAGCTAGCCTGGAAAGCTGTTGCTCAGCCTCATCTGCCCATGGCACTGCTCGCACAGAGGCACAGAGACTGGGGCTGCTTGCTTGTCTTGCCCCCTCAAACTTCAAACGTAGCTTAGGTGGTCCGTGCCGGGCGCTTCGGGCAGCCCTGCTCCGAAAATGCGAACGTCTGCAGATAGCTCGCAGGCAGAAAGAGCTAGCCTGGAAAGCTGTTGCTCAGCCTCATCTGGCCATGGCACTGCTCGCACAGAGGCACAGAGACTGGGGCTGCTTGCTTGTCTTGTCCCCTCAAACTTCAAACGTAGCTTAGGTGGTCCGTGCCGGGCGCCTCCGGCAGCCCTGCTCCGAAAATGCGAACGTCTGCGGATAGCTCGCAGGCAGAAACAGCTAGCCTGGAAAGCTGTTGCTCAGCCTCATCTGCCCATGGCACTGCTCGCACAGAGGCACAGAGACTGGGGCTGCTTGCTTGTCTTGCCCCCTCAAACTTCAAACGTAGCTTAGGTGGTCCGTGCCGGGCGCTTCGGGCAGCCCTGCTCCGACAATGCGAACGTCTGCAGATAGCTCGCAGGCAGAAAGAGCTAGCCTGGAAAGCTGTTGCTCAGCCTCATCTGGCCATGGCACTGCTCGCACAGAGGCACAGAGACTGGGGCTGCTTGCTTGTCTTGTCCCCTCAAACTTCAAACGTAGCTTAGGTGGTCCGTGCCGGGCGCCTCCGGCAGCCCTGCTCCGAAAATGCGAACGTCTGCAGATAGCTCGCAGGCAGAAAGAGCTAGCCTGTAAAGCTGTTCCTCAGACTCATCTGGCCATGGCACTGCTCGCACAGAGGCACAGAGACTGGGGCTGCTTGCTTGTCTTGCCCCCTCAAACTTCAAACGTAGCTTAGGTGGTCCGTGCCGGGCGCTTCGGGCAGCCCTGCTCCGAAAATGCGAACGTCTGCAGATAGGTCGCAGCCAGAAAGAGCTAGCCTGGAAAGCTGTTGCTCAGCGTCATGTGCCCATGGCACTGCTCGCACAGAGGCACAGAGACTGGGGCTGCTTGCTTGTCTTGCCCCCTCAAACTTCAAACGTAGCTTAGGTGGTCCGTGTCGGGCGACTCCGTTAGCCCTGCTCTAAAAATGCGAAAGTCTGCAGATAGCTCGCAGCCAGAAAGAGCTAGCCTGGAAAGCTGTTGCTCAGCCTCATCTGCCCATGGCACTGCTCGCACAGAGGCACAGAGACTGGGGCTGCTTGCTTGTCTTGCCCCCTCAAACTTCAAACGTAGCTTAGGTGGTCCGTGCCGGGCGACTCCGTTAGACCTGCTCTAAAAATGCGAACGTCTGCAGATAGCTCGCAGGCAGAAGGAGACAGCCTGGAAAGCTGTTGCTCAGCCTCATCTGCCCATGGCACTGCTCGCACAGAGGCACAGAGACTGGGGCTGCTTGCTTGTCTTGTCCCCTCAAACTTCAAACGTAGATTAGGTGGTCCGTGCCCTGCGCCTCCGGCAGCCCTGCTCCGAAAATGCGAACGTCTGCAGATAGCTCACAGGCAGAAGAACCTAGCCTGGAAAGCTCTTGCTCAGCCTCATCTGCCCATGGCACTGCTCGCACACAGGCACAGAGACTGGGGCTGCTTGCTTGTCTTGTCCCCTCAAACTTCAAACGTAGCTTAGGTGGTCCGTGCCGGGCGCTTGCGGCAGCCCTGCTCCGAAAATGCAAACGTCTGCAGATAGCTCGCAGGCAGAAAGAGCTAGCCTGGAAAGCTGTTGCTCAGCCTCATCTGGCCATGGCACTGCTCGCACAGAGGCACAGAGACTGGGGCTGCTTGCTTGTCTTGCCCACTCAAACTTCAAACGTAGCTTAGGTGGTCCGTGCCGGGCGCTTCCGGCAGCCCTGCTCCGAAAATGCGAACGTCTGCAGATAGCTCGCAGGCAGAAAGAGCTAGCCTGGAAAGCTGTTGCTCAGCCTCATCTGCCCATGGCACTGCTCGCACAGAGGCACAGAGACTGGGGCTGCTTGCTTGTCTTGTCCCCTCAAACTTCAAACGTAGCTTAGGTGGTCCGTGCCGGGCGCCTCCGGCAGCCCTGCTCCCAAAATGCGAACGTCTGCAGATAGCTCGCAGGCAGAAAGAGCTAGCCTGGAAAGCTGTTGCTCAGCCTCATCTGCCCATGGCACTGCTCGCACAGAGGCACAGAGACTGGGGCTACTTGCTTGTCTTGCCCCCTCAAACTTCAAACGTATCTTAGGTGGTCCGTGTCGGGCGACTCCATTAGCCCTGCTCTAAAAATGCGAACGTCTGCAGATAGCTCGCAGGCAGAAAGAGCTAGCCTGGAAAGCTTTTGCTCAGCCTCATCTGCCAATGGCACTGCTCGCACAGAGGCACAGAGACTGGGGCTGCTTGCTTGTCTTGCCCCCTCAAACTTCAAACGTATGTTTTGGCTCTTTGTGCCGGGCTCCTCCGGCAGCCCTGCTCCGAAAATGCGAACGTCTGCAGATAGCTCGCAGGCAGAAAGAGCTAGGCTGGAAAGCTGTTGCTCAGCCTCATCTGCCCATGCCACTGCTCGCACAGAGGCACAGAGACTGGGGCTGCTTGCTTGTCTTGCCCCCTCAAACTTCAAACGTAGCTTAGGTGGTCCGTGTCGGGCGACTCCGTTAGCCCTGCTCCGAAAATGCGAACGTCTGCAGATAGCTCGCAGGCAGAAAGAGCTAGCCTGGAAAGCTGTTGCTCAGCCTCATCTGCCCATGGCACTGCTCGCACAGAGGCACAGAGACTGGGGCTGCTTGCTTGTCTTGTCCCCTCAAACTTCAAACGTAGCTTAGGTGGCCCGTGCCGGGCGCCTCCGGCAGCCCTGCTCCGAAAATGCAAACGTCTGCAGATAGCTCGCAGGCAGAAAGACCTAGCCTGGAAAGCTGTTGCTCAGCCTCATCTGCCCATGGCACTGCTCGCACACAGGCACAGAGACTGGGGCTGCTTGCTTGTCTTGCCCCCTCAAACTTCAAACGTAGCTTAGGTGGTCCGTGCCGGGCGCTTCGGGCAGCCCTGCTCCGAAAATGCGAACGTCTGCAGATAGCTCGCAGCCAGAAAGAGCTAGCCTGGAAAGCTGTTGCTCAGCCTCATCTGGCTATGGCACTGCTCGCACACAGGCACAGAGACTGGGGCTGCTTGCTTGTCTTGTCCCCTCAAACTTCAAACGTAGCTTAGGTGGTCCGTGCCGGGCGCTTCGGGCAGCCCTGCTCCGAAAATGCGAACGTCTGCAGATAGCTCGCAGGCAGAAAGAGCTAGCCTGGAAAGCTGTTGCTCAGCCTCATCTGCCCATGGCACTGCTCGCACAGAGGCACAGAGACTGGGGCTGCTTGCTTGTCTTGCCCCCTCAAACTTCAAACGTAGCTTAGGTGGTCCGTGTCGGGCGACTCCGTTAGCCCTGCTCTAAAAATGCGAACGTCTGCAGATAGCTCGCAGGCAGAAAGAGCCAGCCTGGAAAGCTGTTGCTCAGCCTCATCTGCCCATGGCACTGCTCGCACAGAGGCACAGAGACTGGGGCTGCTTGCTTGTCTTGTCCCCTCAAACTTCAAACGTAGCTTAGGTGGTCCGTGCCGTGCGCCTCCGGCAGCCCTGCTCCGAAAATGCGAACGTCTGCAGATAGCTCGCAGGCAGAAACAGCTAGCCTGGAAAGCTGTTGCTCAGCCTCATCTGCCCATGGCACTGCTCGCACAGAGGCACAGAGACTGGGGCTGCTTGCTTGTCTTGTCCCCTCAAACTTCAAACGTAGCTTAGGTGGTCCGTGCTGGGCGCCTCCGGCAGCCCTGCTCCGAAAATGCGAACGTCTGCAGATAGCTCGCAGGCAGAAAGAGCTAGCTTGGACAGCTGTTGCTCAGCCTCATCTGCCCATGGCACTGCTCGCACAGAGGCACAGAGACTGGGGCTGCTTGCTTGTCTTGTCCCCTCAAACTTCAAACGTAGCTTAGGTGGCCCGTGCCGGGCGCCTCCGGCAGCCCTGCTCCAAAAATGCAAACGTCTGCAGATAGCTCGCAGGCAGAAAGAGCTAGCCTGGAAAGCTGTTGCTCAGCCTCATCTGCCCATGGCACTGCTCGCACACAGGCACAGAGACTGGGGCTGCTTGCTTGTCTTGCCCCCTCAAACTTCAAACGTAGCTTAGGTGGTCTGTGCCGGGCGCTTCCGGCAGCCCTGCTCCGAAAATGCGAACGTCTGCAGATAGCTCGCAGGAAGAAAGAGCTAGCCTGGAAAGCTGTTGCTCAGCCTCATCTGCCCATGGCACTGCTCGCACACAGGCACAGAGACTGGGGCTGCTTGCTTGTCTTGTCCCCTCAAACTTCAAACGTAGCTTAGGTGATCCGTGCCGGGCGCCTCTGGCAGCATTGCTCCGAAAATGCGAACGTGTGCAGATAGCTCGCAGGCAGAAACAGCTAGCCTGGAAAGCTGTTGCTCAGCCTCATCTGCCCATGGCACTGCTCGCACAGAGGCACAGAGACTGGGGCTGCTTGCTTGTCTTGCCCCCTCAAACTTCAAACGTAGCTTAGGTGGTCCGTGTCGGGCGACTCCGTTAGCCCTGCTCTAAAAATGCGAACGTCTGCAGATAGCTCGCAGGCAGAAAGAGCCAGCCTGGAAAGTTGTTGCTCAGCCTCATCTGCCCATGGCACTGCTCGCACAGAGGCACAGAGACTGGTGCTGCTTGCTTGTCTTGTCCCCTCAAACTTCAAACGTAGCTTAGGTGGTCCGTGCCGTGCGCCTCCGGCAGCCCTGCTTCGAAAATGCGAACGTCTGCAGATAGCTCGCAGGCAGAAAGAGCTAGCCTGGAAAGCTGTTGCTCAGCCTCATCTGGCCATGGCACTGCTCGCACAGAGGCACAGAGACTGGGGCTGCTTGCTTGTCTTGCCACCTCAAACTTCAAACGTAGCTTAGGTGGTCCGTGCCGGGCGCTTGCGGCAGCCCTGCTCCGAAAATGCGAACGTCTGCAGATAGCTCGCAGGCAGAAACAGCTAGCCTGGAAAGCTGTTGCTCAGCGTCATGTGCCCATGGCACTGCTCGCACAGAGGCACAGAGACTGGGGCTGCTTGCTTGTCTTGACCCCTCAAACTTCAAACGTAGCTTAGGTGGTCCGTGCCGGGCGCTTCGGGCAGCCCTGTTCCGAAAATGCGAACGTCTGCAGATAGCTCGCAGGCAGAAAGAGCTAGCCTGGAAAGCTGTTGCTCAGCCTCATCTGCCCATGGCACTGCTCGCACAGAGGCACAGAGACTGGGGCTGCTTGCTTGTCTTGCCCCCTCAAACTTCAAACGTAGCTTAGGTGGTCCGTGCCGGGCGCTTCGGACAGCCCTGCTCCGAAAATGCAAACGTCTGCAGATAGCTCTCAGGCAGAAACAGCTAGCCTGGAAAGCTGTTGCTCAGCGTCATGTGCCCATGGCACTGCTCGCACAGAGGCACAGAGACTGGGGCTGCTTGCTTGTCTTGCCCCCTCAAACTTCAAACGTAGCTTAGGTGGTCCGTGCCGGGCGCTTCGGGCAGCCCTGTTCCGAAAATGCGAACGTCTGCAGATAGCTCGCAGGCATAAAGAGCTAGCCTGGAAAGCTGTTGCTCAGCCTCATCTGCCCATGGCACTGCTCGCACAGAGGCACAGAGACTGGGGCTGCTTGCTTGTCTTGCCCCCTCAAACTTCAAACGTATCTTTTGGCTGTTTGTGCCGGGCTCCTCCGGCTGCCCTGCTCCGAAAATGCAAACGTCTGCAGATAGCTCTCAGGCAGAAACAGCTAGCCTGGAAAGCTGTTGCTCAGCGTCATGTGCCCATGGCACTGCTCGCACAGAGGCACAGAGACTGGGGCTGCTTGCTTGTCTTGACCCCTCAAACTTCAAACGTAGCTTAGGTGGTCCGTGCCGGGCGCTTCGGGCAGCCCCGTTCCGAAAATGCGAACGTCTGCAGATAGCTCGCAGGCAGAAAGAGCTAGGCTGGAAAGCTGTTGCTCAGCCTCATCTGCCCATGGCACTGCTCGCACAGAGGCACAGAGACTGGGGCTGCTTGCTTGTCTTGTCCCCTCAAACTTCAAACGTAGCTTAGGTGGTCCGTGCCGGGCGCCTCCGGCAGCCCTGCTCCGAAAATTCGAACGTCTGCAGATAGCTCGCAGGAAGAAAGAGCTAGCCTGGAAAGCTGTTGCTCAGCCTCATCTGCCCATGGCACTGCTCGCACACAGGCACAGAGACTGGGGCTGCTTGCTTGTCTTGTCCCCTCAAACTTCAAACGTAGCTTAGGTGATCCGTGCCGGGCGCCTCCGGCAGCATTGCTCCGAAAATGCGAACGTCTGCAGATAGCTCGCAGGCAGAAAGAGCTAGCCTGGAAAGCTTTTGCTCAGCCTCATCTGCCCATGGCACTGCTCGCACAGAGGCACAGAGACTGGGGCTGCTTGCTTGTCTTGCCCCCTCAAACTTCAAACGTAGCTTAGGTGGTCCGTGCCGGGCGCTTCGGACAGCCCTGCTCCGAAAATGCAAACGTCTGCAGATAGCTCTCAGGCAGAAACAGCTAGCCTGGAAAGCTGTTGCTCAGCGTCATGTGCCCATGGCACTGCTCGCACAGAGGCACAGAGACTGGGGCTGCTTGCTTGTCTTGCCCCCTCAAACTTCAAACGTAGCTTAGGTGGTCCGTGCCGGGCGCTTCGGGCAGCCCTGTTCCGAAAATGCGAACGTCTGCAGATAGCTCGCAGGCAGAAAGAGCTAGCCTGGAAAGCTGTTGCTCAGCCTCATCTGCCCATGGCACTGCTCGCACAGAGGCACAGAGACTGGGGCTGCTTGCTTGTCTTGCCCCCTCAAACTTCAAACGTATCTTTTGGCTGTTTGTGCCGGGCTCCTCCGGCTGCCCTGCTCCGAAAATGCAAACGTCTGCAGATAGCTCGCAGGCAGAAACAGCTAGCCTGGAAAGCTGTTGCTCAGCGTCATGTGCCCATGGCACTGCTCGCACAGAGGCACAGAGACTGGGGCTGCTTGCTTGTCTTGACCCCTCAAACTTCAAACGTAGCTTAGGTGGTCCGTGCCGGGCGCTTCGGGCAGCCCTGTTCCGAAAATGCGAACGTCTGCAGATAGCTCGCAGGCAGAAAGAGCTAGCCTGGAAAGCTGTTGCTCAGCCTCATCTGCCCATGGCACTGCTCGCACAGAGGCACAGAGACTGGGGCTGCTTGCTTGTCTTGCCCCCTCAAACTTCAAACGTAGCTTAGGTGGTCCGTGCCGGGCGCTTCGGACAGCCCTGCTCCGAAAATGCAAACGTCTGCAGATAGCTCTCAGGCAGAAACAGCTAGCCTGGAAAGCTGTTGCTCAGCGTCATGTGCCCATGGCACTGCTCGCACAGAGGCACAGAGACTGGGGCTGCTTGCTTGTCTTGCCCCCTCAAACTTCAAACGTAGCTTAGGTGGTCCGTGCCGGGCGCTTCGGGCAGCCCTGTTCCGAAAATGCGAACGTCTGCAGATAGCTCGCAGGCAGAAAGAGCTAGCCTGGAAAGCTGTTGCTCAGCCTCATCTGCCCATGGCACTGCTCGCACAGAGGCACAGAGACTGGGGCTGCTTGCTTGTCTTGCCCCCTCAAACTTCAAACGTATCTTTTGGCTGTTTGTGCCGGGCTCCTCCGGCTGCCCTGCTCCGAAAATGCAAACGTCTGCAGATAGCTCTCAGGCAGAAACAGCTAGCCTGGAAAGCTGTTGCTCAGCGTCATGTGCCCATGGCACTGCTCGCACAGAGGCACAGAGACTGGGGCTGCTTGCTTGTCTTGACCCCTCAAACTTCAAACGTAGCTTAGGTGGTCCATGCCGGGCGCTTCGGGCAGCCCTGTTCCGAAAATGCGAACGTCTGCAGATAGCTCGCAGGCAGAAAGAGCTAGCCTGGAAAGCTGTTGCTCAGCCTCATCTGCCCATGGCACTGCTCGCACAGAGGCACAGAGACTGGGGCTGCTTGCTTGTCTTGCCCCCTCAAACTTCAAACGTAGCTTAGGTGGTCCTTGCCGGGCGCTTCGGACAGCCCTGCTCCGAAAATGCGAACGTCTGCAGATAGCTCGCAGGCAGAAAGAGCTAGCCTGGAAAGCTGTTGCTCAGCCTCATCTGGCCATGGCACTGCTCGCACAGAGGCACAGAGACTGGGGCTGCTTGCTTGTCTTGCCCCCTCAAACTTCAAACGTATCTTTTGGCTGTTTGTGCCGGGCTCCTCCGGCTGCCCTGCTCCGAAAATGCGAACGTCTGCAGATAGCTCGCAGGCAGAAAGAGCTAGGCTGGAAAGCTGTTGCTCAGCCTCATCTGCCCATGGCACTGCTCGCACAGAGGCACAGAGACTGGGGCTGCTTGCTTGTCTTGTCCCCTCAAACTTCAAACGTAGCTTAGGTGGTCCGTGCCGGGCGCCTCCGGCAGCCCTGCTCCGAAAATTCGAACGTCTGCAGATAGCTCGCAGGCAGAAAGAGCTAGCCTGGAAAGCTGTTGCTCAGCCTCATCTGCCCATGGCACTGCTCGCACACAGGCACAGAGACTGGGGCTGCTTGCTTGTCTTGCCACCTCAAACTTCAAACGTAGCTTAGGTGGTCCGTGTCGGGCGACTCCGTTAGCCCTGCTGTAAAAATGCGAACGTCTGCAGATAGCTCGCAGGCAGAAAGAGCTAGCCTGGAAACCTGTTGCTCAGCCTCATCTGCCCATGCCACTGCTCGCACAGAGGCACAGAGACTGGGGCTGCTTGCTTGTCTTGCCCCCTCAAACTTCAAACGTAGCTTAGGTGGTCCGTGCCGTGCGCCTCCGGCAGCCCTGCTCCGAAAATGCGAACGTCTGCAGATAGCTCGCAGGCAGAAAGAGCTAGCCTGGAAAGCTGTTGCTCAGCCTCATCTGCCCATGGCACTGCTCGCACAGAGGCACAGAGACTGGGGCTGCTTGCTTGTCTTGTCCCCTCAAACTTCAAACGTAGCTTAGGTGGTCCGTGCCGGGCGCCTCCGGCAGCCCTGCTCCCAAAATGCGAACGTCTGCAGATAGCTCGCAGGCAGAAAGAGCTAGCCTGGAAAGCTGTTGCTCAGCGTCATGTGCCCATGGCACTGCTCGCACACAGGCACAGAGACTGGGGCTGCATGCTTGTCTTGACCCCTCAAACTTCAAACTTATCTTTTGGCTGTTTGTGCCGGGCTCCTCCGGCAGCCCTGCTCCGAAAATGCGAACGTCTGCAGATAGCTCGCAGGCAGAAAGAGCTAGCCTGGAAAGCTGTTGCTCAGCCTCATCTGCCCATGGCACTGCTCGCACAGAGGCACAGAGACTGGGGCTGCTTGCTTGTCTTGCCACCTCAAACTTCAAACGTAGCTTAGGTGGTCCGTGCCGGGCGCTTCGGGCAGCCCTGCTCCGAAAATGCGAACGTCTGCAGATAGCTCGCAGCCAGAAAGAGCTAGCCTGGAAAGCTGTTGCTCAGCCTCATCTGCCCATTGCACTGCTCGCACACAGGCACAGAGACTGGGGCTGCTTGCTTGTCTTGTCCCCTCAAACTTCAAACGTAGCTTAGGTCGTCCGTGTCGGGCGACTCCGTTAGCCCTGCTCTAAAAATGCGAACGTCTGCAGATAGCTCGCAGGCAGAAAGAGCTAGCCTTGAAAGCTGTTGCTCAGCCTCATCTGCCCATGGCACTGCTCGCACAGAGGCACAGAGACTGGGGCTGCTTGCTTGTCTTGCCCCCTCAAACTTCAAACGTATCTTTTGGTGGTTTTTGCCGGGCTCCTCCGGCAGCCCTGCTCCGAAAATGCGAACGTGTGCAGATAGCTCGCAGGCAGAAAGAGCTAGGCTGTAAAGCTGTTGCTCAGCCTCATCTGCCCATGCCACTGCTCGCACAGAGGCACAGAGACTGGGGCTGCTTGCTTGTCTTGCCCCCTCAAACTTCAAACGTAGCTTAGGTGGTCCGTGTCGGGCGACTCCGTTAGCCCTGCTCCGAAAATGCGAACGTCTGCAGATAGCTCGCAGGCAGAAAGACCTAGGCTGGAAAGCTGTTGCTCAGCCTCATCTGCCCATGGCACTGCTCGCACAGAGGCACAGAGACTGGGGCTGCTTGCTTGTCTTGCCCCCTCAAACTTCAAACGTAGCTTAGGTGGTCTGTGCCGGGCGCTTCGGGCAGCCCTGCTCCGAAAATTCGAACGTCTGCAGATAGCTCGCAGGCAGAAAGAGCTAGCCTGGAAAGCTGTTGCTCAGCCTCATCTGGACATGGCACTGCTCGCACAGAGGCACAGAGACTGGGGCTGCTTGCTTGTCTTGTCCCCTCAAACTTCAAACGTAGCTTAGGTGGTCCGTGCCGGGCGCCTCCGGCAGCCCTGCTCCGAAAATGCGAACGTCTGCAGATAGCTCGCAGGCAGAAAGAGCTAGCCTGGAAAGCTGTTGCTCAGCGTCATGTGCCCATGGCACTGCTCGCACAGAGGCACAGAGACTGGGGCTGCTTGCTTGTCTTGCCCCCTCAAACTTCAAACGTATCTTTTGGCTCTTTGTGCCAGGCTCCTCCGGCAGCCCTGCTTCGAAAATGCGAACGTCTGCAGATAGCTCGCAGGCAGAAAGAGCTAGGCTGGAAAGCTGTTGCTCAGCCTCATCTGCCCATGCCACTGCTCGCACAGAGGCACAGAGACTGGGGCTGCTTGCTTGTCTTGCCCCCTCAAACTTCAAACGTAGCTTAGGTGGTCCGTGTCGGGCGACTCCGTTAGCCCTGCTCCGAAAATGCGAACGTCTGCAGATAGCTCGCAGGCAGAAAGAGCTAGCCTGGAAAGCTGTTGCTCAGCCTCATCTGCCCATGGCACTGCTCGCACAGAGGCACAGAGACTGGGGCTGCTTGCTTGTCTTGTCCCCTCAAACTTCAAACGTAGCTTAGGTGGCCCGTGCCGGGCGCCTCCGGCAGCCCTGCTCCGAAAATGCAAACGTCTGCAGATAGCTCGCAGGCAGAAAGACCTAGCCTGGAAAGCTGTTGCTCAGCCTCATCTGCCCATGGCACTGCTCGCACACAGGCACAGAGACTGGGGCTGCTTGCTTGTCTTGCCCCCTCAAACTTCAAACGTAGCTTAGGTGGTCCGTGCCGGGCGCTTCCGGCAGCCCTGCTCCGAAAATGCGAACGTCTGCAGATAGCTCGCAGGCAGAAAGAGCTAGGCTGGAAAGCTGTTGCTCAGCCTCATCTGCCCATGCCACTGCTCGCACAGAGGCACAGAGACTGGGGCTGCTTGCTTGTCTTGCCCCCTCAAACTTCAAACGTAGCTTAGGTGGTCCGTGTCGGGCGACTCCGTTAGCCCTGCTCCGAAAATGCGAACGTCTGCAGATAGCTCGCAGGCAGAAAGACCTAGGCTGGAAAGCTGTTGCTCAGCCTCATCTGCCCATGCCACTGCTCGCACAGAGGCACAGAGACTGGGGCTGCTTGCTTGTCTTGTCCCCTCAAACTTCAAACGTAGCTTAGGTGGTCCGTGCCGGGCGCCTCCGGCAGCCCTGCTCCGAAAATGCGAACGTCTGCAGATAGCTCGCAGGCAGAAAGAGCTAGCCTGGAAAGCTGTTGCTCAGCCTCATCTGCCCATGGCACTGCTCGCACAGAGGCACAGAGACTGGGGCTGCTTGCTTGTCTTGCCCCCTCAAACTTCAAACGTATCTTTTGGCTCTTTGTGCCGGGCTCCTCCGCCCTGCTCCGAAAATTCAAACGTCTGCAGATAGTTCGCAGCCAGAAAGAGCTAGCCTGGAAAGCTGTTCCTCAGACTCATCTGCCCATGGCAGTGCTCGCACAGAGGCACAGAGACTGGGGCTGCTTGCTTGTCTTGCCCCCTCAAACTTCAAACGTAGCTTAGGTGGTCCGTGTCGGGCGACTCCGTTAGCCCTGCTCCGAAAATGCGAACGTCTGCAGATAGCTCGCAGGCAGAAAGACCTAGGCTGGAAAGCTGTTGCTCAGCCTCATCTGCCCATGGCACTGCTCGCACAGAGGCACAGAGACTGGGGCTGCTTGCTTGTCTTGCCCCCTCAAACTTCAAACGTAGCTTAGGTGGTCTGTGCCGGGCGCTTCGGGCAGCCCTGCTCCGAAAATTCGAACGTCTGCAGATAGCTCGCAGGCAGAAAGAGCTAGCCTGGAAAGCTGTTGCTCAGCCTCATCTGGACATGGCACTGCTCGCACAGAGGCACAGAGACTGGGGCTGCTTGCTTGTCTTGTCCCCTCAAACTTCAAACGTAGCTTAGGTGGTCCGTGCCGGGCGCCTCCGGCAGCCCTGCTCCGAAAATGCGAACGTCTGCAGATAGCTCGCAGGCAGAAAGAGCTAGCCTGGAAAGCTGTTGCTCAGCGTCATGTGCCCATGGCACTGCTCGCACAGAGGCACAGAGACTGGGGCTGCTTGCTTGTCTTGCCCCCTCAAACTTCAAACGTATCTTTTGGCTCTTTGTGCCAGGCTCCTCCGGCAGCCCTGCTCCGAAAATGCGAACGTCTGCAGATAGCTCGCAGGCAGAAAGAGCTAGGCTGGAAAGCTGTTGCTCAGCCTCATCTGCCCATGCCACTGCTCGCACAGAGGCACAGAGACTGGGGCTGCTTGCTTGTCTTGCCCCCTCAAACTTCAAACGTAGCTTAGGTGGTCCGTGTCGGGCGACTCCGTTAGCCCTGCTCCGAAAATGCGAACGTCTGCAGATAGCTCGCAGGCAGAAAGAGCTAGCCTGGAAAGCTGTTGCTCAGCCTCATCTGCCCATGGCACTGCTCGCACAGAGGCACAGAGACTGGGGCTGCTTGCTTGTCTTGTCCCCTCAAACTTCAAACGTAGCTTAGGTGGCCCGTGCCGGGCGCCTCCGGCAGCCCTGCTCCGAAAATGCAAACGTCTGCAGATAGCTCGCAGGCAGAAAGACCTAGCCTGGAAAGCTGTTGCTCAGCCTCATCTGCCCATGGCACTGCTCGCACACAGGCACAGAGACTGGGGCTGCTTGCTTGTCTTGCCCCCTCAAACTTCATACGTAGCTTAGGTGGTCCGTGCCGGGCGCTTCCGGCAGCCCTGCTCCGAAAATGCGAACGTCTGCAGATAGCTCGCAGGCAGAAAGAGCTAGCCTGGAAAGCTGTTGCTCAGCCTCATCTGGCCATGGCACTGCTCGCACACAGGCACAGAGACTGGGGCTGCTTGCTTGTCTTGTCCCCTCAAACTTCAAACGTAGCTTAGGTGGTCCGTGCCGGGCGCCTCCGGCAGCCCTGCTCCGAAAATGCGAACGTCTGCAGATAGCTCGCAGGCAGAAAGAGCTAGGCTGGAAAGCTGTTGCTCAGCCTCATCTGCCCATGCCACTGCTCGCACAGAGGCACAGAGACTGGGGCTGCTTGCTTGTCTTGCCCCCTCAAACTTCAAACGTAGCTTAGGTGGTCCGTGTCGGGCGACTCCGTTAGCCCTGCTCCGAAAATGCGAACGTCTGCAGATAGCTCGCAGGCAGAAAGACCTAGGCTGGAAAGCTGTTGCTCAGCCTCATCTGCCCATGGCACTGCTCGCACAGAGGCACAGAGACTGGGGCTGCTTGCTTGTCTTGTCCCCTCAAACTTCAAACGTAGCTTAGGTGGTCCGTGCCGGGCGCCTCCGGCAGCCCTGCTCCGAAAATGCGAACGTCTGCAGATAGCTCGCAGGCAGAAAGAGCTTGCCTGGAAAGCTGTTGCTCAGCCTCATCTGCCCATGGCACTGCTCGCACAGAGGCACAGAGACTGGGGCTGCTTGCTTGTCTTGCCCCCTCAAACTTCAAACGTATCTTTTGGCTCTTTGTGCCGGGCTCCTCCGCCCTGCTCCGAAAATTCAAACGTCTGCAGATAGTTCGCAGCCAGAAAGAGCTAGCCTGGAAAGCTGTTCCTCAGACTCATCTGCCCATGGCAGTGCTCGCACAGAGGCACAGAGACTGGGGCTGCTTGCTTGTCTTGCCCCCTCAAACTTCAAACGTAGCTTAGGTGGTCCGTGCCGGGCGCTTCGGGCAGCCCTGCTCCGAAAATGCGAACGTCTGCAGATAGCTCGCAGGCAGAAAGAGCTAGCCTGGAAAGCTGTTGCTCAGCCTCATCTGCCCATGGCACTGCTCGCACAGAGGCACAGAGACTGGGGCTGCTTGCTTGTCTTGTCCCCTCAAACTTCAAACGTAGCTTAGGTGGTCCGTGCCGGGCGCCTCCGGCAGCCCTGCTCCGAAAATGCGAACGTCTGCAGATAGCTCGCAGCCAGAAAGAGCTAGCCTGGAAAGCTGTTGCTCAGCCTCATCTGCCAATGGCACTGCTCGCACAGAGGCACAGAGACTGGGGCTGCTTGCTTGTCTTGTCCCCTCAAACTTCAAACGTAACTTAGGTGGTTTGTGCCGGGCGCCTCCGGCAGCCCTGCTCCGAAAATGCGAACGTCTGCAGATAGCTCGCAGGCAGAAAGAGCTAGGCTGGAAAGCTGTTGCTCAGCCTCATCTGCCCATGGCACTGCTCGCACAGAGGCACAGAGACTGGGGCTGCTTGCTTGTCTTGTCCCCTCAAACTTCAAACGTAGCTTAGGTGGCCCGTGCCGGGCGCCTCCGGCAGCCCTGCTCCGGAAATGCGAATGTCTGCAGATAGCTCTCAGGCAGAAAGAGCTAGCCTGG
This sequence comes from Opisthocomus hoazin, assembly GCF_030867145.1. Taxonomy (NCBI): domain Eukaryota; kingdom Metazoa; phylum Chordata; class Aves; order Opisthocomiformes; family Opisthocomidae; genus Opisthocomus; species Opisthocomus hoazin. The sequence goes on along the minus strand of NC_134438.1, from coordinate 640,956 downwards.
AAAGCTGTTGCTCAGCCTCATCTGCCCATGCCACTGCTCGCACAGAGGCACAGAGACTGGGGCTGCTTGCTTGTCTTGCCCCCTCAAACTTCAAAAGTAGCTTAGGTGGTCCGTGCCGTGCGCCTCCGGCAGCCCTGCTCCGAAAATGCAAACGTCTGCAGATAGCTCGCAGGCAGAAAGAGCTAGCCTGGAAAGCTGTTGCTCAGCCTCATATGCCAATGGCACTGCTCGCACAGAGGCACAGAGACTGAGGCTGCTTGCTTGTCTTGCCCCCTCAAACTTCAAACGTATCTTTTGGCTGTTAGTGCCAGGCGCCTTTGGCACCCCTGCTCCGAAAATTCAAACGTCTGCAGATAGCTCGCAGGCAGAAAGAGCTAGCCTGGAAAGCTGTTGCTCAGCCTCATCTGCCCATGGCACTGCTCGCACAGAGGCACAGAGACTGGGGCTGCTTGCTTGTCTTGTCCCCTCAAACTTCAAACGTAGCTTAGGTGGTCCGTGCCGGGCGCCTCTGGCAGCCCTGCTCTGAAAATGCGAACGTCTGCAGATAGTTCGCAGGCAGAAAGAGCTAGCCTGGAAAGCTGTTGCTCAGCCTCATGTGCCCATGGCACTGCTCGCACAGAGGCACAGAGACTGGGGCTGCTTGCTTGTCTTGCCCCCTCAAACTTCAAACGTAGCTTAGGTGGTCCGTGCTGGGCGCTTCGGGCAGCCCTGCTCCGAAAATGCGAACGTCTGCAGATAGCTCGCAGCCAGAAATAGCTAGCCTGGAAAGCTGTTGCTCAGCCTCATCTGCCCATGGCACTGCTCGCACAGAGGCACAGAGACTGGGGCTGCTTGCTTGTCTTGCCACCTCAAACTTCAAACGTAGATTAGGTGGTCCGTGCCGGGCGCTTCGGGCAGCCCTGCTCCGAAAATGTGAACGTGTGCAGATAGCTCGCAGGCAGAAAGAGCTAGCCTGGAAAGCTGTTACTCAGCCTCATCTGCCCATGGCACTGCTCGCACACAGGCACAGAGACTGGGGCTGCTTGCTTGTCTTGTCCCCTGAAACTTCAAACGTAGCTTAGGTGGTCCGTGCCGGGAGCCTCCGGCAGCCCTGCTCCGAAAATGCGAACGTCTGCAGATAGCTCGCAGGCAGAAAGAGCTAGCCTGGAAAGCTGTTGCTCAGCCTCATCTGCCCATGGCACTGCTCGCACAGAGGCACAGAGACTGGGGCTGCTTGCTTGTCTTGCCCCCTCAAACTTCAAACGTAGCTTAGGTGGTCCGTGCCGGGCGCTTCCGGCAGCCCTGCTCCGAAAATACAACCGTCTGCAGATAGTTCGCAGCCAGAAAGAGGGAGCCTGGAAAGCTGTTGCTCAGCCTCATCTGGCCATGGCACTGCTCGCACAGAGGCACAGAGACTGGGGCTGCTTGCTTGTCTTGTCCCCTCAAACTTCAAACGTAGCTTAGCTGTTCCGTGCCGGGCGCATCCAGCAGCCCTGCTCCGAAAATGCGAACGTCTGCAGATAGTTCGCAGGCAGAAAGAGCTAGCCTGGAAAGCTGTTGCTCAGCCTCATATGCCAATGGCACTGCTCGCACAGAGGCACAGAGACTGGGACTGCTTGCTTGTCTTGCCCCCTCAAACTTCAAACGTAGCTTAGGTGGTCCGTGCCGGGCGCCTCCGGCAGCCCTGCTCCGAAAATGCGAACGTGTGCAGATAGCTCGCAGGCAGAAAGAGCTAGCCTGGAAAGCGGTTGCTCAGAGTCATGTGCCCATGGCACTGCTCGCACAGAGGCACAGAGACTGGGGCTGCTTGCTTGTCTTGCCCCCTCAAACTTCAAACGTAGCTTAGGTGGTCCGTGCCGGGCGCCTCCGGCAGCCCTGCTCCGAAAATGCGAACGTCTGCAGATAGCTCGCAGGCAGAAAGAGCTAGCCTTGAAAGCTGTTGCTCAGCCTCATCTGCCCATGGCACTGCTCGCACAGAGGCACAGAGACTGGGGCTGCTTGCTTGTCTTGCCCCCTCAAACTTCAAACGTATCTTAGGTGGTCCGTGCCGGGCGCTTCCGGCAGCCCTGCTCCGAAAATGCGACCGTCTGCAGATAGTTCGCAGCCAGAAAGAGCGAGCCTGGAAAGCTGTTGCTCAGCCTCATCTGGCCATGGCACTGCTCGCACAGAGGCACAGAGACTGTGGCTGCTTGCTTGTCTTGCCCCCTCAAACTTCAAACGTAGCTTAGGTGGTCCGTGCCGGGCGCCTCCTTCAGCCCTGCTCCGAAAATGCGAACGTCTGCAGATAGCTCGCAGGCAGAAAGAGCTAGCCTGGAAAGCTGTTGCTCAGCGTCATGTGCCCATGGCACTGCTCGCACAGAGGCACAGAGACTGGGGCTGCTTGCTTGTCTTGCCCCCTCAAACTTCAAACGTATCTTTTGTCTGTTTGTGCCGGTCTCCTCCGGCAGCCCTGCTCCGAAAATGCGAACGTCTGCAGATAGCTCGCAGGCAGAAAGAGCTAGCCTGGAAAGCTGTTGCTCAGCCTCATCTGCCCATGGCACTGCTCGCACAGAGGCACAGAGACTGGGGCTGCTCGCTTGTCTTGTCCCCTCAAACTTCAAACGTAGCTTAGGTGGTCCGTGCCGGGCGCCTCCGGCAGCCCTGCTCCGAAAATGCGAACGTCTGCAGATAGCTCGCAGGCAGAAAGAGCTAGCCTGGAAAGCTGTTGGTCAGCCTCATCTGCCCATGGCACTGCTCGCACAGAGGCACAGAGACTGGGGCTGCTTGCTTGTCTTGTCCCCTCAAACTTCAAACGTATCTTAGGTGGTCCGTGCAGGGGGCCTACAAGCAGCCCTGCTCTGAAAATTCGAACATCTGCAGATAGCTCGCAGGCAGAAAGAGCTAGCCTGGAAAGCTGTTGCTAAGCCTCATCTGCCCATGGCACTGCTCGCACAGAGGCACAGAGACTGGGGCTGCTTGCTTGTCTTGTCCCCTCAAACTTCAAACGTAGATTAGGTGTTCCTTGCCGGGCGCATCCAGCAGCCCTGCTCCGAAAATGCGAACGTCTGCAGATAGTTCGCAGGCAGAAAGAGCTAGCCTGGAAAGCTGTTGCTCAGCCTCATTTGCCAATGGCACTGCTCGCACAGAGGCACAGAGACTGGGGCTGCTTGCTTGTCTTGTCCCCTCAAACTTCAAACGTAGCTTAGGTGGTCTGTATTGGGCGCCTCCGGCAGCCCTGCTCCAAAAATGCGAACGTCTGCAGATAGCTCGCAGGCAGAAAGAGCTAGCCTGGAAAGCTGTTGCTCAGCCTCATCTGCCCATGGCACTGCTCGCACAGAGGCACAGAGACTGGGGCTGCTTGCTTGTCTTGCCCCCTCAAACTTCAAACGTATCTTTTGACTGTTAGTGCCAGGCGCCTTTGGCTGCCCTGCTCCAAAAATTCAAACGTCTGCAGATAGCTCGCAGGCAGAAAGAGCTAGCCTGGAAAGCTGTTGCTCAGCCTCATCTGCCCATGGCACTGCTCGCACAGAGGCACAGAGACTGGGGCTGCTTGCTTGTCTTGTCCCCTGAAACTTCAAACGTAACTTAGGTGGTCCGTGCCGGGCGCCTCCGGCAGCCCTGCTCCGAAAATGCGAACGTCTGCAGATAGCTCGCAGCCAGAAAGAGCTAGCCTGGAAAGCTGTTGCTCAGCGTCATGTGCCCATGGCACTGCTCGCACAGAGGCACAGAGACTGGGGCTGCTTGCTTGTCTTGTCCCCTCAAACTTCAAACGTAGCTTAGGTGGTCTGTGCTGGGCGCCTCCGGCAGCCCTGCTCCGAAAATGCGAACGTCTGCAGATAGCTCGCAGCCAGAAAGAGCTAGCCTGGAAAGCTGTTGCTCAGCCTCATCTGCCAATGGCACTGCTCGCACAGAGGCACAGAGACTGGGGCTGCTTGCTTGTCTTGTCCCCTCAAACTTCAAACGTAGCTTAGGTGATCTGTGCTGGGCGCCTCCGGCAGCCCTGCTCCGAAAATGCGAACGTCTGCAGATAGCTCGCAGGCAGAAAGAGCTAGCCTGGAAAGCTGTTGGTCAGCCTCATCTGGCCATGGCACTGCTCGCACAGAGGCACAGAGACTGGGGCTGCTTGCTTGTCTTGTCCCCTCAAACTTCAAACGTAGCTTAGGTGGTCCGTGCAGGGGGCCTACAAGCAGCTCTGCTCTGAAAATTCGAACATCTGCAGATAGCTCGCAGGCAGAAAGAGCTAGCCTGGAAAGCTGTTGCTAAGCCTCATCTGCCCATGGCACTGCTCGCACAGAGGCACAGAGACTGGGGCTGCTTGCTTGTCTTGCCACCTCAAACTTCAAACGTAGATTAGGTGTTCCGTGCTGGGCGCATCCAGCAGCCCTGCTCCGAAAATGCGAACGTCTGCAGATAGTTCGCAGGCAGAAAGAGCTAGCCTGGAAAGCTGTTGCTCAGCCTCATTTGCCAATGGCACTGCTCGCACAGAGGCACAGAGACTGGGGCTGCTTGCTTGTCTTGTCCCCTCAAACTTCAAACGTAGCTTAGGTGGTCTGTATTGGGCGCCTCCGGCAGCCCTGCTCCAAAAATGCGAACGTCTGCAGATAGCTCGCAGGCAGAAAGAGCTAGCCTGGAAAGCTGTTGCTCAGCCTCATCTGGCCATGGCACTGCTCGCACAGAGGCACAGAGACTGGGGCTGCTTGCTTGTCTTGCCCCCTCAAACTTCAAACGTATCTTTTGGCTGTTAGTGCCAGGCGCCTTTGGCTGCCCTGCTCCAAAAATTCAAACGTCTGCAGATAGCTCGCAGGCAGAAAGAGCTAGCCTGGAAAGCTGTTGCTCAGCCTCATCTGCCCATGGCACTGCTCGCACAGAGGCACAGAGACTGGGGCTGCTTGCTTGTCTTGTCCCCTCAAACTTCAAACGTAGCTTAGGTGGTCTGTATTGGGCGCCTCCGGCAGCCCTGCTCCAAAAATTCAAACGTCTGCAGATAGCTCGCAGGCAGAAAGAGCTAGCCTGGAAAGCTGTTGCTCAGCCTCATCTGCCCATGGCACTGCTCGCACAGAGGCACAGAGACTGGGGCTGCTTGCTTGTCTTACCCCCTCAAACTTCAAACGTAGCTTAGGTGGTCCGTGCCGGGCGCCTCCGGCAGCCCTGCTCCGAAAATGCGAACGTCTGCAGATAGTTCGCAGCCAGAAAGAGCGAGCCTGGAAAGCTGTTGCTCAGCCTCATCTGGCCATGGCACTGCTCGCACAGAGGCACAGAGACTGTGGCTGCTTGCTTGTCTTGCCCCCTCAAACTTCAAACGTAGCTTAGGTGGTCCGTGCCGGGCGCCTCCTTCAGCCCTGCTCCGAAAATGCGAACGTCTGCAGATAGCTCGCAGGCAGAAAGAGCTAGCCTGGAAAGCTGTTGCTCAGCCTCATCTGGCCATGGCACTGCTCGCACAGAGGCACAGAGACTGGGGCTGCTTGCTTGTCTTGCCCCCTCAAACTTCAAACGTATCTTTTGTCTGTTTGTGCCGGTCTCCTCCGGCAGCCCTGCTCCGAAAATGCGAACGTCTGCAGATAGCTCGCAGGCAGAAAGAGCTAGCCTGGAAAGCTGTTGCTCAGCCTCATCTGCCCATGGCACTGCTCGCACAGAGGCACAGAGACTGGGGCTGCTTGCTTGTCTTGTCCCCTCAAACTTCAAACGTGGCTTAGGTGGTCCGTGCCGGGCGCCTCCGGCAGCCCTGCTCCGAAAATGCGAACGTCTGCAGATAGCTCGCAGGCAGAAAGAGCTAGCCTGGAAAGCTGTTGGTCAGCCTCATCTGGCCATGGCACTGCTCGCACAGAGGCACAGAGACTGGGGCTGCTTGCTTGTCTTGCCCCCTCAAACTTCAAACGTAGCTTAGGTGGTCCGTGCAGGGGGCCTACAAGCAGTCCTGCTCTGAAAATTCGAACATCTGCAGATAGCTCGCAGGCAGAAAGAGCTAGCCTGGAAAGCTGTTGCTAAGCCTCATCTGCCCATGGCACTGCTCGCACAGAGGCACAGAGACTGGGGCTGCTTGCTTGTCTTGTCCCCTCAAACTTCAAACGTAGATTAGGTGTTCCTTGCCGGGCTCCTCCGGCAGCCCTGCTCCGAAAATGCGAACGTCTGCAGATAGTTCGCAGGCAGAAAGAGCTAGCCTGGAAAGCTGTTGCTCAGCCTCATTTGCCAATGGCACTGCTCGCACAGAGGCACAGAGACTGGGGCTGCTTGCTTGTCTTGTCCCCTCAAACTTCAAACGTAGCTTAGGTGGTCTGTATTGGGCGCCTCCGGCAGCCCTGCTCCAAAAATGCGAACGTCTGCAGATAGCTCGCAGGCAGAAAGAGCTAGCCTGGAAAGCTGTTGCTCAGCCTCATCTGGCCATGGCACTGCTCGCACAGAGGCACAGAGACTGGGGCTGCTTGCTTGTCTTGCCCCCTCAAACTTCAAACGTATCTTTTGGCTGTTAGTGCCAGGCGCCTTTGGCTGCCCTGCTCCAAAAATTCAAACGTCTGCAGATAGCTCGCAGGCAGAAAGAGCTAGCCTGGAAAGCTGTTGGTCAGCCTCATCTGGCCATGGCACTGCTCGCACAGAGGCACAGAGACTGGGGTGCTTGCTTGTCTTGTCCCCTGAAACTTCAAACGTAACTTAGGTGGTCCGTGCCGGGCGCCTCCGGCAGCCCTGCTCCGAAAATGCGAACGTCTGCAGATAGCTCGCAGGCAGAAAGAGCTAGCCTGGAAAGCTGTTGCTCAGCGTCATGTGCCCATGGCACTGCTCGCACAGAGGCACAGAGACTGGGGCTGCTTGCTTGTCTTGTCCCCTCAAACTTCAAACATAGCTTAGGTTGTCTGTGCTGGGCGCCTCCGGCAGCCCTGCTCCGAAAATGCGAACGTCTGCAGATAGTTCGCAGCCAGAAAGAGCTAGCCTGGAAAGCTGTTGCTCAGCCTCATATGCCAATGGCACTGCTCGCACAGAGGCACAGAGACTGGGGCTGCTTGCTTGTCTTGTCCCCTCAAACTTCAAACGTAGCTTAGGTGGTCTGTGCTGGGCGCCTCCGGCAGCCCTGCTCTGAAAATGCGAACGTCTGCAGATAGCTCGCAGGCAGAAAGAGCTAGCCTGGAAAGCTGTTGGTCAGCCTCATCTGGCCATGGCACTGCTCGCACAGAGGCACAGAGACTGGGGCTGCTTGCTTGTCTTGTCCCCTCAAACTTCAAACGTAGCTTAGGTGGTCCGTGCAGGGGGCCTACAAGCAGCCCTGCTCTGAAAATTCGAACATCTGCAGATAGCTCGCAGGCAGAAAGAGCTAGCCTGAAAAGCTGTTGCTAAGCCTCATCTGCCCATGGCACTGCTCGCACAGAGGCACAGAGACTGGGGCTGCTTGCTTGTCTTGCCCCCTCAAACTTCAAACGTAGATTAGGTGTTCCGTGCTGGGCGCATCCAGCAGCCCTGCTCCGAAAATGCGAACGTCTGCAGATAGCTCGCAGGCAGAAAGAGCTAGCCTGGAAAGCTGTTGCTCAGCCTCATTTGCCAATGGCACTGCTCGCACAGAGGCACAGAGACTGGGGCTGCTTGCTTGTCTTGTCCCCTCAAACTTCAAACGTAGCTTAGGTGGTCTGTATTGGGCGCCTCCGGCAGCCCTGCTCCAAAAATGCGAACGTCTGCAGATAGCTCGCAGGCAGAAAGAGCTAGCCTGGAAAGCTGTTGCTCAGCCTCATCTGGCCATGGCACTGCTCGCACAGAGGCACAGAGACTGGGGCTGCTTGCTTGTCTTGCCCCCTCAAACTTCAAACGTATCTTTTGGCTGTTAGTGCCAGGCGCCTTTGGCTGCCCTGCTCCAAAAATTCAAACGTCTGCAGATAGCTCGCAGGCAGAAAGAGCTAGCCTGGAAAGCTGTTGCTCAGCCTCATCTGCCCATGGCACTGCTCGCACAGAGGCACAGAGACTGGGGCTGCTTGCTTGTCTTGCCCCCTCAAACTTCAAACGTAGCTTAGGTGGTCCGTGCCGGGCGCCTCCGGCAGCCCTGCTCCGAAAATGCGAACGTCTGCAGATAGCTCGCAGGCAGAAAGAGCTAGCCTGGAAAGCTGTTGCTCAGCGTCATGTGCCCATGGCACTGCTCGCAGAGAGGCACAGAGACTGGGGCTGCTTGCTTGTCTTGTCCCCTCAAACTTCAAACGTAGCTTAGGTGGTCCGTGCCGGGCGCCTCCGGCAGCCCTGCTCCGAAAATGCGAACGTTTGCAGATAGCTCGCAGGCAGAAAGAGCTAGCCTGGAAAGCTGTTGCTCAGCGTCATGTGCCCATGGCACTGCTCGCACAGAGGCACAGAGACTGGGGCTGCTTGCTTGTCTTGCCCCCTCAAACTTCAAACGTAGCTTAGGTGGTCCGTGCCGGGCGCCTCCGGCAGCCCTGCTCCGAAAATGCGAACGTCTGCAGATAGCTCGCAGGCAGAAAGAGCTAGCCTGGAAAGCTGTTGCTCAGCGTCATGTGCCCATGGCACTGCTCGCACAGAGGCACAGAGACTGGGGCTGCTTGCTTGTCTTGCTACCTCAAAGTTCAAAAGTCTTCTGGGAATGGGGGTTGTCCATGGCAGGCACCTCCGGCAGCCCTGCTCCGAAAATGCGAACGTCTGCAGATAGTTCGCAGCCAGAAAGAGCTAGCCTGGAAAGCTGTTGGTCAGCCTCATCTGGCCATGGCACTGCTCGCACAGAGGCACAGAGACTGGGGTGCTTGCTTGTCTTGTCCCCTGAAACTTCAAACGTAACTTAGGTGGTCCGTGCCGGGCGCCTCCGGCAGCCCTGCTCCGAAAATGCGAACGTCTGCAGATAGCTCGCAGGCAGAAAGAGCTAGCCTGGAAAGCTGTTGCTCAGCGTCATGTGCCCATGGCACTGCTCGCACAGAGGCACAGAGACTGGGGCTGCTTGCTTGTCTTGTCCCCTCAAACTTCAAACATAGCTTAGGTTGTCTGTGCTGGGCGCCTCCGGCAGCCCTGCTCCGAAAATGCGAACGTCTGCAGATAGTTCGCAGCCAGAAAGAGCTAGCCTGGAAAGCTGTTGCTCAGCCTCATATGCCAATGGCACTGCTCGCACAGAGGCACAGAGACTGGGGCTGCTTGCTTGTCTTGTCCCCTCAAACTTCAAACGTAGCTTAGGTGGTCTGTGCTGGGCGCCTCCGGCAGCCCTGCTCTGAAAATGCGAACGTCTGCAGATAGCTCGCAGGCAGAAAGAGCTAGCCTGGAAAGCTGTTGGTCAGCCTCATCTGGCCATGGCACTGCTCGCACAGAGGCACAGAGACTGGGGCTGCTTGCTTGTCTTGTCCCCTCAAACTTCAAACGTAGCTTAGGTGGTCCGTGCAGGGGGCCTACAAGCAGCCCTGCTCTGAAAATTCGAACATCTGCAGATAGCTCGCAGGCAGAAAGAGCTAGCCTGAAAAGCTGTTGCTAAGCCTCATCTGCCCATGGCACTGCTCGCACAGAGGCACAGAGACTGGGGCTGCTTGCTTGTCTTGCCCCCTCAAACTTCAAACGTAGATTAGGTGTTCCGTGCTGGGCGCATCCAGCAGCCCTGCTCCGAAAATGCGAACGTCTGCAGATAGCTCGCAGGCAGAAAGAGCTAGCCTGGAAAGCTGTTGCTCAGCCTCATTTGCCAATGGCACTGCTCGCACAGAGGCACAGAGACTGGGGCTGCTTGCTTGTCTTGTCCCCTCAAACTTCAAACGTAGCTTAGGTGGTCTGTATTGGGCGCCTCCGGCAGCCCTGCTCCAAAAATGCGAACGTCTGCAGATAGCTCGCAGGCAGAAAGAGCTAGCCTGGAAAGCTGTTGCTCAGCCTCATCTGGCCATGGCACTGCTCGCACAGAGGCACAGAGACTGGGGCTGCTTGCTTGTCTTGCCCCCTCAAACTTCAAACGTATCTTTTGGCTGTTAGTGCCAGGCGCCTTTGGCTGCCCTGCTCCAAAAATTCAAACGTCTGCAGATAGCTCGCAGGCAGAAAGAGCTAGCCTGGAAAGCTGTTGCTCAGCCTCATCTGCCCATGGCACTGCTCGCACAGAGGCACAGAGACTGGGGCTGCTTGCTTGTCTTGCCCCCTCAAACTTCAAACGTAGCTTAGGTGGTCCGTGCCGGGCGCCTCCGGCAGCCCTGCTCCGAAAATGCGAACGTCTGCAGATAGCTCGCAGGCAGAAAGAGCTAGCCTGGAAAGCTGTTGCTCAGCGTCATGTGCCCATGGCACTGCTCGCAGAGAGGCACAGAGACTGGGGCTGCTTGCTTGTCTTGTCCCCTCAAACTTCAAACGTAGCTTAGGTGGTCCGTGCCGGGCGCCTCCGGCAGCCCTGCTCCGAAAATGCGAACGTTTGCAGATAGCTCGCAGGCAGAAAGAGCTAGCCTGGAAAGCTGTTGCTCAGCGTCATGTGCCCATGGCACTGCTCGCACAGAGGCACAGAGACTGGGGCTGCTTGCTTGTCTTGCCCCCTCAAACTTCAAACGTAGCTTAGGTGGTCCGTGCCGGGCGCCTCCGGCAGCCCTGCTCCGAAAATGCGAACGTCTGCAGATAGCTCGCAGGCAGAAAGAGCTAGCCTGGAAAGCTGTTGCTCAGCGTCATGTGCCCATGGCACTGCTCGCACAGAGGCACAGAGACTGGGGCTGCTTGCTTGTCTTGCTACCTCAAAGTTCAAAAGTCTTCTGGGAATGGGGGTTGTCCATGGCAGGCACCTCCGGCAGCCCTGCTCCGAAAATGCGAACGTCTGCAGATAGCTTGCAGGCAGAAAGAGCTAGCCTGGAAAGCTGTTGCTCAGCCTCATCTGCCCATGGCACTGCTCGCACAGAGGCACAGAGACTGGGGCTGCTTGCTTGTCTTGTCCCCTCAAACTTCAAACGTAGCTTAGGTGGTCCGTGCCGGGCGCCTCTGGCAGCCCTGCTCCGAAAATGCGAACGTCTGCAGATAGCTCGCAGGCAGAAAGAGCTAGCCTGGAAAGCTGTTGCTCAGCCTCATCTGCCCATGGCACTGCTCGCACAGAGGCACAGAGACTGGGGCTGCTTGCTTGTCTTGCCCCCTCAAACTTCAAACGTAGCTTAGGTGGTCCGTGCCGGGCGCCCACTGCAGCCCTGCTCTGAAAATGCGAACGTACGCAGATAGCTTATTACAAGAAGACACCACAAAACCAAACATGGCAGCGGGAGGGGAAGGAAGAGCTGAACAATTCCAGTTGAGCCTTTATTACAAGAAGACACCACAAAACCAAACATGGCAGCGGGAGGGGAAGGAAGACCTAAACAATTCCAGTTGGACCTTTATTAGAAGAAGACACCACAAAACCAAACATGGCAGCGGGAGGGGAAGGAAGACCTAAACAATTCCAGTTGGAACTTTATTACAAGAAGACACCACAAAACCAAACATGGCAGCAGGAGGGGAAGGAAGACCTAAAGAGGAAGACCTAAACAATTACAGTTGGACCTTTATTACAAGAAGACTCCACAAAACCAAACGTGGCAGCAGGAGGGGAACGAAGACCTAAACAATTCCAGTTTGACCTTTATTACAAGAAGACACCACAAAACCAAACATGGCAGCAGGAGGGGATGGAAGACCTAAACAATTCCAGTTGGACCTTTATTACAAGAAAACACCACAAAACCAAACATGGCAG